>NC_039514.1:14530946-15176956 GCF_003672135.1 Ooceraea biroi | reverse complement strand
ATTAATTTAACGTAATTAATTTAATTTAAAAATTCAATGAATAACTGGACGAGATTGAATATTACAATCGATAAATATGAAATACTAAATATCATGATTAATCATAGAAAAAGGTACACAATTTGATCGTAATAAACGATACATCACGTTTGCGAAATAAATATACATATTTCTTCCATATATTATATAGGTACTTGTTAAAATGTTGCGAATCTCAACTTTCAGTATTAGACAAAATAAGATTGAAGAATTGATATCGCGGCGAGATTGGATTCACTAACCGGGAACGGGATCTACAATCTTTTTGATCCTCTTTCTGTGTGTCTGTTGCAGTTGTGCGGCGTCGGCGCGGATGTGCATACCATCGACACGTCATGGGCTTTACGTTACGTGAGGATAATTCAACATGCGTATACCGTAATTCAATTCACGCATTATCAGCCTCCGATCGAGATCTCGCGTTGACACCGCGCAAGCAAGGGACGCTTCTCGTCACCTACCAGATAGATTAGGTGAATCAAAGGGAATCGACGAGCGAGAAGCGTCCCCACGAAATTGAACCCTTGAGCCTCGCGAACTTTAATCAAAGTTTAAACTCAAAATCGCAGAGGTTCAATTCCACGGGAGAAATCTCCGTCCGTATCTCCCGATTCATCTACCTCCTAGGCCGATCATTAATTGTCCAATCGACGTTTCACGGATTTACACATACCGTACTTTGATGACGGTATTGCACGTAACGGTATAATAAGATTGCCGAATCCATTCACGCGTGTCTAGTTTTAGGCCGGTGCTCTTGCATAAAAAATCGTTTATTCCACTTAAACAAAATGCATTGTAAAGATGTAACTAATGATGAAGATACAAAAAGCCACGAGACAGCTGACCTTTCGCAAAGTTCTTCCACAAAGTTTGTAAAAGAACATCCGACGTCTGCTGAGCAACTTGACGAGAATTTTACGCTCTGCAGGAAGATTTATTATCAATGAATCTTTGATTTTATATTATAATTTATATATCTTACTGGATAACTAATATCCAGACATTCAGTATATAAATTATTACGTAAATATTAGAGAGATAATACGTGGCTTCTTGGTTTTAAAGGCCGAAATCTTAATTAATCTTAATAAATCTTACGTGAAATCTTAATTTATCCGTCATGGATTCTCCATCTCCACCATCCGTGGGGCTTTTAATGCCTTGTCTACTTTAGCCACTTCAATTTGCGATTTGCTGATGATTAACTGTATAATATAAGTAAGCACGACGAGTAACGAAAATATCAGGCGGCGTTGGAAAATCACTTCGATCGTTTTACTAATCAGGCGGTCCGCGTGATTCGATCTGTCCTGAAGAGATCTAATTTCGGGTTCAATTAAATTATCGGCGGTCAGGAGCGGAAGCGCGATGTCGGAACGAGATTATCTTTAAGGCGAGGTATTTACCCGGCCACCGAGAAAATGAAAAAGCTGATAGTCTCTTCCTTATCCACAAGCTGAACGTAATAGTGTCTCGAAAAGAAACCGAACGAATTCCGCACAATAATGCGTGTACACGGGTATGTATACGTGTACACGTGTTGAATCAGCTTATGAATTTTTCAATGGCTAAATTAAAAATAGTTTTTTCCTTATTCTAAAGAGTCTACTTAAAGCTCGCTTTAAAACGGCCTGTAATTCGGAGGAAATGTAATTCTGCTCTGAATTTATTAAGTCTACTAATTGTAAGTCTAACATAGAAAGGTTTGAGAGATACATATTGAAATATATGAAATATGAATTATAAGTGGAATTGCGTTGCAAGTCGGCGGATCATTTACAGTATCTAATCTAAATCGTTTAATCTAAATTTTTCGCCATCGCGAACAAGAAGTTGCTCTAAGTGATACGCTTAAAACGCTCCTCTTTAATTTTACATGAACAGCGACAAGTATGCAACGCAATTTACATTAACCGCAAATCATCCGATAAAATTCTGCCCGGTGAACAATAGCTCTTAATTAGATATTCTTCTCGCTTTGCATATCTGCAGGCTACATTTCCTCCCCGCTGGCGCCTCTGAATGTGCAATGAACCGGAGTGCGGCATATCGCCGCCGAAGAGAAATGTTTTCTGCGTTGTTCGTCGCAGTTTCTCCCCCTGTGGACGTTACTTTCGCATCAGCTAGAATAGAACAGGGAGGAGATGGAAAATTGAGAGAAACGTTTTTACATTTTTTACGCGGTTTTACGTCGGCACTTTAATCATTGATACCCTCGTGAGGTATTGTAATCCTGGGACCAAACAATTTTCATTACTGTCCCTGAACATGTCAAGACAGTCAGAACACGTGACCTCGTTGACACGGCGAATGTCGATATAAATTTTTGTTTCTCTGACAACAATAACAGAATTATTGATGCTTATTTGCATGCCTGTAAAAAGCAGCTGCGCGTAGGACCATCATAAATTCTCCGTTATTCCCGCGTGCAAAGTATTCTCGTCGACGATGCGAATGTCTTAAATCTTCGATTAACGGGGCAGACTTCGGTTTTTCCAATTGGAATTTTTTTCAATTCGTATATGTATCTAATTACAGAGCCGCATCAGGCATAATCTTCTTCCTCGAAGTAACTTGGGTCATCACATTATTCGTGCAGCTTTGTATCAGGTACGTCATTTTCTGAAAGTAGATATTAAGTAAGTTCACTCGTTTAATTAATGTACAAAATGTAATAACTTAATGAAATAAACAAAAACTTAATATTAATTATCATTATAATATTAAAATTAAATATTAATTATCATAGTTTTAATTTATTCTATGCTTTTTATATTTTATTTTTATTATAGATTAATATTATTAATAATTTTATTTTATTTAATTTTATTTATATTATTAATAATTTTATTTATTTAAAATAAATAAAAATTAAGGGAATTTTAATGTATTCTTCTTTGGGTGTAACGCACGTAAATACGATATCGTAAATTTTGATATAACTTTCCGAAATTGCTCGAAATTGCTCGTACATATAGATCAGAAACGTACTGGTGCACGAGTAAGGGGTTAAAAGGGCCTCAGGGAACCATCGTTGAGTCCGAATCGCCGTGGCAGGATAACGCGGAAAAGAAATGGCGGGGCAAAGCCAGCCGGCAATTACCAACCAGGTCGGAAGTTTGCCCCAGTTTCCCTGAGCGTTTCCCGACGAGCGTTGAGGAGAAAACGCGCGGACTACCCGGCAACTAGATAACACTTTACTGCAGAGGAAGCGAAGCACGGTGGTAGTCACCCTTAAACCAGATAAATGCGACACGCGAGCATCAAAGTGAAGATAAAGTCCTCTTCTCATATCTTTAAAATTAATCGAGAGAAAGAATCTGCAAAATTAAGAAACAACGTTACCATCTCGACATAGGCGCTATTTGGTTGAATTAAGTGAAATTTTAGTCGATAATAATACCGATGAATGCAGATAAATTATCTTAGCAAATTTGATAACGATTATCGCGCGGGCGAACGGTTCTTCAAGTTTTTCATATTGATCAGCGTAGGACGATAGCATTTTTCACAGCGCTTGGCAGTTAATGGAAGTAGTAAAAGAAGTTCCGCACTTAGAAGTCTACGGTTTTATCGGATGACTTGACTGAGCGATCTATCTGAGGGACCGACATGGTCCCCGCGGTAATTTATGCCCTGGACGACCTTAAAATCGCGAGTCCAAATGATCGATTACATCATGAACTTGATCTGATGTAATCGGCTGTAAAGGCTGATGATCGAATAAGAATAATAGAAGTAATGTACGTCACTTCTCGGCACACTTTCAGCGGAGACAACTTTTTCTTCATATTACTCGTCGAACGAAGACTCGCCGCATCTATCGAGAAGATTTTAATAAATTAAAAAACTATCAGTAGTAAGAGAAAAGAAATATTGTTTTCTCTCAACGTTCATCAGTTTTCTTAAAAGCATGAAAGATTCAGTCTTCATTTAAAGCTCGCATGCCATGTACAAAGATCTCTTCCTTTCTATCATTATCATGACATTAATTATTCTTCATGAACTGATTAGACGGATTTACGTCTGTCACGACTACCAATTTCCTAAATCAGTAGTCTCTGTAGTAGACGCGCACGTGATAACTACTGCCTACTATCGCGGAAATTTCGCTGATAATTCCAAGGTTCGAGTAAATCGCTCCCCCGGCAATTTCCTTGTCAATATGATCACTGCAGGAATTTCCGCTAAATTGCGTTACAAACCCAGTCATCGTCGCGTATGCGGTTCAATGCGTACACTAATATAGCGTATACTAATACTAGCTACGCAAATATTGATTTATTACATAACATTACTAGTTTAGGAAATACATTACGCTAGGAACATGTAAAATTCGTTATTTATAGATTGCCGGAATACTGACGATGCGTCAAGCTTTTACTCACGGTAAAATCCCCTTTGCACATTCAGAATTCGATTTATTAATCTTCTTAAAGCGATGGAAGTTTGCGACGTTGGAAAGTTGTATCGATGAAGAAATCGTCTTCCGTTCCGCCTCTTCAAGGCGACGGCGAGTTAAGTAGAAATTGATGGAACCATAACAGAGATTAAATGCTTATTGCTCGCTCATAGAACTCAGCGAAACGGTGTTCCCGTAGAGAAAAAAAATATTGTGTATTTAATTTGATGGCGTAATCCCTTCAGTCACGCGAACGTCAGGTTCGCATAAAAAGACTCTTTTTATAAGGTTTATATGTAAGTATCGACAATTCGGAGAACATCACGTTTGCTTTGTGATAGTCGTATTAATCAATGTATCAATTACCGACAAGTAAATTAAGATGTGAAACTTGACATGGGCATTTACATTAATAATTAATAATTAATAATTATTACGATTGTATTTTGAGTTGATTTAATTCGAATCATGTTTCTTGTTATTTGCTGGATATTCATACTAATGTGAGATTGTTTTTGATCCTTGATGAAGTGAACTGAAATGTTCACGAAACCAAAATGAGAAGAGATCCAAAAGCTTAACATCCAATTATAACTATACATACACTGCAAAAATCTCAATTTATATTTAAGCCTATTTCCTCTCAAAATAATCTTTCAGTAATTTTTTCATACTTTCACGTTTTCTTTCATGAAGTGAGAAAATGACCCTGACATTTCTTTTCTGACACAGGAACGAGGATACCTTTTGTTCGCGATGTTGGTCCAATGTTCTGGATGTCACACGAGGCTGGCGAAGAGCTGTATTTTATTTGCCGTTATCTTGCATCCTGGCGTGGCGACCAAATAAACTCTGGCTATCCTACCGTCGCGGGTAAGAACACGGAGATTTGCCTTCAGAGAGTATCTGCTCTATTAATCCGTGCAGTCTGATGCTCTCACATGTGCGTTCGCAGCCGGTCTGCTGGCAGTGCTATCTTTGCTACATATTGCATCGAGCGCATTAAGACGACGAGGACCTTGCCAATTAAGCACCGGTATCGACTCGGTTGGTGAGAGCCTCTTAAATTCCAGACAGGAGAATTACGATCGCTTCGAAGAAGTTTTGGTAAGATTTTTAACATTACTGCATTGATGATCTCATTCTTTTCTCATAATTAACACATTTCTTTTATTCTGTAAACATTTTGTTATTATCTACTTGACATAATTTTATTCCTTTTTCTATGTATTGTATTTATGAAAATATGTGCGTGTGTGTATCTTTTTATAAATTATAATTCTATTCTCATATTTTCTGTATGAAAAATAACATTTTCTTGTACATGATTCTACAAATAATTTCGTAATAGATATTCTCACTACATATATATATATATATATATATATATATATATATGTATATACATTATCTTCTTCTGCTTCATTTATCCATTATCTGTTTTGCTAGGTGACAGAAGTTTTGGATGATGGACTGTCAGGGCCGGGGCGTTACCCTGTAGATAGCGATGGCGAAATATGACACGAGCGACGGCCCTCTTGGGCCAGTGAAACTGATGAGGACAGCGAACCTGAGCAAAGAACATGTCAAATCGCCACGCTATCTTAGTCCTCGGTAGTAGGATTCACGATCAGTTTTTTCCCCGTGTTAAAGGGACTATCAATCACACGTTGATTGTTCTGTGGCAAGAAATAAGCAGCAACTCGTGACTGAGCAAAAATGATGCCTTCTAAAATTGGGTGAAGTTGAAACGAGAAAGGACATCGTGTAAAACTTAATAAATTCAACGATGAAAAAGAAGATAAGATTTTTTCAGATCTGCCAAAGAACGAGTATGATAATGTAGCGAAGAAAAAATGACCGTTGTGGAGATGAATGCGTGCGAATATTTTTCTTAGAGTAGCTATTTTAGTTATAGATAATTTTCTATATACCATGTACTTCAGAACACACATAACAGGTACAAATGTACAATATGTAATCGCATGGACACGTACAAATAACTGTAAAATTTCTTGATAAGACGATCATCCGGTATGTTAAAATTAAATTATTGTACACACGTCATTATTGCTAATAAACATTTCTTGAAAGTATCCTTTTCTGTGATTTACGAAAAAGCTGAAGAAGATTTCATCAATTTTATATTACAGAACAAACAGAGCCTTTCTCCAAATATAACAAAGCATGCTAATTGTTTCATTTAATTCTGATTGTAAAATAGTAACGTTCCATTAAAAAATTCTATAAGCAAATAAAAACTCTTGCACTACTTGATTGCATGTAACACAGATATATACAAACGATCTAAAAACTTAAAATTATTCCAATTAACAGATCTTTAGGCCAATTAACAGATTTTTAGTTCCAGTTTTTCAGGCTGTCTAAAATTTTTTTCAAGAGCGGATTTCCACCAAGACGTTCAATTTCAATCCTCGTTTTTGCATCCCATTCTTCGAGCGCTCTTCTCGTATACTCAAAAGAGCCAAACTTCTCCAACAATTGAACGCAGTGACGTTTCACTTCGATCTCTTTGGGTCGTTGTCTCAGAATATCTGTCAGACAAAAAGTTCATTATACAATTTATAGATATAATTGCATTTACTAAATAAGTCACTGCATTAATTCAAATGGTTTTAATTAATCTTGTAAATAAAAGTTACTAAAGCGTACTTCTTATTTGCCTATCGTCGGGATTGGTTGTAAGCGCATGGATAATCGGAAAGCTGAATTTTCCTTCAGTTAAATCCTCGCAGTAACTCTTAGTTTCTGTGTACTGTGTTATAAAAAAAGAATTAATCAAGTTATTTTAAATTCACCACCAAGAAGAATGTTCCAACTGTTGTTTACTTACTTCACTAAGACACAAATTGCAATAATCGTCGCGTATTTGGAAATATAATCCTAAATTAGTTATCAGCGTCGAAAAAGTCTTCTTTGTAAGATGAAAATAGTTGCATTAATCTTACCACCAGAGTGAAAAGCCCACCAGTCTCTGCAACATCGATTAATATTCATATCTTTCTTGTGTATGTACTTTCTTGTATATCGAGAAGGCAATATATTAATATATACTTTTTCTTATCATAGTTTTGTAGTCAGCCTCACTCGGACAGATGAAATGGTCCCTCCAATAAATTTCCATTCCTTGTCCCCTGTGAAGTTCCAATAATTGCTCCGCAAATATTTTTTGCTGCCTGAAAGTGGAAGCATACAGATAAAAGTGTAAAATACAGGGTGTCCCGAATTTAAATGTCCAAACTTCGGGAGCGTGTAGGGGATGATAAATCAAAAATAAAAAAGTCCTTTAGAGATATGCTCGTTTTTACTTCGTTTTGGAAAAATCGCAAAAAAAGAAAAACGTAGATTTCATGCAGCAATGACTCGTCGTTCCGGAATTCTTCTGTTTGAAAATCGGCGCCGCGCATACTCTCGCACTTCCTTTGTTTGTTTATATTTCTGCTTCTCTCCTATAAATTCGTCAGTTACTCATCAGAAGCCATCGAGTGAATTACTCCTGTCACAATGCCGCTACATATTCTAACGTTGAATATGCTGATATGGTTTTCGTGTATGGTTTCTGTGACGGTAATGCTAGGGAGGCGGTGCGAGAGATGCGCGCCGATTTCAAACAGAAGAATTCCGGAACGACGAGTCATTGCTGCATGAAATCTACGTTTTCTTTTTTGCGATTTTTCCAAAACGAAGTAAAAACGAGCATATCTCTAAAGGACTTTTTATTTTTGATTTATCATCCCCTACACGCTCCCGAAGTTTGGACATTTAAATTCGGGACACCCTGTATTTTACACTTTTATCTTGTATGCTTCCACTTTCAGGCAGCAAAAATATTTGCGGAGCAATTATTGGAACTTCACAGGGGACAAGGAATGGAAATTTATTGGAGGGACCATTTCATCTGTCCGAGTGAGGCTGACTACAAAACTATGATAAGAAAAAGTATATATTAATATATTGCCTTCTCGATATACAAGAAAGTACATACACAAGAAAGATATGAATATTAATCGATGTTGCAGAGACTGGTGGGCTTTTCACTCTGGTGGTAAGATTAATGCAACTATTTTCATCTTACAAAGAAGACTTTTCGACGCTGATAACTAATTTAGGATTATATTTCCAAATACGCGACGATTATTGCAATTTGTGTCTTAGTGAAGTAAGTAAAACAACAGTTGGAACATTCTTCTTGGTGGTGAATTTAAAATAACTTGATTAATTCTTTTTTTATAACACAGTACACAGAAACTAAGAGTTACTGCGAGGATTTAACTGAAGGAAAATTCAGCTTTCCGATTATCCATGCGCTTACAACCAATCCCGACGATAGGCAAATAAGAAGTACGCTTTAGTAACTTTTATTTACAAGATTAATTAAAACCATTTGAATTAATGCAGTGACTTATTTAGTAAATGCAATTATATCTATAAATTGTATAATGAACTTTTTGTCTGACAGATATTCTGAGACAACGACCCAAAGAGATCGAAGTGAAACGTCACTGCGTTCAATTGTTGGAGAAGTTTGGCTCTTTTGAGTATACGAGAAGAGCGCTCGAAGAATGGGATGCAAAAACGAGGATTGAAATTGAACGTCTTGGTGGAAATCCGCTCTTGAAAAAAATTTTAGACAGCCTGAAAAACTGGAACTAAAAAATCTGTTAATTGGCCTAAAGATCTGTTAATTGGAATAATTTTAAGTTTTAGATCGTTTGTATATATCTGTGTTACATGCAATCAAGTAGTGCAAGAGTTTTTATTTTGCTTATAGAATTTTTTAATGGAACGTTACTATTTTACAATCAGAATTAAATGAAACAATTAGCATGCTTTGTTATATTTGGAGAAAGGCTCTGTTTGTTCTGTAATATAAAAATTGATGAAATCTTCTTCAGCTTTTTCGTAAATCACAGAAAAGGATACTTTCAAGAAATGTTTATTAGCAATAATGACGTGTGTACAATAATTTAATTTTAACATACCGGATGATCGTCTTATCAAGAAATTTTACAGTTATTTGTACGTGTCCATGCGATTACATATTGTACATTTGTACCTGTTATGTGTGTTCTGAAGTACATGGTATATAGAAAATTATCTATAACTAAATAGCTACTCTAAGAAAAATATTCGCACGCATTCATCTCCACAACGGTCATTTTTTCTTCGCTACATTATCATACTCGTTCTTTGGCAGATCTGAAAAAATCTTATCTTCTTTTTCATCGTTGAATTTATTAAGTTTTACACGATGTCCTTTCTCGTTTCAACTTCACCCAATTTTAGAAGGCATCATTTTTGCTCAGTCACGAGTTGCTGCTTATTTCTTGCCACAGAACAATCAACGTGTGATTGATAGTCCCTTTAACACGGGGAAAAACTGATTCGTGAATCCTACTACCGAGGACTAAGATAGCGTGGCGATTTGACATGTTCTTTGCTCAGGTTCGCTGTCCTCATCAGTTTCACTGGCCCAAGAGGGCCGTCGCTCGTGTCATATTTCGCCATCGCTATCTACAGGGTAACGCCCCGGCCCTGACAGTCCATCATCCAAAACTTCTGTCACCTAGCAAAACAGATAATGGATAAATGAAGCAGAAGAAGATAATGTATATACATATATATATATATATATATATATATATATATGTAGTGAGAATATCTATTACGAAATTATTTGTAGAATCATGTACAAGAAAATGTTATTTTTCATACAGAAAATATGAGAATAGAATTATAATTTATAAAAAGATACACACACGCACATATTTTCATAAATACAATACATAGAAAAAGGAATAAAATTATGTCAAGTAGATAATAACAAAATGTTTACAGAATAAAAGAAATGTGTTAATTATGAGAAAAGAATGAGATCATCAATGCAGTAATGTTAAAAATCTTACCAAAACTTCTTCGAAGCGATCGTAATTCTCCTGTCTGGAATTTAAGAGGCTCTCACCAACCGAGTCGATACCGGTGCTTAATTGGCAAGGTCCTCGTCGTCTTAATGCGCTCGATGCAATATGTAGCAAAGATAGCACTGCCAGCAGACCGGCTGCGAACGCACATGTGAGAGCATCAGACTGCACGGATTAATAGAGCAGATACTCTCTGAAGGCAAATCTCCGTGTTCTTACCCGCGACGTAGGATAGCCAGAGTTTATTTGGTCGCCACGCCAGGATGCAAGATAACGGCAAATAAAATACAGCTCTTCGCCAGCCTCGTGTGACATCCAGAACATTGGACCAACATCGCGAACAAAAGGTATCCTCGTTCCTGTGTCAGAAAAGAAATGTCAGGGTCATTTTCTCACTTCATGAAAGAAACGTGAAAGTATGAAAAAATTACTGAAAGATTATTTTGAGAGGAAATAGGCTTAAATATAAAATTGAGATTTTTGCAGTGTATGTATAGTTATAATTGGATGTTAAGCTTTTGGATCTCTTCTCATTTTGGTTTCGTGAACATTTCAGTTCACTTCATCAAGGATCAAAAACAATCTCACATTAGTATGAATATCCAGCAAATAACAAGAAACATGATTCGAATTAAATCAACTCAAAATACAATCGTAATAATTATTAATTATTAATTATTAATGTAAATGCCCATGTCAAGTTTCACATCTTAATTTACTTGTCGGTAATTGATACATTGATTAATACGACTATCACAAAGCAAACGTGATGTTCTCCGAATTGTCGATACTTACATATAAACCTTATAAAAAGAGTCTTTTTATGCGAACCTGACGTTCGCGTGACTGAAGGGATTACGCCATCAAATTAAATACACAATATTTTTTTTCTCTACGGGAACACCGTTTCGCTGAGTTCTATGAGCGAGCAATAAGCATTTAATCTCTGTTATGGTTCCATCAATTTCTACTTAACTCGCCGTCGCCTTGAAGAGGCGGAACGGAAGACGATTTCTTCATCGATACAACTTTCCAACGTCGCAAACTTCCATCGCTTTAAGAAGATTAATAAATCGAATTCTGAATGTGCAAAGGGGATTTTACCGTGAAGTAAAAGCTTGACGCATCGTCAGTATTCCGGCAATCTATAAATAACGAATTTTACATGTTCCTAGCGTAATGTATTTCCTAAACTAGTAATGTTATGTAATAAATCAATATTTGCGTAGCTAGTATTAGTATACGCTATATTAGTGTACGCATTGAACCGCATACGCGACGATGACTGGGTTTGTAACGCAATTTAGCGGAAATTCCTGCAGTGATCATATTGACAAGGAAATTGCCGGGGAGCGATTTACTCGAACCTTGGAATTATCAGCGAAATTTCCGCGATAGTAGGCAGTAGTTATCACGTGCGCGTCTACTACAGAGACTACTGATTTAGGAAATTGGTAGTCGTGACAGACGTAAATCCGTCTAATCAGTTCATGAAGAATAATTAATGTCATGATAATGATAGAAAGGAAGAGATCTTTGTACATGGCATGCGAGCTTTAAATGAAGACTGAATCTTTCATGCTTTTAAGAAAACTGATGAACGTTGAGAGAAAACAATATTTCTTTTCTCTTACTACTGATAGTTTTTTAATTTATTAAAATCTTCTCGATAGATGCGGCGAGTCTTCGTTCGACGAGTAATATGAAGAAAAAGTTGTCTCCGCTGAAAGTGTGCCGAGAAGTGACGTACATTACTTCTATTATTCTTATTCGATCATCAGCCTTTACAGCCGATTACATCAGATCAAGTTCATGATGTAATCGATCATTTGGACTCGCGATTTTAAGGTCGTCCAGGGCATAAATTACCGCGGGGACCATGTCGGTCCCTCAGATAGATCGCTCAGTCAAGTCATCCGATAAAACCGTAGACTTCTAAGTGCGGAACTTCTTTTACTACTTCCCATTAACTGCCAAGCGCTGTGAAAAATGCTATCGTCCTACGCTGATCAATATGAAAAACTTGAAGAACCGTTCGCCCGCGCGATAATCGTATCAAATTTGCTAAGATAATTTATCTGCATTCATCGGTATTATTATCGACTAAAATTTCACTTAATTCAACCAAATAGCGCCTATGTCGAGATGGTAACGTTGTTTCTTAATTTTGCAGATCTCTTCTCTCGATTAATTTTAAAGATATGAGAAGAGGACTTTATCTTCACTTTGATGCTCGCGTGTCGCATTTATCTGGTTTAAGGGTGACTACCACCGTGCTTCGCTTCCTCTGCAGTAAAGTGTTATCTAGTTGCCGGGTAGTCCGCGCGTTTTCTCCTCAACGCTCGTCGGGAAACGCTCAGGGAAACTGGGGCAAACTTCCGACCTGGTTGGTAATTGCCGGCTGGCTTTGCCCCGCCATTTCTTTTCCGCGTTATCCTGCCACGGCGATTCGGACTCAACGATGGTTCCCTGGGGCCCTTTTAACCCCTTACTCGTGCACCAGTACGTTTCTGATCTATATGTACGAGCAATTTCGAGCAATTTCGGAAAGTTATATCAAAATTTACGATATCGTATTTACGTGCGTTACACCCAAAGAAGAATACATTAAAATTCCCTTAATTTTTATTTATTTTAAATAAATAAAATTATTAATAATATAAATAAAAATTAAATAAAATAAAATTATTAATAATATTAATCTATAATAAAAATAAAATATAAAAAGCATAGAATAAATTAAAACTATGATAATTAATATTTAATTTTAATATTATAATGATAATTAATATTAAGTTTTTGTTTATTTCATTAAGTTATTACATTTTGTACATTAATTAAACGAGTGAACTTACTTAATATCTACTTTCAGAAAATGACGTACCTGATACAAAGCTGCACGAATAATGTGATGACCCAAGTTACTTCGAGGAAGAAGATTATGCCTGATGCGGCTCTGTAATTAGATACATATACGAATTGAAAAAAATTCCAATTGGAAAAACCGAAGTCTGCCCCGTTAATCGAAGATTTAAGACATTCGCATCGTCGACGAGAATACTTTGCACGCGGGAATAACGGAGAATTTATGATGGTCCTACGCGCAGCTGCTTTTTACAGGCATGCAAATAAGCATCAATAATTCTGTTATTGTTGTCAGAGAAACAAAAATTTATATCGACATTCGCCGTGTCAACGAGGTCACGTGTTCTGACTGTCTTGACATGTTCAGGGACAGTAATGAAAATTGTTTGGTCCCAGGATTACAATACCTCACGAGGGTATCAATGATTAAAGTGCCGACGTAAAACCGCGTAAAAAATGTAAAACGTTTCTCTCAATTTTCCATCTCCTCCCCTGTTCTATTCTAGCTGATGCGAAAGTAACGTCCACAGGGGGAGAAACTGCGACGAACAACGCAGAAAACATTTCTCTTCGGCGGCGATATGCCGCACTCCGGTTCATTGCACATTCAGAGGCGCCAGCGGGGAGGAAATGTAGCCTGCAGATATGCAAAAGCGAGAAGAATATCTAATTAAGAGCTATTGTTCACCGGGCAGAATTTTATCGGATGATTTGCGGTTAATGTAAATTGCGTTGCATACTTGTCGCTGTTCATGTAAAATTAAAGAGGAGCGTTTTAAGCGTATCACTTAGAGCAACTTCTTGTTCGCGATGGCGAAAAATTTAGATTAAACGATTTAGATTAGATACTGTAAATGATCCGCCGACTTGCAACGCAATTCCACTTATAATTCATATTTCATATATTTCAATATGTATCTCTCAAACCTTTCTGTGTTAGACTTACAATTAGTAGACTTAATAAATTCAGAGCAGAATTACATTTCCTCCGAATTACAGGCCGTTTAAAGCGAGCTTTAAGTAGACTCTTTAGAATAAGGAAAAAACTATTTTTAATTTAGCCATTGAAAAATTCATAAGCTGATTCAACACGTGTACACGTATACATACCCGTGTACACGCATTATTGTGCGGAATTCGTTCGGTTTCTTTTCGAGACACTATTACGTTCAGCTTGTGGATAAGGAAGAGACTATCAGCTTTTTCATTTTCTCAGTGGCCGGGTAAATACCTCGCCTTAAAGATAATCTCGTTCCGACATCGCGCTTCCGCTCCTGACCGCCGATAATTTAATTGAACCCGAAATTAGATCTCTTCAGGACAGATCGAATCACGCGGACCGCCTGATTAGTAAAAACGATCGAAGTGATTTTCCAACGCCGCCTGATATTTTCGTTACTCGTCGTGCTTACTTATATTATACAGTTAATCATCAGCAAATCGCAAATTGAAGTGGCTAAAGTAGACAAGGCATTAAAAGCCCCACGGATGGTGGAGATGGAGAATCCATGACGGATAAATTAAGATTTCACGTAAGATTTATTAAGATTAATTAAGATTTCGGCCTTTAAAACCAAGAAGCCACGTATTATCTCTCTAATATTTACGTAATAATTTATATACTGAATGTCTGGATATTAGTTATCCAGTAAGATATATAAATTATAATATAAAATCAAAGATTCATTGATAATAAATCTCCTGCAGAGCGTAAAATTCTCGTCAAGTTGCTCAGCAGACGTCGGATGTTCTTTTACAAACTTTGTGGAAGAACTTTGCGAAAGGTCAGCTGTCTCGTGGCTTTTTGTAATCTTCATCATTAGTTACATCTTTACAATGCATTTTGTTTAAGTGGAATAAACGATTTTTTATGCAAGAGCACCGGCTAAAACTAGACACGCGTGAATGGATTCGGCAATCTTATTATACCGTTACGTGCAATACCGTCATCAAAGTACGGTATGTGTAAATCCGTGAAACGTCGATTGGACAATTAATGATCGGCCTAGGAGGTAGATGAATCGGGAGATACGGACGGAGATTTCTCCCGTGGAATTGAACCTCTGCGATTTTGAGTTTAAACTTTGATTAAAGTTCGCGAGGCTCAAGGGGTTCAATTTCGTGGGACGCTTCTCGCTCGTCGATTCCCTTTGATTCACCTAATCCTATCTGGTAGGTGACGAGAAGCGTCCCTTGCTTGCGCGGTGTCAACGCGAGATCTCGATCGGAGGCTGATAATGCGTGAATTGAATTACGGTATACGCATGTTGAATTATCCTCACGTAACGTAAAGCCCCATGACGTGTCGATGGTATGCCACATCCGCGCCGACGCCGCACACAACTGCAACAGACACACAGAAAGAGGATCAAAAAGATTGTAGATCCCGTTCCCGGTTAGTGAATCCAATCTCGCCGCGATATCAATTCTTCAATCTTATTTTTGTCTAATACTGAAAGTTGAGATTCGCAACATTTTAACAAGTACCTATATAATATATGGAAGAAATATGTATATTTATTTCGCAAACGTGATGTATCGTTTATTACGATCAAATTGTGTACCTTTTTCTATGATTAATCATGATATTTAGTATTTCATATTTATCGATTGTAATATTCAATCTCGTCCAGTTATTCATTGAATTTTTAAATTAAATTAATTACGTTAAATTAATTACTTTCACGCACATATAATTATATTTTGATTTAATGTAACTTAATTACTTTAATAACACAATTAATTACTTCTTTATACTGCACAGTTAATTAGAAATTAGTTTATCCATTTTTTAAATATCTCATGTGTATAAAACACTTTTTTATTCCATACATTCATCCTCTCTGCAAAAGATAGTAACACCCGATATCCCTGGGATACTTCACGACATGAATTCCCCACGTGTGTTCACCTATGCATGCCGATGCATTAATTACCGTACCTGACGTTCGCCCGTGCATTCCGCATAGATGTGGTACGTGCAATCCGGAATCTTTCGCCATTTGATAACGTTGTTATTGGTAACGAGAACGAGAACGAAATGCGTCGCGAGAACGCGACGCTCCTCGCAGCTTCCAGCTGGAGAATCGGAGCAAATAAAAAAAAAACGAAAATTCCATCCCGCACGTATCTGATATGAAATATGCATACACACATACACACATTCTATATATATCTCGCCTCTTAAAAAAAGAATTTATTACCTACGCGTCTGAGAGTATCAAGCGGTGTTGAGAGATACAGATCTTCATATGAGACGGGATGTGAAATGCATCGACGAGATATCGAGAATGTATAAATCTTCGCATTCTCGTATAAAATTATTCTATTGTGCATATAACGGAGAGTGCACATACGCACGCATGCACACACATACTATCAACATTGGCCAAGTATCGCGTATACACAATGAATGGATCGCCTATAGCCCTGACAGGAAATCAATACGACAGATTCGAGCGTCGCGAATGGGATTTTATATTTTTTTTTTCACGCGAAGCAGAGCGGTTCAATTTGAACCGCCTAGGGGACAAGGGAACAAAGCCGATCATCTCGAGTCGCCGTAATTGCCCCCAAGAGAATGCGCGTTGTGTACGTCCCGGATCGGTGAGATACATCGAGTGATCGCTCATCGGAACCCGCGTTCCCGTCGCGACAGGTAAAGCTAATTGCGAATAGAACTGGTCACCATGACCGGTGGCGAATCGAGGAATCGACAGGAACAGGAGAATCGAATATCGATCCATTCATTAGAGAAATTTATTATATTTATATTTTTATACGTATTTCTCCCTGCTTATGTATTTTTTTATGTATTTTTTAAAATTTTAACGCGGTGGCTAATCACCGTCTTGTTTTTCTGATAATACTTCAGAAAAGCTAGACGGTGATTGGCCACCGCGTTGTCGCGTTGCCACGTTACCGCGTCCTGTGTACGTATACAGGAGCCCATACACATGACGATAATAACTGTAAGTGCTCGAGATCTATCTGAAAGTGGTGCTCTGTCAATCTGCTGTTATCATCGACACGACGAGAGACGTGACTTATCACTCCAATACGATTTTTCAACGGCTTCGTTATCGAAGTGCAATTCGATCAAATCCGTTCCGAAAAAACCGTGAAACTGAAAATTAAAAATAAGAATTAATTAAATTGAAGTGGAAGAAATGAAGTCTCTTTAGCGCACATCTCACACATCGCTCAGTAAACTTATTAGGTCATTAACTAAGTAATTTGGATCGTGTCTAGATGACGATACAATTCAGTATAGCGATGTTTTTGAGAATTTATTTTTTTATAAAGATCGCTTACTCTGCTATAAATTAATATATGACAAGCTGTGTTGTGCTGTCACATAAGTGTATGTTTAGTTTGATTCATCACCATATACAGGCGACTATGTAGTTAATGACCTAATATTTTCTACCTGTTCTCGATATGTAAGTTTTAGATACATGTAAAAAATAAAAAAAAGGTTTAAACCGAACTTGAAGTAATTTCTGGAGAAAGTCGAAAAGGGAGGTGGAGGAAAAGATATGAAAGCGCAGTTCGTGAAAGCAGTCCTAATTGCAGAGTGAGTCCGATCAAAGGGCTTCGAAAATGAAATAACCGACGCATGAGGAAATAATTACGTGAGCCATTAGGGAACCTCGAGCTTCCGCGTCGCGGCGCGTCTCGCAAATGCAATTAACAATAACGATTTTAAGAAAGCCATCGCGCGAGTCGCGCTCCGTGCTCGCGCGTTTCAATTTTAATGGACGAGCGTTCCGCAGCAGAGCGGTTTTGATAACGATCGCAAGGGACATCATCGTTTAATGCATGGACAAATGCACGGCGCGTCGAATGAAATTGAACTGTTAGTAAATACAATTATTGATCGTGTTATCGTGTTGAATTAACCCGTCGTTAACTCTTTAATTGCCAACGTTAACTTTTAACTCGTTCGGGCACAGATCGAACCCGCGACCAACCCTCGTGCAGGTTGAATCGCTCCGAGTCTCTTCAGATGATCTAAGGACGAAGTTTCGCAATTATCGCCCTTTGGCTTGCAAATGTGGTTTACATTTCTGCGCCTTCCACAAGCGACTTAACGGTAAAGATGCAATAGAGTACACGCGTGCAAACACGCGCCTAGGTGTTTGTGGCCCTGACGAATTTGAGAAAATCGCGAGCGCTATGTATTATTCAAAGGGCGAAGCCGCGCAACTTTAATAAAAGGGCGACCCGACTGTCGCGTCGGCGCGCAGCTGTGATACCCGGCTGTCGTCAGGAAGAAAATATTTGCAGAAAATTTCACGCTCCTTATCCGACTCCTGCGGCGTCGGTATATACCTGTTTTATGTATTTACGAGCACCCTCTGAAGCAGGCGGGACTTGCTGACATAGCGTACGACTTATGACTCCCTGCGCTTCTACATAAAGACCAAGTCGAAACTGAAGGTAAATATGTCACTGGATTAGTAGATTAATTAACTTTCATCTTCTTACAAAACTTTCAAATTAATTTTTCTTTCATTAATTCTCCTTGTCTTAATTTATATCTACATATAATTTTATATCTGGCATTCTTTTTATTTGTTATTTTATTGTTATGTTTAATTTACCTTTGATTAAGGGTAGAAAAGAAATAGAAAATTTTGAGAATGAGCGTATTTTGACAAGTTTATACCTAAATTTGTAAATAGACACTCAACGTCGGTCGATGATTGCCCGGAAACTCATAGAATCCTGAACGCCGATCTTCAATCGTGTTCGCCATTGAACATCACCGGACCGAAAGTTCTGCGGCTGGCACGTGAATTGGCCACCTACGGTTGCGTTGGTGCGAGTTACGAGTGAATTTCCGGAACTGCATTGTCCTCAAAGATGTTCCTCGGGATATCCATTATTCTCCCCTCACCAACAAGAGGAGGCGATCGCCAATCATTTTCTCGAGAATTAAATTCTCCTCTCCATGTAGCACATGGTCTTGTATGGATAGCTGAGCGGCGTCATATCTCGTGCTGACGACAATTAATTCTATCGAGAAACCGATAATCGCGCGATTACTTGCAAAATTAATTTTCTGCTGATATAAAGTTAACAGAGATGACAGAACTGACGTGAAATTACCATTTTACAGGGTCGTCGAGTCAAGCAAGTTGCAAATGAAAGAATAACAGTAGAAAGAATTACGCGCAGACAACGCAGAATATCGACGATTCAAGAAGGGAGTCTCACCAGAGGCAGAGCCAGAAAGTGCGGAGTAGCGAAAGCCTCTCTAAGGGTGAATAGTGGCCGATGCCTCGTCCCTTTCTCCCTTAATTCCTTCCTCTGTCGCAGGAATGAAGACAGATCGGCGCGATCGGTTTCCTATCTTGAGATCTCACAGCCTCCTCCTCGTTTATTTTGTTTTACTTTTATATCGTTCCTTTCTTGTACTCTGCCTCGTTTAATTCATGGAATGAATTTTCGCGAAAACAGTCCGTACGGGAAAAACCGTATCCGTATATTCCTAGCTCTGGCTTTAGAATAAAGATGCGAGAGCCTTCCTTCCGGTGATGCATTCTCGGCAATGCAATTAGCCGCGGACACTACTTGTGTGTCGTCCGAAGGGTGTCCCCTCCCAACGAGGCGAAAGCGCGTGATAATTAAGACGCCGGTCGGGCCGCTCTCAAATATAATTAGGCTAGCCGGCTCCTCTCGGTAAGTGCTACTTGTCGTCGACGGATATCACTTTGCATGGCGCATTCAACACAATACACGCACGCACACGCACAGTCGCCGATTAACTCCAACGAGATATGATTTTTATCATTATATATGACACATACATAATGAATATATCAGTTTTATTATATATATATATATATATATATATATATGATATGTTTTGTATGTTTTATATACTTTATTGTGTATTGTAATTTCTAACATAGAATTTATTGGCTTCGGGAAGACTTCGTGCTTCAATAGAAGAATTTCAATTATGTACTTGACGCTTCCTTCGCGAAACCGACGACGCTGAAAAATCGACACGGAAGTTCTTCGTCGGCTGACACATCGTGGGATGTCGTGTACAGAATTCAGAGGGAATTAATTTAATTCGCGGCGATCGAAGGAAATCCTCCCACTTGCTCGCTCGCTCGCTTGCTCGAGAGGATCGCGCACGCCAAACGAATGCGGCGTCGCGTTTCCGGCGACGGAGCGCGCGATGGAAATTGAGTTTCGCCTAGTTTTCCATCGCGACGATTCGATTTGTCCCGCGACGTCGTGACGAGCAGCATCAAAACTTTCTCGTACGAGAACGAGAAAAGGGAAGAAGAAAGAGAGAGAAGGGCAATACAGTAGAGAAAAGAGGGACGATCCTGTCGTCGTTGCGAATCGTGCGATCGCGAAAAAGCGGGCGACAAGAGAACGCGAGAAAATTGGGTGAACAACTCTCGTGAAATGATGAATGCGCTTTCGTAGATAGGATCCAAGATTCCCTCGGGTCTCCTGAAAAATGGGAGAAGGGGGAGGAGAAATAGAGGTTTGCGGTGTCTTCTAAATGTTCGATAGAAGAGAATTTGGAAGCGCGATGATATTTTCAAGCCCTTACCTCGATAATTTTCAGTGCACTTTGTGCATGTTAAATCTATTTGCTAAGCTGAGCGCGCACAATTTCGGTGGAGAACGTTCGCAAAGCGTTGGAACCCGTAATAGCGTCACGTAATTCCTCTATACCCTGTTACGCGCGCATCGTACATGCGGACAACATTGGGGAAAATGCGATGCATCCACACACGATGAGTCGCCGGCGACTCGCGAATTTCGTATACAGTTCACAATAGCCCGCACTTTAGACGGCGCGACGGTGATGAAGAAAAATAGAAAAAGAGAGAGAGAGAGAGAGAGAAAGAGATAAATGCAGAGGTACAGTCGCGGCTCTCACGGAAATTAAAACTGAAGGGAACAACAACTTGCAGTTAATTTTCAAAGTGCCGGGAGATTTTTTGGCTCGCTTCGAGCATCTCCAATCCGCTGCGACGCACGGAAATAGGTATAGTAATTTTCTGTTTCACAAGTGGACTTCCAATCCTCGTTGATTTTTTTAGTGTTAGGTTTAATAAATCCAATGTGAAGATTTGATGTAAAACATTATTAAAAAATCACCGGGAGAATTTTTGGTTCGCTTTTATGGTTCGCTTCGAGGGTCCCAAACTGTTGCGGCGCACGAGAATAAATACGCTAAATTTTTAATGTTGCGTGAGTGCACGTCAAATCTTTATCAATTTTTTTCGTTTCAGACTTAATAAATCCAATATTTGACATGAAATATTAGTAAGATCGTCTCCAAGGTTGTCTGTTGATGGATTTTTCCACTATTTTCGACAGGTATTCTCGTATTTTACTGCATGTCTGCTTTAATCCTTATGTAACCGCTTCTGCTTACACTCAGCGCAACGGAGGTATCTTTATACAGGCTATTAAGTATATTTTTATATCGTTGCGATAAAAATATGCCCGTCGTGCATTTGCTTGTACATTATCGTAACATCTTATAATATATTTTTACGGAAGCGACAGCTTCCGCAGAGATATGATTATATAATTTAAAACATCACGCTATCTATTACCATAGTTTCGATCTGTTACTATTTCCGACTATCCATGAGCTTCCATGAACATGTCAAATCAAAAGTTCTGCTGATAAATTTTCGAATTAACCTTTGAGTTCTGATTTAGGTGACAAATGGGGTTTGTGTAACATGCTGTCGTTTTTTTCCTCGCCTAAATTAAGAGGCGGTATTTTCTCGAGCGAGGAAAGGTCGACGGCAGAACTCCATCAAGAAAAAGGTCTTATTATCGACTTCCCTCTCCTTTATGTTTGAACGCGCCTGTATGTTACAGAAAGGGATGAAGCCAAGCGTTCTCCACTGTCGGCTGTTTCCCCGGCCTTAAACTTTACCGCAACGAGTCCCCGCGGATACGAACTTATGATTCACAGTATGTCAACTCGCGCGAACTCCGCAGCTGTGCACGCGTTCCACATGGTTCACGGGACGTGCACAGCCATGAAGGAACCTAAGGGCAACCGAAGTGAGCGGCCAGGTGAACGTTATCTCCCATTAACGCCAGAAACTCTGTTCTCCACGCTGACGAATGCGAACATGCGACTGCGATGGTTATAAGTTCATCGGCAAGTTCGAGTCGCCAAACAAAACCGTAAGACGAGCGCATTTGCAAGATGCGCTAGGATGTGTCCCTCCTATCGCATCCCGTATTTCGTATCCCGCAGAATGTGTACACATGAACTCGCTCCAAGGACGACCGTAACTTTTCGGAGACCGCAAAACCGCGTCTCATCGAGGAATCTCACCGCAGCGCGCTGTTGCAGTTGTCATCGAGAGCCCTCATGATTTTATTATGCTTCTACTGAAATTCGAAATGTCCTCAAGAAAGGAAAAATGGAAACGCAAGTTCAGCTCTCAATTAGTTGTCGAGTAATTTAATTTTAATAATCTTTAATATCTGTATGAGACGGTTCAGATATACAGGATGTCCCGGGTTTTAACCGACAAACTGCGGGAGCATATTCTACTAGTGGAAATAAGAAAAAATTCTTATATCGAGTTTGCTTAGAAATGCTTTATTACAAAGTTATAAACCAATATTGAAAAGAAATATGAGATAAGTAACAACGGAACATAGTGTAGAATTTGGAAGGTCGAAGATGTTTATGTTACGTGTATTCACATGTATTCATGTTCACTATGTTGAAACGATTCAGTATGATTGTTACTTTCACAACAGTAGCTGTTAGATTTCAATCGTCGTGTCAACTAGCAATTACTATCAGAATGCCAAAAGTGTTTTCAAATGAGGAATACACTGATATTCATTTCGTGTACGGATTCTGTGACGGAAATGCACGAGCTGCCGTACGAGAGTATCAACGTAGATTTCCTAACAGGAGAGTACCAGATAGATTTAAAGCAACGAATTACTAATTCAGTTACTGAGATGCAACAAAATTTTCAGGAATGTCGTACTGTAACAAATTCTGTACTACGTCGATGTCTAGCTTGTATCGATGTGCAAGGACAACATTTTGAAATGCGTCACTAAATCATTGCGTAGATAATTTTTATTTTTGTGAAAAAATCCGTTGTTACTTATCTCATATTTCTTTTCAATATTGGTTTATAACTTTGCAATAAAGCATTTCTAAGCAAACTCGATATAAGAATTTTTTCTTATTTCCACTAGTAGAATATGCTCCCGCAGTTTGTCGGTTAAAACCCAGGACACCCTGTATATAGGGAGATATTAAGTATACATGTATCATATATATATATCAGGAGATACATCAGTCATATTTCCGAAATTAGTTCTTATACAGGGTGTCCGGTAACTCACGACTCAACGCTCGTGAGTGGATAAAGCGGACTGAACTGAGTGGAAAGTCCTATACCATTTTGCAATTTTCACAATAGTTAACAAGTTATTAATTATTAAAAATCGTGCTATTAGTCCGGCCTACCGCCAAATGCAAGATCGAGTGCCTAGCGATCGCAGTGGCAATGGCTAGGCATGCCATTTGTAATAAACAACTTTTCGCGCCTAGCAACTTTGATCGCTAGGCGGTCGCATCTCGCCGCTCACTTGCATTCGGCGGTAGGCCAGACTAATACAGCGATTTTTAATAATTAATAACTCGTTAACTATTGTGAAAATTGCAAAATGGTATAGGACTTTTCCACTCAGTTCAGTCCTCTTTATCCACTCACGAGCGTTGAGTCGTGAGTTACCGGACACCCTGTATATGCATAAATATATTATTTATTTTCTCGCACATCAAGCGAAATAGAGATTAATCCTATCTTTTTCTGCTTTTTCAACATAACAATAATGATATTAAATTCTGTGGACGTGGATACAGTTAATTAATGTCGACGGCCTAATTCGTATCATTCGAGTTCTTCTTTCTAGAGCAGAAAAAAGGGACGAAAGGATTATTCCGACTGGCTGAAACTATTTTGCGAGAATGCTACGAAAAATATCGAGCGGCTTGTTTCCGGGCACGTGCGTGAAACAAGCAATGCGCAATGAATAGAAAGGAGGGGAAAAGTACATGACGTGAAAAGCCGAACATACAATAGTCCATATAGACACGCATTCTTGAATTAATTTCAATATTTAGATCGAAAACTGTTGCTTAATGTTCGACTTCGACGTTTCTTATTGAACGCTTCGACGTATAATCAAATCTGAGAGTAGATTTTCAAGAGAATGTAATTCCGTTGAAATTCCGCAGGATCCATTTTATCGGAAGACTTTAACGAGATTTTTGCTCCGCGCCTTCGTTTCCCCGTAATTAATGGGTCACCGTGCACGGAGCGTACAGAAAATTTTACGCGAGCGTTCTACCGTGTGAAAGAATCGACTTTTCTCGCGTATTGTTTAATTTAAAATATTATTTCGCTGTCTAGTTGCGACCCGAGATTACGCGGATAAAACATTTCATCTGCAGTAAATTCGAGTTAACGCGTTCGCGGTCGCGCACCGCGAAGCCGCAATAAATCCACGCGTCTATCTGCATCCGCGTTGCCATATGCTTTGCCAAAGTTTCGAAATATCGTTCCGCGTGCTTCGAAAGCGCTTCGAAACTGGCTTATAAGTTTCTCGAGAATGGCGCGCAAGGAAGGAAGGAGTGAAAGACGTAAAACGTGAGATTCCCGAATGCTTTGTGCGTAAAGACGTAAGTGAATTCCATCGTATACTTTCCATTAAATTATCTAAATATTTACTAGATATTTATTACAATTTTATGGTAATTAACGTCGATGTTTAGAATCTGTACAGGTATCTCATTAATAAATTGGTGGAAAGCATCATTGGTTTGGCAAATTTCGGCTGAAGAGCGTATCTCGCGTGTTTCGCGTGCATCGCGAATACATAATGTACATTCCTATGGCGCACGATGGAGGATACAATTTGTATCGGCGACTGATTCTCGGCGGCGTAATCGCATCGGCAGCTCGTGCTCAAATTAGCGGTGATTTACGCTCCGATACGAATGGTAAGTGCACTCGGTGCGCGCGCGTGGCTATAAATTATTGCCTATCGCCTAATTGCCATTTTACATTTCCGTCGTGCATTACGAAAGGGAGAGAGAGAGAGAGAGAGAGAGAGAGAGAACGGCTGTAAGTCCAATCTCCCAATCAAATTCGTGTTGTCTGCATTCATCCGCGTCCGCGATTCGCGCGTGAGGATTGAATCCAAATTAATCGTATTCGCATCTCCAAGTTAAATTTGTATTTAAAACAGTTCACATTCTCATTAGTCTAATTTGCCTGCTTTATATCACCTGATTTATTAATATCTCCTGATGAACTAATTTGCGAGATGGATGTTGCACGTACGAGCGTAATTATTTCTCGAGCGTACGATCGACTAATTGCCATCTCGATTAATAACGTTATTGACTCGTTTCCCAATAAATAAGAAGACAATTGCAGCCGGCGCGTGGCGATCATCATGTGCGAGAGAGAGAGAGAGAGAGAGAGAGAGAGAAATCGTGTATATATGTATATATATGTATACACATGCATACCTATAAACCCAATATTTACGTTGTAAGTGAGTGGAGAATGGAACGCGTACACAGGTAGTAATAGCAGGCTTAATCTGATTGCAGTTTATAATTTCAGGATGCTGCAGACGGCGATTGCGACGGTATACCCGCAGACTGCCGGAACTAATTAAAGTGCACGAAAGCGAGATCGCGTGGAGCACACTTAACAGTCGAGTTCTGGACATAGAACCTAAGCCCTCCGGTTAGTGCGATTGCCCCCCCCCCCTTCCGTTATCCTTGCACGGTTCTTTGCGCGTCTATTAATCCCGGAGCTTTACGTCTCCGCGAGATGCAAGCATGTGACTGTGATTCAAAGAAGTGATGTTAAAAGCTTGGCCAACCCCAAAAGGAGCAAGTAAGTAGTTGCGAGGAGATTTTTCTCTCAACGAATAACTGAGTGTACTAAAAACTTAACAAAACTAAAGAATCATGTTGTTCTCGCCAGGAAACTTCGGACGACACTCGGATGTGTGACAAGACCACTCAACAAAGTTCGCGCCGCGCTCAAACGAAATATCTCTTATAGTTTATCCTCCGTTACCGAGTTACGGCAATCGAAAGTTCAGTCCCCTCGGGTCGCGCCGGATTATATCCCTTACAGAGATGTCGACAGAATACATTCTACTATTCTCAGTCGAAATTCGCGGAGACCGCCGCCGTCATCAACGATGAGCGTCATTCCGCAAGATGACTGTCGCGGCACAAATACGCGATGTCATCTGTATTTATGAAACGCTTTTCTAATTGTACCTGCAATGTAAAAAAACCTTGAGCGAAAGAATAAATAAAGAGATGAGAATTAAAAGAGTGTCAAGTAATAAAAGAGTATCAAATAAAAATTTGAGCGAAATTTAATTATTAAAAACATTAAAGGTATAAAAGTTATTATATGTATAGTGGAATCTAATTTGAACGTATAGTTCATATTTAAATAGCTAATATCTATAGCTAATATCTACAATAAATGAACTTTTTCAAATTTTATAGATATCAAGTGGTAGCCTGCATTTCAATATCTCGCATGCGTCGTGTTCGCGTTTTCCGCCTCTTGTAAAAGCGCTATTCGCACAATTCCGCAATAGTCATCGCTGTACCGCGACAGTAAATCAACGGCGGTTTATCGACAGCCACCGTCTAAACGATGCAGAGTACAAGCACGGAAATGAGAGACGGCCTGGATGGCCCGGGGGCTTGTTTTCTAGTTACGGGCGCAGCAGACACAGCCGATGCGGCCGTGACCGGCGGCGCGGTGCGGAAGAGCCGACTGACTGCGGCATTTCCGCACCGTCGCCCGGCCAAGATAACGAAATGCCGATATCTAACCGCACGTAAATAGCCCGATATTTATACTCTCGCGACGCTCGTGCTCTCTCTCTCTCTCTCTCTCTTTTGCGCGCGCGCGCGAGTACGCTGAAGATTCTGCAAATTCCGTCGGCGATGAACTCGCGCCGCGAGCTTCCGGCCGCGAGGAGTTTATTCCTCGCGTCTTAACGTGATTTAAGAAGATTCTATTTGCGAAGTATATACACGAGAGACGGAGTGTATGCGGGAACTCTATCCCGGATTCTCGACGCTTCCTCCTCAATTATGGATTCCATGACAAACTGTGGCGGCCACGGCGGGTTTTTCCTCCCGTCTGTACGCGGCCGGAACGTGATGAAAAAAATACCCCCACCGTAGAAGATTTATCGTGTCGATTCATGTTGTGCGAACGCGTCGGCGTTATCAGCGGCGAAACACTTTTCCCCTTTTCGTTGCCGCTCTTCCGGATTATGAGAGTAAAAAAAATCACTGCAAATACGGATGTCTCACGTGTGCCGACAGTATAAATAACGGTTGGTTTGTTTGAAGCCGTTTTATGTCAGCAGTTTTATGTCGCTTGCGGTCACACGGCGTACGCTGCAGCTGCATTGTCCATTTCGCGTGTGCGTTACTCTTTATTTATCTCGCCAATAATCCCATTTTCGAAGCGAGCACACAGTGGCAACCGATGCGTTCGATCGTCGTGCGAATTACGCGCCAATCGACCGAACTCGCGTAAAGCTCGCGTATATTTCGATTCACTTGGACTTTCGATGTAATATTCCCCCATTTTAAATATTGGCTCTCTGCACTTGCCGCGCTAAAATCGGCAACGAATTTAATTCTTTAAAGCACAGTGGTATGAAATATGTTCCACCTTTTTAGTGCTTGAACGTGCATGGTGGGACATTATTCACACTACCTTTAAATCGCAAAATTACTGGAAGCATAAAGGTTTACATTCTGTCCCACTTATTTAATATAGTTAGACTATAGTTAGAGACTCTCAACAGATGTCAGATGTCAGTTATTTTTGTTTTTATTATTTTATATAACTTTGTATTCCAAATAATTAAAACTAAAACTAAAATTAAAATAAAACTATTTTGTCACATTTTACAAATAAAATTCCTGTGCATCTAGACATTTTTTTTTGTTGTAAAATCCTGTACTTCAAAGAGTTAAACCAGCGGCTGGGTGAAACATCGTGAAACAAGTCACGCTTGCGTTATTATTACGCGATATGAAAAAAGAAAGAAAAACGCGCGCGATTCTCGAAACGTCCAATTTGTCAGAAAAATATTTCGTTACATTAATTCACGTGCGATACTGTCAGTGTACTCGCAAACTCGGAAAAAAAATTCCCGCGTGCTATATTGTACTCTTTCTCCGTGCAAAATATTTTCTTTCACACTCGTGTGAACTAGTTAAAAAACTGCGCGCGAGTTTGCTAACGAGTTATTCAAGGGACGAGTGGAACGTATCACCATAGTTAGAAGTATGCCGTATGATATAATATATTTTAGCGTAATTACAAGGGAAGAAACATTACAAAAGGGAAGAAACAGATACTCGCCTCTTAAAATTTGTTAGACTTAAAATACAATATTGCAAGATATTTAAGAACAAGATATTTTTTCTTGAAATATTACTTCTTTCAATTCATTTAAAAATGAAGCATCGCATATTATTATATTAAAGATGATATTTTATAATATAGTAATGATATTTAGTTAAATTATTATATAGTTTAATTATACATTTTTATTTATACATCATATTTCATTACGTTAATGCAGAATTATCTATTTTTACGACTGTGACGGTATTGAGTGATCTGTGAAGTGGCAACTCGTTATTAAAGAAGAAAATAAGCAGATTATTATTCTGCAAGCAGATTATAATTCTGGTAGTCTTTAACTGATGAATAGGTTGCTATTTTGCAAGAGTCTGCGTTGTGTTAAATTAACATTATTCCCGTTCGAATAAACATCATGTCCATTGAACAAATTATACATTAACCACATAGCTATGTTACAAAGTATACAATAGCGAATCCTGTCGACACGATATTACTTGATTGGATAATCACAAATGTATATTGAATCAATGAACAATTTTCTGCACAGTAATTGCATAAAATTTCTTGAGAGTATGCGGCGCCTACTCTTTCAGTTTGCCCCTGTACATAACTATTGTTCGTACGATTTAACATCAACTTCTAAAAAAAAATGTCATTGATCGCACTGCATTTTTTCTTTCAGTGCAGGAGGATCGTAGACGATTTGGATTCATGAATGCTTCGCAGCTGTAATCCCGGCCGCGGTTCCGCTATCTTTCACCATTTAGCACCGGCGACTGCACGTGATTAAACATCAATGATCGAGATATCAGCCGGTTCGGAATCGCCAGGACGTGATTCGCCATTTATTCATTCGATCGATCGCGCGCACACTAATTGCTTCCGAAGGCGCATTAAGTGTTATCAATTAAGATTCAGGCCAAAGCGCGATTGTCGCGGGCAATTAATCCCGTGTCGCTTGTGGATCGCGGCGGGTGAGTCATCGGCGGCGTCACCATGACGGCGCGACGTTTCGGTAGCGTCGCGACGGCTCCCACAAAAAGCTTCCACCATTCAACCGGGGATAATGGTCCATCGGAACGATCCGGAGTACCGAGAGTATTTTTTGTTATTGTTTGTCACCACGAGGGAGGAAAATATGTTGAGATTGCGAGAAGCAGGAGAAACACGTGTTATCGGTATCGAAACAGAGTAACGTGATAGTTCAGAGTTTATAATCTCAGTTATTTTATACGTTATTTTATACTTGTTTAAATACCGTTTTTCTTGCATCATGGAAAACTAGGAAAATCGCGGCATTATTTTCTCATACAAGTTTAAATTCGGTCATAGTGCGGTCGAAGTGACGCGCAACATTAACTCTGCTTTCGGAGAAGATGATGTTTATGATAGAACCGTCAGACGTTGGGAAGTTTCATTCTGGTAACGTGGACCTTGAAAATTTGGCACATTGACGATGATATTTGAAGAATATTGTTGAAATAGAACTAAGTCTGACGGAATATTGCAGACGTGACAGGGATACATTACTCGACCGTATCCAGACATCTAAAAGCCTTAGAAAAAGTGAAGAAGCTAGAGAAATGAGTTCCCATAGATCTCAGCGAGAAAAATAAAGCGCATCGTTTAGGAATCAGCTATTCTTTGCTTCCCGGAATAAGAACGAAGGCATATTGCAATAGAATTGTAACCTGCGATGAAAAATGGATACTATATGACAACCGTCGACGTTCGAAGTCCAAATCTTCACACGCGCAAGGTAATAATGACTGTATGGTGATCATCAAGGGGTGTAATTCATTTTTTATTTTTGGAGCGAGGTGAAATCATTGATGCCAAGAAATACTGCCAAGAGATTAATATTATACTTGAAAAACTGCGCATTCAGCAACTGGTATTAATAAATAGGCTTTCTACGGCGTCATCATGACGTCTTATTGCTGCACGCATTACAGATCACACATTGCAAAACAGATAATAAAAAATTACCAGAGTTAAAGTGCGAAGTTTTCCTCATCTCTCTTCCTCTCCAGATCTTTCATTACTTTTTCAAACATTTAGATAATTTTTTAGCTGTGAAATTCTTTTAAAAGAGGACGATATGAAAAACGCATTTAACGAATTTTTAACTTCTCATTCTATTGATTTTTATAAAGAAAGGATTACTACGCTTACATTATATTGGGAGAAGTGTACTGATGCTGAAGGAAACTTTTTGATTTTGATTAAAACAATATATGTATCAAATTTATTATATAACCATTTAAAGTTAAAAATTGAAACTGGCCAATTTATTTGCAACGACCTAATATCTTGTCAGTATTTTATTATTATTTTAGATGAGTTATTTGCAAATCCTTTTCAGATTAAAAACCTATATAGTAGTAGAATCTTTGTGTACATTATATGGGAAATTATTTGAACTCACTATGAAAGAAATAGCTACTTAAATGACATCCTTTAATGGAACACCATTGAAGAAATCCGCGAGAAAAAGCTGCTATTGACTTCCGCTGTTATAATGATCCATTAATATTAAGCAGATGTAAAGAATCCCGCCGACGAGTGTAAACCCTTTTACCTTTCACGCGGTAATGAAAAGCGGGGTGCCGTATCATTTTTCTTTCGTTCGAAGCAGCGGAGAGGATCGTTCTTATCTTATCGCGATTTTCAAGATGAAATTTATACTCGAACCACACGAGTGCGAAGCGTCGTTCGCGAAACAGAAGTTTCTTTTATAATTTTTTTTGTAATTTTATTATCGCACTTTATTATGACCGGCTCGTATTAGTCTTTCTTTCTTTAATTTCTAGGTCTCTTATAGTTTATCAACTTTTTTTCCAATATTTTTCCAATATTTTAAAAATATTGGCTGATTCAACGATTACATATCTGACAATATGAAACATACATTTAATATTTAACAATATAAATTATTGACTCACCAATAGCGGTGCACACCCCTACGATTCTTGTCATTGTCGTTAAATGATGTGTATCGTCCGGCCTTTCGAGGATAGACATATCGCTGATGGAATTTTTCATCTGCGTTATCATGAGGCACGTGATAACAATTTGCACGTTTCACGCCTTTCAATGCAGATCCTGTGGATACATTTCTTGCATTTACTTTTAAATCGGAAAGCACGAGAAACAATTTTTTAACTATTAATATTGGAGGTTATTATCATAGAACTTTCATTCTTTCTCGATTTTTTCTGGAGTATCTTTCTTTAGTAATCTCAAAATAGTTGTTATTTAGATTAATTTCTGTTTTATTTTTATCTTGCCTGGAATTTAACTCACCGAAATTTCACCGGCCGTGGGAACGTCCTCCACCATTGCAAGCTCACGCGAAACTAAGCGCATCGCAGAAAGTGTCGCAATGTCAAAGACATCGAACTTGCGCAAATGACACCCTCGCTCGAATTTCTCGCTACTTCCTTATTATACAGCATCCGAGGGTAAGCAGTATATAGACTATTATAAGAATATATAGGGAGCAAGGATGTGATATAAATCTTTTTTGTTTTATCAATTTTATTATTTGTTTTCTTTTATGTATAGGAATATGTAAGAATAATTTTTATAAAATCCTTTTCTCCTTATGTAATAAATTTCCAACTAAACGTATACATGTAAAAAACAAAAAATAATCTTACTTTATTTATAACATAGTGATAATATAAAATACCCTGAACGCAATTCATAATCATAAACAAATAGAATATATAGTTCTTAGATAATAAGATAATAAGAGTTTTATATGATTAAATTAAAAAATCGAGGAACAATAAAACGATTACGTTTATTCAACAAATGACTATTTATTCATCACATCCAATACATATATGGAATATTTTTCCTCAAACACTTCGTAACATCCATTTTAATATTGAGATTTTCATCTCGTAAATGTTTTTCACAATCGGCTAATATGGACGGACATCGCGGGGAGTTCCAATAATACACAATAATACATGATTGTGCGCCATAGAAAAATATATTCATTCGCAATAAGCGTGTAGAACAGTTGCATAACACAGACACGTGATGAGGTAGGAGATAGAAACCCTGTAATAAGAGTCCTGACATAAAGCGATCTGGGCAAAATTCTGCGAGAGAGAAGGATGTACATTCCCATTTCTCTGTTTTGTTTTTTCGCGCTCATTCAGTCTACCACGCTCAATTTACAATGCTGCAAAATACATAAAAAATTAAAAACGATAATGAGGATGTGCTGCAGCATTTATTTTTTATTTACTGAAATATATTTATATTAATGGTAAGGTTGTGTGATTCAAATATGAGCGGGAATTGCCCAGATCTAGAGGACCAAAATTGAATATGATATGGCGAGACTCTTATTATAGGGACTCTAGTAAGAGACGGTATAACATCATCTATCAAATAACAGTACGTAAGATAGAACACCGCATACGCATGATTGCAACAATAAAGTCCCATAAATTACACGACGACGATAAAGATATATAGACGTATACATGTACACATACTTTTCAAGCGTGTATGTATTTCGCCGTGCTCTCCAAAAGCGTAATCCTGCTACGAGACCGAACGCGATTAAGCAGCATTTTGTACACTTCGGTTATACTCTCGCAGGACGACATATAACGGTATCTCTAAAAAATACATTTCTCGCGTATGCGTGTGCAAATGCATTCGAAGCCATTTGGTTTCACTTAAGCGATTTCGTCTCGGATTTAAACCTCCTCAAGTTCCCTCCTTTGTCCGAGCTTTCTTCTTATTCTTGGTCACTCTTGGACTGTAGTCCCATCCAGCTGATAGTACGTTGATCTTCGATGATTGCGCGGGAACGATGTGCTTCCCCTGAACCTCCAGAAAACCGCTGTTACAACGATAGCGAGTCGCCTGGGCGGATCTCGGAATTATCGAACGAGACGGGCGGAATTGTGATATCGGACTCAACGGCTTTCTGCTACAATAGAGGATACCCGGCGACGCAGCCAATGACCTGAAATTTACAAAATTATTCAAGTGTTTTATTCTGTTCATAGAAAAAAGAGTATGGTTAGGTAATATTTCTATAAAGTAATATCTTCATATTTATATGTATTTACTATTATTTTATTATATTTGTTTTTTTTATATTTACTTGTCATTTTACTATTTTTAATATTCTTTTCCTTAATTATATTTATATGTCTTTTCTTTTTACTTATATTGTAATTATATTTACTTTTATACTATTTAAACTTTATTTTTACGGTCTTAAAGTATTTTTTAAAAGCCAACAAAGAATTACTGATATACCTGTCTTTGCTATTAGAAAGTCTTGAGGTATCTATTGGCGCAAGTCGAACGTTCTTCGGCCATACAGTGGGACAGACAGGAGGTTGCCAAGCAGAATGGATATGTGAATTTCTTAAGGCACTTGATCTTCTCGCAGAGCCTTGAGAACCAAAATCCCGCGTCGATCCTATAACATCAGCGGTCTTGAGACGTTAAAGTCAATGTCTTAATACAGAAGCAACTTGATTAATTGTTAAACGATGGCTACCTTGAAGAAAAGGGACTTCCATGTTCTCATTCATGAATCTAACTGGTATGGTCTTTAAAGTAGAGAAGCTTTCTCGTGTAGACACGGCAAAGGGCACGGGACTCACGATGATTTTCTCATTAAAAACAGTGCCGAGCTTGTTCCTGCCTATGTGTGGCATACATAGCTCGTCCTTGGACGCGTTATCGTTTCCCACATCGCCAAAGTCTCTCGGTTTAGTCGCAGAAACTGAATTCCTCTGTTTCCTGAAAATTAGATTTTATGAAATAAAAGACAGTTCACATTCGCCATCTTGATCGCTATTTAAATAAAAGTTACTTCTGAGTTCCTTGATAATTTGCGTTGTTTCTCGTCGTTTGAAGAGAGCTCTCTGTATTCAATAATCGATTCCTTATGCTCAAAGATTTGTTGTCAATGTAATTAGGCGAGATCGCTTCCTCCGTCCAATTTGTCTTTGAACTTCTTGACGAATTCCTGTTATTGTTAATGGGGGCAGGAACTATTGTTAAAGTATCGCTTAGACTATCGCACAAAGAATCCGTCTTATGTTCTTCATTTTCTTCGTTTTCTTCGTTGGAGAACAGCTCTGAGATCACATGTTCCATCAGCAAGTCAAACACATCTTCAAACTTTGCTTTGTTTAATTTATATTGCGTGAAGTCCTCTTCTTCCTGCGATTAATAAACAAAAAATTATACATGAAGCAGGTATAAAGCAAGCACTGCCGGGAACTTCTTCGTTCTTTCCTTACCTTCGCTGAAAGATTCTGCTCCAAAAATATTTTATCATCCTGAAGGTTCTCGAATCTCTTTGCCCTTTTATCGCTAGCAGCGCTAGCCAAGTCACGCTGGGAATCATCGTTGACGCATGCCGGATTCCTGCCGATTATTCTCAGATACGGTATCTGCGTTCTCCATTGTACACATTCATCTAGAACAGAGCCATGGGGTAGCTGATTGTCCTCCTCGTAGAAGGACCTCTCCACAGTCGCCCACTGCTCCTCCAACTTCTGCGTCACCACATCCTCCGCTTCCTGCGACCAGGAAACAGAGCTGGTTGCGCTGTTCCCATTAGACAGAATGTTATCATTGTCCTTCCATGATTTCTGCCGGGGCAAGCTGGGCAGCCGCAAACGACCACTCCACTGCTCATCGAATCCATCCTCCTCATCCTTGAGCCGTAGCAGGTGTTGCGGGGCTTTTACCTTTTGCGCGAGCGGGCTAAGTCTGCGAAACGAGCCTTATTGATATTTGTCACGATACGATCGCCCCAGGTATACGGACTTGCGTGCAACGGACTTACGTGCTCTTCCTGAGGCTGTTCCTTCGCATCTCATGCTTTCCACAAAGTTTTCACCGGGATGTAAGAGCCAATCAGTGACAATTTGTCGCACAACTCACAACAAATCCGTAGAACACGTAAAAACTGGCCAACTGGCTGTCAGCTGACTGACACTGATAATCAGATAATTCTTACAAGCTATTTGTGACTTCGTGACTGTGTTGGTGCGTTTGCAGCGCCGCCTACCTCACCACAGGAGAGATCAGGTGAAATAAAATTGAACATGAAAATATATGTATGCGATGATTTTTTGTGAGCAAAAGTATGAATGCAAGTGAGTTAGTGAGTTTTGCATTAAATAAATATTCAGTTTTGATGTTAAGGTATGAGTTGGTATAACCAATATTCCACAAATACATATTCCATAAAAAAAATATTTTTATCAAGATTGCATTTACAATTTTTTTACAATATGCGTAATAAAAGATTACAGAATGTCTATGTGTGTGTGTTATAAATACATAAATAAAATATACATATAATATGATAACGTAACTTGCATTTATGTTTTACGTTACATTTATTTCAAGTAGAAATATTTAAAAAAATATTAATTTAATTTTAATATTTGTTGTTTCAATATTGACATCAATTATATAAAATCAATTATACATATGTAAAATTATTCCCCGTCCAAAGTTGGCACTTGCTTTTACGCTTTTATTTTTACCTTTTAAACCTTTGACTATATGTATCTTTGGTTATATAGTCAAAGTTTTAAACGCATTTTCGCTGTAAAAACTGATAATATGTATATTAACTTAATATCTATGTATTACACAAAGAAAAATATGTATATTAAACATATACAGGGTGCCCCGGGTTTTAACCGACAAACTGCGGGAGCATATTCTACTAGTGGAAATAAGAAAAAATTCTTATATCGAGTTTGCTTAGAAATGCTTTATTACAAAGTTATAAACCAATATTGAAAAGAAATATCAGATAAGTAACAACGGATTTTTTCACAAAAATAAAAATTATCTACGCAATGATTTAGTGACGCATTTCAAAATGTTGTCCTTGCACATCGATACAAGTTAGACATCGACGTAGTACAGAATTTGTTACAGTACGACATTCCTGAAAATTTTGTTGCATCTCAGTAACTGAATTAGTAATTCGTTGCTTTAAATCTATCTGGTACTCTCCTGTTAGGAAATCTACGTTGATACTCTCGTACGGCAGCTCGTGCATTTCCGTCACAGAATCCGTACACGAAATGAATATCAGTGTATTCCTCATTTGAAAACACTTTTGGCATTCTGATAGTAATTGCTAGTTGACACGACGATTGAAATCTAACAGCTACTGTTGTGAAAGTAACAATCATACTGAATCGTTTCAACATAGTGAACATTATATTTAATTTCATATAAAATTAGTGAACAATTAATTTTAGAATATATGACATTGATATTTGATATTACTGTACATTTATTTTATATGATATGTACAGATTATTTATTACAGTTTGTTGTGTGTAATTGGAATAGAATTTAATGATATTCATTGTATATTTAATTATATATTTACAATTATATTTAATTTCATATATATATATATATATATATATATATGAAATTAAATATAATTGTAAATATATAATTAAATATACAATGAATATCATTAAATTCTATTCCAATTACACACAACAAACTGTAATAAATAATCTGTACATATCATATAAAATAAATGTACAGTAATATCAAATATCAATGTCATATATTCTAAAATTAATTGTTCACTAATTTTTATTAAGTGTACTATAGTAATTAATATAGTAAACTTTATTGATTTTGCTATATTAATGCAGAAACTTCTGCATGCTTCTGTGTGCTGCAGGGTACACAGACTCCGTTACGTAAAAGATGTGAACAAGCTGCTTAACATTCTGTGGGCCAGTCTTCGATAATAAACGGATCGTTACTCCACAGGCTTGTTTACTATTTACAATTTAATTTGTAAGTTATAAGTATAAAATTAATTAAGTTTCTTTTCCAAAATTGTTTTGTAAGAATTTTTCGGTCACTAACAGAGGTGTTTGTCCCGCAAAATTTGGAACATTTGCAATAGCACCAGCCTGTAACAACGCTTGAGCTACCGATATATGAGAGTTGTCCACGGCATGAAACAAAGCAGTCCGTCCTGATTTCATGTCCTTCAAATCTATAGTTACACCAGCTGATAAAAGCGCCTTAGCTCCTTGCAAATTATTGTGCATGCTGCAGTAATGTAACGCAGCAAAACCTTGAAGAATAAAAATAAAGACAAATAAAACTACAGGTTTTCGTGTGTTGTATAATATAATTAAAACGAAAAGATATCGAAAAGGATGGCTTAGTAATGAGAACAGTTGTCCAGGTTCGATTTCCGGCTTAGCCACCTGGAGCCTCGATATTTTTTTCAAAAATTTGTTAATGACGTTGTCACATTATACATATGCTATGCTGTTTATACATAAATAATTTTACCTTCTGAATCTATTTGATCTAGCAATTTTGAATTCGAGACCTGGCTAATGAGCATTGGCAGTAGTGGTGATGACTGTTTACTGGCTATAATCACTGCTGACTCGTGCGTGTGTTTCGGAAGCACCGGTTGCGCTCCAGCTTCCAGCAAAACTTTCACGATTTCGCTGCATATGTCATATTTGATTGCCAACTCTAAACTTGTCTGTAAAATATACAAAAAAAATTGTATTATATCTTCGAAGTGAAGTTCTTTGGACGAAATCAAAGTTTTAATTAGGTAAAGAAATCTACCTCTCCATTTTCAGTCGGTATATCGACGTTTTCCTTGCGTAGTTTAAGGACTATTAATTGTCTCTGAACAAGATAGATGTTATTGCTCAACACAGCATTGTGTATGCTCAATCTGCCGTTTTCATCGTGTTGTTTGGCGCGTTCGAAGTCCCTTTCCAGTTGTCCTATAATTCTCACACATTTCGCGTTCGTTCTTGAGGGTTTTAGGGTGTCTTTCATCTTCAAAATTGAATTCTCCTCGCAGATTTGATTAATAAAATTATCTATATCAAAATCGTTTTCCTTCTCTTGCTCGATCACATCAGGACTTTTAGATACTGAATTATTATGAGTGTGAGTTACATTATTTGGCAATTTGAATGAATTGTCATCAACGTCGTGAAGAGTAATGTGTTTTATCCTATGAATACTTTCTATATCTTTATTTATCGATATAAAACATTTAGGATCCAGTAGACTGAAGATTGTAGTCTGCATTTGTGTGTCGTGTACAGTTTTATATTTTTGTGGTTGTATTGGGACGTACCTCTCAATTCCGATTCCACAATCTGCTAAGGCTTGTAGCGCGAGCTCTCGTAACTCATTGTCTTTTACACTATCCATTGCTTTCTTAATAATTTCCAATTGCTTAAGTAAATCTTTCTGGGGCAAATCTTGAACACCGTTTTCATTTCTTTGTAAGTTCAATTGAACGTTTGCACTATTATCTGCAGCTTTTTGTAAATGCGGAGTGTACTGCGCAGCTGCACAGTTGGATAATGCATCTCGTTGACAAGTATTGTCATTCTCACGTGTTTTCTTCAAGACCTGTTTACTTTGGGTATTATCATACACCCTACTACATGTAATTTTACTATGATTTACATAGGTTGCAGTTTTATTAATTACTGACGATGTAGTTACATTACAATCTTGTATCAAAGCCATATTTGGCTTATGTAAACAATTTTCACTATTAGGTATAACTGTCATAACATTTTCCTGTAGTTTTATCTCATGTACTTGATTATTTTTGGATGCTATGTTGGGTTTATCGTGAAGCAAATTATTTTTGTTACTGGAAACTCCCTGATAATTAAGACTGTTTCTGTTATTACTATCTAAATGATCTACAGTGCAGTCTTTGTTGATTTTACTGCACTCTTTACTCTTTACTGCAGACAGAGACGTAACTATCTTACCACCTTTTGTATTTTTTATAGTAGCAATACATTTTCCTTTAGAATATGCAGACATTCTTGAGTAATTATTATCACTATATTGACTAGTGAAATTTTTATCGCCTACTACAGGGAATAATGAATCGTAATTGTCAGACACTGATATATTTGTGCCTTTAAAAGATTTATTGTTTTCAGTTTTTATTTCTTGAATTTTCAAACTATTTTGTGCATTATTCATTAAATTATAAACTACATTGCGATCATTGCTAACAGCAGCCTGACACATAAAGGTTTTTGGAATTGCACCATTTCCTGAAACTGATAATACTTTATTGAAACTATTATTAGAAACTTGCTTACTAGCTCTTGCATCTTGAACATGCATTACGATTCCTTGTATCGGTAAAATATGTTCTTGCTTTTGTTGTTTTTGCTGTTGCAATATTTGAAGTTTATTTGCTTCAGAAATGTTATCACAACGTGTCTTGCCTATTAAATTACATTTTGGCCTCTTTACAATATCCTCTTTGCATATTTGTGGAAATATTCTGCTTGATGTAGGATGTGAGGGTAGAGCAATTGTTACTTGTTTCTTCGTAGGCTTAAATTTACACGATTTGGTAATTATAATTTTATGTCTGTTTGATAGATCATCTACCCGCAATTCTACATTAAATTCGCCCAAGTCGCGCCCGTCAAGGGCTAAGATTCTCAATTTCCGCAACTTGAATGGAATTGTATTTTGCATACTAGATATTTTCGTAGTTACGGGGATTATCAACGATGGTGCGAGGGAATTTTCAATATTTACCCTACTTCTTTCATTTCTCTCATCCGTGACGACGGTGTTCATGGTTTGCTTCATTACACTGGGGAACTGTTGTGGTAATTGGAATTCTCGTACACATTGGATCAGTTGCATGTTATCCTCATTTCTCGAGATACATCTCCTCTTTGCTGGAATCGGTTCCTCTGGTACGTCCATTTATAGCCAGTCTTCAAATCTTTAGCTATAAAATTTATTTCGCGCCACACTTCGTGCGATGTCCCGGTGAAGCCCCTCAGGTATAACCTGATACACAATTATACAATTAGAGGCGTTTTATAAAACTTTCCACCGAATAATAGATCAATTTCAGATACTGACCGATCACTCATATGTATTGGGATACCATTCCCGCGTCAAAATTCAACAAATTCAATCACAAAAATCACTCGCCATTACACACACATACGAGCAGCAACGAGAAATACTCGAATTTTATGCAATCTGTCCTACGAACCGGGACATCCCTGTTCCTCTCGTCCCACATCATTAGGAGATGGTGGAAATGGTAAATGAAATTCGGCGCATGCGCTTACATGTTCAAGTTGATGAGTAAAGGCGGAAGCACAGACTTTTGTATGACGTCTAAGAAAATAAACCAATCAGAATCCTGCATTTTCATCCCTAGGATAAATTTCCTGAATAAATTCCCTATCATAAGCGCATAAACAGATGAGTAAGGAATTTGATTGGTCCATTTCCTTATGCACGTGCTTATGCGTGCTTAGATCAAATTCCTTACATTTGTGTGGATATACTCTTTTTAGAGGAACTTTTGCTAGTTGCCCGTCTATTGCATGTATCCGTTGTTTATCATGTGATTACAGATTTGCAGACTTGTATTTGTATACAATATTTGATATGTGACATCGTAACAAGACGCCGTACTTAATATATATCCCAAAATGTCTTACATGCTATCACATTTGGAGAATGGCTATCAAGTCGATCAGGCGATCTTGTCAGAAGAAGACAGAGTCGTGGTGAGTTCTATATTTTTTCACAGGTTAACTCGTCACTTCGTTGTCGCCTCGTAATCAATTAATTAAGAATGACATTGTTTCATGTGAGAATCCGCACGTTCAAAGTAACGTTTCTTCTTTTCTTCCTCAAGGTCATTCGCTTCGGACACGATTGGGACCCGATGTGCATGAAGATGGACGAAGTGCTGTATAACATTGCGGAAAAAGTGAAGAATTTTGCCGTCGTGTACTTGGTCGATATCACAAAAGTACCAGATTTCAACAAAATGTATGTGGAGTCTGATTTGTTATTGCATTACGGACTGTATCGGCTGATAATCTTGACAAATCCATGTATTAATTCTCGTACATGAATTAAGGAAGATTAACAATTTCAGTTGAAGAGAAATTAAGCTATGATTACCCAATCGTCAATTATCATCAAGAAATTCACTTGAATATTAGGATGAATGGTACGATGATATACAAATGTTTCTTACAGGTACGAGTTGTACGATCCATGTACAGTAATGTTCTTCTTTAGGAATAAGCACATCATGATAGACTTGGGCACTGGAAACAATAACAAGATAAACTGGACTTTGGAGGACAAGCAGGAGATGATCGACATCATCGAGACGGTGTACAGAGGCGCTAGGAAGGGCCGAGGTTTGGTTGTCTCACCTAAAGATTATTCCACTAAATATCGATATTAATTTATTTAGAAAGTATAATAATATTAATATTAAGGAAAGCGTTAATTTATCTAGCATTAAGTATCAAACGAATCGAATAAATGATTTTTAAGCAAGCAAGCCTTGTATACTTTCTTATGACTTTTATTTACAATGAGTACTGCCAGACATCTCGTCCAAAAAATGAAAACTTAACATTATAAATTAAAGCAGAAAAGGAAGATTGAAGAATAATTGAGAATATTCTAAGAGTGCACTCAAAGACTGTATTATAAACATTTGTACATTAGGGCATAATACCTTTATTCGCTCTCTTCGGTTTTCTCTCGCTTGAGTCTACGTATTTGTGCTTCTGGATATTGTTTAGTCAAAAAGCTACGTAGCCGCCCGTGTTCGCTCATTAGCCGTATTCTCGTATCATCGAAGTGTCTCAATCGTTCCTGTTTCTTCAAATGTATTTGATAAGATGGCAATTTGACGTAGAATGGTTCTTGTTTCTTCTTTTGCAATACTATTTTGCCATCCATTACATATTGAGTAAAGTCGAGAACCTCATTAGACGGCACTTCTTCTGGTCTCCTAACTACTGATGGTGAGGCAACTACTTCTGGATAGTTTCCGTTTTCCGCTCTAAATTCGACTAAGTGCAGCCGTTTTTCGTCAGCCAGTTGTTGGTGTGATTTCTGCAAATATTTTCATTTTACATCAATATTAAATCTCATTCCGTATTATAAGTAAACCAATTATAATAAAAAAATTGCACATTCAACATAGCAAAAAATAGTATAGGATATTTCTATTAATACCTGTCGCAATAAACCAATAAAGAAAGCTTTTATAATATGTTGCAAATTCGTAGATCCTTCGACTTTGGCATACATATCCTTTATACCAATCGCCTCGCAACACGCTTTTATCGCTCGATGGCAAATAAGCCCGTATCCCTCATGCATCTTTTTGACAAATATCTTTGTTTTTCCAAACTGTGTAAAGAAATCATGTAGCACTGAAATATAAAACAAAGTATGAATAAGAAAAAGAAAAAAATATAAGTTTTGAGTCATTACATTATTTTGTTATATTATTATATTATTTCCCTTACCAGTATGCTCCTTATATCTGGGAATATACATCAGTTTTTGACCTGCCCTATTTTTAGCATTTCTTATAGCTGTTTTAGATATAGGCGCTTTTCTCATTGCAAAACCAGCTAATCCATTTCCATTTCCTGTCACAACAAATATACTAATCCTGCTCTTACGTCCCATATTACCAGTCATATGAGTTACTATTTTGCTTTCCAAAATCCAAGATTCAAAACCATCAAAAGTATCTAAAAGATAAAAAAAATATTAGTGATACTCGCAGTTACCAGTAATAATTTATGACATGAGTATTTATAACATAAGTTTTAGCAACCATCTCCGACAGGATCAGGTGGTCCCATTCTTCTGCCACCCATTCCAGCACTGGTCCAACCACGTTCTAATGGCGATACTTTTATCCGCTTAGGTTTGGACTGACTCTGGCGGAACTTTATCAGCTTCTCTTCTCTCTCAGGATCCACAGGAAGCTTTTGCTGTCGAAGCATTTCCCTTCCTCTAAATATGGGAGCATTTAGACCAGGAAATAATATAGGAGTTTTTCCTACACCAATAATTTGTCCTTTATTTAAATCTCTTTTCCTTGCTAATCCTTTTGCTCTACCCCTTTTCCTTCCCGCATTGCTAACGGATGTCACGCCTTTCCACAATTCATCCGCAGTTTCTGTAAAAGGAAATGTTTTAGTTTGTTTTAAAGAGAAAAATTTTGTATTACAAATGTTTGTTACATATGGAAACAGCAATTGTACTTACTGTTTATGAAAAATGTTTTATTTCGCGCATCGCATAACAAAGGAATATGTACTTTCGACAACAGTGATCGACTGATAGAAGAATTACATACATCTGAAAAGATTTCATAACCTTATTTATGATAAATGAGTATAAATACATTTTGGAGTAGGTGCATGAATTGCATCCAAATATCCATAGATAATATAATTTTTCGTTCATTGCTCACCATTTCTTAATGAATTCGTCATAATTTTACAAAAACGTAATATTTGAGCCATTTCTAAATCAATATGAAACACAGACTTCTACAAAATACACTAGATTGCGTACAAGTGATGCCAGATTCCGTAAATTTGCCTTTGATAGCATGCGGTAACACGTGGAGGGGGTGATTCTCGACGCACGCAAGCACATATCGCGTCCGTGTGCGCTCGGGACTTCAGGCACGTTCTTGGACTAGTTCAGAAATGCAGCGAAAAAGAACAAACCTAAAGTTTCAAGTTCATCAAAAAAAGCACCGAATTAATTTGGTGCACTTTTCTTTTCCAATTTTAATTATCGTATATTTTATCACGTAAAATTGGCTCAAACGTGTTGACTGCGAGCTCTCGCTATCTTTTGCTAAAGAATGAGGTAGTAGAACGAATCAGCAGCAGGTCAGACGTAACTTTTAGTCTAATTTAACACAGCGGATCGGAAGGACTTTTTATCTTTAAATGATGTTGCTCAACGATGCATTAGATAACTATACATTATCTACGATTTAACAATATAAGTAAAAGTATTTATTTTTATATAATATAATTCGACGACAGATTTTAACTGATGCTGGAAAAAAAAGAAAGAAAATGCAGTTTAAATATTATTATCGGATTAATTGGTAAATTACCGATAAACAGTTACGCTACTGCGCTATATACTGTGCTAATGCTGACACACGCACTACACACACATGACATAGCTGGAGCTTGTGTACAGTATATGATAAAGTAGATATAAGTGTGGGCAACTGATTTCAGTCACATAATACGTTTGATTACTTTTGTTTGTATTTATTGTATATCATAACGCACGTATTGTGTACAATGTACTTGGTTGGGTTGACGGGTGGCATAGCTACTGGAAAAAGTGCAGTTGCTGCTATTTTCCAAGAACAAGGCATTCCTATTATAGATGCTGACATAATCGCTCGTAAAGGTTAGGATGATTGCACTTCTCATTCGCGCGCGCGTGCGCTATTGATAGTGTGTGTGTGTGTTTGCATGTGTACACTTGTTAGCTTTGAGTAGCATTTTATTACCTTATTATTATATATTTCTTGTATCGTTCTGCAGTAAAGAACATTTACACTGTTATATATTTCTCTTTTTTGTAAAAATAGCTCAGCATTTACTATTCAAGAAAATATATTTTGTTAATAAATGATATATGTATATAATACATATACTCTGAATAATAAGAGAAAGGTGAATATGTATATGCGTATTTTCAGTCGTAGAACCGGGAAAGCCAGCATGGCACAAGATACAAAAGGAATTTGGACCAGACGTTTTCTTGGATACCAAATACTTGGACAGAGCTAAGCTAGGCGATTTAATATTTAACGATGTTGAGAAAAGAAAAAAACTTAATGCCATTACACATCCCGACATATATAAAGAGATATATTGGCAAATCCTTAAATACTTTATACAGGGACATCCTTTTGTAATTTTGGACTTACCCTTGCTTTTCGAAACTGGACACATGTTAAACTACTTGCACAAGATTATAGTTGTAACATGGTACATATAAATTTACTTTTACTTAGCACAGCGTTTAATCAAAGTGATGCCTTGACTTTCTGAGAATTCAGAGAAAGATATAAAACGAAACTTGCGAATCTTTTCATTTTTTGTTGTTGCTTTCAGTGAAGAGGATCTCCAACTGCAACGATTAATAGAACGTACTGGATTCACAGAAGCTAAGGCAAAACTACGAATAGCTGCACAGATGTCCTTGGAGAAGAAAGCGGAGATGGGGAACTTTGTAATTGAGAATTCAGGCAGCATGAGCGACACTAAAGAACAGACCATGAAAGTATTTAATGTGCTACGGTCCTCCAAGCATCACTGGAAATTGCGTTTCCTGGTTGGTGTTTGCTGTACCATAATATTAGCTGGTGCATATTGGTTGAAAAACAAAAGCTCCAGATCATTATCCAGTGCGATATAAAATTATCATATCTACTGAAATTGATCAATTTCAAATAAACAGTTATCGTATTGTTATTTGTAACTGCACAGCGCATGCTTAATTTAACTACATTTGACTATGTCGCGATGCAGGCACAAAATTGTAATTTTTATGTATAAATGAAATAAAAATTATATCGATTATTTCAAGTCAAATTCACATCACCTGCTATAACACGTGACAGAAAGTTTCATATTTGTCGAGATCTCGAGAATAAAAACCATAATTCACTCCGTTTCTCTTTTCTGTTCTTTTTTTTTAATAAAGTGCTTTCGAACATAAAATTATACGTAAAAGATTATACATTTGTATGCATATATAAAATACATGAGTACACAGTGCTCACTTTCTTATGCTAAGTATCGCAAAATATATACAAGTATATATCAAGTCATGATATATAACATGATTCAAGGTCAAATGTACGCCCATGTGTGATTTACAGCACATTTTTCACATAGCGTATGTGATATATGCGTTTCATATATTTTATGGGCATACGTATAAATTTTCAATCTCACTTTTACTTTATTGTGTATCTTAACAAAAAGTTATTTGCTTAAGTAAATTCTAGAAACCAGCAAAGGACCGCGATGTATAAGTACTTTCTGAAATATTTCATAAGAATAAACTAACTGGGGGTTTATCAAGAATGCAAATAAAATTTCTTCCGAGTAAGTAAAGAAGATGCTAATGGAGTACTATAATAATATATCAAGTAATATGTAAGCAACACAAAGTTTCGTGAAAGCTAGTCGAAGAAGCGGTGCGCACACAAAGGTCTTTTTTCCTTAAAGATATTTGATATATTTGATATATTTTATTTTATTCTTCTTTGTACTTATGTTAACGCATTAACTTTATAAATAAGTTATCCCTCGTTTATGCGTTCTTATTTTACAATTTTCCCAGTCGTCTCGCAATACCTATCTGCCTATCTTAATAGCTTAAGAGTTTGCTTTAACTGTGTACGAAGATGAGATTAATGTGATGTTACATTACGCACGATACTATAATGCAACAGAAACAAAAATTGAAAGGAATAATGTCATGACTAACTACTTTTCGCTTATAGATTGTCATTTCTATATATTATTCTACAACTATACACACACTGGACATATACCGCATCGAACAACGATACTCATCATGATTGTTACTGCATAACCGGTATTGTATGTTTTTAACGTGCTATTCACAAGTGACATCATAAAGAGGATGTGTCATACTTTTCCGGATGAAATAAATATGTCCTATAAACAACACATCGGTAAAGTTTTACATATTCGCCCTAAATAAAGTAGGGATGGATTAAATCGACATCGATTTTATCGTTTTCGTTCACCGTACGATATTTGTGATATATATATATATAATATACACACATATACACACACACTACCATCTCGATCCTCCTACACGTACTTTCAATTGGCGAAGAAAACATGTCTTAGTCGGAAGATGAAACGCACATTATATCTTTGATCCATCCATACAGCCGCAAGGAAATGGCGTATATCGCGCCGATATCAAGAACAGATATAATGTTTTCTCTACGCACGTGATACAACTTACTGCAGCACGGGCCTGAGCTCTTGCGTCATAATCGGATAGGAAACAAGGGGCGCAGTTGCACCCGATATCGATAGTGGTAAGCTAGCGGGCTGTTGCGTGTTAGGCGGTTGTTGATTAGTCGGCTGAGGACGAGAGCCGCTCATCGAGATGGTCTGTTGAGCCATGGTGACAATCGGCGGCGGTATTGAGACCGGCGCCATGGAGACCGCTGCAATAGAGACGGGTGCTACGGTTGCAATACTCACGGGTACGGTGGCCACGCTGGCGGTAACTGTTCTAAGAGTACCCGCGGCCACGGCTGCGTTGACCATCTGCTGTGGCGTCGGAGCTTGCGACGGTGGCACCGTGTTCGTGATCGTGACCGCCGGCACCGTAACGGCCGTCACGTTCGCAGTGCGCTTGCCTGACATTCGCAACTGGGCGTTCTGGTCTAGCAGAAATTCGTTCGTTGCTGTCAAATCACTGACCTGGTAAAATAAAATTTTAATTAAGCATAAACAAGATAAAATATTAAAAAAGAGATATAAAGATACGTGTGAAGATATAAAAATACGTGTAAAATATGAAGCCATCACTAATGACGAAAGTAATAGCCGTGAAAGCCTCAAAGCCAGGATGAAGTAGAATATAAGAAGGTATGGAAAGCATAAGATATACCTGCTTTTTCAATTCCTCTATCTTCTTCCTCAACAATGCGTTTTCATCCTCCAGCACGATCGCTCGCGCCTCGTTACGTGGTATCACGGGGTAATAGTAACTCGGCGTGACGGTCGGCTGAGTAGCGTGCTGCTGGCCTACAAGTGGCGGAGCTTCAAAGTGAACAACCGTTTCGCCCGATACTATTCGCCTTTTCGGCTCGGGCGGTCCTATGTAGTCGGCTGGATGCGACGTGTTGTAACCATTATTCGCAATCAGATTGCTGTGTTGGTCCTCCATTTGCCAATGGAAACTATATTACGAGAAAGAATTGAAGTAGAATCAATTCCTTTAATCGGAGCATTGAGCACTTCGAGGAAACATTTAATAAATAATTTAATACAGAAACTCAATTATACAGTTAATTATAGTAAATTATCTGTAATTATGACTCGATGAAAGAACACCGCGCACGCAAACGCGGCTAAATAGATGCAAAACAAAAACGTGAAATTTAAGCATATAACTCTTTGTGAAAAACTGCTTACTTCCTGTCCTCCTCATATCTGCGACCGTCAGCATTGACACCGCCACTGGTGCCGTTGAAATTGTGTTGCGGCCGGGATACATTGTGATGTGACGGCGATACTAGATTGTGTTGCGGCTCCTCTTTCTTCCAATGCCTAAACTTGCAGTTCACCCTTTGGCAGCTACCCTTGATAAAGTCTTTGCATAACGGATAGTCTGATTTGTCGTTGTTATTCGTCTTGGATCTGTTGAGGACGTGCGACGGCAACTCGCCGGTCGCCCGGAAACGCTTTTCTTCGCTCTCCGTGCAATGGAGAAACTTACAGCCCGGCCAATTACACATGCCGTTCTGGAAATCGTGGCAGAAGGTGTACTCCTCCATGGGATCATCCTCAGAACGTTCGTGTAGATACTTGCAACGCTTCCCGCGATGGCATACATTCCTCAGAAAGTCCCGGCAGATCCTATTTGCCGAGTCTGATGTGTCGGTTGCGCCAGCATTTAATCCACCCGCCATCTCGATGACTTGCTGCTGTATTAACGCACCCGAACCAGCGATATCTAATTTTTTCTTCAATTTTTTCATTAATAAAGCATAGCGATTGTACCTTCCGTCGTCGTTTTATTTTCACTTGATCGATGAACCGTCTAAACAAGGTGCTGATATACCTATGTTCCAAAATAAAAAAATCAATTTAAAAAGATATAATATTAGATAGTATTATGTATTAAAGAGATAGATTATTAGACAGATTAGAGGAAGAAACAGCTCAATTTTATGGATAATTTATGCATAGCACACGATCAACGTCAAGATCGAGTAATAAACTGTTAATTTATGTGTAATTAATTCCATATTTGTGTGGGTAATAAATATTTATAGAACAATACTGAACTAAGATGGATAATTGATGGATGTTAAAAAAATAAGTAAGAAAACTACTCAGCTAGGTTTTAATTTAAGTTACTTTTTATCTTTATTTTTCCCTTTTTATATAATGATGACTATTACACATCAGTAGTAAGATTATATCAACAGTACTATGTACAGCATTTATTTACCGTATTTAATTCGATAATCTGATATATACGCTTAATCTGCCAAGAAAGTAAACTCGCCTGACAATCTCGCGGCGTACTTTTTTGGAAAATATCACGTCCTCGCTTATCTTGACACACAATGATTCGTTATTTAATGCGATAGAAATAGACGCGCGCGCGTGTACTGCGAGCGATGGCACTCTCTAACTAAACTAATGAATTAAGAAAATACTGTCGACTTTACGTTACGTTTGTATCAAAAGAAGTTAATAGAAAACTATGATTATTGGATCTCCTATTTTCCCCTTCTGTGTCTTTAAATACAGGTTGATGTCGCAAGGCCATTCCAAGGTAGGATCGACTGGCGTGAGTAATGGGAAGTTCGTATTTAAGAAGTATTGTAGATTCCCTAATCGTTTATTAGGTCGCTCGATAGATATGCTCTCATATTGTCATGCTATACGATGAGAAAAACTGATGACTAATTAAATGTCAATGTGCAATGAAGTCGAAGGATCTAAAAATCCATCGCATTATGTTTCGCAATTAACTTTCGCTCGATAATAATGGACTTATGATTAGAAAAGACGTGAGAATAACGCTGTAACATATAATATACACATGCTAATATATGTGAGCGTGGCGATCGATCCCCCTCTCCTTCTCTCTCTCTCTTAATCACTCACTCATATTCATACGCGCGCACTTGCATGCACGCATATACACGTACACATGCATGCATAAGCATACCCAGACATACACGCATACGCACACAAAAATGCTCCTAACTTTCTAAGTCGCCCTCAGAGCGTTTGAAAAAAGCGTGTTACTTAACTCGAATACAGTGTATATATTTGAATGTGTACCATTCTGTGAATTCTCACTTTCTGATTATTTCTAATTATTTATATACAAATGCGAATAAAAAAAGTGCTTTTGAACAATCGCAAATGGGGGTGCTCTGATATATATACATATATATATATGTATATGTATATGTATATATATATTTACGCGAAAATTTCCTCGTAAATTCTACTCGCAGCGCAAAGGATACATTTAATCTTTAAAAATATGCTACGAAGATATATCGTTTAAATGAACAAACGTACAATGAAATATGCATATGAAATATGATATGATACTCAGCAGCTTGGTAGCATGTTGAACATTTTACGTGGTATCGTATCTACATTTTCTCCTGCTATAGTTAGTCTCCTGCGGAGAGAACGACGTGAATCCAGTTCGTGCGTGTTCAATGTACATATTCAGAAAACGTTTTTTTCGTCGATCTTTGATCTTGCTCCTCTTTATAACATGACGTGATCTTGCTCAACATCACAACTTATTATGAGAAAATCCCTATTATTCTCGATTCGAATTGAGAAATTAAACAAATATATTATATTTATATATATGTATGTATGTATGTATGTATATATATATATGTACAATTTTTAATCGTTTATGTTATCCGGTATAAAAAACATTAAATTGCATTGCGCGAGAATTATGCGTATTAATAGAATCGAAACAAGAACAAGAAGCCTAACAAGAACGAGATTAACGCTAAAAACAATTTTAATTACATCTGAATTATATTATCGTATGGAGGAAAGAGAAAAAAGAATTACGAGAAGATAGAATGCTTGTCGCAGCTATATGTACATATAAGAAACAAAAAAGGAAAACATCCGACGTGGGCGAAATATATTAGAATATCTTCTCCAACAGCATCCACACTAGCATAATCACGATTGGCACCACGTAATGTATCGGCACGGTGTAAGTCGCGTTCAGCAAATCACCACACTGCGCCTTCAGAGACATGTATTTTTTCGACAGTTCCGCTTTCTCCTCGACGAATGCGTTATATTTTTCTTTCACTATAACCAACTCCTCGTTGACCTCCTGCATCCGTTGTGCCTCGTTCTTCGCGCGATAATATAGCTCCTTCAATCTGCCGATGATGTTCTCGTTCGACTCTCGAATCAGCCAGTCCTTCAACTCCTCCAATTCTTTCTTAACAATCTGCTGCGACTCCAAAGTATCTTCGCTCCTTAACGAATCTAAAGAGTTAATAAATGTCTGCAGTATATAGTCTCTGGAATGGAGAGCCTGTTGCGTGTCGTTTTTGATGACAGGTTTCAAAGTCTTGACGTAATCTCTTTCCGCACGTTCCTCATCTTCCTCGTTCTCTATGGGTGGGACGTGTCCTGCCGCTTGATCGTCCTCCATTCGATACTGCTGATTCTTCTCCATTGTGACATCGACGACAGCATCTCCTGCATCGATCATCTCTCTCGTCAAAATTTCAGTGATATTGTCATCTTTGGTAATTTCTTCCTCTGGCTCGCGATACATCTCTGTTTTAATGTTTTCAGCATTGGCAAATCGCACCTCCATCTTACAGGGTAACGAGGTCCGTTTAAATACTTGTTCCGAATCCAACTCCTCCTTCTTATTCTCTGTGACGGATTTCTCGATTCCATCGTGCTCGTGCGTGATGCTGCACGTTTCGTCGGTCGCTTCTGAGCCCGTATCAGAATCCGCGTTAGCGTCACTGTCTAAATTGGCGAGGTTGCCGTTGATTAAGGTTCTTCTGGACGATGTAAGTGACGGTGGTGGCAAGATATATTCTAGGAGACTGTCGTTGTCGACTGTCACCTCTGAATCATCCAGCTGATCTTTGGTAAAGAGTGAGTCCATGTTGGTAGACTTCAGTTGCTTCGCATCTATGTCTGGCGAACTGCTCTGATTATCCTGCTCGCTCTTGGAAAGATAAAAATTGATCTCACTGTCCATCTCGATATTATCGACATGAATAGAGTTCAATTTGTTGAGAATAGTGTTTATAGCCTCTATGGGATCCTCTCCGCCTTTCGAATCAACATTCTCTCCTACTTCCAGCTTTAAATGCATATCCTGCAGAGTTTGCGTGTAATTTCTCAGGGCAGTAATTTGCTTATATATATTGACGGAATCTAATCGAGAATCGCGCAATCTCGCCCGCAGGTTCTTCTCGATTCTTGACTGATCCTCGAGTCGTTTGCTGAGATCTCGCTTCTCCTGCTCCAAGCTGAGTAGGACATCCTTCACCTTCTCCTCGCTCTCCATGAGTTTATTCGTGGTCTCGTGCAGCTTCTTCTGCGTCTCCGTGTACTTTGTGCTGAGCTCCTGTAATTCAGTTTGAGTATACTTGGCTACGTTATGCAAACTTTGACATTCCTCCTCCGTCTCGTTCAGACGTCCCTCCAATTGCACCAATCTCTGAGTGACCTCCAGTTTCTCCTGCAGAACCTTCTGTAACGCTTCCTTGGCAGCGTTCTGGTACTGCGCCTTCTCATCTTGAAGCTTCGCTAACTCGTTTCTGACTTTGTCCTCGGTATAGTTCTTAGAATATACCGCCAACTGGTTCTCAACGGTCACTACCCAGGACAACAGACGATCCTCCGTGATGAGCGCCTTCCACGACTGGTTAGCGGCCTTACGAGTATTTTCTACTAGCTGTTGCAAGTAGCCTAGCTTCGAGTACAAGGCCTTCTCGCGCCTCGAAGCTTCTTGCATCACTTGATTGAGTTTATAGAGATCCTCGAGAGATATATTCCCAGCAGGCGAACTGACAGAAGTGCTGAGACTGGCCTTTGCCTCCTTACCATCTGGTAAATACAGCTTCAACGTCGCGACTATACATCCATGGGTGACTTTCTTTGTACTTTCTACAACATCTACTCCGAATTGCACTATGTCGCCGGAACACACCTCCTTCGGCGTTGATTCCAAGCCTGAGGGACTGAGTCTCTGATTGTTGATGAACGTCCCGTTACTGCTGCACGTGTCCTGCAGATAAAACTTACCGGACGAGTACCATAACAATGCGTGGTTCCTAGACAGTACTTTGCAGTCGAAAATTGCATTGTTTGGCGCGGCTCTCGCTCTGGCCACCGAGCGACCGATCTTTACTGGCTGCTCCAACGTCAGCGTACGCTCTTGGAAGGGATGAGAATTATCCCGGCAGATCAGGATACCTTTTGCGGCCGGCATCTTGTTGTTTTGTGCGTTGTTTTGATTCACGTTGGAATTGTTCAGTCCAGCGGGCGAGCTGGCATTTTGTACCCACCCACCGTTGCTGGCTACAACCATAATAGCTGAGATGAGTCGTGTCCGATGATGAGTCCAAGGATGAGTAGTTTCTGTTTTACCAGTGGACCATTGCCCGACACTAGCAACGACAACGACAACAATAAGAACAACAACAGCAACGCAACGATGAAAATCAGCGACTCCGCAATATCGTCGGGGCAATCTGACAATCGTCGTGGCAGGCAATGAAACTCGCTATCTTCGCGTCACGTCAAATGTGTCGGGCACATGAGTGCGCCCGAGCTTCTCGAGCTCGGTCACGAGTATCGCGACGTGACCTTTCGGGACCTATTGCCCGACGCACTGATGCATGACGACATCACTTCTGGCATGTCCCCTCAATGAAAATATCATCGTGCAGCCCCCGTCGCACACCCCCGCGCCGCACCGCTTTTATTTCCGTCGAGGAATCCTTACGGATCGGATCAGCTCCGAATCCGAATGCGGGCTAGCTATTCACGCACGGAGTTGCAGACTCCGACGAGAGAGCAGCCCGTGCGGCTCAGTTCAAGGAGGGAGTCGATTCGAACCGAGATGACCGTCGATATGTTGGAGATCGGGACACACGGGACGTCGTTTGTTCCTTGAGACGTTCCCGTCTTACAGACGGGACGGGTCGAGCACGGTTGCACTCTCGCGTAATTCCATCCGCGAGACTGGCTTGCTTCACTGCCGATCCAGCGAGGCTTTCGCTCGCCCGTAACACACGGACGCGAATTCACGACGAGATCGACCGGATCGAGAGGCGAAATCTGACGATGGCACAGCGGACTTTCGCGATCAGATCGGATGAGAGATACCGTGCACGGACGACACCGTGAAAATACAATAGTTCGCGTTCCTCCGAGTCGAGGAATCGTTCAGTTCCGCGTTCCACTGTTTTATTGAGCGCCATGGGCGGCACGCAGTGGCGGCCAGTGGCGGCGACATACCTGTGCCATATCTGACTCGTTCGCGACGTACGGTGTACGCACACATTTACCGTGCAATTGCCAATTTCTCCCGAAAAATTCAGGAGAAATGAAAAGAAATCTATATCTGTAGGGCGGATATCGTTTTGCACGCTTGTGGCGTAAAACCGAGGTTTGTATAACCTACATGTTCGATGTTCCTTATGCAAATATGAAATGTCATGGTGCACCCGCGGCTATACGTTACATGTGTGGAGAGAGAGAATGAAATGCAGTAGTAATTATGGTAACCATAGGATCAATGTTCATGCACGTGAAAATGCATTTTCGATGACCTAAACGTAAAATAGACGAAAAACATACTGCACGTGATAAAATAGAATAAAAGTAAATAAAATTCGATCTTAATAATAATAAGTAATAAATTGTAAGTACAAAACTCTTATCTGAAACTAAAATTCAAATAGATCTCGAGATTTATTGTACGCTGGAAACTCATTTTTCTCGACCGAAATTTACGAGAATCGATACTTCCAACGTGCGATTGGAGCATCACGCACAATTAGTCTGGTTGGAGACATAACCTAAGAATACAAAGTGCCAAACATCGCTCCGAAGCGAACTCCACAACAAAAAAAAAGTGCCGAACAACGTAAAGTGTATCATTAATTTCTTTGATAACAAAATGTTTTTCTTATGAAATAATCCGTCAGGAAAGATTATATTTCTAACGGTATTAAATGAGAATTTCTAAGCTATTATATTGATGATAAAGATAACGTTAATGTTCTACTAATCATCCTACCACTAAAATTTTCTGTATAGGTTATAAAATCTATTATTCATTTTCAGTACATTTTCTCAACTACTCTTCTGCAAATTTTTGATTGCACGCCAAAAGATGTCAGACGACGAAGATTACATGTCTGATAAATTTTTACAAAATACCGAGAAACATGTTTCATTGAGTCTCATGTATAAAAGAATAGCTGAAATTAAATCAAATCAATCGAAAGCGTGCAACAAACCGATAAAAGTAATTGAACAAGAGAAAAGGGAGGAAGGCTTATCATCTGCTATTAGCAATTCGAATAAAGGTCTGTTTTCATTTACACACATGTTATACACAGATAAATATGTCCACAATATTTTAAGGAAGACATGATTTTAATAGTAGAAAGTAAGTTTAATTATTGCTACTTCATGACTACTACTTGTCTCATCTCCAGGTTTTCAGATGTTGACGAAGATGGGATACAAACCTGGTCAGGGTATAGGCAAAACTCAATCAGGAATGGTAGAACCAATTCCTGTGGAAGTAAAAGCTGATAGACAGGGCCTTGGCAAGAAAAAAAGGAAAGAATTGTATGGCAAGAACATGAATGCGAAAATGGATAATACACACATAAAGGATTTTCGTAGCAGGATGGCGCAGAAAAAGACTGAACAGTTGGAAAAATGCGATTTATATAAGAGCCAAAAAGTGTGCCAAGAATTGGACACTAAAGAAAACGTTGAAAAACCTGACGAATCGTGGTTTTGGCCGCTGAACAAAGAGGAGAAACCTGACGACGAGGACGGATCAAGCGAGGAGGACGATGAGGACGATGAATCTCTCGACGATTCAGAAAAACTTGAGATTCTTACCAAACATTTGAGAAAGAAATATTTTTACTGCATCTGGTGTGGAACAAAGTTCAACAATGAAGACGATCTAAGGGATAATTGTCCGGGTAGCACAAGAAATGATCATTAACCGTGAAATGTGGATGAATAGTGTTATTTGTTAATAACACTACTTTTTACGAGAGAGAGAGAGAGAGAGAGAGACACTTTGAAAAGTTAATATCAATAAATATTCAACAAACCTAAAAATGTTTCCTGGTTTTGTCGGCTGTATTAAAGGTTTTAGAACACGACGGAAACATTATTTTATGCGCGAAAACTTTAGGTAAATTACATTATTTAAATGCGATCACCCGCCTGCGTCCACATAAAAAGCCCATTAACTGTACGATACACAAAATATTGAAAAAGAAGTCTCAGCAAGGAACAATCGAGTAAGAGTGAGTCCTAAGAGTGAACTATGCCATTAAGACAGCAGGGGATCAAGTCGACGACCCCCGGCTTTTACACACTTGACAGGTAGTGGGAAATTACCTATAAAAGCAACCGTTTGATTTTCTCCTCTCTCATTTCGCTCAGTAACATTTGTGGCGATCCTTTGTTAGATATTACACATCAATAAATATCGTAATGTTGTTAATCATCCAAAAGTCTTTGTTACTTTTCGTATTTTATATTGCGGTCAGCTGCGATGCTGAGATATCAGACGATGAGAACTGCGAGACTTTGCAATCTGAAATACGCATTACTAAAGACGAATACGATGAGATAGGACGTGTGAGGAGGGTTTGTAGCGGTGACATATCGGTCACTAAATGCGAGGGATTCTGTAACTCGCAAGTGCAGCCAAGTGTCGTTACCACTACGGGCTTTTTGAAAGTAAGTCGGCGCGACTATTTTTACGCAAAAGAAAGCATAAACTGCTATCGTTAAGTTATACGTTTTTTGTAACAGGAATGCTACTGTTGTCGCGAGAGTTACTTGAAGGAAAGATTCGTTGTCCTAAACCAATGTTACGATGCAGATGGAATCAAATTGATAGGCACGGAAGACGAGACCATGGAAATCAAACTGCGAGAACCTGCCGAATGCAAATGCATCAAGTGTGGCGATCTCGCGTGATAAGCGTGACGATTAGAAATATAAGCTAAACTTTTAATCATATTAAATTATTAACATTATTGTAACAATTATATTGATAAAGAAAACAAAGCTACGTATATAGTTGTAATAAAAATAAATAATATTCCCAACAAATTTTTGTTATGAATTTCCCAATTTCTTCCTTAATATATAAAACTTTATATAATAACTAATCCATACTGGGTATTTCATACATTATGAAAAATGCAAAGTTCAAAAGATTTTCTAAGTTTTCTGAGATCCTGACATATACGTATTCTTACATAGAATATACACATATATAAATTATTCTTGCACACTATTATTTTTGTTACTTCTTGTATAGTTGCATACCTTGCACACACATAATTTACGAAGTGAACATTCAATGTGCTTGAAATATATATATTTCTGAATATATTACTTAAAAGATCTTCAGTGTTGTCAACTGGATCTATTACTTGTATATAAAATATTTATATTCTAAGATGTTTTATCAAAAACAGTGATTCATTATTTATAAACATGTAAATATATGGATAACTTGTCATCTGTCCAAGAAAATTTGATGGTTAATATGATATCGATAAAGTCGAAACTGTCTCTTTCTCAAAAATAAAATGACCAATTCTGTTAAATTATATAATTATCTATCAATGTATTTTATGTATTACATTTCATGTATTTATTGTGTTTATTCTATTCATACTGCAACATTTGGCAAATATGTTCTGTAAATTCTCTTTAGTAAACATTTTTTTACACGGCAAGTTTTCCGTTTTTGAAAATATAGATCTAAAAATTCTATTATAGTATCAATTAAAGGAAATGTAAAAAAATAAAAAATATGATAGTAGTATATAGTTACCTTCACGAAACTATATCTATGTATATACATATATGGTGTCTGATAGATTCATAGAATCACATTTTATAACATTTTTGTTCTCATAATAATTTCTAATTGAAATCAGATTGTTTAAGTAGAATAACAAGAGGGGTTCGTATAAAGGGAATTCAAGTGTCGTGTACATAAATTCAGAATGTGTCAGAAAGCATTTTCCTATGTACGTTGCTTCTTGACATATGTATACGCGTACGCACATACATAAAGACTTTCTGACATTGTCAACTCGTAGCCAAAGGAAGGGAGAAAACATGGCCACCTATGGTGTATAAAAGCTTATGATACAGACCTTACAAGCACAGTAAAGTGCTAGGAAAGAACGGCAATGTATCGCTCAAGGAGCAGGCTTTTTCATTACTTTGGTGAATAAATTAACGTTTCAGATTGTATACATAAAACTGATAATAAAACTGATTTCTTCTGTTGTATTCATCGCGATGGCATTTGATCACAACATAATACTTAAAGTATCTACTTACTGTGTGCAGTGATCAATGGATTGCTGATGTGCTTGTTGTACGGAGGTGTAACAGCGATAATTGGGGTCGACGAATGTCAGGCAATGCGTGTGATACACTTCCTGCAGTATCCGGGCTGTGTACCGAAGCCAATTCCCAGTTACGCGTGCAAAGGACGATGCAGCAGTTACCTGCAAGTAAGAAACCAGAATTAATAATATAAAATGTACATGAGACAACAAAACTTACTCCCTTCTTTGATGTTTTTCTTAATATGATAGTTTCATCAATTGATACAACAATATTACAAACAGCAACAGTACATAGAGGTAAATTTGCTTTCTTGAAATGCACAGTATCGTTCAAGGATTTTCTTAAGAACGGTTAAAGGATCGTGAGAAATACTTGTCGCAGTAAATACTCATGCGGCATGTTTTGAGACACAATATTCCGTACAACCGTTTTTCTCAAACCTGAATTCAAAGATGCACTCTACAAATCCCAAAGAGTCTCACGGTGGAGGCCTCCTGCGTGAAGCACTGTGCACTTGAGTAATATCAGAATATTTAAGAGATGCAAACGTTACGACAACACCGAATGATCGTCGCAGAATTGTGAGCATTGATGAAGTTTGATAGAGTCTGTTATTTTTTTTTTTTATTAACACGAGATGCACAAGGAGGGAAGACAGCGACTCATACACGCACACGTATACATATATATATATTTGTGTATTACGTATTCGGTTTGTTGACACGCACAGGTATCCGGATCCAAAATGTGGCAAATGGAGAGGAGCTGTATGTGTTGTCAAGAAAGCGGTGAGAGAGAGGCTAGTGTGTCCCTGTTCTGTCCGCGAGCGAAACCAGGAGAGAAGAAATTCAGGAAGGTGAGACAGCTTTTCTGCTCGTGCTAACCGCACGCGGACCGCAGCAACGGTCAGTCGGCGAGTCGCGTGATGTAAATTGATGTAAACCGTCTACGCGCCAATCGGCCGCTTTTCCACTGACCAGCGACCACTCGTCAAATTCAGTAGCAAAGCTTTTGACACCACGAGTTTTGCACGGCCATATTGTTTTCGTGCGCTGCCGAGCACGGCCAATCAGGAGCCGGCGTATATGCGGAAAACAAAATGCGCGTATGGCGTTCAGCTCGAATTATAGGAAAGGCAAATCGGGACTTGATTCATTAATGTCCCATTCTTGTAAAATTTTTATGGTGTACAGGGGTGAAACAGTAATATGTGTTGAAAACTTTTAGGATTCGATTTCCAAGCTAATTAAAATTTAAGATGATAAATACAAACTAATATCTTGTTTATACAAGAGATAAGACTAATCGGATTTTATAGAAAAATTTTTAATAAAATTGTACCGGAAATCTCAAGTTTTTTCTTTCCTTTTCTTATTTATTTCATTGACTTTTCGGGAAATAATTCTCCGAAATTGATATCAGAATCAATATCGATATAGATCCGTATCAAATTGGGAAACGAATTGTAGCTACAATTTAATATGAGTTTTTCAATATATTCTCATTGTACTCGTTCATTAGGTAATTACCAAGGCACCGCTGGAATGCATGTGCAGACCATGCACAAGCGTAGAAGAATATGCGATAGTCCCTCAGGAGATCGCAGGATTCGCCGACGAAGGCCCCTTCGCAACGTCCGCGCATTTCAGAAGATCCTCTGGTTTAGAATAGATACATCTTTGTGCCACTATTGCTTCGCAGGCGTTCAAATGTATTAATATATAACACACGAAGAGATTTCATGTTAATCAACTATAAAGATTAAAATAAATTCTTAAAGCGAGATGATGCTACCCGCTTCAAGTTTCCTTTCATTGAACAATGAAGAGAGATTCAAACTATGGATACACGTGTGTCAGATACTCAAAAAACTGATCAACAACGTCATGGAGTTCTTTTTTTATTTTTTTTAAAGATATGATTTATATATCATAGAGTATGTATGTGTGTACCTATGCAATGTGTTCCAAGTTCTTAACTTTATATTTTTATTTATATTATATATATATACATACATGTATATATAATATAAATTTATTTATTTATGCGTAAGCACACGCAGATATACGAGGGCTGTAACGATGTCTTTATATATGTATATATGCGTGTCCAGACGCAAAAAAAATGTCAACGCGATGCGCGGCATACGATGTATGCAACAATATCGCGAGACAAGCGCAACTTTTACTAACTTTTTTCATAACTTGTTCAATCTTCCGGTTACTGTCTCGTTCAGTTATTTACAATATATGACAATCTTTTCTATTTTAATTATATTATTTACTTAATCACGTTTCCAACAGTTTTATTTTATATTTATATATAAATTAATGTTATTTTATTTATATGCTGTGGTTCAATAAAGTGCACGACACGTACACACACTCGCGCACTCTTCATTCTGCCTTTCTCCTTTTTTTTTCCTTCTTACATTGCCTTTCGCGTTTCTATTTCTTCCTATATAATAACTGGTAAGTAATAATTTGTATACTCGTACAACTTCACTATAAATTGCCTATAAATTGCAAACCAAAAAACAAATAAAGAGAAATATCGATTGCAACTTATAAACTTATATCCAGCAGATTCTGAATTCTTTATTTGGCCAGAGGCAACTGCGTCTGCAATGAATTTCAAAGATTTCGTCACCAAAAACTGGAGAACTGTACAGATTATGGAAGAAAAAACAGAGGAGAGCTCGAGGAGGGAAGAATCGGGAACAGTCACAGTTAGAAGGAGCGAACACCGTGACTCGTCATGTTAGAGTTGATGAAATTGTGAAACATATTGCAGACTACGAATATACTTAAATAATAATATATATATTTACATACAATATATAACTATGTTTCAAAGCAATCAATCAAATGTTGATTCGTCCATGTGTTCGTACTTGAAAAATGGTCCGAGAGACTGATAAATAATTTATGTATATACCAAAACAAAGCAAAGAAATCGCTTTGATATATTTTCGCAAAAATATATCAGAAATAAGTAGTTATACAATGTTATCCATTCGTCTGGAAAGTCGTGTTGGCGCCTTCCCGGATACTCAAAATACAAAGTAAATCGTGTGGTGGCGCTACAATACATGCCGAAACAATATTTCTTTGATAGCTGTACACACACCTGCACACGCATACAAGCATACGCACATACATACTCAAAATCAATCTCTCCTATAATGTTTGAAACAAGGATGAACTCACACGCTGTTCTTTAACTCAGTTAACAACAATTTTATACAATTCGCTATACCACTTGCCACGGACATACGTTCAAACATTCTGTATGCTCTATACTCCCCCTTTCTCTCTTTCAGTAATTATAAATAGCTAGCGTTAAAAAATACCTTAATATACATCATTTTGTCGTTTTCCTTTTCATTTCCTAACTTCAACGCGTTCTACAGATCTCCTAATTCCGCAATATATATCCATCCACTGTCTCCTTCTATTTGTCTCCGTCTTATCGTATTTCAAAAAAAAGTCCTTTCTTATAATATAATACATTATGGGCTCTTATTTGCAAAGATATAAATTAGTAATTTTGTTATATATACATATACACATATATATACATATACATACATACATATATATATACATACATACACATATATTTATATATACATATATACATATACATATGTGTATCGTATCCTGTTACAATAATAGGAAGAACCATGTCAGTCACTGTCAGACTTGGTTATCTCAAGTAGTTGCTTTTTTTTCTTCTTTCTTGCCCAATTTACTTCCACTTAAAATTGACTTACTCGATTATGTATTCTGATTTTGCGATTCGTTACCTAAAATCATGTAGCAAGCACTTCGGTTGTGATCTTCGATATTAGCGTTAATGTGATTGGAAGTACTGTCGGAGCCTTCCCGTTCCCAAGCATGAAAAAGAACGTGTTTCCTCGATATTTTTCATTGAGTGATCGATCTTACTTCTCGCTTACGGATCCCGCAGAGACACTTTGCATAAGAAACACGATAATAATTTTCTTGCTGTTTTTTTTGCTTTATTTAAACTTTGAATCATTTTATTGAATTATATAATAATTATTTTGTATATTTCTGTAGTAATTAATAATTAAACTTTATCTTCATTATGTATAATATAATCGCAAATACAGCTGTTGTGTATCGTTTTTCTTTCTTTCGTCGGCATTCTTCAACACCCCTTTACTCATTGATAGAGAGAGTCGTAGAGTCCTATATTATATTACATACATTCACAAGTCACTTTATTGTTATTTATCGCATCGTTCCTTTCTTCAATACTTGAGCGCATTTCCCCCTTTACAGAGAAGAGCACAACTGCAATTTGATTTCGTGCCTTGTAGTTTTTTTTTTTCTTTTAATGTGGAAACGCGTGTTTAAGTCTTTTTAATAGACGATAATGTAATCGACCAACCAAAGTATCGTCAACAGCCCTGATTCGCACTAGTTGATAACTCTTCTACACTGGAATTATCATCTGGTTCTTGCAAGTCAGTGAAAAACGACGTAAGCGCAACCATTGCGACGGCGTGACCTTCGTGCTCTTCCGGGTGCCGCTGCCACGTCAAGAATGCATCGGTTGATATCACATTGTCCAGCCACAGCTTGTTCATGATGAGGTTGAGGATACCTGGTGGAGATGAAGATTTCTTAGTTCTTCCGTATATGATACATCGAAAGTACAGCATAAAAGCACAGCTTTTTACGCTATATCGAATAAAATAAAACAATTTATTTTATTGCAATTACGTAAAAAACAAAATGCTAAATGTAATATAAATTGACGTTAATATCAATTTATTCCTGTTTTTACACTCACCGGATGGGAATTCAATTTTATTCATGTACAATTGAATCGCGTAAAGACACTGCAATTCCAAGACCTCACTCGCATCGATGAACCGTTGAAGTAACGTTTGCAAATTTCCAAAGGCCTCTACATTTAATTTCCAGGTATCATGATGTTGTTCTACAAACAGAAAACAAGACGAATTAGAAACTCTATTGGGGTTCTTCAAAAACATTTCACGCCGATTGTCTTTACAGATGTTGCATCAGTATCCTTTTGGCTAGATTAACACAAAAATACATATCTTTCATACGTATCTTTACTATAAATAAAAGGTATCATCATTCAATCATGAAAAATACGCTAATTGATTCGTAAATATTTCGAAAAAAATGATGGAAATGTACATGCAGTGTCTGATAAATCTACTGATAAAGTAGATTGAAATATTCACGAAACGTCGGAACAAAAAACACGCGGCTTCAATCCGGAAAATAAAACTGGTAGTAATGATCAACAGCGCGAAAGGCTAAAATTGTTGAATATACATACCCATCGTGGTTTCTAGAATGGCAGTCATTAGCTCCCTTATAAAAGTAGGTTCTTTATATTTATCTCCAACATTTGTCTGAAGTAAATAAATAAATTGATTATAGAAGATGCTCAAATAATACTTACGGCTGTATACAATATATGTGCATGCCTGCATGCCTGCGGCGTGTCAACTTTTGAAGTATACATATATACTTACAGCAATCCAATTACAAATTTCGTCGAAAGAAGTATTTTCTTTCATGAGCCTTTGGAGATGATCTTGAATTCGCTGTTTCGGGATTTGACTCGACAGTCCCGATGGACCTGGTTGATTCGGTTGGTTCACTTCCATGGTAGTAGCGGGGCGTTTGGCACGTTTACAATCACCAGTTAGGAACTCCAAACTCTAAAAAATGTAGGACAGTAAGTAAACGCACCTAATATCGTATATCTAATATCGCATAGGGCAATATTTCATAAATTAAATGCTATACTCTGCATAAAAATACAAAGATTGTATATACATTATGTACAAGCATATATGTATGCGCGATAAATAATAAGTAATATCCAAGTTAATATAATACAATAAAATAAACTAGATTTTTTGGAATTTCTACATTAGGAAAAAAAAAGAAAAAAAGCTTAAAAAATACAAAGATTATATGTTTTTACATGTGGAAGCGGTTATGTATGCGGGAAAAAGATTCTTACATATTCCCTGGTGATTTTTTCGATATCTTCTCGTTCCGGGTCAATTAAATTACTCAATTGAAGTCCGCTTTGGTTCCATTTCTTGCTAATCCATTCTTCTCCTTTAATACAAACTGCTTGCGTCAGAAGTTCACCGATAAACTTGCCGACGGAGCCTTGACTCCTTAAACTTATAAATATACTCTCCATTTCGGATAATGCGATAGCTTCGTCCGCTATCGAATGCGCTGCAAAATCAAATATCACATATGTATATATATATATAAATTTCAGTAGCACAAATAAGTTATTATATCTCTCTTCAGTCCTGTTGAGCAATAAGCAACCCGCACGGCATGTTTCTATGGCGTAAGATATGATTTTCATCATAAAAGTGAAGTTTTTTTCTTCCATTTCTAGTATATTTTGCATTAAGGAAAGCATACTTACACACTATTTCCGCTAGATACGTCCAGATTTTTGGTATATCGATAACCAAATCGTCGACGTCCTCCAATACTTCTCCAAGACTGAAACAGAGAATTCCCTTATATTTACAACAAGTCTATAATAAAATTTTGACATTTGAATTTATGTAAATAACAGGTCAGAATCCTTTTGGCTAAACAACACAAAGATATCTCACATATCTTTCCTCTAGTTGTTGAAAATATCATCATTAATTACGAAACATGCAAGCAAGATAAACTGTTTTATTAATTTACTCTATATAAACGAAGAGAATGTGACTCACCCATTCTTAAACGATTGCACAGGTACGATATTTTGTTTCAGTAAGTGGGACAACAACTTCGACATGTGATTCCTGTCGTTAGGCGATTTCTCGAGAACGTGATTAATGCATTCTCGCATGAACTTGCCGAAGGTTGTATTATCGAACTTTTGTTGAACGTCTAGTCCAGTGTTCTGCAAAAACAGGGAAATACGTTCGAATTTAGAAGTTTGTTTACGAAACAACTGCAACAGAATTCATTGTTACAATTTTCATGTCCTCTCTCTGAGCAATGTGAATAACGTCATCACGTTGATTTCACGAAAAACCAAAGAGAAGGTATTGCATATTATCGCACGCCAATGACTCAAGCATCTCCTAATGGAATCGAAGATGGATCTAAGGAGCGTGCAATTGACCCTATCGCAATGACTGGCGTCTCGCTGGAACGCAAACAATATAAATCACTTTATAAGTTTTAGGAAACTCACTTCAACGATCGGTTCCGAGAAGAAGTCTTTTAATACGCTGTTGAAAGTCTTGGTGAATTCTTGCTCCGACATCGGAGGTTTATGGTTAATCGCTCCGGATTGCGAGGCGGATTTCATTAGAAGCGGAGGCATCGACACGTTCCGACTCTGCGAGCTATTCAACAACGAACTTTCTCTACTCGACGACGCACTGCTCAACTGATGACCATTACGAGAACTCCTACTGTCTGTAAAAAGATACGTTCCTCTTCAGAATAACGTATTCCAAGAATTTTTTTAATAACCTGTTGTTATATTCAAAGTAATTTTGTATCTGTGTGTGTGTAAAAACGTACCATAGGAAGATTTGTAGTCACGACCACATTCCCTTGGACCTGTCGATCTCGATCTAAAATAAAAGACGGTAATATAAACAGTTGTTTTATTTAAAAAAATAACAATGTCAACACACAAGATTCACGAATTATCAGAATATAATGTCAAATCATATTTTATGAGCATCAGAAACTCTAGTCTGGACAATATATTGGGTTATCATCATGTATAATATGTCACACAAGAAAACGTAAAAAAAAAAGACACCGCTGTTATTTGACAATGTTATTTGAAAAGAAAAATCACAATCTTACCCGGAGAGCGGTAACGATGGCATTCTTCTGTCCTGATTTTCGAAATTCGACATATTCTCTAAGCATGCAAACTTATTCGAACTTATTGTCTTGGAATTGTTGGATGGAGTGGTAGCTCTCCACAAGTAAGACGCCCTATTACCAAGTTGCATATCGTCCATTGGTGGCTATCAACAAAAAAAAAACATTTAATAAGAAACAAAATAATGACTGAACAATGACAATTTTAACACATACGATTCACGAATTATCAGAATATAATATTAAATCACATTTTATGAGCATCAGAAACTCTAGTCTGGACAATATATTGGGTTATCATCATTTCATGTATCACGCAAACAAACGGTGTACTTGGGTAATAAAGAATTAAAAGATAGGACATTTGCAATGAAAAAAAGATTCAGACTACTAACCGGTTTATTTTTCAACTTCGCCGTTTCTACCGAATATGTCGTGGGTCTCACTCTTCCTACTGGTTGACTCCAACCATCGTCAGTAGGACCACATAGTCCACCACCTAGAAGAGATTTAATTAATATTAAATGTCTTGAATCATTCTTGACAACAACTGACGTCGTAATGATCATCGTAACGCAACGCATTGTATAATGCGTTATCTGCATAAATGCAAAAAAGAAACTTACGATTTCTTTTTCTATCACTGTTGCGGTCATCTTTACGAGGCGTATTCAGGGGAGCGCTGTTCAGTTGCATGTCGAGCCTCTCAGATTCTGCTTCTTTCTGAATTTGGTCTATCGTCTTGGGATTATTTTCATTCCTCCTCGGGATCCACTTATTCGCTCTTAGATCTATGACATCTTGGAGCATGAAACGGATTCTGGAACTAATTTTGCTGTGATTCTTTCGGGAGACAATTTCCTGCATCCTGTTGAAGTATTCTTGCATTTCCTAAAGAGAAAATAAAGAGAAAAATGGATTATATTATGTATGTACATCATAATGGAACGAGTGCTTCCGATCAGACATCTTCGAGCAAAGAAGGCAGCATAATTCTTTTTTTATAGGCTTTACCTCAACGGATCCTTTGAATTCCAAGTCCTTGCCAATTGTCGTTAACAACTTGCACAAACACTCCAGGTTGTCCTCATCATTCTGATCCAATAAATGTCGGATGCAGCGATGCATGATCTTGGTAGTCAACATTTGTTGCTTGTACAATTCACCAATAAATCTGTGCAAAGAATAAGATGAGCATAAATAACATTACAGAATATATAAGATACGTAAAACTGTTTAAACTATTTAGTCGCCGAGATTTTCTCACCGAATATTTCCTACGGATTTTACACGTATTCGACGTTCCTCCTCTTCGAAAGCCAATTGCAACTCCTTTTTCTTTTCCTAATAAAGAAATGCAAGAAAAACGATTTATTAAAGGCAAAATGTCCTGTCGAGGTTTACAAGAGTATGAGAGACAGCAAAATGTGTGATATGCTTACATTATCCGTGCATTCTTCTATCTCCTTGAGTTTTCTGGTTCTCGCGACATCGTCAATGGGATTTTTCTCAAATTCCTTTTGACAACGCGTGATAATGAGCTTCTTAAAGCTGACGGGGCTGTCTTGACTATCGGATTCTACAACCTCCATCATGGCCAATTCCTTACACAACAACGCGTACTCCACGGAGAAACTGGGCTCGTCGACGGCTTTCTCGAAGACGAGATTGATGACTCCTTGCAGACGCTCTGGCGTATTAATCTTTAAACGTCGCACTTGCCCCACCAGAGTCGTGAATTTTTGTGGAGTGAGCTTATTCAGTATACTCCGCACCGCTTTGTTGACGAATAGTGTCTCCTCTTGATCCTCAGTGAGATTATTATGCTTTAACCTCGCTGGTTTCCAAGCGTTCTCCGTTTCTCTCAACTTTACATCCTCACTGAGAGACAGCGAGATGACTGGACCCTTGGTTGGCTTATTTGGTTTGCCGCCTCGATCGCTCTTACGACTCGTTGGTGCCTGTAAAACGATACACACATTTTGTAGCATCAAGCTTGAAGTTCAATGATAATCCTATAAAGAGCAAGAGTCAGAAAATATATTTTGTCCATCAGGAAACTTCGGACCACTACTTTACTCCGCATCATTCTCTTTCTGCTCTTTCGCTCCACGACGTATACGTCTATTTTTTTTGTTTTCGATCAACTTACCAGCCGGGCGTTCATACTCGTCTTCGCGAATCCGGGCATCAACGCGTCGTGTCTAGTGATGTTTGCATCCTTGAACCTTAAATCCATGACTTCATTCGTATTCTGTAAAAGTTGTAAACACACGTGTAAATAAAAAGAGAAAGGAAAATGATAAAAGTATTTATATGAGCAAGTATAATATATTTTATATTAATCGAGTAACAATAAAAATTACCTTAACATTGTCCTTTAGAATAACCTGGAGATTCGGCAGATTCACCGGCTTAATCTTACTATTAGGATCATATTGCAACTTCATCAAGAAGTCTCTGTCGTAGATCTTCTTGCCGCCCATGTTTATGGGACTCCACTGATCCTCCTTGTAAGTATATTTGAGCGATGGTGGTTTAAGCGTGGCGGCGGTAGTTGTCGTAGTGGTGGCGGCGACAGTGTCGGTTGATGCGTTATTACTTGAGGTACACGTCTCACTTTCGGTATTCTTCTCGGTAATCGTTGCCGTTACCGACGACGCTTTTTCGTCGTTGGACCCGCGACGCAACTGGAAGATCTTTTCATTGTGTTGCGTGAACATCGCCAGGATCTCTTCGTTCACTTTCGCGTGGTCGACAACGTCATTAGGGATCACTGTCCTTGTCTGCGTGTTAACCACAGGCGACTTGGCAGTGTCCTCGATCTTAGGAGAAGGTTCTTTTACCGCCTCTTTAGTTGATAATTTGTTATCAACGAAAACAGCTTGCACAGGACTGCTTTCTTTAGTTACGTCAGCGGGTGCGTGTTTCTCCGTTTTTGGAAGGGCGGGCAGAGATTCTTTCTCTTTCGTTTCTTTATTGGTATCTCTGCCAGTTTCTTTGTTGGCGTCTTTGACAGCAAAGCTGAGCTGCTCTTTGTTGTCTGGTTTGATTTCAGCCGTTTTCGCCGTTGGCGCCGTTGGGTTTACATTAAAAGCATCCATGTCGGTACCTTCTTTCTCCGCGCCTTTACGGTTCAGATCGCGCGGTTTTAGTTTATTCTTACTCTTCTGCTTTTGCATAGCTTTACCTAAAACAAGAAAGAAATGCATAATGCATAAAAATAATAACAGCAGATAAGGGCGTAGCAGGTAATTTAAAAAAAAAATAGATTCAAAGCACGTCGAGATGTCAAATTGAGCAAGAGAAAATTTATATTGTGCATCAAGAAATTTCGGACCACTACTTTACTCGGCATCATTCTCTCGTAAAAAACAAGATATTTATTCCGTCGTTTTTAACTCAAAAGCGCATGCTACCTTTCACCTATTTTTAGTTTTTAGAAACTATTTGTTCATTTTTCACCAATTGCTCTCTTATTGTTTTATTAAATGTTTTCTTACTAGCTACATCCTTATTTTTCATTAGCTTCGCGCTTTGCATCGTTCGCGGTACCATCTCCGTCGCCTCATTTCCCGATTTAAACGCGCATCGCGCTTTGTGTCACACGCGTCCTACGCGAAGTTGCATATTCGATCACGATCTATATCTAATCCTGCATACGTATAATCTTACAACACATCGACCGAGTCGGCATCAGACTCACGAAGAAATAACGCACGCGCTTGCTCAAGCCGCCAGGTTACTTCTCTCTGCTTTGTAATGAAGAAATATCTCGCTGAATTCGCGTGACAATCGCGAGATGCATCTCTCGTACCGTGATCCCGAGATCCTCGTCGATTACGACTTTTGGATCTCGTGCTGCTGCTGGCACGACCGCCGCCATTCGTCCCTCGGTCGCCCATGTTCATGCATGTGTCCGCACGTGCACTCGCACGTTACGGACGGCTCGAGTTTCTGTCGTCGCGTCGATCCGCGCGCGCACGGCACTGATTCAGTACTTATTTATAAATCTGCCAAATCCCCTGCCAAACGTGGTGTAGATGCGACGCAGAGGAACGCATTTCCAACAATCGAGAAGAACAACCGAGACAACGTCAGCGTAGAAACGATTCGACGACGACGACGACGACTCGCGGATCAGTTTTTCGCGGTCCGAGAATCGCGCGGTCCGAGAACAATGACTCGTGGTGAGTAACTCGCGAGTCGAGTCCGCTGAAATCCGGGCAGGAATTGCTTCGCGATACGAGAACGTCGACGACAAACGATTGTCCCCGACTGAAAGACACTTCGGAAAACCCTCCGGGGGCCCTGTGCCTGGCTAACCGCGGCACCCGACGACGACTTTCACGCATCTATTTTAACTTGTGAACTGGCGCAAACCACGACAGGCACGACACATTGGATTTCTTAAATTAGTTCTCTTCGCACCGGAGCAGGCGCAGTAGAGCACGATTTCGACGGCTCGCAACCTAACCCAAAAGCATGCCCGAAAAGCACGATCGCCCGAAGACATTCCTATATCCGTTCGCGTGCGCGCGATTTATTTATTCGTCACTCGGCCGGATACGCGGATTCTCGCAATTTCGATCCAATCCGGCAGAACGTCCCGAAAAGTTTCTCGATCAGTTGCTCGGTCGACGGTGTTTTCTGGGTCTCTGATTAGTCGTCGAAGGATCGGCTGATTAATCGACGTGCGCGATACGTTCACTGAACCGCTGTCGCGTTAAGTGCCGCTCTTGGATTCGATTCTCAACGTATGAAAGTAGGTTGAGACACATTTTGCAAAAGCAGGTCGAGATGAGACCCAAGAGAGAGAGAGAGAGAAGACAAATTCAATCTCGCGACGAAGAATAAAAATCACGATCGCCGCTGAATAGTACAATCGCGGGACCCGATGACGTGCGACACTGCGAATTTCGACGGAGACGATATAATTAGATAGCTTCGATAGCACAGGAACGTTTGTGCGTCGAGGGAAGACGAATTTCGCGCGTATTTTTTATTTTTTTATATGTCCTTCCCGTATCTATACCCTAGGACGTTTAGCGTGTGTTGGTACACGCGTTTTCGAGAGTATAATTATCATTATAAAATGTAAATCCGATTTGTTCCTCCTACTTTTCTCGTAGCTATAAGTAAACCGGTTGTAACAATATTGTAATATTTTTCTTGTCAGAAAAACAATTCGCTACCTGCATAACAATTATGATATTTAGCAACATTACAAGTATAAGTTATGTATAATATATGTACAGTTTTCAGAAAATCGTAAGCTAGACTTACATGTGTCTACAATAAATGGAAAATTATTTTGTTATTACAAAAACACGTTATTTATTGAAGAATGCGTTCATATTAGTTATTAATGTCAGACCACTGATATAATATATCGATATATAATCGATGTATATCTTCAAAGTACAGATTTTTCCAATTTCTCGATACAAGAGACGATAACAAAAATGTGTTTTCCTCAAAATTTCTGCTTTTTAATGACTCAAATATTTTCAGTTCTGTATCCGCAAATTGAAAGAATCAATTCATTGATCGTTCTTGTCTCTTTGTAATTTTCATGATTTATTATTTTGTAAAACCCGCTTGTTAGTAGATAATAAACATGGTAGATTCTCAGTATAGCTGTAATGTAATTGTGTAATTGTAAGAACATATGCAAATACAGATAACGTTTTGTATTCTTCGAACTCGACATTTTAGCAAACCGTTGACTATTATAATACCTATTATTAGTGTCATCGAATCCACTTTAGGATAACTATTTTGATTCCCTCACCTATTTTACCGAAAATCGATATAGTCTTTTTGAATAAACACATCAAATATTCATTTTTTACTTATAGATTCAATGTACAAAAATACAAACATTGATAAGAATTCTAAATATAATGTAAGCATCGTAAAAGCTAATCTCTTTTTTAAAACTTGGAACCTAACATTCGTTTCTCTTTATTTCTGCTCCAAATTTCTGTGCCACCAGAATGTTACATCATGTAACCATGAAATTATTTAACTCACTACATCGATAATTACAAACATATATGTCAAATGAAAAATTGAGATCATTAACGAATTAGACATGACTTGCTAATAAAGCTAGTCTAATATGAGCCTATATCTAACATCGACTCATTATTCCTGACAGATCTTCTTAATATTTATTAAATCCGCATTTTGCACGAACTAATGATAGTTTTTCCAAGTTGCGGAAGACTTTCACTGAATCGCCGGATGACGGACGTGACTCAAGGTTACGTACATCGCACCGGCGCAACGTCGAAAGTCATGTGATATTTTTTTCGGTGCACACGCGGCGCGTGTTCTCATGAAAATGGCGTTAGTCGAGGTCCTAACTGCGCGCGCTCACAAGTCTGCGTTACCGCACGGCCGTGACCCCGGCCTGCGAGCGGACTTACAGGATGGCAGCACGCACACGTTTTAGGCGGTGATGTTGCACTTTTTAAGTCGGTCGTTTCCAAGCTAAACTAGACGAGCTCTGACGCGTGTTCGTCAGTGTCCCGCAGGAAGTATCGATTCGATTCCCTCTGCGCTGCATTACTGTTTTTTTTTTGATGATTTTCAGCACGACATAGAAAGAATAGAAACTTTACTCCGTTTATAAGTACCTCGAAAAATAATCTTAAATAATAAATTATAGTAATAAAATATTATAATAAATAATATAACAAAATTATAAAATTGTTCTTATCGGCGCTAAAGGATTAAATTTAGTTTCTCATTGTTGAACAGAATCCAGGGGATTTTAGCTGGTTAATTTAATATATCGCGCAATTGGAATAAGAGATTTCGAATGTGCGGAGCCGTCGACTTCGATCGAATTGAAAGGTGGTAACGCGAAGACCAGATTCACCGAGGACAAACCTGAGCCTGAACCAATATGGTGCTTGCGTTCTTCTTCGATCATTCACAAGATGGCCACACATCACCGCGTAGGCAGTGTAACATCTCGGATACTATTGCTAATCGCGTATAAATATGTATCTCGCGTACAATCTGGCATGTACGTATTAGAATCAGCAAGAAACGGATGATAATCGAGAACTAAAAGCGATCCAAGCATTTTGTACGTTAGTAGAGCACATGGTGATTCTCCAACGTGGTCGAAGAATGAAGCCACGTGTTGAAAACTTCCATCGAACATTGGAGACCGCCAAGGCAGACCAAAAGTCTTTAAATCGAGACGCGACAAATTCCGAATTTTATAAAAAAACGTTCGCGAGTGAGCGCACAAAAGTGCGGGAAATCGCGAACCGCCTCAAGTTCGATTTTGTAGTCTCGCGTGCACGTGGCAGCCGGATTTCGGTAACCATATTTGAACGGCACATTGCAAGATTCCGACGCCTGTGTTTGCGAGCGCGAGATATTATCGGACTGCCACGTATGATCGTGCATGTAATTTACAACTCTAATGAAACGAATAAGATAGGTATAAAAGTAAACGAGCGCGCGCGCGCAAGCACTTCGGTTCGACTCGGCTGGTTTCGCCTCACCGATTACAAGATGTCGGCAACCACGTTGCCGTTGAAATGCCGACATTTTTCGTCGCCTCGCAAGTGCTCCGAAACGGATGAAATAACCAAAAGAGAAAGATACATACGTACATTTTAATCCAAGTCGGTCCTGCGCAACTTTCACTCCCGAAATGCCACCCGCGGTTTCACGTATTCGATCGGGCGATACCAACTTTTCACCAACTCGAAATTCATTATTCGAGAGATTACGCGCGAGGGGAACGAAGAAAAAAAAATGTAAAGTGCAAGGAGTACTCTTCAAGGGCAGTGCGAGTCGGAATGGCGGAGGAGAGGAAAATGAACGATGCGTGTATAGGGCGCTCGTCACAGTTAAATAAAACAAAGTTATGTACAATTATCGCGGAACCCTAATAATACGTAAACTGTAACACAGACTGTAATACGATGAAAGTAACGATGTAATAAGCGTATTCGTTACATGTATGAGCGGTAATATAAAAAACGTATAAACTATACACGTGTACACACGCGCGCGTATGTGCTGTAAAATGCACGTGGGAAAAGAAGAAGCGGGATTAAAGGTAACGAGGCGATCGGGGCGAAGTTGGAGCGATTCCCGGGGCGTTAATTAAAAGATAAAAAAAAACGAACCAAAGAAATAAAAAAAAAGAAAAGGGGAAGAGAACTGAGGAGAAGAGAGCGGAATAAAATACGGCCGGCTAGCGCAGCACGTGCTAGCTACTGAGGACCCTCGATTCTTGACGACGACGGAGACCGCCGATGCGACGAGTACGCTCCCTTCCCCCTTTCCAATACTAGTCACCGGTTTAAGTTCGCTTCGTTCATCCTCGGCTACACGTCGGCCATTTTCGCGCAATCGCGTCACCGTCTGCCTTGGTTCGGCTCCGCTTGTCTTGTCTTGTCTCGGTTCGCATACTCAAGTTCTGCCATACGTTCCGATCACGGCAGAGAAATGAATAAATCACAAATTTTTTTCGTACCTACAATCCCGACCAGCGTAGAGACTTTCATTGCTTATGAACGCGACAACGCAAAAGTTTGTTGCAATTTTTCAAATTCTACACGACTCGAGACTAAGGTGTTGGATAAAGATGAAAGATAAAAGGCGCATTCTTCCAACGAGGTGGACAAAACCCATAGAAAAGGGAAAAAAGAAGGGAAGATGGCCGAAAAGAAGCTATGCACGAGAATTATACAAAACTAGAGTTAATACGATGCGTTTAGGATAGAAGAAATGATTAAAGAGTTGTGAATACTTGCACTAATTAAATCATGCATAAAAATTCAACACGTTTCATAAAAGTTGCGAAACAGTACGTTAAATTCTTGAGCATTAGGAAATCGAATTGATTAAACATTCTTTTAATGACCGAGATAAAAGTGTTTTTATGGACTAGGAATTCACAGAAAATATGCATGTATATATGTATGTAGAGATAAGATAATATAAAATATTATGAAAAGTTATATCTCACCCTTAATTTTCTTCATTTCGCGGCACAATACATCACAAATTATAAAGCAGAAAACAATTTATAAACGATTACAATATCATTTTAATACTTTACGAAAGCTTGGTAACCGAAAGAATTTCATTGATGACGTCAATGCAACTTTCATTCACGATCGTGATTCGTCAGATAAAGCAAGAGCAGCTGGCTATTTGTAAATTGTTACACGAGTTTTTCACGAGCTATTCGTGCAATTCTCAATGTAGAAACAAATGGGATATTCGCGAATTCGATTTGATTCAAACGCGATGAATTCGAAAAATTTGTCGGCGGCGTTTCGCGTTGCGCTGTCAAATTGGAAAAGCAAACGCGAATTCATCGAATTTTCTCCGTTGTACCGAATTAATTCTCAGCGAAAAAAAAGAGAGAATTAACACTACAAAATAGAAGAACGAAAACTATAACAGCGTTCACTCGCACAACTCGTGAGTCCTATCTCCTCGTGGCTTTCGTTAGGTTAAGTTGCATCGGGTTAGAGTTCAGAACGGGGTGCCCTCTTCTGGAAAAGCGCGGAGATTCACCGATCCAGCGTAAAAATATTTTACGACGCACACATGCGTAGAAGCGTGTGCGTGTACGTGTATGCGTATGCATTCGTGCGTGCAAGTGCACACGACGGTTTGACGTAACGTGTTTGAATGGATTACATGAATTTCATGACGATTTTAAAGCGACTATAAATTATCGCAAAAATAACTGCTGTAACCAACCGAGTGGCTTACAACATCGCATTAATAATTGTTATCGGCGCGCTGCTAACCGCGACCGACGTTCTAGTGTATCAATGATACCAGTTAATAAAATGCCAACAGCAATCGGAGCAATTGCTCGATTCAAGACGCACTTCACTCGAGGCTTACCGAAAATCGCGCTTATCTAGAAATTACGTTTATCTCGTGTGTGCAAAGTTCATACGAACATTAAAAAAGGGAAGTGCAATCTTGCTGAACGTCGACTTGGAACGCATTCGTTTCTAATGAATAATATTATTCCATTATTACATTCTATTATTTCGCTGTGATCGATAACGCCAGTCGCAGAGATGGATAACGCATGCCGACTGAATTTCTAAGCTCCTAAAGTAAAAGAGAGAAGAAAAGAGAGAGGGCAATTCAACGATATCCTTGAGTAAACTCGTTCAAGGCTGTACTCGCATGGGCGTAACCCAAGCGTGGTGAATGGGCGCGTGGCTTAGAATTGGCGCTTTACCTCATCTTTCCTTTTCGAATTACAGTTAGCGATGCAGATGCAAGACAAACGACGCATCGATCACACTCGAATATAATTTCCATATTGCGCGTGATTTAAATAATTCGATATTCAGTTATTTGTTAAATGACAATGCAAAAGGAAATATTAATTAAAGGGATTACTTCGAGCAACCCGAAAAATTCGTTCCACCACGACGCGACGTCGAATTACGTGAAAATTTAATCGTTCGGAGGTAAATGAAAATATTGTACTCACCATCGGATGGTTTTTGCTGAATCTCGTTTCTAGGAAGCACCTCCGTTTCGGATTTCTCGCCGGTCGCATCACCGTTTGCCTTTTGATGATGGTGGTGGTCCTGACTGGAATAAACGGGCGTAGGAGTGGTACCTCTGGAGCCGAGGCTCTTCTCGCGGGTTTTCCTCTCCTTTTGCTCTTTGGTATTCGAAGGCAGTTCGGTAGCGTTAGATTTCCTTCTCGGCGGCGAGTTCGACGAAGCGGCGGTAGTCTTGGCAGACAAATTAGGAAACGGTTCCCTGACAGGAACAGAATTAGCACTCGTGGCAGTGGCGGACGGTTTCATGTGTTCCTGGGTAATGTTACTCCAGTACGGCGTGATTGGCGTTTGTATCATATTCGACGAGGCGTTTACGCTCTTGGTAGGCGCCTCGGTGGTCGCGGATCCGGTTCCGGCTGAAGTTGCAACTCCAGTAGCAGCACCGGCGGCCTCAGGCTCGCTTTCGGCCGTTACAGTCTTAGTTGTTTCGGTGGTGGTGGTGGTCGCGGTGAGCTGCACGGGAACGGATTCCTTGTTCGCGACCGGTACCACCGGAGGAACGCTCAGTGATTCTTCGATCGTCACGTTCTTTACTTCACTTCTAGGCTGGAATTCCTTCACCGGGAATTGCAATGTTTTCGACTCCGTTTTCGTCGCGACGGAGTCGGTTACCTGCGCCGTGTTACTAGAAGTATCTAACGATTGACTATTTATCGTAGATACGATATTGCCGGCGTCGGCTATATTTCGCGTAGGCGTGGGAGGTTCAGTGTTACACTGACTGTTCGTGTCCTTCGTTAAATTGGTTTGGGTACTTGATAGCATTTGCGTCGTTGCTTGAGGCGTGTTGGTTGTTGTTTCGGATACCGAGTTGGACTCCTCGGTGGCGGCCTTCGCTACGCGGGCCGCAAAATCGGCTATCACCTCCGCACCATTATTCTGTAACAATCACCAAATCTGCGTGATAGACAGGGTCACGTGCTGCACATTCCAACATTACGCTTGACAACTAAAAACTTGGTTCCAAACTCAAATCATAGGGCGAGAGAAATCAAAACAAAAGCATATACACGAACGAAATAAATGTTTCAATATTTGATACATCTGTCATCCTACAGCCATTAAATCCTCATCACAAGACGCGAGCCGTCGTTACAAATTCGAGAAAAAGAAAAGAAAATAATTCGCGATCTTGTCGATATCGAGTCACGATATCGAGCTTTGTTTTTTTTTATACCGCTCTTCTTACATCAATCATCAATCGTTTTGTTCCGTCCGTTCGAATATTTAGATATATTTCAACGACTTGTTATTATCATTATCGTTCAATTCGCCAGAGGACATGGCTCGTATAGGTATGCAGATACAAGTATGAACAATTGACTAGAGAGTTGCACGAGCAACGACACAACGAATGTAACTTTGTATGATATATATATATATATATCTTATTATTTAATTAATTTAATTATATTAATTATATTTAATTTAATTAATTATTTACAAAGATCAAAGAGCTGAACTCTCTCAGTCAATTGTTAATTATACATTTCGACGTTTCAACTCACCTGTGGCTGTGGCGTCCCGCGATTACTGGATTCACCACTCTGCGTAGTTTCGTTATCTTTATAAATTTCATCGCTTATATTCTTCCCCGTTAGCGGATTCACAATGTCCAAAATGGCATTTTGTCCTCTCGGTTTTCTCGATCTGATGGTGTTGTTAGTCGTGGTTACACCACCATTGTGTCCCGAGTATACGTCTTTAATAAAAGAACAAGAACACAGGTTTCAATCTCAATTGTAAAGGCACGTTTTCTATGGTAAGCTAGCTTTCTATGACACTCGTACGATAACATGTAAATAAAAATGACGCTTACTTCAAGCATATATATATATATATATATGTATAAAAATGACGCTTACTTCAAGCATATATATATATGTATAAATATGATGCTTACTCTTTTAGTTACTATTTTTTATTCCGGAATGAAGTATGAAAAATAGTGAGACTTAATCTACATTATATCAATTTGATAGAAACTTACCTGCTTGAGACAATGGGATGCCCATTGGGGGCAAGGATTGCGCTTGCTGAGTAGGTGGCTGAAGTGTACCTTGTGGTACAACTGGAGCACCTTGGGTACCGGCCAGCGGTCCTGGAACATGTTGCGCTCCACCGCTGACGGCACTTGCATTCGTTCTGGTCAAACCCATCGTGTTTGACGCTGTATAATAATCTGGAGAAAAATATGTCGGTTCAAGATAATTTACGTTGTAGTGATGTGAATTGCGCGCACGTGGGTCGTAATACAACTCACAGCCATGCTGCGGCGGCCCGTGAGTATATCCGAACACATTTGGCTGTGCTGCTATGAGTGACGATTGAAACGTTGTCTGATAAAATGCTGTTTGATTTTGATGTGGTTGGTGTCTTTGAGGCGGACCAGAGAACTGAAAGTACAAGAAAAACAAAAGGCTTCGTTACATTTTCATTCAACTAACTGATCATGAATTTCCAAGTGTTCTTAACTACGCGGCGTGGTATAGGTTTAGTGTGTTAAATGCAGAAAAATGTAAAATCACTATAAGATACATAATTACCTGGTGAATCGGTATTTGATTGTTCATCGGGTAAACAGACTGCTGATGTGGTCCAGTATGTAGCCCATGTACCTGACCTTGAACATACATTGCTCCTGCTGCTTGTACCGGTAAGCCGGCTGGGTGTGGATATATGGCAGGTGGTTGCCCACCACCTCCTACTCCGGCCATCCCAACTACTGGTGTCCCACTGGTACCTTGACCACCTCTGTGACTAATTCCTCTAGGCTGTTGTGGCCTTGGACCCGTCTGATAGTAACCCTGCGCAGATAATAAAAAATACCAACGATTAACGCAAACTTATTTCAACATATTCTTTTTATATACATACATACATACATACATACATACATACATACATATATATATACACACACACACACGTTTACGTTGTACTTATAAGTATACGTAGTTATATACTTGTACTTTTTGTCCAGCAGCTCAGAATTAAATTGAAAAAATTATAAACATGAGACATAGATTATGTTTTCGGAAATCTTTAAATCAGTGTTAAAAAGCTGTTTATACGCGCATATTTATATCTTAATAAGCAAATATTGTACTTGGAAAAATATGTAACGAACACGTACTTGAGATGTTGGTCTATTTTGCGTCTGCACGTAAACCTGAGGCAGAGACGGCGGCTGCGTCTGCAGATGAGCTTGTTTCCCCATTTCTTGTGACGATGGTGTGTGCACAGGGGGTGTTGTGGTGGGCGCTGGGCCCTGTGGCGGTTGCGATTGAACACCAGGCGTCGGGACTTGTGAAGGTGCTTGTCCTCCAGCGGGACCTCCTGGCGGTATGCCTGCAGTGGATTGTCCTATCGTCTGTATACCACCAAGTGACGGCGGCCCTCTACCAGCAGGCACTCCTACGTTACCAGCTCCCCCACCCACCTGGCCCCCTGGTTGGGCACCGTAATTTTGTCCAGGTACATGAAACTCCGACCCTAGAACAAAATTCATGAACCATTATATTTTTGTTCACTATCCAAAGTACACAAGACTTGATATCTGCATTTGCATTGTCGAAATCTTTATAGCACAATAAACATGCACGTAAAATTGCAACTCGCAAGGACATTGCCATATTTATGATAAAATATAAAATTTCATACATGTTCCATGTACTTATATATATTACATTGTATATTACACAATATAAAGAAATACAAGTACATGTATTTATTACGCAATACTCTTTTTCCATAATTAATATTACTCATTTATGATAATAATGTATCTTACAGATGTAGCCAAAAGACAAATAACATATATACAAAATATATATATAAAAACAGTTAGGTAATAAAACTGAAAATAATTTATAACAACCTTACTTAAGATTTTATATTTTTTGAAATACAGAAAAGTGCAATTACATATTTCTTTCTCAAAAATCTTAAACTAAATACATAGAAATTTATGAAAAATTTTGAATCTGTTCTCTCTAATTGCATTTTTTGTATTATCTCTTATTTTTCTTTTTTCCTCTTTCTTTATAATTATCATATACTAATTTCACTTCAAGTGCAAAAAGAATATAGCAACACAGCTACAAAGAACATACTCTACGAGAATGCATATTATCTAGTTCAAGAAAAAATACAACAATAAGTAAATTAAATAAAAGTAAAATAAGTATAAAAAATAAAGAAAAATAACGAAAAAGCAATAAAAAAAATAAGAGATATATTCACATACATATATTACACACCATACAAAGATAAAAGCTTATGCAGTACATTTAATCAAAAGCATTCTTCACAAGTCCAAAGCATTTCAAAGACTATGCTACTTATACATTTTATTATAATTTACAAGCAGTACATAAAAAACTGAGGCAATTTTTTTATCTAAAAAAATATGCTCAAGTTGTGATTAAAGAGGAAATGTTTAAAACTACCAACTAAAACTACCAACGATTTATATATACCTATTTCTATCGGAGGGATCAAAATGACTTGGTTTCCAAAAGAACAAGTTAAAAAAAAGTTATATTTGTATATATTTTTTGTTGTACTTAACAAAAATGGGAAATAAGATGTAATAAAAATGACTAATCATTATAACAAAATGTCAAACAAATCATTTTAACCCTCTTGGTAAATCTAGTGTTAATGTTCACTATTGATAACACATTCGAAAAAATAAAGAAATTAGGAAAACAGAAAAGAAAAAAAAAGAAAATTGAGTAGAGACATATCTTGATAAATTAATGAGACATGAAGCAATATTAATCGCGATGTTCATAAAAAGCATAGATAAGTAGGAATTCTGATATATCATATTCGATAACGTCCATTTCCTCAGCGCTTTCACCATCCCATAGCTTCTTTGTGGAAGTAATTAGTGACTATTCAAAGCAAGTACTAATCGACGAAATATTCACGACACGTTGACGTCAACGTTTTCTATAGGAACACACCAAGAATTTTATTCACCCCGAGATCGTTGTTCACGTGCTAGTAATCGCGTCCCCGTGATGACGGCAACTTCGGCTCGTCATGATTCGCGACGCAGAAGCTACTCATCACTTGAGCGACTGATATTTCTCGCTTTCGCGTTAAACGAATAAGTGAAGGGAGGAGGAGTGAAACGAATAGACACGAGGGGACACCCGTCCACGAGTCAGGGAAAAATATGGATTGCTCTTCGAATAATTGCTCACCGTTGTTGGATCGTTACGCAAAGTCGCTTCGCGAGCTCTCCTCGTAAGCGGTACACACTCGACGATTCCGCACGACAATATCGTTATGAAGGCACTACGTTGACGTGACAGCGAAATTCGAACGTGAGCGAACGTAACGATGGGCCGACCTCGCGGACGGCCATCTTTGCACATGTGGGCAGGGGCCGGGGCGCAGTGCTGCTATCTGTGCTTCTGTGACAGCATTGATTCGTGACCGTACAGGAGCGACATCCAGAGCGTGCGCGCCACACTGCAACGCACGCTCCACATTTTTCTCCATACACAATACGCGTGACGACTTCATCAACCAAAGATAATTAATCAGATACGCAACAACGTATCAACGCTGCGACATGTCCAAATGTTATATGAAGAACGCGCTTTTTGTCTTAACTTTTGCCGTGCTTTTATTCAATGTGAATAATTTAAAAGAAAAACGTTAGTGGAAACTTATGTTGTTTTGAAGAGATAAAAAGATGATAAACTTCTCAAGCGATGCAAAATCTACGTCTTTTTCGTTGGATTTCTTTTCAACAAGGTCACGAGTCAAGAACCGCGCCAACAAAAACACACTGCGCCAACTTGACAAAGATGCGAAATTACAATCGAGGAAGAAAATGACCTAGAGAACGCGATCCCGAATGCAGCGTGAGCCGCACCTGAACTCTATACGTCATTTCCGGTGGAGAATGACGTATGCAGCTCTCTATCTTTCATACCCCACCTACTGTGATTCTGATTCTTTTAGCGCTGAACAATGCGCCATGCTTGTGGTGCATTTCCGAATCAGCTTTGATACGAGTGACTTAATGAACGTGCTCCAAATGCGTCGATTGGAAGCGCTACGCTACTGCGCGAGAGAACGATGGCTTGAACGGTAGCAGGAGAAGCGAAGGGGGTTAGGTTAGGTTAGGGTTAGGTTAGGGTTAACCTCAACACTAGCGAAGCCACGTGGCGCGTTGCATCGATATTATCGGTGGAACAAGACAGTCGTAGAAATGCTTATCCGTCGTAATACTTGTAACAGGATCACGTCGAGCAGACTAATCCCTCTCCATCGCTTAACGCTATCATACCGACTGCACTGATTATCCACTGGTTCTTGCAAACGTGATAACGCAATAAAAGTGAACGATAAAATTTTTTATTGCGCGTTAGCGAGCAATTATGTATTTCAGACGTGCACGAAGTGGAAATTCGTCTCGTAAAGATTTTTTTCACAATTAATATGATATATTTACGCATAATTATCCGCTTTAAAATATTAACTATATTTTATATAGTTTTATTGTTTCTGCTCTAAAATTGTCAACATTGGTCATTATCAATTCTTTTCGATCAATATCTATTTTCTCTCAATTTTTTTATTTTTCAGAGTTTTTTTTAACTCCCCGATTTTGTTGCGATTAAAACGTACGAGAGAAATTTTAACGTAACTTTACAAGTGTGTATGAAATTAAATCTCTGTTAAATATTGCCCATTTTATACTGTTCAAGAATGTTAACTGTCAACAACGCACGCCACTCATACTGCGGGCTTCAAAATAACTAGATTTATTTAAGCACCTTTTTTATTTACATCCTAATTTTATCTCAAAGCAATGGATTATAAATTAACGCCGTCTAGACAAGGGAGGATGAAAGGGGAGATGAAACGAGACGCATCGCGCGAAAGGAAATGATCGAACGTACCTTAGTGGCGGTACAAGGTGGAAAGCGTTTTATCGATTGACCTATATCGTGAATTGTCTAAAGCGCCGTCCAGGGGCGCTAAGAACTAACCTAAATAGCAAGTTACCCGATATATCGATATTCGCGAATTTAGAGAAATATCTGACAAAAAACTTCGGTTCTCGATTTCATACATATGGTAAAATTATCAGCACGTTCCACATTTCTCCTTCATGAAAATAATTCGAAATTCTGCAAACGTACAATCCACACACTCCCAATAGATTGTCCCAAGAAAGAAAAGTGCACAAAGGAAATTAAATATAACAAGCTTTAAAAATAATTATTTCTAATGACTTCTAAATATCTGGCATCTGGCAAGAAATGGCATCTCCTAGGAAAACAGCTAATCCAAAACTCGAAGTACAAACAAACATATCTAGAGAGAAGCTATCAAAGATGCTCGGATTTTGCATTATGTCATCGTTTTAATGGCGGTAACAACAATGACGGTAACACCATGTTCAACCTCGTGGAAACGAAGAGAGAGAATAGAGAGGAAAAGACAAAAAGAGAGAGAGAGAGAAACGCGACGCAAGCCCACTTGCACCCGTGCGTCCACAAATAGACACAAACGATTCGACTCCTGACAGATAGGTCACCGGGTCAGATTAACTACCCTCAGTGCGCTCGAAAATAACGCGCTCGCATCATTCCACTCTGTGATTGCGCACACGCACGGACATTCGATATCCGTACATGGGACGCACCGCTCAACACGACATCGCTACAAAAGTTCAACGATCGCGGCGATAAGACTCAAGCGCGATCTCTCCCGAAATTGTGACACAATCCACAGAACAAGCCCGAGGACGGGGATCCTCCAGCAACTAAATATCGAAAGTAAAAAAGAACCAAGGCAATAAGCAGAAGGTATAGAACTGTGCTTCCATCGGTCACGGGTTTGAATGTCCATGATGGAGCAAGTCAACATCGGTATCTGCACGATTATCGTTGCGCGAGTCCGACAGCATGCAGTCGCGATAAGAAATCGAGCTAAATCAAGAAACTAGATACGTTGCAAAAGAAAAACAAGGAATACAAATGGGTTAAAATGCAATGTAGATTTTTAAAAAAGCTTGATTATTGCGTAGAGAAAAAGAAGCGTTTTCAAATGTTTGAGAATTCAAACGCCTCGTGCTGTGCGCTACAATATCATCATTCAAGGCATTGGCATTATCAACGATGTGCAAGTACGCACAATCCAACATTGAAAACGTGTTCGGCGTAACCAAAGCTGTTCTCTCACGGTACGCGACATGGAAACTCCTAAAATACATTAATCCGATATTTTTACAATAAAACGATCCTTTAAAATCCGCGATTGTACTTCTATCGATCTAGAATAAAAAAAATTCGTGCAATTTAAGATATTCCGTCTTCAAAATATTTAGATATTCAAATTTAATGAAATATTGGAGTCTTCATCATCATAAAATATCTTTATAATATTTTTAACACGGGTAACATATTTCAATCATAGTTCTCAAAGAAAATGATTACGAATCATTCAAAATAATCGAAAGAGTAAAAAGAATATGCATCATCACAATCACAATCTTTTACTGATGTTCGGTCAGCTGTTTGGCGCACACCCAACAGCGTCTCTCTACTGACTGCACTATACATCCGCCAAAATGATAACATTATTAACGAATGTACATAAATTGACGATGAAATCGATGAAAAATATTTTCTGTGTGTCTGCTGCTTAATAATTTTGTGTTGAAAATGATTAAAAAAACTCACGATTATCGCGATGCAACGTTATACATCGACTGAATTTGTTCTCGAGATCGAAATATCAATATCGAAGGTATGTTTTGAAAATAAATTTCCTGCCACAGATCTCTCGCACTCGGGTGGCATTACCGCGTATTCTCTCTCTCTTTTCTCTCTCTCTCTCTCTCTTTTTCTTTCTTCTACTTACTGGCATTTGTGATTCGATACTGAGGTGGAATTTGCTGATGCTGTGTTTGCTGAGGTTGCTGCTGCTGTTGCTGCTGTTGATGATGGTGGTGATGATGGCCAGTGAGATGATTAATGTTGACGGTAAGTTGTGGATGCGTTAGTTGATTGAGATGGGGACTCGGCGACGGCGGTGGTGGCGGTTGATGGGCAGGATGCACATGGTGATTCGGCTGCGGATTCTGGGGATGCGAGGCCGAGAGGTGATGATGATGGGGACCGCCACAGTGCGGCAGCAGACAATGCATAGGTCCTACACCAAGGGCGACACCCACTGCGCCATCCTTCGAAACGCTATATCTCGCCATTCTTCCTGATACAGCAGCAACCGTACGCTATTGCGGTCGACTTCCTCGTGCACGACTTTATATGCACTCTCTCTCTTTCGGTACTGAGACGGTGGATCGATGGTGACCACCGAAAAACTCGTTCGCTGTCGACGAGATTCAATAAGAATGCATTTATGTAACGGTAAACGCGACGAAACGAATTCGCGACATTGCGGATCACGACCTCGGTGACGGACGTATCTCCTTCTGGCTGACGATGTATCTCTTCGTGATCTTCGTGCAGACAGACGATGTAGCGTCGATTTTCGTCTTTCGCTCGTAACCTGCTAACGAATTTCCTAAACTACTGCGCGGTGCTGGTCCGCCGTACTTAACCAATACAACAACACATCTTCGCGCCCGTCGTCAACTTATCAGTTGGCAATGGCGCGCCATGGTGGCGACATGCTTTATTCATTCGTACAACCGACGGTTATGAATCTTCGCCGTCCTCGATGGCTAAAAAGTCTCACCGCGTGTCCCTTCCCGTACAGCATTAAGCGCGGCTGATCTTTCCCACAATTCGGTAGAACTCGCCCTCACGACTTCGCAACGACTACGATCTTGCTTCACGGGAAAGATACCAAACACACACGTGGTTGCGCGCAATCGACATTTTCAACGAGTCACGTTAGAGAGAGCGGCAATCGCGCTCGTTCTACATGCACACTGTTCGTTGTGTCCGAAAACGCGAATTCAATACCTTACCTAAAGGATGCAATGTCTGGCAGCAATTGACAATCACAATACTCTCCGTCGCCGTGTGCACACTCGCAGTCTTACGTGCGCAGGTATAGGTGGCGAAACAGATTGGCCGTAGTGGATAGGAGTATCACAGTTTGTCCATGCCAAAATCGATATTTAAGGCTCGACCGGCGTCGTCTCCCTCTTCGTGTGTCGCTCACTCCCGCGACGGAAAACTCCTCACTCGCGACGAGCAGCGCGCGGCTCGCTTACTTTCCAGAAGAAGCACGAGGATGCACGGTGGCCGGCTACACGATCGGGCGTCTGTCACGCGCGAAAACTGTACAATTTTTAGCTGCTGAGGCCTTGCCTCGCCTCGCCTCGCCGCGCGAGATCGCAGGAAGCGAAGCTCTGCTGCTGCTGCTCTGACGACGGCGCGACGATCGGGTATGTTCGGGCGCGCGCCGAAAAGTGCCGAGCGTGCCGACCGAGAGTTTGCCTCCGAGAAGCGTGTCTATACCGAGTGTCTTATTTAGACGCGTATTAAAAAAAATTTAAAAAAAACGACAATACCCTGAGCGACTTGCTAAACGTGCAAAAGCTCACGTGGATGAGATATTCTCTCACGTCTACGCATGTACTAATGCGGCGGGTTGAACTCACAACGAGGTAGCACCTACGACGCACTACGCGAGACCGTGTTGCTTACTAAAACGATAGTAGAACCGATGTTCCGAAAACACAACGAATTCTCTTCACTCGAAAGCAGCTTGTCTCACAAGCGGTTTGACAACGACTGTGAACTGTGAGGGACTCTAACACGTACCATCGTTCACCACGGTTTATCCCCATCGCCAAGGGACGCGATGCTGGACAGACGCACAGTCCTTCCTACGCGATCCACCAATCAGGAGCCGTGCGACTCGTAGCCCCCTACCACTCCATGCTGCAACTAAGCAGTATTGGCCCAAGACCGTACCAAGTCCTTAAGGATTCGTCGAAAACTTTGTTTCGCTATTGGCAGTCTATTATTAAGCCGCCAAATTTTTTACCTCTACCTAGCTGCCCCCCCTCCACCTTCACCAAATTCGATTGTTTGCGTTATATTATTTCGCGTGAGCCCCGCATTTTCTAATTTATAAATTATAAATTTTTATTTATAAATTTTCTAATAATTTATAAAATCGTCGTGTGTCCATGTTTTCAAATAGTTAATTTGCAACCGCATCGCAACGTAAACCAAATTTTTCTAACTTGTACTGCGTACAATGTATCATCACGTGAATAAATCTTTTGTGTAATTGCATTTTCAGAGTTGGATGTATTCATGTACACGTACACTTAATATGTAACTAATGCATTGACCGGAAAGTCTGTGTTTTGATTGGATTTGTTTAACAAAATTTAAATTCTTAATTTAATATTACATCAATTTATCAGTACATATGCTCATTCAATATTTATAAGAACGCAAAATTTATTGCATTATTTTCTTTCTAATAACATAATTTGTATCATTAAATTTGCGGAATCCACCGTTATTGCGTAAAACACTTATATAAGTAAATATGATTCTAACAGATTCATATAACGTTGCGTATATTTTTCCAAAACATTTCCTGTATTCAAAGTAAGATATGCAAGGCTCTACCGTTGTGTGTGTGTACGTGTTTTTTTGTTAACAACATTGCTCTGAAGATATAGTTGTTTATACGATTTCTAAGAAATTATCAAAATGCCGATGGCAATGTCCACGTGCGCGCAGATAAAACTCGATAGTTGGTACGCAAACGCAGTGAACACTATCCGTCACTTTCACAAGCTATTCGCATAAATGCGGTAAATTCAAATATAAGATGAATACATGTTTAATAATAAACAATAGTAAAATATTTTAAATATTTAAACTTGACAACAAAATATTCAAATTTGAAGATATTAATTGCCATAAATTATTCAACGAATAGTGTAAAAGTAGAAAACAATACTGAAACAAAAATATGTACCGGTGATTATGAAAGTAATCTAAATAAAGTCTAAAAATTGAACTTATTATTTATATATTTTGTGCTACACCGATTTATATTATTCTACAATAATATGGAAGCATTTTTTGCAAAATAGTTGCAAATTGAATCGGTAAATGAAGTTGGTAATTGTGTGGCCAAACAGAATTCGGTTTATGTTTGTCAATAGTCTAAGTAGTCACTTATTCACTTATTATAAACCTGTGCTTAATGAAAATAATTAATGAAAATAATTATTTTTATATTATCAGATAGATTGATTTTATGTAATTTTGTCATGAATATTGTAAAGTACTCAAAATGTTAAAACTTCAGGATTTTATTATCAAAAAAGAAGAAAATTAAAATATCGATGGAAATTAAGTAATAAATGATTATAATTATAAACTGTAAGTGGATATGTTTTTTTAATACAAGTTTTTTGATAAAATTCATTATTTTTAGGATATATTATTAATTTTGAAGATGGTATAAGTCTGAGATTTCAAGAAACACATGTTCTTAGAAGAAGCTCATAAAATTTTACAATCTTTTTTAGAAAAGATTTACATTGTAGGAACAAATATTTTGTAAACTATTTTGTTACATAATAAAATAGTATTTTTTAATACACGCAAAGGAAAAAGTCTAAATATCTCAAAACAAAAAATAAAACCTACACCGCTTTCATAATCGACACATATCGACGGAAAAAGATTTATTTTTCATGAATATTTTGAAATTATTTAAAGACAGAATTTTTTAATAGTCCAAAAGTTAATAAAAACTCTGGATAATAAAAAAAGTTATATATACAATTTACAATTATATATTAAATATGTAAATTTACAATTTGGCATCTTAGCGATGAAAATGTTATGCGAAGCACGTGTCATTCATAAGATGTGATTCACCGCTGGTGAAAATATAATTTGAAAACTATAAAGTCGAGAACTTGTACAGCAAAATTTATACAAATTCACCACGTCGAATAGGTTTTATTTTATCTTTAGACTGACAATACATCAGTTACCTTGAATGTGGAAATATATCGCTTTTTTTACAGTTTTTGAAAAATAAGTTTTCAATATAAGTATCTTAGGATTAGCTGAGAAAGCAAATTCTTTTAAAGTAATTTCTTCTGTAGGTACAAAATAACAACAGGCTTTTGTACGTGACACATAAAAAATGACCTTCGTCATAAGAGAGAAAGAGGCTATTTTCGTACTTTATGCTTTATAATTGATTTAGTCTAACAGCAATATAAAGAATTACTTTCGAAATTTTTATTGAGTTGCTTGAGAAATTTGATATATTTGTGTAAAAAAATGTAAAAGGGACAAGTTTTGGTGATATAGTGTATTTTTCTCTAATTCTAAGTATATTTGTGCACATACTTTATAACCTTTATATATAATATACATATAATTATATATATATATAACTTTTTTATTATCCAGAGTTTTTATTAACTTTTGGACTATTAAAAAATTCTGTCTTTAAATAATTTCAAAATATTCATGAAAAATAAATCTTTTTCCGTCGATATGTGTCGATTATGAAAGCGGTGTAGGTTTTATTTTTTGTTTTGAGATATTTAGACTTTTTCCTTTGCGTGTATTAAAAAATACTATTTTATTATGTAACAAAATAGTTTACAAAATATTTGTTCCTACAATGTAAATCTTTTCTAAAAAAGATTGTAAAATTTTATGAGCTTCTTCTAAGAACATGTGTTTCTTAAAATCTCAGACTTATACCATCTTCAAAATTAATAATATATCCTAAAAATAATGAATTTTATTAAAAAACTTGTATTAAAAAAAACAATGTTTCTTTCATATCGATATATTAAAATTTACGCACATTTAAATGTAATAATTTAAAAACATGTACACACTGATACATTCATCCGGAAAAGGATGAGAAGGATCAAGTGCGACTTTTTTGGCGGCAACGTAATGAGAAAGTGCAAGTACGACCGAGTACAGAACGATTCGCGAAGATGCACGAGCTTACGTGGGTGGAGGATACCGAAGGGCACGTACGCGAAGGTGGAAGGTGAGGCAATGAAGAGAGGTGCAGCAAAAGCAGAAGCCGGAGGCACGAAGGGAGCGCGGATTCGCGCGCGAATCACGAGTGTATGGGTTGTCGGGTGGTAACCCAGTTTCGCCAGTGCACCAGGCCAAGCTGCAGGCACCGCTGTGAACCGATCGATACCTATATGCACCCGGCGCTGCTGCCCACAGCCTAGATTCGCCGTTTAGTCTAGGATAGGTACCGCGAGAAGGGGATCGCATGACCCGCGTGACCCACATCTCGCGGAAGAGAAAAAGTCATGCTGATCATCTCGAACTTGCACCTCGACCTGTCGATTCGCCTATTGTCACGTTACGTTACACGTAGTACGATTGCTGCAATCGGTTTAATCGTTTGCAATGTTACGCCGAATGTGATTCGTGCGCGCGACGATACTGTATTTAATATAAATATATAAATACAAAAGTGTGCAATGTAGTTTGTATAATTTATACACTAAGATATTAAAGTAAACGTGAAATATCAAATACGATATTTGATCGTTTGAAAATCGCCACCCTTGAAAATCGTTCGAGGACAAATGTCGAAAGAAAGTCGACTTGGATCATAAAACATGATTTGTCTTTGGAGAAACTCCAAATCCTGGATATTATAAAAAATATTTCAGGTCATATATTTCAATTACTCTCAAAAATATCTGGTATAATGTGCAGGAATATTTCCGAAATAATCTTTTTTTTAGTACTGTTCAATACAGGAAGAGTGCACCGACAGAAGAAAGCCGACAGAAGAAGTATCTATAAAGAACAATAAGAGCAGGCAGCAAGCAGGTAACAAGCAGGACGAGTCTATTTTCTAAAATAGTTTTAGGTACATTTTTGACAGATTATTACTTTCTTTCAAATTCCCTTCACACATTATACAGTTATGATACTTATAACTTATTGATGTTATGAATTTAACAAGGGAAGAAAACGGGACAAAGGAACAAGAAATAAGAAAATGTACGCTTTCGAGCAGCTTTTTGGCAGCTGCACAACCAATTATAGATAAATACAAAATTCGGAAACCATACTGTTAAACCGTAACATTATAAATGACCGGCATTATAAATCAGTCTTTTGGAAAAAGACATTTTAAAACGTTCCGTAACAAAGACCTTATATGTATTTATACCTAGGTATAAGTGTCCCATTGTCAAATTTTCAAAAACAACAGTTGCAGAAAATAGCTAAAGTCCATGTTGAATAAATGAACTAATAATAATAATAATAGTGGTAATATTAATAATAATAATATAATAATGATGATGATAATGATAATGATAATAATAATAATGGCACGCAGATTTATAAAAATCCCGTTTTTTCCAGAGTTTTGAGCTCTCACCCCCTCGAGTTGCTGACCTTGGAAAAGCATGGAAACCTCGTGGTGTCGAACGATCTCTCTCTTTCTCTCTCTCTTTTCCTAACTCTATGTGGGCGTTTGGTAGGTTAGCAGCCTGCGAAAAGTGTGAGAGAGAATGAATAGCGGAGGAGATGGAAAAGGGGTGAACAGGAGCAAGAGGGGAAAGAGGAGGAAACCATGCATCGCAAACGTCTGGACGAGAGACGATGAGTCTCGGTGAAGAGAGGGTCGATATTTGCCAGCCTTTTTCCTCCTCCTCTCGTCCCCCTCCGGGCAACGACCTCCCTACCCCCTCGTACGCTCGTATCCTCGCTACCATCCCTCGTTGATACGACCTGCGCCACGCATTATCCTAACCCCCGAACGATGCCGAACGATGCAACGTGGTCATGAACGATCGAGCAACGACCGCGCTTGTCTCAAGAGATGAATTATTTCGCCGGTCCTTTGCCTTTAAGTGTCAAACTGTCAACTTTACGTCCGCGTAACTGTCATTGCATTGTCAATTAGATCGATCAAACAGTTGCGCGCGCGCGACTAGAATTAACAAATTTTAATAAACTGACAATGACCGACAAAAGTTATTTTGATCCATAAAATTTTCAAGATTCCTAGGATAACGCGCGCACCACGCTGCAAGTTACGAAACTAATCTCCGGAACCTCCGTCGATAACCGGAAAGACTAATCACGCACGTAAATATTTAGTGAGTGAATAGGCGTACGAATGCAAAACAGCGAGTGATATCGTCGACTTAACATTCCAATTGTAAGATGTCTACCATTTGATAAATATGAAGAGATATTACTATTATTTAAAATTTTCCAGCACTTTTCTCTCGATAACCTTTTCGACAGACTACCGAATTGGCAAAATTAGTTTCTTTCGCTACGTGGTCAACGCGATCACGTAGTGAAATAACAGAAATATTCAGTGATTTCTTAATCATCGTAACATGCAGTGGATGGAATTGAAAACATTCGGAGCAAAAATATAGTCAAATGTATCAGATTACGAATTTCACTTAATTTAATCGAACTACCCGTATCTCTATCACATATTATAATTTCGAAAATTATTCACTACTGTGTGTATGTATGTTGGTCATATTTTTACATAAAATTAAAATTAATATATTATAATTTTGAGAAATAATTTATTTAATCAACAACATAATGGGCATTATTATCTAACTATTATTATCGATTTAGATTAGATATACATATGTATATATATATATATATATATATATATATATATATATTTCTTGTAACAATGTTCTTTTAACTTTAAAAATTAACTCTTAGAAGTTGATATATGTTTATATATATTAAATATTGCCAACTTTGTCCTTTCTATTCTTACATGATAATTTTTGTAAAATGTTGTATTTAGCACCGCTTTTATATTTATTTTATTTTAGATGTGTAAATAAGTTCTATCCACTATTAATATGTTCATCTATTAATAGTGGATAGAACTTATTTGCACACCTAACAAAAGGTAAAAAATTTCTATGTAATTTCTTTTGATGTTCAACTTTTAACGTTTAAACGAAGGCTATTATTTCGTGCTTTCATGTAGTTTCTACTTACATTCTTACTAAAATTCTCACTATTAGCCATCCAGAGCTGTGTTCCGATTCCTCACCAGGCTCTCTCTCTCTCTCTTTGTATCTTATTCTTGTATCTTTCACTCCAACATAGCGGGTGCACCTAGGTAAGGGATCGGAACGCAGCCCAGACTGTAAATTGGTGTGTTGACGAATGTGACTGGGATAAATGAATACATATGTCACACACTGAATACACTGAACAATAGCTTATTTCTGCTTTTGACCAAAAATTGGGAAATAACTATTATGTACAATATGTCAATTTGTAATTTTCTGAGAATTCTCTAAACGTTTGGACAGCGAACAGGAAAATATTATAAATGTGAAAGTCATTTACACTCTAAATTTCTGGAAAATTTATTATCTTAAGGAAGGATTTATTATCTCATGCGAATTTTGTTTTTGTTTCGCATTCGAAAAACCTATTGATTTAAAAATTTTTACAGATATTTTTCTATTGTTCCGTTCTATTAGTAACAGCAATTAATAAGTGTATGCATACCTATCATGCGAAACACCGGAATTAATGCTCGACTCTCGCATAGATACGGTAAAATGAAAAACTTATCCAGTCGCGTATAAAAGTGCACTTTCTACCAGGAACTGTTTAGGAGCTGGTTCAACGGAACGGCCGGTGTGCCTTTAGCACATGTGCTAAATGTCACAATGTTAGAACGTGTGACTTCAATCGACTCGATCCGAACTATTTTAATACACGTAGCTCACTGTTCTGTGATTCAATATAACAGCAATCATAAACAAATCCGAAACAAGTGTCTCTCTGAAGCATCGACATATAGGAAAGTAACATGAAATAACTACAAGGTAGCCAATAATAAGTATGCCTTACGTAATGCTTATATACGTAGATACGAAAATCAGTAGGAATGATCGATAGTTAACATGAAAAAATAAAAATTTGAGACGCGGTTTACCGCTTAAACGCTATAATCAGTCCGACAAAAGCGAATTCCGGAAGCGAACGTTTTAGTATCGTTATGCAAACGCTACGAATCTTGTTTAAAGTTGAAAAGTTTAGTCGAAGAAGCGCTCTTTATGGATGTTAATCGCAAATCGGGTGGAATTTGCGCGATGTGAGAAACGATCAAGTCCGAGGATACCAAAGATACATTATCTGCTGATCCAATAATACGCGTAACGCGTGCAACGTAACCGCGAAGTAACAACCGTCAGTTAAGAGGGAGAGGAGAGCGGGAGAGCGAAGCGAGTGAAGCAAGTACGGTTAGTTTCTCCCCGGATGCTCGGTGGCCTCTTTCTCGAGCGAGCGGCCTTGCCAGGAATGCGCATTTTCTGCCGGTTCTCCGTTTCCCTCAGCTTCGATTCGAATCTGTATGCGCGGACTCGCGGCGGCCACCTTTCACCCGCGTCGTCCGCGATGCGACGGCGGTCCTCGTTATTCGAATCGGGTAAAGCAAAGTCAGTCGCCCTACGTCACACGTGCCGACGAATGACACGACAAGCCGGCAAAAAATCTATCTCATTGTCATTCAAAGATCCTGAGCATCTCAAATACGTGATTCTGCGCCAAAGTGTTGTCCCCCTCCAAAAAAAAAGAGAAAAAAGGGCCTTTTCTCAAACCGTGATTATTTAATTCTTTTTATCACAATTCTATTTGGTATCGATAAGACACTGTGACTTCATGTAAAAAATTTATCGACATGTTTATTCGGCGTTATAGATTTTTAGAGACATGTTTATATTTTCATATATTCTTCTTAATAACGGATAGAAAAATGTACAGAAAGATGTGTGGTCTTACTATGATATCAGTTTCCAGTAAACAAAAAAAAACATTGGGGAAATTTTAGAAATTCGAGAGGTTAAAAAGGGACAAATATGCAATTGTGAGATGTACCAAACTTATTACTATGCGATTCGGTACGCTTGAAGCATGAATAGGTATCTGAAAACAATGCGCTACACATTACAAGAATCATGTAACGTACTGTGTAACTAACCAATAACCAAAGCAATAAAGATAATAAGATTTGTACCTGAAGTTCCTCGAAACATTTGTAGAAAGTGTAAAACTTTGTTTATGAACTTGTGAACAAAGAAAATAACCGGTAGCCTATATATCTATCAAAATTCTGATGTCAGGTCAGCTCATTTACCTGAAGTAGGAGAAAGGTAAAACTGTTAGTCGTTATTGACCCAAACGTGACCGACTGAAGCTACAAAAGAAAATATTTTCTGACAAATTCCGAGTTTGTCCTATAACAAAGGAAACACGAAAACGGAACTACATTCCATTCGGTATCGGTATTTAATGTCCGTTAACTTTTAAGTACACACATTAGGAAAAGTATTACATAAATTTATTTTTGCATTCGCATGATTTTTATTTATTTTTAATACGTTCAACTCGATAATTTATAACTTATCAAATCACTTCAGATTAAATAGACGACATCAAATATGTATCGTACGATACCACAGAATTAATTGCCAATCGCTTATTACTTAGTCGACTATTTACTTGAACGAATATCCAATCGGAAAGAGAAAGGTGCAATAACGTGCACCGGGCGGCCGTCAACGATAAAATAAACGACGCAAGTTCGTTTTAAAATCTTAATATTTTACATTTTCATTTTTGTTTGCCATTTGTCGCAAAAGTTTGCCGTCCAAATATGACGGAGCGATGCAAATCATCGCAGTAATAATTAATACATCATGAGAAGGAAGGAACGTGTTGCAGAATGAAACTTTATTGGTTCGCGATTCTTTTTCCAAAATGTCCCTTTGTAACAAACTCGTCTCAACAACGAGACTTTGAGACCTCGATTCGATACTTTTCTTACTTTGATAGAGATCTCGATTCGACTAATCGTGCCTTTCCTCCCGAAATAAACATAAAATAATTCATTTCACAATTTACTTTTCAGACAGTCCATCGATACGTAGTAACTGGAATATCGAAATTGGACTTTTCTTGTTTGATCAATTAAAGCGGTAAGGCGTTACTCTTATCAGCGATACAAGGCGGGGAAAAAGAAGATAAGGGATGTGTCAAGCGTACGCGAGCACATATATATCTATATTTCTATTCCTTTCGGTTTGAAGAAAATCACTTCGAGTGCTACGTAATTATTCCTTTTTTGTATTTCGCACGGAAAACGCGCGCGCGAGTAGTGCCGCAAAGATTAATAAATTTTATGTATATAGAGCGGACAATACCATACATACATCTGGCTCATCCAACTCGAAAAAACAAACAATGAAAAAATATTAAAAATAGAAATTTTTTCTACGTAGAGACGTGAAAAATTGGGGGAAAAAGTCAAGTGCCACGAGAGACGACACGTGTTTGCGACTCCATCAGGCGCGAATGCGCTCCAAGTCGCTTCGACAGGTAGTGACCGTCGCAAAAACATTCGACCGACTATCAATCGGCGGGCAGCGGTGTGTCACGTGGCCGGAGCGGGTAAACGTCATACAACGCGACATCTTCCGAAAGTCCCGACATAATAGCGATTTGCGTAACGTTATTATATTATCATCATCGGCTGATACGCCGATAAGCGTGCCGCGCGAGGAGGATCGCGGACCCAAGGACAAGCGACGGGGAAGAGTGTTCGGTGTTGCAACGACGGATCCGCTCGTGCGAGGAACAAAACCAAGCGTCGCGATGCCGGCGTCGTCGACATCGTCGAAATGGCGAGCGTTCGTAACTTGCGCACGTGATAACTTACCCATCACCGCGGACATCTCGTGCGTGTCAGCCGACGCCGTTACCGTCGTCCTCACCTCGTTGACTCGCTGATGATCGAAGTTACGCTGGACACACGGTGGCCGTGACGATCGGGCGCATGTTTATCAGCACGAATTACGTCTATTGGTGGCCACGTCCACCCGTTCGTCGGCGCGCGATCGTGAGACACGCGGTCGCATGGGCGGCCGTAATATCCGCGCGTGTCCGGCCGGGATGCGTTTGCTCGTTTCACGGGAAACGGGAAAACGGAGCCTAGCGCGTCCCGATATCGACTTTACATATGGTCGCCGTGACAGAAACGAAAAGAAACGCTTGGAGGAAATTATATAACCTGCGCGTAGAACGTAGAGCGGAGGCGCGCTGCGACGGCGGTCTCTTCTCTCGCTCTCTCTTTTTTCCGTTGCCTTCTCAAGAGAGAGTGACGTTTTCAGGCGCGTTAGTAGCTGCTAGGCAGCTCTCGGTATCCCGCGCCGTCTTGCGCTAACACCGTCGCCCGCTCGCGCGCGCCAATACCGATATCATCCGTTCCGTTTCGTTTCGTTTGACGATTAGCGGCGAGAAATTATTCGACGGGAGACTCGAGCGTGGGTTTTTCCCCGGCACGACACTCGCGGCAGAGGCATTTATGACACGTCCCGGCACGTGGCTTCCACCATATGTTCCCACGACAGCGAACCAGGCTGTCCGCGAGCAGGCACGACGAGAATGCAAGTGTCCCTGATAGCGAGGGACCTCTCGTCGCGATAATCGGAACCAGCTGCCAAGTCGCGACGCGCGAACGGCGAACGCCACGCGATTCAGGTCTCTCGATTCACGTCGTTGATCGCGGACAACTCTCCCGACGACCTATTCCCAGTTGCTTCGTGTCGCACTTCTGGACTCGCAGTCGCGACACCACGGCCGAATTATCTCGATCGCGCAACTTCAACGAGAAAGAAATCGCGTGTGTACATACTGTGTGATTGCGATTGCCACATGTACTAGCCGAAGCAACCACTCGGTCGGCTTCGTAGCACTTCGGACTTCTTACATCCTATTCTTTCGCGAAATCTTTCTCTCTCCTTCTCTCTTTTTATTATCGTCTCTCCGTTAGTCTATTACACGCGTGCACGTACGCGAAGCTTTCCGGGAATTTCTTATAATCATTTTCCATATGACGCACGTTCATATCTGACCAATTTTCAGAAGAGAAAGAGATAGAGAGAGGAAAGAGAAAAAATAATTTTATAAAACACACATTTTTCTTTGGAGGAAAATCATTATGTACATTATTATGTTAAATTCAATTCTAATCAAATACACGTAATTGTAATTCCACCGAGCACTGCAAATTGTGCATTGTCATGTATCTTGGAGTAAAAAGTTACTCCAAAAAAACTTATTTACTATTCCCCCTCCCCCTGCAAGAACAAATCTGGATTACCGTCGAGACGATTGACGTCGCGATATTTGCACGCAGGAAACTCTTCTGTTTCCCACCTCCGCTTTTAATAGGCACGATTCAACAGTTTACCGCACGCCGCGATCGGCCAATCATGGTTACCTCCACGCCCTCCTCCTCACGCAGGCCTATTATCCATTCGCTTGCCGTTTGTTTCGCACGAATGAAAAGCCGCGTCCTTGTTTCGCGAGAATCGCGAGAAAGAGAGAGAGAGAAAGAGAGAGAGGGAAGTAAAAAGCGGAAGACGAGCGGACGGGATGCTACCTACGTCGATTGGTATCGCTGATAGATATAGATGGAAAACAAGCGATAAGCGGCCGATCGCCTCAATAAGCGTTAGCACGCAAACTTTTTTTTGTTACACGACGAGTGGCGATTTACGTTGGCCTGCGCCAAGACGAAAGTGAAAGCACGTACCGAATCCCCATTTAACACTCCCATAACTTGCTTTTCAGAAAACTGTTACCTGTTCCGAAAGATTACATTTTTCTGCGTTATATATACGTGGAACGACGAATTTGCTGATTCACGCTTCAGTTTTTCTTTGTATTAAAGTTTAGTCAAGATGTTCTTTCTTTAAGTTTTTCTTTTTGTTCATTTATACAAAACGTCGCAGGTACATGTGCCATCCGTTTGATTATATCGTTTCGTGGAACTCGTAGACAATATATATAGAAATATTATTTCTCTGCCTCGAGGCAACCGTTATCTCTCAAATAGTTTGACCAGACAATTACGAAATCGCTGTATATAACAAGCTATATAGAAGCATCAACGCGTCGAGTTTCGTACATAGAGCATGCCACCTTCGCAACACAATACATTAGTATAAATAAAAAAACGCACGATCCAGAAGTACAAGTAAATAATATTTACTACGCGTTTCTGTACCGATGGCAACGTCGGGAAACGTAACTCAGGGACGTAACTCTGCTGATAAGTATTGCTGGACTGAATGCGCAAACCGCTTTAACGAGATTACGGAAGCCAGGAAAAGAAGCATTGCGAGCATTACTGACCGTCGTTCCACTTGCACGCCCGAGTTTGTCGAACTTGGCGCGGCCAGATCACGAAAATACAATTTTCCTTTCACGCAGAAAAAACGAAGGGGCACATAGCGATTCGCGAGACGAGATTGCAAATTTGTTGCATAAACATTGTGTTTACGATCACGAATGACGTATGAGTCGACGCGAGAAATGAATAATCTCCCTCCGTGTCTTAGAAATTTGTATGAAGGATGACCGAGGCATCGTAATCATCATGGTCGTCGCATCCGAACAATAAAAAACAAATTAGGATACACGAGAAAGGACATCGTCCGCAGCACGCAGGACACATGTCGCGCGTGTGGTCACCCTAACCTCAAATAACACTTTGTTACGTACACAAGGTGCATGCGCGAGATGGGCGAAGAGACAATTGCGTGGTGACTCGTGCCTTTCAGCGAATCCTTCACGAGCGTCACGACGCGTGTGACGCTCACGAAATAAAAACCGCCCTGACGAGGGCAGATGACGCTCGACAGGTCGCATGTAGGCAGATCGTTGGAGAAAAGCTGAGGCAGCACGCAGGAAAGCAGAGAATACATGCCAATCAAGTAAAACGGACTCACCGGCATTCGTCAGGAAGCGAGGTGTATTCGTGGTAACCACCGCGCTGTAGGTCTGCGGCGAATGCGAATGCACGACAGGTTGACCGAGTATGATCGGATGCTGATGCTGCGGTGGAACGTGATGCGACTGCTGCTGCTGATGATGGTGATGGGAGAGGTGGTGGTCCCTTCGTCCCTTCGTCGGCATGCTCATCGCAGGCGTGGGCCTCCCTTGTGCAAACTGTCCTTAGAAGCCTGCTGCCTGACGCGGTTCACACTCATAAGTACGTTATTTCCTCACGTATTACGGGAGAGTCCGCAGACTGGGCAATGCGCGTTAGACGGTAGGGAGACGGAGAAAGGGCGCGCGAGTGCGAAGATCTCTCGGTCTCGCGAGAAATTCCCGCGGAAACGGTAATCGTTAATCGGAATCGCAGTACCCGTTAACCGTCACCAGAATCGTGCGCGATCGCTACAATCCGTCGAAATGATCGGGTAACGTTCGACCCTTCGTTCGTACGGACCGACAGTTGGCACACGTCGCTTATGGGCTTGCGCGCGCGCGCGCGCCTACTCTCGCACGCCCGACGATTCGTACGCACGAGACACGTTCGTATCTCGCACCGCACTTCTCGATGCACCTTCCGGTCCGTCGTGTAACGGTCGTTGCTGTGCAATACGTTGTATTGCGCGATAATCGTACGTTCTCCACGATGAGTTTGCTGGCCATCCAGCGTGACACACGGAGATCCACGGTGACGCGAATGTATCTATCGTTGGACAACCACGCTACACGCTCGACGGTAGAAAGAGAGACGTGAACGGCCACGCCGGCGATCTAGTGACTCTCGCGGAATCGTTGATCGGCAGCGCCAGCTGCATTCACCAGCCTTATGGTATTTCGTAGTCTAGCTCGTGTCGGATCGATGAAAACAGCATTTTATGCTGCCTATGTTTATTACGTGCACGGTTTGGCGATTGAAAATACATTTGTTGTGTAGAAATCAAATATTATTTCGTTTTATATACATATATGCATATAAATATGGATCTATCTTCGAAGATACACTCTGGGGAAAATCGGGAAAATTTGGGGGAAATGCGATCGTGGAGATTATTTTATTTTGGAATATATGTAATTTCCATCATATTTTATGAAAAATTATATTCTAATTATTAGAATCTAATATAATGAATCTGATATGATTCAGTGGATGCGTTTAGGAAATATTAACCGTTGAATGAGTGAACGAAGAGTGATCACTACTAAATATAAACCGCTGGCAAAAATAATGTCCGCTCATTGAATATGTTGCAAAATGCTTTCGATGAGCGGAAGTGTTTGGGAAACATTTTCTCAACTGCTGTACAATGGTTTTACCTTCTAAACGTGCATTCAATTCCTCTGAATTTCTCTCGTAGAAATGCCAAATCGGAACTGTATGTAGCGCCGTCTATCAGATGCACCGTAATGTTGGCGAACGTGGCTACACGAACCAAGTACGGTATGGTGCAGTCTGCTCTCTGCTCTGTGCTGTGATAGAATATAGATGGCTGTGCTTCATTGTTGGAAAGTACCCAAAGTATATTAGCATCAGAAAAAAGTAAAATAATTGTCCTCAGCAAAACAATAAATGAAGAAAATAAGTGCAAAATTAACTATATGAAATTAATATGAAGAACGATACGGAAAATACATTGAATAATCATGAAGTAATGTGCAATTCTGTCGAAAATATTCAACCATCGTCGAAGACAGATAATCAAGCATCTATGTTGCACGTGGACGGTATGGAAGATATTTGCGAGAATACATGCGATAAACAAGAAACTTTACAGAAATCTACAGAAATTACAGAATACAGTACAAACAATATAAACAGCGATATTACGCAAAACGAATCAACAGAAAATGAACAGAAAATCAATGAAATTACAAAAGTGAGCAATGATAATAGTGACATACATACAAGCGATTCATCTTCACACGTGCAAGGTAAACATAAATATATTAATCCACAAAGTAAACATATTTTCATGAAACATGCAGCTTCTGTCTTTTTTATAATAAAAAAAGTTGATCAACTTTTGGTATTATAAACGTTCCTTCAATTTTGATCTAAATTAAATTAATAAGAACTGCTATTAATTCTGTAAAATGCATTGCCTTGAGCCAAGCTAATGTCGATGAAATAGACACGAGGCCTAGCTTAATTTGTACGGCATAGTAGTATATTCATAAAAATGTTCGAGTGGCATTGTGCCTTAATACGATAATTGTCAGAAGATTTAGAAAGTTATCAATTTTATATAACACGTACTGTACAATATATATTTTAGATTCTTGATTTTTGTATTTGTTTACTGTAGAGACTACTGGTTTGAAATCTCTTGGCGTTATCGCTTTGGAATATGGCGACTCTTCGGATGTAGAGGATATGGAAGATACCAATGAAAATCTAAATCAGCCTGCTGTACCAAGTGTCCAGGCACTAAATTTACAACAGTATCGTATGACAGTAGTGGAACCGTTATGTTCAAGTGAAGAGAGCGACAGTGACGACGACAGTAGCAGTACTATCAGCAGTAGCAGCAGCAGTAGCAGCAGCAGCAGCAGCAGCGATAGTAGCAATAGCAGCAACAATGATAATAATGATAGTGCTAAGTAAGTACGAAAGTATCACTAATAACAATATAAATAGGTATGTTTATATTAAAAAGATTTATAATGCAATTATACTTTTTTGTAAGTGACAGCGAAAATTTTCATATTCATTGAATATTTCAGGCAGAAGAAAAGTAACGTAGCAAATAAACAAATACAAAAAAGTGAATTAGATGACCTTCCACCAATAGAAGACTTAATGATTAATGTTGATGAACTCTTATGTGACGTATTCGGCAAGGTAATAAATATAAATATATACAATGCATGTAAAAAAGCGGATTTCTTTAGAAGACTATGAGACAGATTTATCATCATCTAGAGAATTTTGCACGTATATGCTTAAACCATATTCGTATATACTTGTATAATTTAAGGTGTTCAAAATTGTGGAGCAAGTAGTGATTGTACAGCCAATACCAGGTAAACCTACGCTCAATCTGGACTCGGTTTTGTTTTTGGACAAGGGACAAAAAACTCTTGGTACAATATTGGACGTGTATGGGCACATAAGCGAACCTTTATACTGCGTTCGATTTAATAGCTCGGAACACATACAAAAGTGCAATATTGAAGTGGACATGACGGTTTATTATTGTCCCAATGTCACGTCGTACACTACCATTTTTTTTGCACAGGAGTTGAGACAGTTAGTATTTTGGCAGATGCGTATGACAATATGTTGCGTACGGTTGTTCAGAATTAATATCTCTTTCTAGGCTAAAACACAGTGACACGATCGATGAGAACGAAGCGCCGGTGTTTTCAGACGACGAGGAGGAACGAAAGTACCAGATGCAGAAGGATAAAAACGTTTCGCATGATAATACACCGCAGAAGAAGAATGCACCAAGTAAGCATTTTGTAATTTTTAGCAGTACTCGCTACAAGAAAATGAGTATTTATTTAACCTGTTTTCACTGGTTTTAGATCCTTGCAAAAAAAGGAGGTACGATTGGCAGTCAAATCATCCGTGGAACAGATGCGGCTATTCCCAATGGTACAACCAAGAGGCGCAACCTTGCATAAATGCGATGCAGAATGAACAGTATTCCTTTCCCCAGGCTAATCCCAGGCAATATTCCTTTCAAAATAATATGTATCGCGACCAAGCCTGGTCGTCGATTCCACATTGCCCCCCTTCCCCGTGCAACAGACCGTACGGGGTCGGGGCAGCGTACAACGGACCGCGTAGTTACAATTCGAATAATGCAGCCGACGCGAACCAAGATTGTCAAGATGTCAAACCAAATTTCCAGCGCAATAACACGATGTACCAATATCCTAAAATTCCGTTCGGTATGCCCGCAAGAATTAACCCTACGTCCCCACCCTACCCGATGAACTATCATCAACTCTTCAACGCGCAGATTCCTTACATGGGTATGCCTCCTTATCCAATGTACGCGTACCCACCGATGTCGACGCATACGAACCCAGCATGCCCATTTCAGTCAACACATATTCCTGTTTCTTCTCCATCTTCGACGACAACAAGTGCAACTACTGTTAATAAAAGTCCTTGAACGAAAAATATAGAAAGAGGAATTGTGTAAAAACAAAATTTTTGAATACATTTTCTGTAATCTTTATTATGTAAAAAAAAGTTATGTATAATTTATAACATCGTATAAATGTGAATTTCAGATGTGAGTTTCTTGTTTTATACTACAGTGTACATATATCTTTTTTTTTTTAACATGTGTAATCTTTAATCCAATTCGTAAGAATGTAACAGTTTCGTGTTTGTGTTATATTATTACTACCATATAATATTTACTATATAATTATTACTATATAATAAAAAGAAAATTTGCAAGAGCAACTAAAACTATACTTATTATTTAGATAAGGATAATATTTATTATTAATCATTTGAATAAGAAGTCGTCATCTTTTAACTTGTTTACAGTAGGTTCTTCTAATCGTTCGTCCGCGATTGCAATATCATTCTTTATCGCTTTGACGAGTTCCTCTGCAAAAAATAAAGCGCATATATATATATAAAATCGCAACATGACTACTCTAAATGACAGAGGAAAATGATAATCAATTTACACACACATATTATTGTGTAACAGAATCCTACCTTCAGAAGAGAAATCTTTTTCTTGTCGTATGTATCCAGTAATTATCACTTTCAATTCTTCACCATAAAAATCATTTTGAAATTCGTGTAGCAGATGAACTTCCTACAAATAGTAAAAGTAATTTATGTAATTAATAACAACAAAATATCCTTTTCCTTGATTTAATTCCTTGTCTAAATGATGTAATAAACAGTCTATTATGTTTTATAATTAAAATCAAATTTAAATAAGAGATAAAAAATATTTCTTTATCTTGCTAGTTTTTCATTTTCTTTTCATTTTTTACCAATGATTTTTTCTGATTCTTGTAATATGGATTCCATCCTATACTCGCGACCATTTTGTAAACTTGTCCATGCAAGGAAGCCCAGCCATAATAAATTCCAGTGTCTAAATCGTTTGGCAAAGCATTTATCACAGGTTCCGGCAGATTGGCTGATATTTATAAAAAAGAAAAAAAAATACATATATTTCTTCTATCAAATTTTATTATGAAGATCACTTAAATATAAATTGGAAGTTACGGTGCGCTTATAATTAAATGTCAGTCTAAATTTAAATTATCCTCACAAAATCCGAAATATAAATTTTAAATAATAGCCATATAATTTTCCATATAACATAGAAACTTGCAGCAACGTTATTCTAAGTTTCTATATAAGTTACTAATTCAGTGTCATCAATTGTAGTGTTCTTTATAGCTTTACAGCTTTATAGCTTTAAAGCTTTATAGCTTTATAGCTTTGTAGCATTGTTGAATATAGTGCAATACGTTAAAGTGAGACAAGTATATTTTTCTCTCTCTAATTTATTGCACAAGTTCAGCAGTGCAGCTATAAAGAACAGACCCAATAATTCAGGATTATCGCACAAGTGAAGGTCGGCGAAGAAAAATATATTTCTTTGAATTTCTAATACAGGATTTCAATTACAAAAACATCATAACTCATACAACAGTAAGAGAACCTATATTTTTCTAATATTAAATATGTAATAATATTAAATAGGTGTGCAAATTAATTCGGTGCTCTTCTTTTGAAGAAATTAAGCATCTATTTATTTTCCTTTTTTTGAGAGATTTGTCAACTGCCCAATAAATGAAGAAAAATATTAGAAAATGATGGCGAATATTTCGAAGATTGACATGTTTATTATTTTTTTTATAATAAAGGCTCAATCAAGGAAATATGCTTATGCATAGGAAAATTTGAAAAAGCAAGTAGTTTGTAAAATATTCGCTTGTGAAAAAAAGATTACGTTCAAAAATCGTGAATTACTTTATTTTACTTGGGGTTTCGGGCACCCCTGTGCGTGGGAAGCTAAGCTTAATAATACTCGCACCTTTTTCATTTAAATTTAAAATAAGAGAGAGAACAAAGTGCAGAAAGTGCAATAAAATCAAACAGGCCTATTGATTCAAGATCACCATGCAGACAACCTATATAATAGAAAATCTTAACCTATTTCGGCAAACATCACCAGCCACGAGGTAACGGACAAGAAAGTAACATCAAGTGTCACACGAGTTTTAATTAATAAAATATAGATAGAAGCTAAGAAGGGGTTAGGGACACATGAGACGGTGTAACTCTCAACTTGTGATTATGCGGAGAAATGCATATCGATATGTCTCACTATTGGCATCAATAGTGGCAGCATTCAGAGTATTTAGTTCCGCGGATCGCTTCTCGATCGCGACGCGTGTTCGATTTACAAATCAGCGATTAATCGGGCGCGGTGTTCGACGCGTTTGTCTCGTGAAGGAAGAATACCTGTCGGAATACCGAGCTCCTTGGAACCTCTACCGAAGCCCCTGATGACAGGTCCGGATGCAAAGTACGGCAATGCTTTGTTGCCCATGATTCTCGCTCATTGCACGCAAGCCAGCGCTGTTCTGCACGAATGAGAAAATCGCGCTCGCCGAGAAGCTATCGAGAAAAACGCGCGATTATATGACGTGGCACGTCCTCGCTGATAGGACACGCGTTACGTCTCGCGTTACGTTAAGCCGTTTTAAGCCGATGAAGAAATCTTCGTGATGACTATTTTATATTTGTACGTCCCGATTTCTTGAATTGTAGCGTGAGAGCTGAATAAAAGATTTCTCTTCTTTGGGAAAGTTTAACCATTTTGCTCAATTATGAATGAGTCGTGTAACTTTGTAACTTTTCTATTAAATTTGCAATTGAAAATTAGATAAGGATAAGAAAATTAAATAAAGATAAGAATTACTAACAGTTTTTTTTTTTACATTAATGATACATTTCTTGTTCTATTTTTCATTATTAAAGTACACGTCGATATTGTTTCAACTGTGCCAATTTTATTTATTATTATCAAGCGATATTTCTTTTTATTGATTAGAGTAACGCTAATGCGATAGAGATTATTATTGAAATTTTTGATTAAACTATTTAAAACCATGAATACTATCGGTCAGTGATATGTCGTATAAATAAATCATGTGTTACAACATGTCATCATTAAGTGACTTAAAGAATTCTAGTTTTTATTGCTATACTCTTTATACGTACTTTATGGGATCTCCGATACTGTCGAATAAATCCAAGCGTAGTATTTTCTAATCCAGGTGCTACTAGTTTAGAATAATTTTCTATGTATTCCCTGTAATGTTTTTTTGTAATTCTTTATTTACTATAAAACTATGTGTTTTTTTTAACAAATTGCAGAAGAGCGTAGGTACGAAATATCATCGATTGGTTGAATGATATTCAATGAATGAGCAGATACGTAACGAAATCACTCGTGGTCAGGGAGAAATAGAATCGCGTTTGGGAAACAATGGATTTCCCCTCGAGAAATTGATGCACTCTATCATATATAGTGATTAATAATTTAAATTAACATAAATTTAATTTAAATATCACATGGAAAATTCTATTGCCATCGAGATACGAGATGCGATCGGAGATACGTCCACCGAAATTTTACATAAAGAACTTTTGCGCAAATGTATCATGCGATACTTTTTGTTTTCTGATCAATTCAAATCGGCGGTACGAAATTCGTACTACGAATGTTGCGTGATATTGGAACCACCCGTAGCAATCATGCCAGACGTTTGTGGATTTAACTGGGAATTCTTGAATGCGCTCGGAATCACGAGTGGAAAGCGTTTCGTTCAGTGTGCAGCGTAATCACTAATTCTGGACTTCGATTTCCCGATTAAAAATTTGAGCTTCAAGATCGAAACCGATATTACATCATGTATTTCGATGAATTCGGTTTCCGATGTTATGTAAAATACTTTCTGCGACTAAGAATAAAATATAAATAAAAGAATGCGAACACGAAAGCTTTTATCGTGTTTTATGCACGTAATACGTGTGAAAAAACTCCCACGAAAACTATGCAAGATTGATGTGATCTTTATTATATATGAAATGATCTCCCGACAATTCTAACTCTTTTTAATAACAGCATTATTATTGTTAATATTCTTATCATTATTACGATTATTCTCTCTTTCCCAGCTCTCTACCATTCGATTTAAGCTTCTGCAAAAGCGCATACATTTACATTCGCGGAGATTATTCGATGTTGTTCCGAATTGCTGCATGCGGCGTATTCTAATAAGAATTCTCATCCTTCCCCCCCCCTCCTCTCCTCTCTTTTTCTAACATAATGGTCGTTTCTAGGAAATTGCGTGATTTATTTATTTATTACCGATCTAATTCGGGAAAACGCAGGTTTCCAGAAAGATATAATTATTCAAGGCATGCCGCATGTATCAGCTACTACAGAATTACTATTATTCTATTTTCGTCGTTATATGTCCTGTCACTAAAAATAATACAGTAACTAATAATTGTAATGATATTTATATCATTAATCAATATCAATTAGTTGAAATGGCCATTTCTCTCGAGTAGGAATAATTAATAAGTAAATAATCTTTTTAAATCTATATCTCCGTAGCTTTAATCTTCTAGTATTTAATATATGTATAAGTGCTTATTATATATCTATATTCAACAAGGTATCCTCGACAATTATTAACGTAACAACCTGCTAACAGCAGCGCATGGACTAAATGTATCTTTCTTCTCTTTCGTTTCCTCTTTTTTTCTTTTTATTCATCTCCTCCCTTTTATCTCTTGGCCGCAACAGTATAATCTTTTAATTAATCTCAAGATCCATGAGAGTTAATAACGCAACACGTTATGCAAGCATTACTGAAATCCTGTGATACCGATTATATTTGGCAAAGCGACATGTAAACTCGCCGTTTAATCTTGCTGTTTGTGTCCCGTACTCTTTTTTTTGTTTGTTCCGTGAATGCATTCCACAGGCATCTAGGCACAACAGATACAAAAGTAGTACACTCAGAAGTATCCAAAGTTTTTTTTCGTAGCATTCTATTATTTTTAAAATAGCACTATCATATACATCCTAAGATGACGCACGCACCGTCGCGTGTTTTTCCCCTTATGTTCTTCATTCTGCTTCCTTTTTTTACTACAACGAGCCTGTAGTGTTAAAGCAATTACGTATATTTATGTATGTATATCATATTTATATTTATTTATTTATTTATATATATATATCATTTGCACATAAATGGAAACGTCATTCGCAAGGTGTTAACACAACAAGCTCGCATAGCGTAATAGTGTGGACAACATCGAGCATATGTCTACATTCTTCGATCACATTCTCGCACGTAACCGTATCTGTATATAAAATCTCTCGTAGAATATACCAAATCCGTTACAGTCACAGTATCTCGTTTACGTACATTATCTCGTAATTATCTCGTTTACGTACATAATCGTACTGTTGAAACGTAGCAGAAGATAACACTCCCGAAGTGCCTTTTCGGTAATGGAGATTCTACGAATAATGCGTTTAGGGCCCTGTTACTTCGCTTACTATATGCGCGGCGTTTTACAACAACGGTGATTATTACATACGTTCTCCTCTCCCTCATTATCAGCTGAAATTTTCTTGCTCTTGAAAAAAGATGAAGAGAAATAAATACAATGCGTCTCTACGAAATACGAAATTCCCTCGTGTAAGCTCCTACGAGTGCTTATGCACCGTCCCTTTGAATCGACGCTCCTTTCTCTCCATTAAGGAAAATAAATACGATATGATGTGACATTAGAAGATAACAGTACGGTATTATTGATTTCGCACAAGTGAGAGAGTCTCGTATGGGAGCCAGATCGTTTTCGGTTTTTATCGCCATTCTCTCCCTAGAAGGGAAAACTAGCTTCCGATGTTGCTACAGCAAAACAGAGGATACATGGGAAGAGGTTGCGGTAGAGACTAGCAATTATTGGGATCCGGTGGCGTGACAAGGTATTCATCGGCGCGCTTGTGGTCGGACAACGCCCGCATTGTGTACGAATCCTGCGGTAGATCGCTCTTTCTTCGTAAAAGCGGTTTCACTTTGTTCACGTTTGTCATTTTTTTCGCCTGCGTCACAAAACGTTCACATTTAAAACATCGAAATCTCAAACAACAGAAATACGGAAATGAGACGTGAAACGGACGAGATGGGAAATATATCAACGTCAATAGATCGATTCATACCTCGTTAGCTCTAGCTTCTATCTTTTCCAAAGTGAGCGGAATTTGATCTGTATCGCCATCTTCGTCGGGTGGCGAATTGTCTATATGTTGCGGCGACACGTATGATGTATTATTATTCGTTGTGCCTTTACTCATGGTGTTATAGTTCGGATGCTTCATTGCAAGCGCTTCCACGCGCATCCACGCTTCGTCACGATCTTTCATGAGCTTTCGCTCCCGCTGACGTTCCTGTTTTAAAGAAAAATGAACGTAAAAAGAATAGAATAATATGTTAATCGTAAATATGATGTTCGATCATTTAGCATTTTTGCCCAATGCTAAGTACGGTCAGTCTGGTTCAGCAATTTGTTTAATCGACACATGCGCATACTGAGAACGTAAACTATTGTCTGCAAATGTACCTGATAGTACTGCGTTGTACATTCATCGAATACTTTTTGATTCATCTCCATGAAGAGTTTCAGGGCGTTGTATATTAAACCGTGGATCGTTTTGTTCCAGTGGTTGCGGGAGTTTCTATAAAAGGCTGGATACATTATCGGTAGGATGACAGAATAATTGTCCGATATCAAGGACATTATGTACTCGTTATTCCAATAGTAGAGAGCTCTTTCGGCCACCTGAAACAACGAGCGTGCAACATGGAACGTTCAACAGGAACGAAGCGAGAACGCATAAATGTTTACCTGAAAATGCGGCGACGACACGCATTTGGCTAATTGCCTGAACAATGGATCCATCACTTTTTGAAATTCGGCTGGCTCGATGACGTCTAAGATCTCCTCGAGTTCATTCAAGAACATCACTTCTTTAGGGGAATGTGTTTTCGGCCAGAATTTCAACAAATTCCTAATCACAGGTTCCGTCAACGACGGATCTTTCTCCAGAAACTGTACGACGCAGTACGCTAGTTGCGGATGATATACGGATAATGACTTAGCTTTATGCAGGGGTAACAGAACTTTCAACAGAAACACCTTGTGCTCTTCTTTCAATGGCAGAGCAAAGCCATTAATAATACTGCAAAAAAAGTAACGTCGATGAAGTACATTTGCATCTTGCATCTTAAGCGGATCCTGGAGTCGTCTGTTTTAAACCGTGAAATTCATTCCAATGAAACTTTTTTTTCGTTGCATAAAACAACAAATCCTTTTCCACAATTACACATAAGAATGCGTGTCAATAACTTGGACCAATGAAAAGATTTATTAGAAACACTCACTTATTCCGTCGATAATGCGACTCCAGGATCTCCTTAATATTACGTTTCGTGTACTTTTATTGAACTTGATGTTATTACCTTCCTAGGATTTCGAGCAACTCCGCGATGCCATTATGGTGCTCCGTTTCGTATATAAATCGATAGAAAACATTATTTATCTGTTTCCTAATGTATGCCCTGAGTCCCAGGAATTTCCCGTAAATTCTGTGCAGAGTCGTCTTGAGGAAGTCCCTCTCTCTCGGATCCTCGGAATCAAATAACTCTAACAGCTGCAGAACAAACTTTTGATCTATGTAGCGCCTCGCTATGGACGGCTGGAAATCCTGCGACTCTAGTAGTCGCAAAAAGAATTCATAGACCAGCTGCAAGTGTGGCCAAGCCGCCTCTAACGTCGGCTCGTCCTCCTCAGGATCGAATTCTGCGCCGTTAGGATTCGATGATGGTGGTAGCGTCCGGAATAAGTTTACGGCAAACTGCAAGCATTTCATTTGTCTGAGTGACATTTCTCAAATTTTGTCTCAGCCTCAGGACAAAGAAGAGGTCAAAGACAAAGGCAAAAAATCAACCGGTTTAGATCATTCATCTACCCGTATTTTATGTGCCTTTTTCGAAAATACAAGATGACGCAAATTCCTCAAAAAAAATTGTTTGTTTTTTTATAATATCAATTTTATCATATTTCCATTTCTATTAATCGAATTCAAGATTTTTTCCTTAGTTTTTCTCGCTTTGCATTTACTGTCATATATTTTATTACACAAAATACTTATTTCAATTTGTATACGAGATTGGTTTCTTAGCACTTACACACGATTTTACATTTGTTGCATTTTTGAATAGAAAAAGAATATTCAGGAAAATCTTTACGCTCTTATGCAGAGTATATTAGAATATTGCTTACCATATTCACGGCTTCGGGATATATCGCTTCGGTAATAACATTTTTGTTTTTGGTTACATACTCGACCATCTCGTGCAGGGCAGTGCGCTTTACCTCCTTCCATTTCAAATCCGATAGTGGATCGGACTCGAAGTCGAAGAGGACGCAGCATTGTCGTAGCTTCTGTATAAAAAGCTCTTCCCGCTCGTTTCCCTGCTGTGTTTCTGAAATCAGATAGCCGATGATTAATCGCGCCGCACTGGGCAAGTTTTTACCTCCAGGAACGGAACCGATAACAATAAAAATTTGGCATGCACATCAAATTACATCCAGGCGAAGACGACCAAAATGTTTTATGTCAGCATGAATATTATTTCGTATTCACACTGTGATTTCGTATTTTTAAAAAAGTTTATTGGCGCCTCACAACAATATCACAGTCTGTTCAAAATATAAGTTTAATAATGTGCTGGATGAAATCGCCTAGAGACCGAAGCCTTGAGCTGCGACTTCGCGATTACGCTTAAAGACTCGACTCGGATTGCGACGGATCGGTATATTTAGATATGTGAAATATAATAATCGCACAAATCGACAACGCCTGGAGGTCTTTGCCTTGAGTCGCGACTCGCTCCGAACACCTAAGATGTGTAAACTTCTCGCGAATGAGACTGCCTAATTGTTAATTAATAAACTGCCTGCTGCTCGGCAACCGTAACAACGCCTAGAGACCATCGACGCCGAAGCGCGATCATTTTCCTTAATAGGATATCGGCTAGAGTATTTATATGTATGTGTATAATAAGAACAAAGAAAGAGAGCGAAAGAGAGGAAGAAAGAGATAAAAAGAAAGAGAATATATGTGCATATGAAGGTGTCAAGTAGGTTTCGTTTTTGTTGTGTTTGTCGTGCACGACTATTTGAGCTCTATACGTAACAAACAGTTACATTACAAGTAGTAATACATTAATCGCACCGTGTTGCTTTAATCATATTAGTCTATATGAATATTGATGTACGAATATGACGTGAACACATCCTGTTTGCGTTACTTATTCCTCTTTCATTATTTTGCGGGCGCAACCGGGCGTCTATTCTTCTGATATATGACACATCTTTTGATATGTACACATTAATTTTAGGAATTAAACTGCTAAATATAAGGTTTTTAAATTTGACAGTTACAAGCAAGACTAATTTAAGCGACAGAGAATAATTTTACCAATTAGGAGAGGCTGCAGAGGTTGATAGTGTAGCGCAAACGTCACTGAGTAAGCCTTGCTTGACTCCTGCGGTAATACTGTCGCCAAAGCAAGACCCTGATGAAAGCTTGGACTTTTGGGTAGAGCACCGCCCAGAGATGGGCTAATTCCACCAACATGAACCATCGCCACGATGATATGTGCAGAGTCGCGTTGTAACTTTAACACTTGCACACCCTTCGCTCACTGACGAATCTTCTCTAACACTTGGAATTAAGCGGCACGTTCCATTTCAGTACTTTTTTGCAACATTCGTTCACACTTTGGTTTCGCCAGGAATGATCTAGTTTTGATGTTAAACTTGAGACATAGAGATTCTCTCTGTCTGTATGATTTTTTTCTTCAATCTTCAAGACAATATTATCGGGCCAGTTAAAAACCTCAGTTCAAGCAGTTCAATAAATTGCAATTTATGATTGTATTTATAATCCACCGATGAAATACAACTTTATACTTAAAGTCGTGATGTTTGCCAGCCTTCGACAAATCGCGCCCGTCACTTTTACCAGCTCTTCCCACGTTATTTTCCGCACTGTTCGCGAAGGAAACGTATGCGTTTTGCTAAGCCATGCAGAAACGTAACTGTACTTTGATGTAAATCAACGTGGATTCTCTACTGCGAAACTATTTTCGCGCGGAGTGATATTACGCGTCAGCACATACAATATTATTCGGAAGGATCTTACATACAAATGTTCAAACTGACGTACAAATTAAATTTTGCACGATACGTTGTAATTTTCCATCGCTGAATTTTACGAACCAAATCAATTTCCATCAAGCGTTTATAACATTTTTCGCGAAATTCATTACTCGGAAACGGCAATGCTCTTTCCCCGAATCAACGTGTCCTTTGTATCATAAAGCCCTTCAAGCTTCTTGAGCATCAATCACATCCGCTCTTAATTGAATTCTCTCACTAGCTCGCAGTAACAACGAACACTTTGCTCATCAGCATTGGCTCGCCGCTAATCCTTGACGTTGTTTAACGCCCGCAACAATCTGTTGCTTCGTCCACCGTCAATCGATCGGCCAGAAGAAGGCAAGGCTCTTCTCTTGTCGGGGTGTTCGCGCCGCGAAGCCACCCCCGCGAAACACGGGCGAGCACTAGCGGCACGTACTTGCAGGTCCCCGGAACCTGGTAACCGCGTTCGCGAGGGGCGGGAGGTGAAGCGCGATGAGGGGAGGTAGCGAAAGGGGCGGGATTCGCCTAAGTGGCAATGGGGTCGATGAACTCGCGAGTTCTCGCCGGGATCCCGCGGGTCATCCTCCTCGATCGGTCACGGGGTCGATACACCCTCTACCGAGGTTCCGTACAGGTAAAGCCGCGGCCAGGTGGAGCTCCCGCGAGGGTGCCGCGCGCGGTGTCGGCTGCTGGGAACGGCCAGAGAGAATCGGAAAGAGACGCCGAAACGTCGGCGGGGACGACGCGCGACTGTTTACGTTGGGAAAACTGGGGAACCGCGGGATCCGGGCGCCTGCGCGACCCCCGTCGCACGCAATCGATAGACTCTGACGTAGGCGGTACTCTCGCAACCTCGATTGACCGGCATCATGTTGGAAAAGGGCAAGAGAGGACCGATTTGCCGTCCTCTTTTTCTTTCTTCTCTTTTCTCCTTTTCCTTTTTGTTCTCGTTCTCGCGACTCTTGTCTATTTCTCTGCTGTTTGTTTGCATGTAACGTGGGCGTCCGCTGATTTGCTTTTTCGAATCTTAGTCTGATATAATTGTCTAATCGTGGCGCAATATAGAATAGTTTCTTGTATAATGATTCCTTTACGTTGTTATTGATTTTATATCCTGAGCTAAGTATGGAAATTGCAAAACAAGTATAATGTAAATAAATAAATGTCACGTAAATAGATATATTACGCGACACACGTAAATTTTCTTCTCATTTTAATTAAAACTTGAATTACCAACGAGCAAGAGATGCCTAGACTTATTCCATTATGTCTAATGGTCACGTTTTACATTAAGCGAAATAGAGGTAATCTTATTTTTATTTTTCAAATGAGAAAATCTTATTTTTATTTGCAAAGAGTTTAACCCAAAATTTGGCGAGAGAAATAATTTAAAATAAACTTTGATTTATTAAAATATTATAATAAGAAAAAAATATTATCTTTTATCTTGCGAATAAGCAACAAATTTATGGCAGTATATAAAACGCTAAATATAGATATACTATTACTACATTAATCTCAACATGAGATACTTTAAATGTAAATAAGAAATTACGATATTTATGCACGATGGAAAATAGAGACGTATATCTTACAGGATACATTGCCAAGTTTAGGGTTAACGCGCACGTTTCGTTATATGCAAATGACTCACCACACAGCAAAGGCAATTTCTGCAGTTCCCGATTTTTTGATATATTAAACCTCGAGCTGCTCTGTCGTTTATCCTTCTTAATTACAGGTCCACCAGGTTGATACTTGATCTTATTGATGAGCGTAGGCGGAGGCGGTGCATTGCCCACCGGAGGTCCTCCGGTCATCTTGTTTGCCTGCGGACGATTAAAAAGATACGTTAAAAATAGAATGTTGAACCTGTAAATAATTAGAATGGACAAATGTTGCAGTAACAGTGATTTAATCAACGATTGCTCATCTTCCCATTCGTACTCATGCTCGTGCCGGCCGCAGGTGATCGATCGACCACAAACAATCGCACGCCGATCAGATTAATATTACATAAGTGGAACGCGAGGGAGGTAACGTCGGTCTCTACATCATATCTACGTCATGATCTATACGACACGATGCATCCAAAACACTGCACGTACATACGTAATCTCTTTAATTAATTTTCACCATCATTAAAACCATGGAACCGCAAAGTGTTCGTAAATTCACTTATTCGCAAACGAGTGTACTTTGTTGGCATCATATTGCGTACGATAATAAGTAGTATATGTGCGAGCTAGATAGGACAATAAAGCACAATAAAAAAAGATATAAAAAGCGCATTGCGTGTCTGCAGATTGCGAATATAAATAGATGTAATTATGATCTACTGAACTATTGCGGAATTATCGTCGCTCGCCTGAGTTCTCAGTGTATCTTCAGGAGGATATGTGCGTGCAAACACGTATGCTCAATAAACAAAGTCGGCGGTACTATACATTTTGTAATGACAATCAGTATTTATTGCCCTTACTGAGAGAGCTTAAAAAGCTCGTAAAAGGTCTCATAAGCGAGCAATGTGAAAAAGTTGCTTCGCGAAGTTGCAACGAAAGATCTAATAAATTCGTCTCAAGCCACATCTTGCGTCTTGAAACATTTAAAAAGTTATTATCCAAGAAACAATAAAGTTGTGTATTATATCCAAAAATAATTTTTCCAAACCAATATGTGTTAGATTAAAATATTAAAATATATTAAAATAACAGAAAGATATACGTGTATGTTGCAACATTCTCACAGAGAAAATATTTTTCAGAATTATTTAATATAATATTAAATTTATTTCGCAGTAATGATAACGATCATTATGAAACATATTTGCTTTGAATCAAGATAAATAACACGATTCTTATTGTAATCACTTTCAGTAATTAATGTGCTCATAAACTGTTATTTTCGTAGCGTATTGTACTTGAAGCAACTTTTGCCGATTGATTAACTTCGAACAAATAATGGCCTATAAATGCTTTTACATGAGAAGATGTTGATCGGTATTGAAGTTCACGGTCAGAGATTACAAGCTATTACAGCTCTTGTTCTAACAAAAAGTTTTGCACGACAGACTGAAAGACATGTAAAATGCATTTCACCTTTTATCTTCCTAACGGCATTTTTCCTTTTCATCAAAGGCCATTTCATTTTTTTGAATGAAGAATGCAATTTGTAATTGAGGGTAATTATGTGCAAGGTCCCATTTGATATAGAACTATTATTTCCATTTTCAACGGAACTAGTCGTGTTCCAATTTGAGTTGGAACCAATCAAATTTGTTTACTTTGTTAAATTGCTACTACTCTCGCTTATAAATAAATAAGATAAACAAATAAAATAAATTTAGTGTTTATAAATATAAGATGAACAAAATACTACAAACTACAATTTCGCACTCGGTATTATATATATATAATATTATAATGTAAAAATATATAATAAATATATTTTTTTATCACATAATATTATATATAATATAGAATGCGAAATAAAAATATTAAAAGAGAAAATTTAGAAAATAAAAAGATATATGAAAAAATAATGATCAAATGGGGTACAGTTAAAACATGTAATTAGAGATCGAATTTTATAAATTCAACTTTTAAATCAATTTTTTAATTCAATTTGTCAATCTACGAACGAGAGTTGCTATAAGTTAAAGAGCCATCGACCTTTGCTTCAATAAGCTTACTGACAGCATCATGATATTGATATTTTATAACTGGAGTCTATTAAGTTATAAGATATTTCATAGTTTAAACTAGTATTTACATCATGCTTCTCAACAGGACTACAAGTATATAATCAATACATGCCAGATTGATTATATGCATTTATCTATAAATATTGCTACTTTGTACAATGACAAAACTATTACACACTAAGAAGTTTGTTATATCTTAAATTATCATATCGATTACATCTGATATACACCAATAAATGTATATCGGTAAAGGTTCTGCAATTCAATTATCGCACGCTAAACAAAGACAAATAAAAGCACACGAGCGCACTTTATCTTACCAAAAGAAATCAATGATAGCATTCAGAAACCTTACATCCAATAAAAAAACCCTAGAAAATATGCATAGTTACCATGTAAAGAAGATAATCATTTCATTTAATGTATATTGATGTGTACTCGAATATATCTCGAAAGAAAGTTCACAGAAAACTTTAAAATTAAAAAAAAAATTCATGCATATCAGCAAACACATGAAAGATCTTAGTTTGTTAAATCGACAAGCGAACACATCGTTGGGAGTCCTGCTCCATGAGAAACCTGCCTTCTTCTTGAACACATTCCCGAAGGCGAGTCCGCTGAACGTTTGCATTTTGCTCTGCATTCCAGTTTAGGAACTCCGAAACAACGATCGGCCCGGAAAGGAAAATCACTATCGACACATCGCGACAGGTCGCCGCAGGAGGAACGGTCTCGCGGCGTCGCGGTGCAACATGATTCTCGCATTCGCGAACCTCCCTTCTCACGGGACGATGAGAATAATCTCAATCGCACAACCACCAAACAACCAATCCACCTCGCGGACTATCGGGAATATCTGTTTTCCTCCCGCCAGCAACCGAGAGTACATCCCCGAATGCATGCCTAAGAATACTCCGCGCGAAGTGTCCCACGAAAGGGCCGGCACTTCTCTTCCAAATCCCAAGTACAGAATTGATCTTCTCCACGACGTAGCAGACGTATCAGCGCGAAATCTCGCGGAAAGATTTTATCTCTGAGAAAGATGCGACATCAGACTACGCGTCATTTGTGGCACGTTCAGTACTATCGACTTTTCCAGTTATAATTCTATTCGATTTCATTTTAATTAGGCTGATGAACCATAATCGCATTCACTCTTTGTATTTGTGTTTTCGCGTTCGAGGCAAGTGTAAGGTAACGGTTATTGCAAAATCCTGTGCTCGGCCATTGACGAGGTAAACCATGTCAGCGATTAATGACGAGTGCACGTGTCACATTCGATCTATTTACAATAGGCCCCGACGGTTCTCTAGCAACTACTTTGCGCGCGAAAAGGCGGACGTGCGTACAAAAATAAATCGGCGGAACGAAGTGTCTGGGGACGAAGTAGGCTCCGTCTTATCCAAGATTAGGAAAAACCGACGCAGCCTCTACACCGGATCCGACACCTTGCGAATATTTTAGTCGACAATCGAAAGTGACGAGAGAGTAAATATTGTCTTTGCCTCGTTGGTCGTCTCACGCGATGTTTTGTAACTCAATATTTCCGAGTACCGATCTTGAGGAGAAGCTTGACGTGACATAATTTAAGGCCGGTACCGATAACGTATTCATTCGCCATGGAGTTTAATTTTTTCAAGTACTTATATTTTCTCTTGATCTAATTTCTACTATTATTAATTGAATTTCAGAGAAAATATCATGTCATATGAATATATTATGCCGTTTAATCAAGATTGTAATCTCGCATAATTAGTTTTTTATTTTATGTTTCAATCTTACTAATCTCAAGATATAAACGTGAGATTACACCTGCTCTAATTACAAACAAAAACTCGTATATTCCAAAAAATGGATAACTCTCGCAACGATTACATACGATAAAAAACATGTCTTTTTATGAATTGAGCTTTATTTATCTCATACATAAGACATTGATCAACTTTGACTGATTACTATCTATTAAACGGAGAAAGAGATCGCGATTCGCCAAAGACGGGCCGACGGGTTTTCTCGAGGAACTCGGGAGAATTCGCGGCATCCCCGCGAGGGGATATAAATATTCTCCACGCGGCTGTCCACCGCGGAATATTCTCGTGGGCTGATTCTAGTCGGCGGACAAAGGCGCGCGCGACGCTGCACTCGGGATTGCACTACTCGCGATGCACAGTACAGAAGAAGAAACGTCACCTCTCCGTCCTCCGGTTTCTATTCGAAAGATTCCACGCGACACTGTTTTCTCTCGCGCGTGCGAGAGAGTTTCTCCGGGCGAGAATGTCGCCCGTCGCGATGCTAATGAGCGAGAAAAACGAAGGCAAGAAGGAGAAAAGAAAAAAAAGAGAAAAGAAAATGGAGGAAAATACGCGAGACGTCGCGCGACGATGAAAGAAAACGCGAAACGACAGCGTCGCCGACGTCGTGACGCCTGAAATCGTCCGAGAGGCGCTTCGCGGAGACGGAGACGGCAACGGCGACGGCGACGAGAGCGCACTGCCAGAAGCGAGCGGCGAGCGTGCACTCGTGACCGAGAATCGCAGCAGCCAGCCACTTGCGACACTCTTCGTGTACACACACCGCAAGTTTTGGCGAGCGCGATCGGCTCTCGCGGCATGCCACCGTCGCCGCCGCCCGATCGACGCCGATCGTTCAAGGCCGCCACGTACGACCTTAACCCTCACGCCAATTACGAGGAATTACGTTTCATTTCTCACGGTACACACGCGCATACGTATATCACGTACATGCGTGTGTTCACGCACACAGCCGATTGCGGCTTTTCCTCCGTTGAAGTTTTCACGCCATCGATTTGAACGTCTTAGCTACGGGTCTGATTGCGTAGCGGTATCCCTGTGCGACGAGCCTCTCCGCAGACTTGTGCGTAAACGACGTAATATCGCGATCACAGTCTGGTGCTTTCCACTATACATTTACGTTTAGAATAAAGTTACGGCTCAAAATAAGTCTTAAAATTAATTCAATTAATAAGTTTGAAAAAACCATAACGACGTAATAAGAAGACAAATATTTTAATAATTAATAGTCATAATCTTGTGTGATATATCTTAAAACAGGGAACACTACGCACAGTCCCACATCACATCAAACGAAGAACGTTGCCATGGCATATAAATAATGTACGTGGCTTTCAACGCGAGAACAACAAGTGAGCCACTATAGTAGTGGCGTATCGTTCAAAAGATGACATAGACGGAACTATAGTGGCGTATAGTAGCTAAAAGATTGTTTTCATCGATCAAGCGTTTCGAGAAATTCCAAGTATGTTTCGCGAATTCCACGCGACTTCAGACATTCTCTGCATTCTTCATCCTTCCACGCGCCTGTCGATCCTCTTTCGCCTCGAGGTCTCACTGTTTATGAAAAAAGGAGATTCTAACTTCGCGCGAGTATCACCTGGACCCGCTGCTCGAGCCGCCGAATAAGCGGCCCGACGCGACACAGAACCTGGAATGCACCATTGCCTATTATTAGCGCACTTTCTATTTACACGTCGCTCGAAATAGAGAGAGAGAGAAAGAAAAAGAGGCGCCGTGTTCTCTATCGCACGGTTGGTTTTACCGGGTGAACGGAACGATCGAGATTTTTGCGTCATCCCATTAATTCGGAGTGCTGCACCTGCCACTAGATCTGCGATCCATTAAAAATAAACATGGACATAAGTGAGAGAAGTCACGTGCTCTCGATCATCATCATGTTCGATTATTACGAATTCCGATCGAAGCTTCGTTAATGCGACGCAATATCTCGAAACGGAGGTCTTATCATGCACCTACGAATCTCGACTTTTCCTCGACTTTTAATACCCAATTGTCCAATAGCTTTCGAGCGACAAGCGGTCAGATACTTCGCCGTGTAATTAACAATCTGAAAAGGTATCCTTGAATAACAAGCAAGCGTGCTTGAACGATGGAAATGATGAACGTAAATCGAGGCGGCAGCCTTGTTCGTTCGTGTGCGTTTATCAGTCCAGTTTTGTTTTTCTTTCCTTTTTTTTCTTTTTATGAAGTGCCGGCGCTTACACGTGGCGCGCAAATTGCATCACTTCGAGCGAGCATACAAATTGCAATTTCCACTCGAGCGCATCGCGACTACGCCGTAAGCTGTCACGATTTCGCGCGATACCTATTTCAGAAGCATGTGCGACGTCTCGCACGTATGCGTCGCGTCACGCGCCCAGCCGTCGACAGGTAGACCGCCGATATCACCAGTCGGACATGCGTGCTACATCGCTGGATGCGCCATTGATAGATCGATCTCGCGTAACTCTCGCACATGCAAGATCGTGCACGAGCCTTACACAGTTTGTGTACACAATGTTTTCGCGCACGTCTTGCATGATTAATTGAAGTTTGACACGCGGATCGCGCGATCACGCGGCGTAAAAGTATAATTACGTATCTATAATAATAACGCGGGCCACGACATATGCAACGTGCGTGCGAGCGCGGAGCATTTGGCGCGGAATCAATGCTGGTTTTGTCATTGATGTCTTCTTGCGATCATCGATTAACGAAACAAAATGGGGAAGAATTGATCGAGCGATTCCATTTCTTCCAATTATTTAAAATCTCTGAAAATACTTGTTAGCTGTTTCTTTTGAAATGTTCTCTAAAATTGTTTTATATATCGATCCATCAGATCGATATATATATATATAAACAGAAACGCTGTTATTTTTATAATTATATTGGTTTTCCTATTAAAATAACAAGAACGAGACATCAAGAGATCATAAAATCAGATGTTCCAATTTCAAATCACCTGTTCTAATCATTGTTTAATTGAGCAAGAAGAATCCCTATGTAATATGAAACACACACGTACAATATCACGTTATTGCGTGCAAAATTAAAGGTCAATATCGATCGTATATCTGCGAGATGTGTAAAATTATTGTGTGGTATTCGCATTAGCAGGCACGAGTATATCGTAAAAAAATATATTGTATGACGTTTCATTACGGGCGTTTGACGTCTCAAGTGCGCCATCTGGCACCGTACGTTTGAACTCTGACAGACAACTATCGTTCCTCGATTGTTGCTCGACGAGTAACGTTCGCGGTCCGATCGCTCATTGAACGATATCAATCGCGAATGCTTTTTTGATATAAGGACAGGTGCTGCAACACGTTTTTAGCTTGCTGCTAAAAATATATTTATCGCTCGATAGTTTGAAATTATGGTAAGAGACGATAAAAGAGAATGCGACAAGTATCATTGCTATTTTAGAAAGTAGTTTATGGATGGAATCCATATGTACGAATTTTGTGTAACAGAAAAAAGGAAGGCTCAGCTGGATCTTTCTTTATATAATAACCCAGTAAAACAATTTGTTAGCAGGACAGATTGGAGACAGATCTGCCGACAGGTCTACAGACTGTGTCCACATTCAGCTTATAATCTGCTAGCAGCACCTGTCGTATTTCTGCCAGCAAGCTGCTGACCGAGCCTGTAGCAGATACTACATAAAATCTGCCCTTACAGATTTGGCTATCTGGGACCTTCCTCGTATCATAAAATTTCTTGACAAGCATTGAAAAAAGAGATCACTTTTCTGGTTTAGCTTAACGTTTCTAGCAACGATAATTAATAAACAAAAGAATGGTGCATCGCTCTAAGTATTAAGAAATAACAACACAGCTATTAATTGATCAAATAAATGATGCTAACAAGATGTAACACTTAAATCTAACTAGCTTTCTGTCAGTGTATTTCAACTGTAGTATATGAGAAGATTCTTACACAGTATTTGCAAAACTTTGAGGTAAAATACAACATACAGCTTATTTGTTTATAATGGCATGACAAAAGTTATATAACTTCAAGAAGTTAGATTTAGTTACAAGTACTGCATTAATTATGCAAGCATGACATACGACGTAATCCATAATTATGTTTTCTATAAAAATGTGTATGTAAATGGATGTGTATATAAATGCACACTTTTTAAAATTATATAAATATGTCTAGTGCCGTCACATGCTCATATGTGTGCATATTTCACTGCAAAAGCAGACATAGAACAAGCAAAGATATGAGAATACAACAGGATGTAAAATCGACCGTGCAGGATTAATCTGTCAGCGAGAAATTTGCTAAGACATTTCTGCTAGACGGAGAGGCAGACATTCTATTAGCCAAAACAGGACTAAAATTTTGCTGTATAACGGTACAAAGGTACGAGCTCCGTAGTACATGGAGCTCGTGGATACCAACAATCAGCGATGACAGAAATCTTAGGGACGGGAGCGGTAGGGGTAGTGGCCAAGCCAGATGTGGCGACAATATAACCTCACCTCGTCAACGGTGTCGACGTCCTTGCCGTTCTTCGTCTTGTCCTTGCCGCTCTTTGCCGTCTCCTGGAACAGAAGCGAAATGAGTATCGAGGCACTGTGCAAGACGCGCGTAGAGAGAGCCGCGCTTTCGCGCTCGCACTCGCGATATTGACGCGTGGAACAACGAACGACAGACAGGCAGGCAGGCAGGAGAGCGTCAGTGAAATGCACGAGGCGAGAGGAGAAAAGCACACGGAGAAGAGAGACGTATACTACCATTGCGCTTGTTCCGTGCACGCGGCCGAGTTAGCAGCAGCGCGCGTCGTCGTAGTAACTGTCGTCGACGTCGTCGTTGTCGCCGTTGTCGTCGTCAGCGACGTGCAGCGTTCACGAGATGACCGGACGAGCCGAGCACGGGGTCGGGCCGATCGCACAACGCGCGCGGCGATTGATGCGCCGGTCAGTCGACGGCGACGGGAACCGAAGTGACGTCGAGCGAGCAGAGGGCGGCCTTGCGCGTGAATCGGGATCGGGTCAAGAAACCGGAGTCACGCTACATCCTCGGATGGCCTGAGGAGAGGTTCGCCCGTCGGGGTTGTCCCCCCAATCGCTCTCCGTTGCGTTCGCATACGCGCGCGCGTGCGACGGTCCTTTCTCCCCGACGCCTTCGGTCTCGCTTTTTCTCGCGCGCGCAACAAGACACCGCTACCTCTGTCTCTCTCTTCCTCTCTCGGTCTTTCCGTTTTCCTCTCCGTCTCGCACACCACCACCACCGAATTAGTCGAGCTATGAGCGCGCGCAGCCAGATAAACGATCACACAACGGCGGCGACGGCGATGACGTGACGACGAACTATCGTGGCGGACGTACCTTGTCCTTTTTCGACCGGTTCGGCATTTTGTCGGCGATATCGGGAACGCACGATCGAATCGGATACACGCCCGCGAGCACAGCCTCGGTCAGTTGCGCGTATCAGCGCATCTCGTAGTTGGCGGACCAACGAGCCGACGCGCGGCGTGCGTTCGCGACGGCCATTGGCCAGATCAGGTGCAGCCATCGGCGAACCGCCGGTTCGTGAACATCCGCATGCCGCGGTCACCGGTAAAGCTCGTCACCAGCCTCTACTTTGAATCATTTCTCTCACGGATTCTGTTGGTTTTAATTCTTGTTGGAATCATTAACGATATATATAATAAAACATTTATATTTCTCCCTTTGTCTTATAGTTTATGACAATAATCGGTTTGTTTTTCAGATTTTAATATTTTGTATTTTTACATATCGTGATGTGACATCTTACAATGTTTTATGGTCATGGTCTATGGTGTCCATACCAAGGTAACTAGATGCACGCGTACAAATTTTCAAAAGCGCGAGATTTACATGTAAATCGAATCGATCTAAAAGAATTATCACATCTGTCGATGTATTCATTGATATCTTTATAATGCGACAACGTAACGTTAATTTAATTCGTTAAAGCGATAATCAGTTTAAATTAGTGGCTCGAGTTAACTCCTGTTTGAAAAAAAGTCATGGTAATGTATTTTAAATATATTTTTGAAATTAATACAATTATGTCTTTGATATTTTTTCGTGAAAGTAAAATTATATCAGGCTAAAGCGACTACGTGCAAAGAGGCTATTCAAAGATGGGAAGAAAAAACAGGGCTTGTCGCGAGCGAGCAAAAAGAGATAATTTTATCTTTCCAATGGCCTCCGATCGAAAGAATGGACAATAATTTAGCACTGTTGATCAACGTCGAGTTCGTTTCTTTACAATTTACATAAAACGCATAAAGCATTTAGAGATAAAACGATATATCGATTAAATAATTCCTTTGGAATGTTCGCAGAAAATTATCGCTATCGACGAACATGATAGAAAGGATTAGCGGTATTGGTTCATTGAAATATTTACGGATCTTATCATTGAGTCGGAATAATATCAAAACATTCTCGGGATTAGAGGCGATTGGAGATCATTTAGAGGAATTATGGATATCTTACAATTTGATCGAGAAGATTAAAGGCGTTAGCGCCTTAAAAGCACTTAAGATTCTGTACATGGGTAACAATCTGGTAAAGGATTGGGCAGAATTTAATCGTCTGCAAGAAATCCCCAATCTTCAAGATTTGTTGTTCATCAATAATCCCATATGCGAGAACATGGATGTTGAATCGTGGCGCGTGCAGGTCATAAAACGATTGCCTGCCTTGAAAAAACTCGACGCAATACCGATCGTGTATGCCACGTATCTTTTAATATATATCTTTTATAGAATTACTCAGTAATGATTCTAACAAGATTCTAACAGTAGTCATCATCATACAAAAATTATATCATAATGTAAAAGTAGCAAAAGCATATCATCGTTTTCTTTTTTCCTCTAGGCATACAGGCGAAGATGAAACTAACGAAATATAATGAAAAGGAAATTAAGTTGAAGCTGATCTGATTCGATGAAAATGATATAAAATTTGTATTTGCACCATGTCCTTGCACCAACAATAAGAGTTTTGTTACAGCGACAATGATAATTTAATGCGACGAAAATTTCATCCATTTCTCTTCTCTGGATGTACTTTGATGATGTTTGTACTCTTAAAGATACTTCTGAAGTACATGTTTGTCTATTTTAATAGGAATTTAATAGTTCTCGACTTTCATGTCGTTGAGCCCAAGCTCCTCGTTCTGCTCGTAACTTCTATCGTACTTCGCGATACTTAATCTTTCGTCGGGCCCCTCCTCGCACAGGCTTTGCACGTAGCTATTTCCAGCTGGGTCGTCCAAAATCAGAGTCACTTTCCTTTGACCGTCTAAAATTTCTCCTAGCTGAGCGATAAACGCCTCCATCCTTCCTACGGTTTCCGAGTCACTGCTGTCTCCAGTAAGAGCCGTAGATGAAGATAATTGTTCCTTCATCGCTGCTATGATTCCTTCGACGGTAGTGAATCGACCGCCCAAGACAGCCGGACCGACTTCCAGCTCGAGCTCGGGTATCTCCATGTCACAGGTTTCCGATTTCAGCAAATCGCGACTAAAATCTTCCTTACCCGTTATCATTACTTCAATTCGGACCCCTTGAGGTTCGATTCCACCTCCGCTCTTTACTTCGTTAGTTCTATGACCACAGGATTCACAGAATGTAGCCATTATAACGACTTCTTTGAAGTGTGGTATATCTTAAGTACATTTTATTAAGAAAAAATTCCATGCGTAAATGTATGCTTTTAAAATTGAATGTTACTTAAAATATACTTTTGATATATTGTACATATATATGATATATGAAAAAATACAGTTTTATATAGTTAATTTAAAAACGTGATATGTCATAAAATAATTCAATACCATTCATTGGCCAGAGAATGTTAATTTTAAGCTAAAAAGTTACTTATGTAAGAAATACTATATTTAAAATGTTTATTGTATAAGTAAAGGATACTTGTCAGTTTCATGTTTGTTTCACAAGGGCTATTGCAATCTGGGCAATTGGTAGGAAACGACAATACTTCGCCCTCGATTTGTTCCAAGGGATATTCGCCTTCCTGTATAGGTTTCAGTAAAACATCCTCATTGTCCAAGTAAATTCCCAGCGTTTGATTTTGCTTTTTCGTTCTTTTGAAATACATTATATTACACTGAGTATCCTTGACTGGTGCTTTTGGATTTTCCACATGACAGTTTCCCGAGATATCCTCAAACATTATAGTGAATGGTTCGTCTAGTATTTTCAACGAATGTAATTTGCTAATAAATAAATCTATCTCAACCGCAGTGTCTGGAAATTCTTCTTGACGCCTAGATTGATCCTGCTCCAAAGCATTAATGCTTCTATCGATAATTCCTTCTACCGTTGTAATTTCACCTTTTTGGGATTGTGCAGGAATTTCAAAATCTAAATGAGGAATATGGATGCTAGTGTAATCGGACTTAACTACTTGACGATTTAGATCCTGTGGCGTTACTGCTTGTAACGTTATTTTAATTCCTCTTTCCATGATCTTCCCACCACTTTGTATCTCATTGTTTTGATAACCGCAATGCTCACACTCAAACGACATAAGTACCACATCTTTGTAATATGGAATTTTTGTTAACAGCAGCCTGGTAACTCCCTGCAGACAAATATTTGAAACAATCATTCAGCAAACGTATCTTCTAACCGCAAAAAATACTTCTAAATAATATTCTATATTATTATTATATATATTTATTAGATATTCTAAATAATCTGAATAAATTGTAAATAGGATATCCTAAAGTAGAGGTTATTACATACGTTTTTGCCGCACTCTATACACAAGCTTTCGATCTGCGTAACTTCTGGTTCTAAGTCATTAGCAGACAATTCACAAAATACCGGTTTGACTTTTTCATTTGCAGTTTGTTTCTCTCCAGCTGCCATCCTTTTTCTCTTTTCTTTTTGGTTTTGAGTGATGAAATGTTCAGCGTTTCTCTACAATTGTCATTTCTCGATTTGAGGTTATATTGCATAAGTGTCATCGCACGTGTCAGAGTTGGGGGATGTAATCATTAGGGTTTGTATCATCGACTACAGATAATTGATGATTCAACATTATCGGTAATTGTCGCTGAAAAATAACAGCATATATCGCGCATTTAAATTATATTTCTTTTTCATTCCAATATATTATCCCGCTTAATTAAATAATTTTATTATCTGTTTTGAATTTTATATTTATCTTGCAATACAACGAAAAATATATTATAAACATGAGTAGTTCATTAAGATAAAAATGAAAATGTTGATCAATGAGTAGAGATCATGAAGACTAAAGACAAGAGGTTCATCTTCGTGTTCGGAAAATGAGACCAAAGTTGTCCAATTCGTTACAATGACCTAGTTTACACCCAGCCGTCCAACCCCGATTCACTTCGGAGTGAAGTGAATCGGGATTGGGCGGCTAGGTGTAAACTAAGTCAGGAAGTAATTCTGATTGGCGTATACTTTTAGGTCTATCAGTCGAATCCGGTTTCCAAGAGCCGATCGTCAGTCAGTCGTCCTTGCAACTTGTCGCGTTAGAAATCTGGAGATCTCTTACGAGTATGAGGGTTATAATCGAGAGTTGAATCAATTCGTCTGACAACGTCTTTGCCTCGCGGATGTCACGCGTGCTGTCATACGGAACAGAGTCTTGATGCGGATCGACTCACCCGCCAAAATGGAGAAGAGGTTAGTAAGAAATTTTGTCTCGCGCACTGCTAAGAGGTTATGTTTTGGTTATAAACAAGAGGGTATTGTCAAACAGGTTGTCGGATCCGTCGAAATCACCGCGTCAGAACCTGTCGAGCCCTTTGTCGAGGAAGAGTAAGAGACGATCCAGTCGCAAGACCAACCTGCTGGATTCAGTGTCGAACACATGGACTAATGATCCACGAAACGATCTGGCAGCAGGTGTGGGTTGCCCATCACGGATGTTGTGGCAATCGACTGGCGTGTCGCAGAATGTTCCCGGCAACGGACAACGTCTGTTTGCTGCAATGTCCGATCCAAGCGTGTGCGGTTACTCGCCAATGCCGCTGGCATATACCATGCAGCCAGTCTCACTGCCAGCAATGTGCAGAATGTACCAACCAGTGCCGATACCGAACGTCAGAAGCGTCCCCAGTAGAGGCAGACATCGTTGTAACGAGCATTCGGTGAATGTTTGTCCGAGTGCCAATAACAATGTTGCTAATGGCTGTGGGAATCTACAGGAAAACAGGAGATTAGAATCTACTGTACATATTGCCTACCAGAACGGAGACTACGCTAGTTTACCACCCACTGCCAACAGAGACAATGGTATCAATGGTGATGAACTTAATTCGGAACACAGAAGGTATTCTGATCCTGGGTTAGGACCTGCTGAAAATGTTCCTCATTTGGATAGCGATGATTCCGATAGTGCTGACAGCGGAAGTTCCATAACGACAATTGGCCGCAGCAACAAACTTGTCTTGTCGCTTGTTGAACAGGTTAAGATCTTTTAATTTGATTTTTGGTGATTTGGAAGCATGTCGAATTAAACTAAACACACCTTTACATCACTTTTGAAATTTCTATGTCTTTCTGGACATGATATTTGAAATGTAAAACATGTTTTATTATCGATTTGTGATTTTTTATAATTTTATTGTACATACTTTATGATTTTATTATATTTATGATTATTGTACGTGCTTCTTCTAAATATTGTGTGTGTTACAGATAACAGAATTGAAGAAATGTAACAACCAATTATTCAAAGAACTCAATGAAGTAAAACTGAATTTAGAAGATATAAAAGTGAAAGCGGCACAGTGTAAACACAGTACTCCTATGGATTATCAACCTGGAATGTTGTCAGGTACATATAATCCTAAAATATATATTTTGTTAATTCTTGTACTGTCTTACACAGGACGAATATTACATTAACTTTACTGTACCATTTGTTCCAGACCTCATACGCGAAATCAGAGAAGCTAATAAAAATCGTGAAGAAGAATTAGCCATGAAAGTAAAGTCTCTATTGGAAGAAAAAAATAATCAACAGGTAATCTGAAATTTAAAGTTTAAATTAATTTTGATTTTAATTTAAAACTATTTTTTTCACAATTTTAAGGTAATGTCCAGTTATAACTGGATATTTAAATTAATTTTGTGAATCTTGTAATGATAGTTCTTATTTTCCATTCATATTCATATTCATTGAAGACAAACTATATCTACAAAAATTTTGAAGTTATTTTTGAAATACATATATATAAAATTGAATATTATCCTTTTGCTTTTAATCTTTTGGAGTAAATATTATCTTTATTGTTAGCCTGATAATTTCATATTCAGAATATTGGAATGAGATATCTTCGGCAGAATATTAAACTTATTAAAATCAAAATTTATGCGGAAAGATGATAATTAAGGGAAAATACTATTATATAGTTAGAATGTGGGAATGGAAAACAAAAGCTGTGACTATCAGAGACCCCTTTTTGTGGTAACACTGATGCCGTTTTGCGATTGAAGTAATATGAGCATTCGGTTCAGTATTTTCGGTGCTCTTTCGATCGACGATCACAGACGTAATATTTACGCAGAGGTTCCTACGTTCTGTTTGATTAGGATGGCCAGGTGATCTTGGTACATATCGGTTCTTCCCGACTTTCTTTTTCTCTCTCTCTCTCTCTCTTTCTCTCTCTCTCTCCTTTCTCGATTATGCGAAATCTGTACAATCAATGTTATTTTCGTCCATTTATGTACTTCCACATATTTTGTTGACGACGATATTGCATTATCCAATATAAAGATTATGCTTTATCCTCCGTCGTAACTGCTTTTTTTGAATTACATTTCATTATATTTCCAAGTTTTTTCAACATCGTAATAAATATAAAATTAAAGACAAAAATACAATATTTACACAAACATTACAATTATTTTGTTATACACAAGAAAAAATACAGATTTAGAACTGAAGAAATTGCAAAGTTCTCCAACATTTTTCGAAGTCGGAAATTCATCCTAAAAAAACGCATTAACCGATAAACGGTTTGCTGCACGTGCGACTCGATTCCGAGTAGGAAGGGAAGACGAGCGAGAGAAGGTAGAGAGACGGCTGATAAAGTCGGCCGATACCGAAGAAGGCAATGTAGACATAATACGAAATATCCGTGACGCCGTAAAAGTGATTAGGTTTCACATAAGGGGCATCACAGTGGGCAGAGTGTTGCAGAGGTAGAGGGGCTGGGGCGGGACTGAAGGGACGGGAAGGGAAAATGGGATAGACGGGGAAGTGTGGAGAAGGACGGAGCGCACTTAGCGGCTGTCAGGAGCCTCTCCCTTGGCCTCTTTTTCCTCTTTGCCATATCTTCTCAGGTTTCAACCATCCATTAGCCTCATCAGCCGAAGCGATGGCTACCACCGCCATGTCGCCTGCATATTGGCAATCTCGTAATTGAACCTCCGGGACCCTCCGTCTCCATGTAAATTCTGCTGCAGAGCCGATCAAAGTTGCCAGCTCTTCGCTTGTTTTTTTATCTTTTTTTAACACATTAACGAGCGTGTTGCTTTGTTGCATTGTTTACTCATCCAGTATTGAACAAGGGAACGAGCTTCATAAAGTGGATGAGAGAGAATTCGAATATTATTGAATGATTTCCGTAAATTTCGTTAATGACAATTTTTTATTTATTTATTTATTTTTTGGTTACAGAATCAATTATCAAAATTAATAAAGGAGAAAGAAGAAAGCGATCAACGTATCACAAAATTGGAGGAGGAAGTAATGGCGTTAAAGATGGGCGCAACGTGAGTACTATATTTTAGCATCTGCAAATATTTAGTAGTTTGCTTTTTTTAAGTCTTGTATTTGGTTTATACCCGACACTGTTTCGACGATGTATATATCTAAAACGCATAATAGTAAGGAATTTGGGCGTATTTGAGCAAGATTGTCAAAAATTCGGGTTTGATCACATACTATTTCCACAATTGCTCATCGTGTGCTGTCTATTACATTCAATCTATTTTCCGCTCATGATTTCTACGCATAATGGTCTGTGTAATTTTTTCTTACACATTTGATTATGACAAATTTGACAAGCAATTATCATTTAAAGAGCTCTGCACGAGCTATAATTCGCGATGGAATTTAAGAGTTTTATTTGCAATTTAATATGCCGTTTAAAATAGGTCTAATAAATCGCGTAATGTTCATTATTCTATCTATAATTAATAATATTCAAAATTGAACGCGATATCTAAAATACATGCGGCCATAGTAATCTAATGCGATAAAATTATATATAGTTTAAATAGTCGATAAATGAAGAAAGCCATGAATGATGAAATATTTAAAACTCTACTCTTTTTGAATGAGTTTTGCATCCACGATAATCTTTTCTTGACCTATTCTTTTTTAACAATTTGACATTTTAATTATTTTCCGCTTTATTCCTTGATAACCGTCTCAAGATTAATTTACGATACCCATAATTCCAATTAAAGTGATTTGCTGTATCCACAACTTGTATCTGCCTGTGAAAGCTCGCTTCTGGTTAAAGAAAAAAAAAAGAATCAATTCTATTCGCATTAGCAACGAAGGCCGCGAGATCGCAGCCTTCGAGGAGGAGACCCTGGCATTGCGGCGGGAGCTCCAAGAAGCACGGGCGTCCAGGAACTTGGCCGAGAACCATGCGGCAAAGTGCGTAAACTTCGCGGTATCCAGATCTGTCACGCCTGTAACTTTCGATACGCCCTGTATAACCAGCACCCCCGTGCGTACCGCTCTTGCCGACACTCGTTCCCTACCCCCGGTCCTCCCGTCCGCAATGTCATCGCATATCTCCTCCGCTTCCTCTTTTTCCGCTCTACGTTCCCGTTCCGCGGAGGTGGCAGCTCTTTTCGTCGCCGAGCCGACAGATCATTGTCGAAACCACGGGCTCGCGTCCTGCGAGGATTCTCCATCGACGAAGAATGAGAGCGATTGTTCGGAGGTGACTCCGGCGCCTCGTCAAACTGCCGTGGTTAACATGAATGATCACGTTGTAAACGCAGTCGAGATTGGACCTAAGAACAAAATTGAGAATCAGAATTCAGAATTATTCACCTACTCAGCTACTACTAAGAACTTTTTGGAAGTGTTTATGTCGGAGTTGGCCGATTGCTTGACTTCAACCGATCAGAGAAAGGCGTGCGACATTAACACCGCAAGGAACGACGACAAAGAGAAGTCATCAGTGACCAAGGAAAGAACACAAACGAATCTCTCAACGACTGTTGTTGCCGCTGCAGAGGAACAAGCTGGCGATCAGCTTCCAGAGAATTGCACAGAAATAAAAATGACATTGTCCAAAAAGAAGATTGAAACAAAGATTTCAGTATCGCCAGATGTTATCATCGAGGAGCGAAAAGATGTGTCGAACAAACCAAGACCAAGTGATAAAATGATAGAGAGGTCAGTTGATCACACAAGTTGGCAGAGACTGTACGACTTTCAACGAGGCAGCTGCAAAAGATCACGTCGGAAGAAGTGCGAGCTGAAGAGGTGGCTCAGTGAGACTGACAAGTCCAGCAAGAGTCAGTATCAGGATGCCAAGATTCCGGTCGATACGACCTCATCGGACTACTCGAGCTCGACCAGTCGCGACACGGTAAACGAGCAGGAGAGTTGTCCCAATGACAATCACACAGGACGAGCCATTACCGAAGTGCCGGAAGTCGCTGTGGTCGGTGGTAGCTCCATCATGCCGAAAGACCTCTGCTCGACGGGACCCCTGACCTCCAGAACCAAAACAGCACCTTCACGTGCCACCTACACCACCGCCTATATCTAGGTCACGTACGCGCGGGGCCCCGAAAAAGAGATAGAAAAAAAGCAATATCACATACTGCTCGTCGCCAATATCCGCAAAAGGGGGCTTCCTAGGGGCTTCTTACTAGAGGCTACTACTATGCATATGTACTCAAATGGCACGTAGGTCTGTTCACTCGTCGTACATGCTTTTCGTTCACACTGGTCGTACTGATGCTACACGCTTCCAGCCGTGCCACGCTTCACATTCAGCAGAATTACGTCATTCCGGTATCAGAAGGAGAATATTTATATTTTCATTCGCTTTAGTTAAAAATGTGTATATTAAAATGTAATTTCAGTCTTGTACTTTTTGCTTTTATACAGTAATATACATAATTAACAATATGCAGGAATACCGCAATAACGTAATTCGTTTGTGCCATATCCACAATATATTGCAATACTGATTCCATTCGTATCTTGAAAGGGAATTGGGAGAAAAATAGCTGTTAACGGTTAAGTTGAAAGTAGCACTTCTTATTCGATTTAAAATGCCGTATATTTTTCTTTTCTATCGCTATTTCTTTTTTAAAAAAGAATAAAGGACAATAATTATCTTGAATGTTTAAAATATTTTGCATAGATTGCAGAATTGTTCCAATTGCTGATGAAGTATACGGACACTCCAGTGCATTGTCATTACTGCTGTGTATATACGCTTCTGCAAATTTTAATACATTGTTGACTCATAGCAAATATTAGCTTCTCTATATCTTATGTACAGATAGCTATAAATATATGGAGAAAACAAATATGTATAATAAATAATTTTCTAATAAATCTGTTGAATCCGCCACAACTGCACGCCTACGAAAGAAACGCACCACGAGCGCGCGCAATAGAGAGACTCTTGGTATAATAGTTTGTATTGTAAATAAATAAACATTTAAGCATTTATACATTTATTTTATCGTATCTTGAAAATCCCAAACTCAACGGAATTTTAAATATTAATATTTTGATAATATTGTAATATATGGGTTAATTAATTTTTCCGATTACAGCTCGTAATAAATTGTTTGTTTATTTGTTAGCATGGCTTTCAAGATTGATCAGCATGTTTTCATTTGTGTTAAATCTTTTCCGTGTATGCCATATATTGTACATTTTTTATATGTCTTTCATATTTTTACTCATATATTTGTATTTCATTAATAAAATAATCCTAAAATTTTAGCGAAATAACTGTTGTAGTCATTACATAATTCTTGTAATTTCGAGTTCGTGTATAAGTCTGATTTTGTAGTCTTTTTTTTTAAATATAATTATGTGTGTGCATATGTGGATGTGTTTAAAAGTTTTTTAAAGATCGTTGTAATGTTTTTACCAAAAATAATTGTTTTTCTTAGAATAAGAAAATTGTAGGCAAAATTGTAATTAATATTATATTTGAACATTGTAATGTAATTAATGCGCGAATGTTTAATAATACTTTAATAACACATTTTCATAGCTTATATTTTTCTTTATATTATTTCTATTTGTATGTGTGAAAGGAGATCTATATGAAATTTTTTATAATCAGAATTTTAATAAAATTCCGTTTGCATAAACCCTTTGCTCCTCGAAGAAATCCATCGGTAATTCCTTCTCTTGGAGAAATCACCCTGCACACGCTTCGTTTGGGATGGCAGGCACCGAATCACGTCGTTCTCTTCTGTTTTCTAGCCTGCAGCATGGCTTTGCGCTGAAACTTTCGCTTTGCGCGCTTCTAAAAAGATTGTTGCGTAAGTGTTATTGGATGTTTAATGGTGAAAGAACGGCACGAAACCAAATCGACACGAACGAACGTAACGTGATACGAAACATAATTTGTCAGACTGGAGAAGCTGGTGGAGATACTGCGTAAAAAGATGAACGATGCCATGGGCCCGGAAATCGTAAACAGGATTCGCGACGTCCTGACTTCCGGTGAATGTTCCGTTCCTGAGAGACTAGCCAAGGAACCGATGAGTAAAATCTCGTCATCATCATCACCATCATCGTTAGGAGATGCGAAGAAGGCTGGAGACAACGACGATGACGACGACGACGAAGACGACGATGACATCGACGAAGAGAAAACGGACACAAGAAGTGATAAGAATTCGTCGATCGTGAGTGATCCGAAAGGTCCACTTGCGGTCGAAAATAGTGTTAATCTATCGGGACCCGTGACTGATCTTTGAGCACGTATTAGAAACGCAACTGTTGCCTTATATATGTTACGGTGCTAAAAGTGTTCGATGAGCGAAAATGAATGCGGAGGAATCGCTGGTGATTGTACGTCTGGAATCACCGACGATGTTGAGAAATGCGGAAATTGTTTCGTGAATCATATTTGGTGAAAACAATTTTGTGAGCACTTTCTTTGTGAAAAAGCAGGAAAAACGGATCGATTATTTAAATTTTATATGGCGATGCGTTTAATTCCTCAAGCTCTCATTTTCACCAATATACAGGCGGTGATTGTAGGCTACAGACTTACCAGTGATATTATAAAACTGTCAAATGATAAAAACTTGCACTGTAACATATCAATTGTACATTGCGTAATTATCTTTCCGTAATTATCTTTCGTAATATTCGTAATATATAATTATTTTTGTGCATTGTTCAAGTGCCAGAGCGTACTGTCAAAGATATTAATACTTTATTCATCTCCATTTGCAATTGTTTAATCATTACATACACACATACACGCGCGCGCGTACTTCAAATCCGATCCACCTGAAAGAGAGCAACTTTTTGATAGCTTATCGATCGTTAATAGAATTTATTATTTGTGCGTTTGTTCATTCTCGTATTATATATTTTCGAAATAATTATTTATTACTATTAAACGCTACTGTATAAGTAAGCGTGTGTAATTTTGTTATGAATGTGTTATGTGAATATTTCTCTGCACAATTAATATTATTGCTAATGAGACTGCAGCATCGAACAAACAAAGATATTCGCTTTGCGGTTTGAGCGATATGAGGTGACTCGAATGATTCAAACACAAATGTTTCACGAGATATATGAACTTAAAAAACGATATTATTCTTCGTGAACTGTTTCACGCGTTTTTATGTGTAACGCGCAAGTTTGCTGGTTGCATGACAAATGTTATATTTTTCATCTATACATCGCTGTTTCATAATACATTTCCTCTTCTTGTCTTGTCTTAGATTTTACATCCTTTTACTTCATTACTCACTAGATTAATCTTTTGTGATTCCATATGAAGGTAGGTTCATTACATAATGCCTTGTAATTTTGTAATGCATTAGCAGACTATATTTTAGGATCTTCATAGAATTCTACAAATAAAATATAAACCAATTGTTACATATTACACTTGTACTGAGATGAACATAAAATAGGGATATAAGGCACTTAATTTTCACTTATTTATTGTAATTAACTCGGATCAGAAGTTATATCAATTTTATACCTTATTTCATCTGTTTGCATCATATCATGTATAATATTTTATCTTATCCTCATTATACATAATCTCATTCGATAATCAAACATACGAAAATATATTTTTAAATAATATATAATATTATTAACATGGAAGGCGTAAGATTCTTAACATTTCTCTCTAGCGTGTCTTTTTAACAAAATTCTCCACATAAAGATATGATTATTTATGATTATTTTAATGAATTATATTGATTAAGAAAAATTTGTCGAATTAGGAAATCTTGCAAAAGTACTTTTAGTCATTTATGATTATAATATGAATGCATTAATTATTTATTCGAAATGTTAATACCAAAACTTTGCAATCTAAGCATGTAAATTAAAATATATTCCGTCACTTATACATCATATATATTTATATAAACTTATCTTTTAATATCATATTTAATATCATAGTTATGTTACTTAGTATATTATTTCTTTATCGTTTAGTCGTTTATAGTTTATAGTTATAGCGTTTTATGACTTATATATTTATTACAGATTGTAATTATTTATGATGTCTTGTAAAATTATGTAAGCTAGAATCTTCTTGGAAGGGGCTATCAATATTAGAAGACATAGTTCCGTCAGTTTAATTAATAAAGTTGTCTTGTAGCTTTCCGATTTTGAAACAACTACCATAGAGTTGCAAATTTCTATGTATAAATTTTTCCATTTACATATCGTATTTTCATCAATATTATTTAGATATTTGTATTCTGCAAAGGTATAGGTATTTCTCTAGCAATATATTTCCCAGTCGGCAATAAACGTAGGCATAGTTTTACGAGCGATAACACGTTCTAATCGCATATCGTAAGCAGATATCGTGTCATATTTTGTATACTTTTTGTAGAGTAATTGAAAATAAAAATTTCGCGATACTAATTGTCGTGCAGGCAACTGAGATTTTACATTGTAATAAAGCAAGATTTAGGCTATATAGTGCAGCATCAATCATCGCAGCTCCGCAGTGGGTGATTGTTACCTCGTGTAGATCAATAAAGGTTGATTTCTGCAAAACTTGCTCCAAATTCGAGGTAACCATACAATAACCGCTAGGATAACATTGAACGCGAATTTGTTCATTTAAACCGTATTGCAAGTTTCACATGTGCCTCCATGTAAAGTTTATGGATTGTCCATTTTGTATAACTCGCCGCTGACAAATGACATGTTTTATTAAGGTTCTCATTGTTGCGTTCTGCAAGAATTAATTGGATTAAGAATTGGAAATAGTTTATTCCGCAAAATAATTTTATAATCTTCGCAATTTATACAATAGCTCTAATACGCTGGAATTATTTTTTCATCTTTTGCAGTATTCAATATATTAAAGAATGACGTACACATTTAAATTTCTATCAAGTCCTTTCAATTAAATAATTTTTAAGATAAATTTAACTGAGAATCTATTTTAATATAAATCTTGTTAATTTCAAACATAAATCTCGATGTATATTTATTCGTTATTTTATCTATATTTATTTGTATGCAATATGGAAGGGCGTAGAAAAGACGTTTTCCAATATTTATGTCTCGAACGACTTGTTAATCGATACATTTAAGATACATTCGCAATACTATGTATACGACGTAACACTATCTTCTCTAGCGAACTTGAAGTGCCATTAGAATCAAGCATAGCTCAAGTTATACTATTTTTGATCATATTGCGGAACGTTGTAAAACAGCGTGTATTGTCTCAAAATAATCTGAATAAAATACATATTTATGAAGGATTCTAATATTACCTTAATTATTTAAGAGAAAAATTTCATTTATTAGATATACAATAGTGAAGTATCTGCAGAAACTATCTGCTAACTTAAAAATCTTTTAGCAATCTTTTAAATATATTGTTTTCAATGTACTAGTGCTGTATGTTAAGTTTTGTCATTTTTCTTTTTTACTTAATGCAATCAATCGATCACTAAATTCTGCGAAAATTATTTCATTTAAACTTACGTCGTGTAAATAATAATTTTTGAGTTACTTGAGAACCGGAAATTCTTACTCCTTTCCCTGTTTCACACGTGACCCAGTTCTCTTCTCATCACGTCATGAATAATGATCTCCCCTTGATGAATTGTCAGACTGCTCTCTCATTTTTCCGATAGCTCTATCAAAAATGTTTTCCTACCGGTGTTCCTCGCTTACGCGCGGGATATTCTCCGAGTGTTATGATTAGAGGGACCAGGAAGATGTTATTCTTGCGTATGGATGTTTATCTTTACGCGCTGTGCAGCCTCCCACGAAGATCGAACTGAAACAATAAAAGCTCCAATATATCGATGGCGCTGATGTTACATGGAGATTCTGCGAAATGTACGAAAATAGAATGTTATACCTTGTAACATTATTTTTTCTAGCGGATCAAAGTGCCATTAGAATCAAGCGTGCTTTAAGTTTCGCTATTTATTGACGAATATATTGCCATACATTTTCAGTACGAAGCTTTCTGTTAAATTCTGAGAGCGCGGCTTATCCATTTATGATATGATTGCGGCGCTGCTTCACGGATGTACTCGGAATTTTGAAGAATTTTGCGTCTTTTTGACGATAATATGGGATCTTCCGGGTCCTATGTTTTCGGGAAAAGTGCCCAGCGAAAAGCGCCGCTATCGTAAATCGATTATCGTTTTACGACAGTGTTTTTTTCATAACTCTTCCTTTCATGCAGCCGACTGGTAACGTTGGTTTCTGCGACCGAAGAGGATACATTAGCGAGGAGCGAAGAGGGTAAAATACCTAATAAACGCGAGCCTAATACTTATTATCCTCTTGCCGCTTTTACTGCACACTGTTTGTGCCGACAAAATCTTTAGTTTTGCTTCTTTAGATTATTGTATTGCATTAACATAATGCTGCAAAAAAACAGGTAGAAATAAATATAGATAAAATATAATAAAATTATATAAATATAAGATTCTATTAATAAATGTAGATAAAATATAAAGTGTATAATATTCTATTTATGTGTCACATTTCTTCCTCTATCTTTTTCTCGATTAAATGTAATTAAACACTATTTTTATTTTATATTAAATATTGTAATAACTTATGGTATTAAACTATACTTGCGATTATGACGTAATCATATTTTAATGTTAGCATATCCATTAAATATTGATTTTTGTTACAATGTGTGTTGCACGAAAAGATGATTAAGAGTTTTATTGCATTACATATGATATTCACCGCTCGAAAATAATCACACTTTTTAATAACGATGTTATTAGTATTATATAAAATTAAATAATTTGATTATGTGACATTTATTTTTTGTTTACTGATTTCCCGCAGGAATTTGTGTACTTTACGTTATAATATTTATGACCACTAACGAATTTTGTTGCTAACTATTAAACGTCAAGTAGACGTTTCCAATCATCATTCTTTTCACATAAAAACAAAATTTAAATTGCTCTGACTTATTGTTAGCTTTACATAATAACATTTCTTCTGAGATTGAATTAAATTCAAATCGGAATTCTGTATATGATGAATGAAGATACGAAACTAATGGAATAATGATGATATTAATTACATAAATTTATGAAACATATAAATTTACGAGAGAGATTTTTTCTCGATTACTTATCCATAAAGGGTTGTCAAAATCTTAATAATTTTATTGCAACGGAATAGTTTCAATTTTACCCGAGAAAAGCGACTGAGGAGTAGAGTTGTACGCGGTAATTTGGGGACCCCACGTGTAACAACCATCCAATTAGCCGACGAGCGGTTCGAACATTTTTCCAGAGAATGTCTACGTAGTAAGAGTCGTAATTGCGGGCGATAACGCGCGTTCTCGTTACTATAACTCGTAATTCCTCGTTCCGCCCACTTCCGGTGCGGGTGCCTACGCCCGCAAACGCGACGATCGCTCAGAGAGAAAGGTAGAGGAAGAAGGAGACAGAGGGCGAGAGAGAGAGAAAGAGAGCGACCAACGATCGATATTTCGCGAGGCAATGCTCACTCGCTCGCTCGTGGGAGCGCGGGTCCTCGGATAATTGAAAGCCGCCGGAAAAATCGTGCGAGTCATCGCGGTACGAAGGCGAATCGTAGGTAGAGAAGTGAAGGGGTGGAATTATTAAAATTGACTCGACGGAAGTGGCGGCTGACCGACTGGGGGTGGCGTCGGCCGCTGGTCGAGAAATCGCTGCCAATTCGAGGCGTTTGATCGGCGCGACTCATCCACCACCTGCCTGTCTTCCAACCCTCTCATCGATCGGCTTCGACGCGTAATGCTCCACGCGACGCGACTCGTTAAAAATGACCGAGACCCATGTTCATGTCCGCGCTTAACGATAAACGTGGTCGCTGCGTGGATTCTCGGCTCGATAATATTACAATATCGTGCACGATGTAACACGTACTTCTTCATCCATTGTTATTCAACATCGACATGTGTAAACGTAGCTGTAAAATATACGACAGAAGAAGAGAGTTGTGTTTGAATGTTTTTGAAGTTTTATTGAAATTCTACTTTCGACTAAATTCGCGAGAGTTTTAGCTGATTCTTAACTTAAATCTTGGTCATCATGATACTTCATCTTGACGAGATGTTGAAGTTCGTCTTGTTTAAAATTCATCGTCCTCGCGAATTACAAGAAACAAATATTAAGCTTAAGTTTTCGATGGAAGAAGTATCATTTCACAATTTTCGATAAGATATACTGTCTCCTATACTTCGAGTGATCTGATAAGTGAAAATACTGTACACACAAATAGAAATCTATTCGCAATTATACGCTATTAATAAGTTAGACGTGCCGAGCAAACAGAGCAAAACTTCTCGGATTGGCCTGATGGCCTGCTTGCAACTTTTATATCTTGCTACGTTTGCATTGAAACGGTGAAACAGAAATTTAACGAGAGGACGGTAGACGGGGCGCTCTTGTTTGCACAATCGATTCGCCACATACGTGCTTTTACACGCGCGCTGTAGGAACGTCCTTCCTGCTGGGAAAATATCGAAAATCTTCCCGTGCCCGTTACTGAGATAAGAATACTGTTACAGAATATTGTGTATCTCTCTCTGTAATATTTTTTATGTTTGCTCAAATTATTTATTCGACACAATCACGTCTAATTACGACAAGAATAATAGTCGTTTTTACCGAAAAAGAGAGAAAAATATAAATTTTCGCGTTAACGGATTGTGAATTTCAGTACGTAGGTATTTATTTCGATTATAGTTTTAATCTTATCGAAGCAAATATCTTGTATTATTAGAAATTGTAGAGATTATTCTAGAAACTAGAAATGTACTTATAGGATTTTCACGTACAGAAAAGAACCTGGAAGATTAAATGAGAATGCAAAATACATTCTTTTAAATCCATTCTTTACATATCTAAAGGCTCTAATTCCAAAACAGATACTATAAAATTTAAAAAAAGTTATAGAGTTTGATATTGGCAAGAAAAATGTGTATAAAATTAATTAGTCGAGACACGTTAGAAGAATTGAGTTTATCGCCGTTATTTCCCGTAAAAATATTTAGAGTGATTAGCATAAGAATCTTCACGAGTGCAAAATCTTTCGTAGGATACAGTTGATAATAATGTTGATCTCGTCTTACTGACGTGGGGAATGAAACGTGCGACGAGTCTATTATTTTTGCCTTTGGCTGATCGAGGGTGCGTCCGTGCAACCGGGTTTTCGTCGGAGATAGGAAGGCCGGCGAGATTCGGGGATCGCAAATCTGGGAAATCCTCGGCGAAGCACGCACAGCACGTGACTATCCGGTCTGCGCCACGTTCGTGTCTGATAAAGCACACATCGAAATATCGTTTTTTAAGTGGCTCAATATGCCCCGGCACTCTCGCGGTTATTCCCGCGTTTCCACCCTCTCACACCCGCAATCCTTTTGGCGACTGAATTCAAAAGTCTTAAAATCCGGAAGATCTTTCTCTCTGATTCTGTTCTGATCAATCATTACTTAATTAAGCAACGTTTAGGCATGTTTTTCGGCATCGTCTATCACTTGTACGCGTATTTTAACTTAATTAGGTAATTAAGCATGCGTCATCAAATATTTAAACACTGCGTATTTTGTCAGGTGTAACGCAAATACATCAAACAAGAGTGACAGAACATATCTTATTTTTATTTTATGTATTTTATCATGTTTATGTACAATTTTTCTTGTATTAAATAAATACATAAATTAAACTCGTAAATATATCACCCTCACATTGGATTGGACGAATCCCATTTTCGAATACAAATGGTCACATCGTTCGTGATATGAATGAATCGCAAATATCCAGTGGCTATTATCAGATAATTGCCATTTAGAATTAATTAACATTTAGAAAGGCTATGTTGCTATTTGTTCGAATTTCCGAACGATAGTATGCCATTCGTATGCAATTCATTGTCCTCTGCAGCACTTTATGGGCTTTATGTTAATATAATCATGCAAATTTATCCAGGCTGTTTTAAATCTCGAACGGGTCTCAACGGTTTTTCGATAATATTGTCAAGGTGAGAAGATTAAGTATATTTTTGTTTTCCCAAATAAAATTTGTTTTTTTGCTTATATTAGCGCTTAACACGCGCAGGATTAGTACGTTTCGTGTGCTTGGTCTCATGAAAATGTGACAACTATGGTGGTTCACTAAGTTAGTTTATCTAAAACACAGTATTTTGTAAATAATGATTTCGAGTGGAAATCTGAAGAAGGTTAATCTGCGATTATTATGAAATTTGGTAAAAGTGACCAAAGAAAGGCCTAAATAAATATACGTGGAAGAATTTTTAGTGTAAATAAAATATAATCACGATAATGTTTAAATAACGATTTAATTGATAATTATGTATATAGAAGTGGAATTGAAATTGGAAGAAAAAGATTACTACTTGGATTATTTTAATTTTTAAACAGAATTAAATTTCATTTGCGTCGGAAATTCTTTCAAACATATTTATCTATAAACATTTAGAACATTTTCAGCAAATTTTGAAGTTTGAGTTTTGAAACTTTATCCACGATTTGTCGATTATATTCGTTTTTTGCATTTCCGATATTTCTTTTGTTTTTCATAGAAAAGGAAAGAGGTGTGAAAGATACATTTTCTTCCGCCTCACATTTTACTGATCCACATATACCCATTTAATTATCCGTTTTTTTATGCTTCTACATACTCTCTCATATTTTTCTTGCTAGCCAAAATTTTGAGCTGTCGAAAAATTGACCTACATCGCGTCACACTGTGTTTTGGAACGTGCCTTGAGGATAGGCGTATCTGATTTTCCTTTTCGCTACGCGAAACATTGACTTCTTGACGGAGGCGCAGGTTTGTTATGAGTGAACTCCTTGAAACAACAAATCCATCGATGGTTTTCGTCCGCAATCGCGCGACAGGTATTCTACGCAGTCTCCTGTGTCCATCCAGGTTCCCTAATATTTTTCTAGGGCAAACCGAGATTTGTCATGGGTTTTTCTGAAGAATACGGGGGATCCTGAAACGATTTGAGAGCATATTGCTTTTCATGAAAACTGGTGCAGGTTGTTGATAATTGTTGCTAAGGCAATTTCAAAGCTCTTTTATCAAAGTAAAGAGAATGATGTTGAAAGAATTAATTAACAAATCATTATCGATCGATCATCAAGTATTGCAATTTTTATCAATTAATGATATTAATTCGCCGTGCAAAGTTATGTAAAATTTACAGATCTCAGTTTATAAAACATGCATTTGATAAAAACTCTTTGATGTATCATTAATGTATTTCCAATGATCGTGTTATTTCGTATTAGGTATACAAATGGAAATTTTCCAATGAACAGTACCTCCATCTTTCTTCCTTCTTATCTTTCCAACCGCTTTTAATTGACTGGAAACTGCTTGTTGAATCGCTTCTAGCTGGTGCGCAAGCTATTGTTGCGTTTGACTTGAATTTTCATTTAATAACACCTCCAATTCTTCGACGTGCACCTTTTGTGACCGTTCCGAGCGCAACTTGTCATCGAAATCACCACTTTTTAATTTATGGAACCAATCGCGACATGTACATGAAAGGCTGAAACCATTGCCATAAGTATCAAATGATGCTGACATCGTGGTACATTTACCGATCTATAGAATAAGAAATGTAATTTCGTACGGAGAAACGAAAGCTCAAGTAAAAATGAAAGATTAAAAAGAGGATGGAATCTGATGTGACGGATCTTCGTTTCCATAAATATACAATTGTCCATTTGGCGAAAGTACGAAGCGTGCGCCATTCAGACGCACGCAATGTAACACATCAAGAGAAGGAGTGAAAATGAACGGAGGTCCGAGAGAAGGAAGGGCGATATAACGCCCTTGTGTGCCGACGAGTTATCACCGGCGTTAATAACGAGAAACGAGAGGAGCGAATGGGAAAGAGGGAGAGAGAGACAGAAGACCACCCACGGTGAACCCAGGTAGGATCCTTCAGGAACCTCACAAAGCCGCGTCGATCCAGCCGGCCGGCCGACCCTGCGTCCTGTCACCCTCTTTGTCTCCCTTATAAAAATGACAAAACACTTTTTATCAAGCTGCCCAGAGACCCGGGTTTGCACCTTCCCGGGCCCACGAAAGTTAAACAATCCCCAACGCACAGGAACTCGATCGCCAGGTAATACACCCAATGATCGAGCACGAGTATATCATGCGGTTTACATAAACGTTTAATACGCGCGTGTCACGGAACGAACCGCCTAAAGTCTGAATCTCTTGCTTTATTGACTTCTCGGTTTTCCCACCTTTAGCTTTTCACGCCTCTTACACGTCACTTATACGTCGGTAATACTTTTTCAAAAATAATCGTTTTCCATTGCTATACGAATGATCTTTTGATCTTTTAATGCTTAGAAGAATGAGTATCTTTTTTGAAACAAGATTAATTCGGCGATTTATTACGTAGAAACAGACGATTGTTTTTATTCATGCAGCATTTATTTTCTTTCATTTCCGCATCATTAACATCGCATTGTTCGCGTTTCAAAGTGCTGCATCATATAGAATTCATTACTTGATTGATTTAATATTGCTGAATTGGTAGTAACGTATTTCCGGCATACGATTACCGTCATAATCCGCTCGTGAATAATAAATGAATCGTTAATCAACCGCGACAAGTAAAAATTAAACGGGGCAATTTCCAACAGATAAAAATTTTAAATGAACCGTTCTGGTTTGGCGCACCGCGGGTTTGCGTAATCATGCACTATAACGCATTTTCCCCCGGGACAGTAATGAAAATGCAGTCGAAAACTCCGACCTCGATTGCGCTGATCACCTCGCAACGAAAATTATCCAAACGTATCTAATAAATTTTTTAACAGCTGTGCCAAATTTATTTCAAAACATCTCTCTTCCGAGGCTGTTGTTTGTATAGCGATTGGTATTACACGAGCGCGAATTAATTATAAAGTGCAAGTCCGGGTATAACGAATTCCATGGCAACACTCGATTGGAAAAGTGTCAATCTATATTCTATTATAATCTCGCTGAGTTAATCAGCGATATTTTAATTAAACTATTTCAAAGTATTTTTTTTCAGTTTCGACATCTTTGTGTCACTTAATCTTATATTAGACTTTTTTCCTTGTTTTAATCGGAGTTTATTCAAAATTCAGCAAGAAGAGATCTTTATCGGACACTTTTGAACTAGCTTTTGAAGTTATATTTGTCTCTTCTTAAAACTTCACTTGGATGATTTGCTAATTTTGCAATGTGTTACTTTGTAAATTAGTCGTCGATTTTGAGTGTGAGAGAAGAAAGATTCTCCTTACAGAAAACACTTGTGCATCGCAGGGTGTCAGGTTTTCTGAAGCGCCTTTTATCTGTGCAAAAGTCATCCAATTAATCGCGGCGTTTACGCACAGCTGTTGAGCTCTCAATCGGACCGATGGAGATCGCGATACGCGTAATCTAGGCCAAATAGCAAATCGTTATTTAATCATAGATTAAGGATCGGTACTAACCGAAACAAACAGCTTGTTTCTCTCTCTCTCTCTCTCTTTCAATTGCGCGTGCTTGTATTCCAAGGGGCCAGGCGGCGCGGAGGGAGCGATTTGTTATAACGAAGAGAACGGCGCGCTCAGCACAATGTAGTCACTTGTTTACAGGGACAATATTTTCATTCCGCAAACAATTCGTGGCTCGATAAAGACCCGGTGTACAGGTGGGTGCTCGGCGAGAATCTAACGTTGTAACGAACGCGCCGCCGATCGTTCGTGGACGTGCCTGTAGATGTTTATTGTACATGTATATTGCCTGTACATACATATATCGCATGCATACATATATATGTGTGTGCCACACACGGAACGCGCGAGCACAGTGCCTATTGTACATATGTGTGTGTTTACGAATCTCTCAAGTAAAGTATTAGCTGACTTCAAATGCTTGAATCATCGAGTTGTGTGCCGTCGATTACCCGATGTTGCGCCGTCGAAACGATATTCCGCGATTTTCTTCTCATGCGGCCGCTTCGGTTGAAATTAGACAACAAAACTGTGAACTAATCGCTGCAAGTAAATTTATACGCGAATCTGCGCGAAAATTATTTAACGGCATAATTGTTTTCCGTGAACAAATAAAGCTCCCGGGGAAAAGATTCTGGATCACATTTGCCGTGTTTGAAACTAGCATGAGATTTACATGACTGTAAACTTGTATAATTTTATAACATGATCAGAGCATATGGAACATGTAAACACGATATACTAATTTTGTGTATAAATTTTTCGCTCATTGCACGTTAATGCATAATTTATTGATGATTTAATCTTTATTGTTAATTAAGCTGCCGGATATTATTTGGAAAATGTAAATAATTCGAGAATTAGTGTGCGTTAAAATCAATTTGTTATAAATTTATTAATTAAAGTATAATGTTTTCTTATACAACTTTTAAACGGGAACAAAAATGATTGTCACATAGAGCCTGAGTCTGCTAGCTATAAAGGTATTATCAATCATAAATACAATAAAAAGATTACGCAAGATAAAGATGAATTTTTTAGCATTTTAGGTTTGCATGTCGGCGTCTGCATCTTTAAACCAATCGGGCACAATTGAAAAGGAAACAATGCGGTGTCGACAGCGGTTCCACAAAGATAATCCTGTGGCATTTATGATCTAACAACCGCAAGAATGAGTACAAACGACGGTCTTTTGGTGAGATGCTGTGGTCTGTGGACAATGTGAGGTAGTAACGCGATAGTAAACGTTACCTGCTAGTCCATAATAATACCTGTGTCGGAGCGTGTAACTGGCAAATCGATATGTAGGTACTAGCTCATTGTCTTTAATTAAAATGGAATGAAAATTAAATAAAAATGACGAACGTATTGTTAATCTTTAACAATACGTCCAAGTTGATTCTTCGACTTTTGTGAGATGAAATTATCGATGCGTCTTCAACTCTCTATAACTTGATTTTTTAAGTTTTTAAAAAAGGATTACGTGAAAATAGCAAACATTAATTCTTAGATTTAAGCTACTAATCAATTTATAATTTTTAACTTACTTTTAAACAATATTCACTCTGGCGTGAGAAACGCAAATCACAATAAACAAACTCCTTAGATTAAGAAAGAATACAATAATAAGATGCTACGCCAAGCGAAAAAATAAAATAAGACTTGAAAAATACAGATATATGAGTGTGTGACTTGAGAGTTATGTAACGTTAGAGGGTTGATTACAACAATCACATATGCTGTAATTATCGATAATAAAACGACAGAAAGGAAAGAATTTGAGAGGTATATGGGTGTATACATCACGGCCATTACATGCTGACATCCCCGTCGGTGCACGCGTGACGTTATGCTGTGTAGGGATCAATTAGTGAAGTTACAAGGCTACCTATTATCATAAATTTTCTGCGGTGATTGATAATGAAACGTACGTGCTACAGGAATATTCAGTTTTGGCTGTTTCACGAAAGACAGATTAATTAGTGACAAGTACTGCAGACTCCCAAATATTTGACATTTGTAACTATTCTTCTTTATTATAGATATGGGAATCAATACAAATTCTAATCATAATAACTTTTATTAAAAATATCTTTTCTCTTAATTGTTTATGGTAATTTTAGAAAGTGACTTACTGACATCATTATATGACACTTGATAAGGACCAGAAACATGGTTGGAACGTTGTGTATAGTTAGTAATTAATAAAATTTGGCTAGATTGATCAATTAAAGGAATTTTTATTAATTAATACAAATGTCAAATGTCAAAACGGATAGACAATAAATGCATAATAAGAATAAATAATAAAGAAAAGAGAATAATTGATTGAAGCAATTAACATATACATACAATTAACATACAATAATAATATTCTAGTATAATGTTTTGTACTTATGCTTCGTTGTTGATCATTTCCGCTCTTGCTGACTTCACTAGCTAGGATGTCCTCTTCGCGCTTTCCGGCGGACATCATTGTGAACAGTTCACCTCGTTCACGTCATCTCACCGATTTAAAATAACGTAACGATATCGAGTTGTGAAGAAATGCTTTGCAATTCCGGCTCATGCATACAAGGAGTCGATCCTGATACGAAGAAGACGCGAACGATCTCTTGTGCAACGAGCAATTGAATGGAAATGGAACGGCGAAACACGCGTTGCTGGAAAACGCGCCCGCGCGCGCGGGCGGGCGGGTGGGCGATGCAGCTGATCGTCCGCGAGAGGAGCCGCGCGAGCGAGAGGCCCAAAGGGATACGTAAGCCACGTCACCCACGGACAGAGGATGCCGGTTGTCAAACGCACGTTGGCAGACGACAGTAATTGACATGACATGAGCGGCGTGGCCGGGCCGAGCCGAGGCCGTTGGCGTGGTTCGTCGGCGCGGTCGCGGAACCGGGCGTCTCGCGCGAAATTGCGCAAGCCGGTTCCGCTGCCGCGGGCTCGGTCTCGCGGCGCGTCGTATCCCGACGGTGCATGCGTGCTCCATGCTCTTTAGCCCTACCACCCTCCAGGATTGGAGGGGAAAAGGCCGTCGCGGCACGCGCGAGCCAGCTACGCGCGACATAATGTCGGACGAGGGTATCGGCGGCCACGCCACGGTCACCGTCTCATTGGTCGGGCGCCATATGATCGGAGCAACGATCGGCCACGATTGGCCGACTTGGCGTCGCCGGGCGCGGCGCACGGGGCCACTGGTGGGGTGTGTTTGAACAAGACCGACCGACTCAAGAGTAGCCGAGTACACTCGCTAACCGGCCTCCATCCACAACACGGCACACAGAGAGAGGAGAGAGACTAGTTGAAACGAGGCGGAGTGTGTGGTGAGAGGTGGTGAGGCGGCTCTTTCAAACAGGGGCCCCGCTCGATCAAATAACTGACCGCGCGCGCGGCCGTCGACGAGCATCCCCGTCGCCGTCGTAGTGGTTGGTGTTGTTTCGCGCACTCGTCCTCGCCGTGCAACACGCGGGAACGGGCTGTTCTCCCCGTCGTCGCCGACATCGCGTCCGTCGTACCTTCGCCCGGTGTTGGTGCGACCAATTACCCCTCGGTCTCTTTCCCGCGTGTGCTCTCAGCCCGCTTTGTCGAGTGCACGTCTTCCCGCGAGAAAACGGACTGTGCATCGTGCCCCGGGAGAAAGAGGAACAGGAACAGGAACAGGAACAGGAAGGGGACAGTACCTTCAGGCTTCCGTGCTTCTCCGTCGCTCTACTTGTGTGCTCTTCGGGAGTCCCTGGTGGAGGTTTCGCGCTGTGATTTTCCTCAGCGCGGCTAACGAATCTAGCGTGACGGTTCTCTTCTGATTGTGAGAGAAGAGAGTCCCGTCAGGCTCAGTGTCAGGTTTAGTGTTATCGACGTGCTACGCTTCTCAGGAGAAATCTCGGTGAATCTTTGCTCGTGAATCCCAAGTGCGTAGCGACGTTCCAGCGTAGAGCTTGTGGCTGTTCTGTGCGACCCAAGGGATCTCTGTGACTCGTGACTCCGCAGCGATTGAAGACACTGACAGAGAGCTAATTCAGCTGCGGTGAGTTGAAAACGTGAGGAAGTCGAACACCATCCGCACTTCTCCAGTGCAGGGAAAATTAAGGGAATACCTGAGTGCCATCAGCCGTGGTATCGCGGATTTCATGACTCCCGTTTGACAGCGACGCGGCAACAGGCCACTCCGGCGAGCTCTATGACCATGCTCCAGTCGCAAAAACTGTACGGCGATGCGGGTGTCATGACCAGCGCCACGATGTCCAGCATGGGCAGCATGGCGCCCACGTACAGCTCGATAAACTCGATGGGTTGCGTGCCGATGGGCATGTCGATGGGCGTCGGAGTCGGGCCTAGCTGTAGCCCGCAGGGCGCTGGCGGCTTTAACATGAGTACCATGAGCTCGGCCATGGGAATGGCGTCGATGGGTGGCGGCGGGATGAGCGGCTATAGCGGGGCCTCCATGGGCGCCAGCGGCGCCTGCATGAGCGCCGTCGGTTACGGTCCGTTAACGCCTGGCGGTGGTACCGGGGTTAACCGCGATCCCCTCGCCCTGACAGAGCCAGACTCGCCGAATTCCGCTCTTCAGCGAGCCCGCAGCGATAAATCCTATCGACGCAGCTATACCCACGCGAAACCACCGTACTCGTACATCAGTTTGATCACCATGGCGATACAGAACGCACCTCACAAGATGTTGACGCTCTCGGAGATTTACCAGTTCATCATGGATCTGTTTCCGTTTTATAGACAAAACCAGCAGCGTTGGCAGAACTCTATTAGGCATTCCCTTAGTTTTAACGATTGCTTCGTCAAGGTGCCGCGTACGCCCGACAAGCCCGGCAAGGGGTCGTTCTGGACGTTGCACCCGGACAGCGGCAATATGTTCGAGAACGGCTGCTACCTACGGCGCCAAAAGAGGTTCAAGGATGAGAAGAAGGAGATGACCAGGCAGACCAATAAGCATCAACAACATCAGCAGCACCAGGTTGTGGCGGCAGCGGCAGTGGCGGCCGCCGGTGCGACTATCACTGGCCAACACAGTCCACCCACTCATGAAGGCGCGCCCGGCACCAAAAAGACCGGCTCGTCCATTCACCATGGCGGGCCACAGCAGCAGGACGACAAGGATCTGCACTCGTTGGTGTCCACGCACCATCACCATCATACAGCGGGTCTGCATCAGCATCACGCCACCCTGAAAAGCGATACCGCTGATATCGGCGGCCTCCTCGGGCCCGATCTTGGTGCTGCGCACGACGAGCTCACCGCCATGGTCAGCCGTAGCCTTCATCCGCATCTGCTGTCCGATACCGCGAGTCTCCATCACGGGATGGCCGGTAGCCTGAAACAGGAGCCGCTGTACACGGCGACCAGTCATCCGTTCAGCATCAATAGGTTACTGCCGCGCGACACGGCCGGCACTTCGCCTGGTGCCCAAGACACCAAGCCGCCCGAGATGAAGATGTACGAGCAGTTGCATCAAAGTTACGCCAACTTTGGCTCGCCGCACCATCCGCACGCGCACTCGGCGCCGCCCGGCCACCATCATCACAACGGCATGCACACCGGTACAAACGCCGCCGGGCCGATGCACATGACGAATCATCATCATCAAGAGTACTATCAGAGCCCGCTCTATCATCACGCGACCAGCGTCGCCACCACGAGCGCACCACCGCCGCCCGCCGTCGCCACCGCGGCGCCGGGCTTGTGACATCACGCTACCCACCCTTACGCCTTGGCCTGAGTCGCTGCCGCCGCGGCTTACGTCGCCACCGCCGCCACACCGATGCCATCCGCGACGACGGACCTGTCCACGTCGTCGGCGATCACAGCGACCACAACCGCCGCGGCACCGACCTCGCCCGCGACCTCGTCAACTTTCTCGTCGTCACCGCGAGCGCAATCGCGTCGACGCGGTCGTCGTCCCGATAACGACGACGATGACGACGAGGACGTCGTCGATGCCGTCGCTTGTTGGCCACCCGACGACGACGACGAGTACGACGACGAGAACGAGGACGAGGACGAGGAAAACGTCGTTTACAGACGGTAGACGCCATCGGGAGGTAGGCTTCATCGGGGTAGGTTTAGTTCATTTACGGTTCATCGCCTCGAGGACCTCGAGGATCACGACTTGTCGATTAGTACGAGCGAGTATGTAGGACACATGCCACTAGCGAATTATAATTGCATCATAACGATGAAAAATTTTGTCGCACTGACAAAAAATTAGCTTATCTGAGTTAGAAAATACATCACAAATTTCTACTTTTGTAATATTCGGTTTTCTTTCTCTTTCTTCTTTATTTTGCTCTATTTTGCTTCACTTTATCTTCTTATGCATGTTTTATTCATGTATGAATCTGTTTCCGAGCACATTTGTTTATAAGACATCATTTTTTATCTTTTAACTAGTGATTGACGGACCATCTCTAGAAGTAATAATGCAATCAAGTAACGTAATATTTATTGACAAGAAACAATTTATAAAAATATCAAACGATAACAGTATATTATGAAGGCATAATATCGTAGTGTTTCAAATAAAAGCAAACACTTGTATGGAACAAAAGCATTATCTATATTTTAACGCTCTGCTTTAGTAGCAATGAGATTATATGTACTTGTGTATTATATTGAAAAGAAAGCAAATAATATTTACAAGATGTGTCATTTGATCAGTTCATTCAGTTTCTTGTCTTAAAGTTATGTCTGTTACTATATGTTGTCAGACAAACGCTCAAATAAGTGACTTGGTAAGCATCGTTTCAAGTACAATTGCAAACATTAGTAGCGATAAAAGAGATTAAAGCCCACTTTAGACAATCTTTAATTTGCGATAGAATTTGGAATGGAATTCTATTTATAATCTCGTCTACACGTGCCCAAATATTTTCATGTACATTTCATGTATATTATATTCGTGTATCTGGATTTTTCGAATTTTTCATAAACATTCTAGAATATTTATTCAAAGTCTTGAATTTTCTAGCTTTGATGGTAGCAACTTTTAACTCGCTTCAGGCAATCTATAATCTTCCACATGATACGTAGATACGTACGTATGTCATATACGTGCATGTCGCATGTTTCATAGGAAAAGATGTCTTGACCCACTTCTTCATATTTCTCTGAATGCTTGATCATTATTTCTTACGAAATGTTATCATCGTAATCCATCCATCGAATTTATCTGACGTAGGGAAAAAATGTTCGAGGGAAGTAAGAAGAGAAATGACCGATGCAACTGAATCATACCGATTTCCCTGTTTATGAACATTCGATATAATATAATCGCGCGGTTCGTTGAATTGCACTTTTTTTGTGATACGCTCGTGTGACAAGTGACAATTTGTTTGCGATTACTTTTATTGCGATAGTCGCAGTGCGTCCCATCGGTATGTTCTATTTTTTACACATTATCATATCAAGATTACGCAATAACTCGGCGTACACTTGAGAATTTACTGACAATCATCGTACTTGAACTGGATTTCATTCGACGACAACGATCGTTCAGTAAAATTGATAAAGATTGATGCTTAGCATAATATATATTTTCCTCGTGCAGTCTTCAACTCGTCAGATTGTAAATAATGATGATTTATTGTTAATTGCTGTTTTTTCTCTTAGCGAAGATTAAGAATATTTCTAATCTTGATAAATCATGTCCTAATGTCCACATATCACGCGCGACTTCTGTCTGATCTAGACTACAGTTTTATCTTATACGCGCTAATTGCCAACTCTGTAGATTTGTTACATCGATACAATATCTTTTCGAGAAGAAAATATTATATGTTGATAGCCACTGTTACTCTGGAATTATTGCTAACATCGATGATGCATGCTGTTAGATCGGTCACTGATCCGGAATATTCGTATTAATGTTCTGCAATTGTCATTGTATTTATTTATACGTTGGGTGAGCATATCACGAATTATTGATAATTATTGAGTTTCTGAAAATAAAATTAATTATTAAGAGATGGATAAGTTTTTTGAAAAGACAATTTTAGCGTACCATTTTGCGAAAATTTTAAATATTTGTATTGACGCGATGGTATGTCTATTAAATCTTTTGCATATCTTGTCATCTTTTACTCGTAGCAAGGATAATAGCAATTTTCCATTTTGCAATGTGCAATGATGCATTATTCTATCTTTAATTATCTAATATCTTACATAAGTAATGTGATAATGATTTAATTAATTTTACTCGAGTATAATCGTATTTATTGTAACGATTTCAACATTTAAACGATGTGGTCGAAATTATTTAACATTTGAACGTTACAAAGGCACATGTACCTATTATGCAGATGTACCTATAGTGTAGATCAATGCTTTTTTGTCCTATCTTTTTATTGTCCAAAATATATTTAAGAATATCAAAAACATTCTCACAAATAAATTGAATTTCAAATTTCACGATTTGACAATCTGATATCATCATCAAAACGACAAAATTGAAACAGTTTTCTTTGACAATTTCGAAGAGATATTTTAAAGGACCAAGTAAAAAAAAATGAAATTATAAAAGAATAATAATACCAGTCTAAAATAATGGTCTTTCTCGGAGAGACAATGAGAGAAAAAGAATTTGATTCAAGTTTGGAGAAGTTCGAGATCTCAGTGCATCCTACACTCGCACATCTCGTATTCAACAACACCGTTAAGAGCATCACTTAAGGGCAACGAATCAAAAATCACTAGCAATTCAGCACGCGAACTTATCATACCCCGCGGCGATGAACCGATCAGTGCTCCGAAAAGCCTCGATTAATATTAAAGGCGAGCGTACCCCGTCGAGGCGGCGGGTGTGTTGTTGCGGCAAGGGGGTGGCGTAAGCCCTCGAGGAGGCAAGGCCGGCTGAAAGAGCGGAAATGAGGGCGCTGTCGGAAGAGCGAAAACTTGTGATACTATACGTGAAAATAAATATAAATTAATGAACGTACGCGCGCGCACGGGGGGCGGTAAATATATTATATTCGAGCACCAGTGGACCGCGCACTCACACCCGTGTCCATACGTGCGCACGTGGACACGGACGTGCATTCACGAGGTATACGAACGCACGCGCGCGCTCTCGCGCGCGTACATCGGTGGGTGAGTGTCGATAAATAATTAATTCGTTTAAGAGCGCCGCGCGGGATAATGTCCCGCGTTTTTGTATAATATCTGTAGATAGTCGTACATATATAAATAAATATATATATATATATATATATATATCGTATAATGCGCATGATGTACAATATTATATGTTAAAGAGAGGTATATATACGTATACATAAATGGAACCCCTTTATCGATACATTATGTTAAGCACACTGTGCACGATCTATGCAATACGCAAGAGAATTCGGGTCAGAATTTTACCCGTGGTTTTATGCGCCGAGTATTCAAATATGTATTCTGTATGCACACATCCATTCTGTATATATTTTGGTTCCTCAAAACGGTATTGCAATGAAAATTCTGTTCCGGATTCTGTCGCGAATTATGTGTCGTCTAATGTGCGCTTCAAGTATATACATATAATAGAGCGTAAGGGAGCGAATGAAAGGGATAAAGAGAGAAAGAGACAAAGGTAGAAGAAAAAGAGTGAGCGAGGCAAACGTGATACTTCGCATTACGTACTTTGAAAGCGTACTTTTACATTGTCACACACGTATCCGCATTGTAGATAATGATAAAGGGTTGTTTTTAAGGTATTTTACTTTATTTGAGAGAGTTTATTTAAGTTTGCGAGTAAAATAACGTGGGATCGCGTTTGTTGTTTGTAAAAATATGCACAATTGTTGCAGGGAACATATACGATTGCGATGTCAAGTTAGATAATCCTCTTTCACCGAATTTTTGATATTTACAATGAACACTTTGGCCAAATGTGAAAAATCACTGTTTTGTACGAAGATTCGATGGTTTCATGAAAGACTTATTCTCAGTTTTGTCAAATATCCTACGCAATTACTATACCGGACTACAATTGTAAACATATAAATGATGCGCGTTTATCCGCATTAAGGGACAACTGACGCCATCAAATCTTCAATCATTACATTTAAACACGTGACTATTAACAAAAAACTGTTTTGTAGAAAACAAATACGACGCAGGTGTATTTTACCAGTTCGTTGATTATCGATTTTTACAGGAATGGCGTTTTGTTGTAAAAACCCCGATATTGTAAAAACAGCGTAAATCAATTTCGTATTCAGGATGTAACAGTCAAAGTTTATTCGCGCGAATACAAACAGTATGGAGTTTGCTCAGTAATATACAACACGTGAGTGTCATACCTCGGTGCAATTTCTGCAAGTCAACATCCGAGTGCAAAGGGCTAAGTCAAGATAGTCAAGCGGTTTGAGCCGCGTTGGCGGATAGAAAAATTCCGCAATTAAAACGAGCGAGCGTGTGTGACAGGTCCTGTGACGACTCCATGTGAACGGCGGTATTATTGGTCACGTAACGCACTAGATCATTCGCGCAGCACTACTTCAATCCATGAATATGAAATTCGTAAAAAGCTTTTACCGTCGTCGCGAGTATAGTTTTACTATGCTTTGATCGAAGAGCGAAAGTGAAATCTGTTTGCCTTCATTAGCGAATTATACGATGGAAAAATTAGGTGTCACTGCGGAAGTTTAGATAACTGTCTGTAATTTCACCGATTTAACTTAAATGTGCCGTTCCATCATCTAACTTTCTCATAGTCTATAGATTTCTCGAGTTTTTATTGAATTTTATCATTTTCAAGCATAGATCGACATGTAAACGTGATGCAGGATAAATTGTTTTTGAAAAAATAACACGATCTCACACACAACACACACACACACACACACACACACACACACACACACAACGAGCAATTATGCAAATATATTAAAATGATTCTCCAACGAAACGTGGATGTTCTCTCATGCTTGACAGTTGAGATTAAAAATCATGAATAATATCATGAATAAAAACACTAGGTTGATAAAAATTGAAAACTGGCGAATAGAGATACATACCTACGTAAAATCTGTAAATAAGATCGCTAATCATTGTTATCATTATTATTACCGCCATTATTCGGAGTTTGTATATTGTGAATTCTTTAGGCTCATTTTCTATCTCATTTTTTCTTTTTTCTCAAGCTGTGAATTTGTATGAAATTCTTTTCACGTTCCGTAATTACGAGAACCTGGGCTTTATGAGAACACAGGATAATTATAACCGAGATAGTTTCAACTATTTTAGATGAGATTTAACAAGCATATTTATAAAATAACACAAAGTGAATCTCCCATAAAGATCGATAATCTCAATATAATTTTGATTAAAAATTGATAAAGGCCTTTTGCAAAATTGTTATGATCCCAGGCTCTTGCGAGCGTCGATCGAAGAGGGAACGTGATAAAGAAGGAAGCAAATCTTGCGAAGAGCTCTCAAGGCGGAATGCAAATCTCGAAATTGCGAAATCTCACGTTTAACACGCGCTTTCACTGTCCCTTGGACATCCCATCGCCTTTCTAAGAGAGGGATCTTTGCCCAACATTGTCGCTGTGCGCGATATCAGTGTGCTGCTCAGAGATCGAAGCCTACAATCATAATAATTAATCATTTTTATAGGTTCAGTCTTTGATCAGATGTAGATACGCAAGAATGATCTCTACGTTCGTTTAAACAAAGATTGAAACATACGTCTCTCGAAAATTGTATCATAGCATCGAAATTATCACCGATTTCAATCTCCGATCTTACCTTTAACTCTTTGGCGTTCCCGATCAAGAATCTGCCCATGTCCGATAAATATACGTCGCCCGATTCTCGAAAGATCAAATGACAAGAGAGAGTGAATGAATGAGTGCAAGAAGTAGACGTGAAAAGACAAAAGTGCGCTGTTGAGAGAAAGAGAGAGAGAGAGAGAGAGAGAGAGAGAGAGAGAGAATGAGAGAGAGGAAGTGAAGGATGAAAGGAGCGACGAATCGATGAGATAAGGCTGTAAATGTTTCAATAAATCTACGTATTTCTACGAAAACAAAATATATATCGCTGTTTCTTTCGCACATCATCTTTTTCCTCTGCAAATTTGCAATCTCCTCTTCCATTTCCTCTCGTTACTGGATTCGTGAGGCACACCAAGTTACGTTCGGTATTTTCAATTTTCAACAAACGGAGGAAATGCGCGCGCGATATATTGCGCGATGTTTTTATCGTGCAATGATCTTGCGGTGAAATTAATTAAAATATATTGGATGCCGATTACTCCGCATGCAAATGATATGTAAACAGTTGCATTAATTGTTACTTTTGTCAAAGCAAACGATATCACGCTGGCGATAACTACATATACACAATTCATTAAATTCATTTCTTCAAATGACGAATATCTCGGCATGGCCGGATAATTCGTTGAGCAAACTGTGATCATTGTGATATTTATCTGCGATTAACAATGGCATCGATTGTCTTTATCACACCGTGCGCCCAATAAAATATGTTCAGCATAATTTACGGTGTCGTATTAAATTGAAAATTCTTATCGTAATCTATGTTACTCTGCTACACGCAACTTTCAATTAATTATTACTCGTTTGCACAGTATGCGACGGTCATTTATATATTATTCATATATAACTGTATTCGTTATCATAAATAGACCGTACAACAAATAACGAATTTATTTGTTTCAAGTTTATCTTCGTCTATCGTTTCTCTTTATGATATTGTAGAATAAAATTGGAAAATGATTAGCCCGAATGGAATAATGATTACTTTTTAACACGTAATACGATGTATTTCGTTCTTTTATAATCCGCGTCGGGATCGCCGATTTTGTCCTTTTTTTTTCATCAGTACCTCTTGTGTTTGTCGCATTTGTGCCAGATCTGTGTCAAACGGCGTTTTTCGAAAATAGCACGACGATTCGCCAACCTATTTGCCTCGCGTCAGATCACAAACACTATCTCGGATGCTTGCTGGCCCTATTGCATCATTTAATCAAATTTGCCTACAATATACATTTCTTGAAATTTTAAAGTAACAATTTGGAGAAATATTGAAAACTGGGTTTAAATTTTTAATGAAAATATCAATTACATTATCGAGTAGTTATAATTAGTTAAAGCTGTAGCTTTCGCTCTGTTCCATCATTCTATCGCGTTCACGATGAATTTTTCGATTCGCTACGCTAGAAATGTCGACGGTACACGTGCCGGCGCGCCTATCTCGTTTTTAATCTGCCTACTTATCCACCTCGAGTCTTTGGCACACGTCTTCGCGTTATCATGTCCGAAATCAATCGATCGCTATTGATAGCCTGACTGGTGGTTTGTTTACCATTGGCATAGCCATTGCCCGAAGCTCCTCTCGATGTCACAGCCTTTTTCAGTAGCTATCACTATCTTTGATGAACTGCGGGGCGGAGGCACGCGTGACGTATCGATCAGGTTCGTTGGTATCCGAGCCACGCGCATTTATTAAACGCGACGCGCGTTTCGCCGTCAGTGTAATAATATTTAACTTCGATTCCGCGACATTTGCGCGAAAGCACACTCGATCTACACTCATTGACCTTAAGCTTTTTGTTAACCGAGCGCGATCGAGTATCTTGTGTAAATTTCCTAATCTGTATATGCAATCCGCTCGCACGGTGTCGATTTATCGCGTGGCTCGGCGAACCGTAATCCGGAGTGAAAGCCGGAAATGCCGATCTGACACTTCAGAAGATTAATCGATCGTTTGGAAAGAATTAAAACATGTTTTCTATGACAAGACCTTTTAATAAAAGGCCTCTGTTTTCAATTGTTTTGTTGACGATCATAATCGAGTTGTCCACTTAGAGATTCTTACAAGTGATTTATTTATTCGTGATATTCAGTGATATTGGTGCTACCGATGGTTATTGATTTTCCTAGAGCGACGTACGTAGAGGTATCCCCATTATCTTATCTTTCGCTTGTGCGTCACACACCAAAATTTTCACTTATGACTATCTTAAGTTTATTTAGCTCTATGAACCCTGATGAAAGCAACATGCCTAATACGTAACCGAGCGATTACCTTTTCGCATAGCGATGTCGAATCTTTCTTGAATTATGAAGAAAGGCATAGACTTCCTAAAGAGACATATCCCTATTTCTCAGAAAGTAAATGTTACATTTTATCAAAACTAATATAACTGCGATCTATTTAGTACCTAATATGAAGTTCTTCTGCATGCTTGTGGCTTTCTAAAAATATTTTAGAAATTTTTATTTTTTCTTTATTATTTTTTTAAGGTACGATTTCAAAAAGTCAAAATTTAAATTTGAGAGTGTGCCGTAATCCGACATACTCTGTGCGATACGTACGCCACTCTGTGATCAACATAACTTAATTTCGATTCTTGACAGATGACAAATACATGACGCTCGTTGCTTGTTCCGATTGCGTTTATCAAGACAATACCGTAAATATCGTGATTCGTAAGAGAACTGAAGAGAACCCAAGGATTCAACTTGCAAACAGATGCGAGATACAAGATAATTAATTATCTTATCCATCATATCTCTCAAACTGCTCTGCTGCCAGTTTCGATGTAAGTGATTTTTTCAATTGTTACTTGAAATTCTGTTTGCACATAAATTGACATATAAATTAACAATTTTTGCTTTGAAATCAAAGACAATAGTCACATTTATATTTGTGACTTATATTTGTCAATATAGTCATTCTAAATTTTTCTTAACTAATGTTGTTTTTAAAATATTTTTTAAGAGTGAATACGTTGATTTTTGTAAAATCTTTAATTTTTGTTTAAAAAGTAGATAAATAAGAAATATGTTAAAAAAAAAAAATTTTTATTTTTGTTAAATATGTGTTTTCTGTATTATTACATAGATACTGTATTGAAATATTAAATTTTAAATAAATTTATATTATAAAATCGTTTAATATGTTATATGAATCGTTTACTGAAATATATTATCATATTTTCATTAACATGTTTTATAATTTTTAATAGATATGTCGGTTTTGGCGCCTTTCCTCTATTTGTAGTACTACCATCAAACACCGTTGAATTTATAGACAATACACATAAAATATTACATATTTTTGTAAACATAATATTCATAACTTCTCTAAAGATAACGACTAAAAAAATTCCAGAGCAAATTACACTGTCCCGGCACGTGAATTATCGCGTTTCGATCCATGATCGAGGGAACCCATGCCGCTTTAGGAGATCATCAGTTGCGGCAATCGCGTTAATGTCGCAGATAACTCGCGCGCGCGCACGCTCAGCTTCAGGCTCAGCGAGTGCCGGGATTATCATGGATGATAAGGTGACGATGCTATGGCGATCGTGTCTATATCTCCATACTGTCGGCCGAGGCCGGCTACCGCCCGTATCCGCGTACGAGCGCCGTAAACGAGTCTTAGTTAACGGACGGCTGTGCGGAGGTGCAATCTCCCGCGGATTATTCGACATGATACACGGGCAGATATACACCGAGAGGCACTACAAACCTGTGTATCCGGCCAATATTTGACTAAATCATGAACAATGTTTGATTGTACACACGCGCGCACATGCACCGGGAACGCAGCGCGCGCGCATCTCGCATAACGAAACTGCCACGGCGGTGCATCGCGCCGGCATCGCGACGCGCGTTGATTCGCAGCCTCCGGGATTACTGGCGACCATGTTACACCGGGATTATTGACGGGGAAGGTGTCCATTAGAGCCCGGTCCCTTGAGAGATGCTACACCGGATGCGCCAGAGCGACGTCCGGTGCCGAGTTGACGCCTTCCGGAATTTCAGAGTTAGCAGGGGAGAAGAAAATGCTACGTTGAAATAATTTAAATTGCGCGGCAATAAGGCGCCGGGAAAGTCAATAATTATTATAATTTGTTATGTGATTCTCTTAAACTAGTTTTTGATCAAAACGGTTTGAACTACAAACCAAGGTTTGGATTAAAAATAATTATAATTCAGCTGTGTCTCCGACTGCCGCTTTTCTATCGTCTAATCGAGGAATTATTAAAATTACATTCGCAACGCAAGAATAACGCGGAAATGAAATTCTCTTCTTTCCAGGGTTGACTTGATTAAGAGAAGATGAAATCAAATATTTGTATTGGGTTTCGAGCAAGTTATAGAGGTTGTTGCGATAAGCAGTTACTTAAACGAGGATCAGCGAAAGGCAAGTTTTAGTAATTGCTACCGTTATCTACATCGTCTGTCGCACCATCTGATGAACGGCGACACACCTGGCGCAAATTTCATGCGCATTTTTCGGTAGCTACTATAATGGCGAAGCATTATGCGAGTACTTGACTTGTATTATGTTTCAAGTCCCGGAGATTCAACGCAAAGTGCAACGTAATCGCTAGAGACTCTTAAAGCGGGGACTGAATGTACATCCCGGAAGAAATGTTTCTTCTCCGTCAAAGGGAGGAATCCTTGGGAATATTGATCCCTTGACTCATTCTGATCCTCCACCAACAAGCTGAACACGGTTCCGTGCAATGTAAAAATGTCACTTCCCGCACTCATGTGTTGATATTATTTTCAGCTCTATGGAACAAATCCGGCTTCACGCACGAGGTCTAACACACGAGAGGGTTAATTTTACTGCGCACACGGAACTGCATTGGCCGCGAGGGCATGTATGGCGAGCGAGGCGCCATACGTTCGATATATCCTGAAAACCAGGGTGAGGATGAAGGGATGCAGAGAGAGAGAGAGAAAGAGAGAGAGAGAGAGAGAGAAGAGGATACAAGAATTGACTGAAAGCGACCGAGCGTGGGAGCGAATCCGACGGGGTGGCAAGGGGGGAGATACTCCACGACTATTGACAAGGAGGAAAATCATCCGATCATGTGCGAGCGTGTATCACGCGTACACGCACTCTCACTCGCTCATAATCTCTCGATGCTTCGTACCGGCTGACCGCGAGCTGATGTGTGCAATCGATGTGCGTACCGCTTAACGAAGATCAGTGGGGAAATGTCATGATTTGAAATTAAAATTTGCCTACATCCATGGCAGCAACTTTATCCAGCATGACAAGCACACATTAAAGTGCAATAAATGAATAAAAGTCTGTTCAGATCTCGCGGAATCACCCTCGCTTCGCTGGACTCACGCTGATTCTCGCTGGAGCTTCCTGAACTTTCCCAGACCTCGCTGGTTTCCACTGGATCTCACCGGATCTCACCGGATTGCGTCGGAGTTTGTTGCATTTTGTCAAATCTGCCGGGATCTGATCCTCGAAAACAGAGTCTTAAAGAAACTTAATTTTATATTCATGATCACTTTCGTCTTTTCAATTTTCAATAATTTTCGTCGTTTCATTAAATGAGTTTGTAGATAAATTTCGCGGCAGTTCACATGGAGGGGTTTCCTTGACGGATCCTTATCGCGACGATTAATTCGCCGCCGCAATAATTCCAGTATGAATCCCCGCGAAAGACAAAGTCTGACCGTCGTTTGCACTTTCGGCACGTGATCGCCGAGCCACGGGATACTGGCGACGAGGAATCGTTGCGGCTTAAGGACGGGATCCGGTTTACTTAGGTGCGCCGGCGAGAAATTGAAATTTTCGTAAACGGATTAGGGGAGCGGTCACACGACAAACTCCTTGTTAATTAGAATATAATCCTGGTCTTAATGGGACACCTGCTACGTAATAAAATCAGGTGCAGCGCATGTCGATCGTTACGTTACGTATGATCGCGACGTTTGTACATACATATGTACATCCCTACATGGGAGTATACCGTCGAACGAGCCATTTTGTATTAACGAACACGAACAATCATTTCTATAAATAACGATGGCAGACCTTGTTACGTGATGTGTGCGATACAAGAAAGCACGTTGCATATAAATGCACACTTCATGATCTTTGCGTTTAATTGCTAAATAGAATACAAAGTTTCGTTATAAAGACAATTCTTTATGAACATTTATGATTCACGAATTGCATGTTTCTAAAGAATTTTATAAATATTCCCTGGGCCGAGGTTACCTTCTTATTATATTTAATTGACGCGGAATGAGCGTAATTAGAATGTTATAAATCAAACGGAAGATCTGCGGTAATATCGTAGAATCATATCGCATAATTTTTACGATATTGATTAACGTGTTACGGCGACAAGTATCGGGGGAAAAAAACATTTCGCAAACATTGAATGGTTAAATTGATTAAAGTTAGGGTCCCCAACCGATTCGATTCCGCTCTCTGTACTCATACTATTGATACGACGATTAAAGCGCATACATTATTAGCGAATTTTATAGGACATATCCAAGGAAATAAAACGCGAAGCGTTTTTGTCTGCTGGAACGGTTGCTTGAATAAAACTTTATTTGAATAACTCTCCGCTCTGGTTTTAACTCAACCATTTTGTCCTTAATTTCGATCAGCTTGTCCGTTATCTGGCCCGCCGCCCGTGGGCTCTTCTCTTTTCTTTCTCGTCGTTTTACCCTCCCTTTCCCATCACGGCGAGAGAGACCGATCTTATTGCCAGGGGCGTACTCGAATCGACGAAATCCGATCGCTGACGTTTAGTGAGTTTTCGCTTGAAATTGAACAAATCATTAATAATCACTGTCGTTGTTTGAACGTTTTAAACTTATTCGAAATGTATGAAGAAAGTAGCTAAATATTTAATAAATATTTCAGAAATGATTCAATAAATAAAAATCTTTGAAAATTTATTAATAAATTATATTGTTGTGTTATATGAATGTACGTACGTATGTATTTATTTATTCGTTTATATATTATAATATTACATATTACAATCGTTTCATTACTATATTTTATAATGTCTTAAATGCAGTGAAAGACAGAAGTGACTGATGAAACACATGAAACATGAGCTGAATTATTTCCATATATCTGTATAATTTCCTGCCTTTTCACGTTCCTGCTTTTCATGTTATTAATTTAGAAAATAGAGCGATAATATTTAATAAGATTCCACGGACGATTGATTAAATGATATAAGCATTAGATGAACTTGAAATTCTTTTAATTTCACAGCGCGTTAATTTCGACAATTGCAAAACGTCAACAGAGCATAATTCTGAACACATAAATATGTGCCATAGAGCTAAATGCGAGCCCTTCATTCCCAATAAATCATTGCGTATTGCCGGTTGTTTGTTTAATCTGTAACTTCAGTCCTGTCACCGAAGGCTCCACCAGCTCTCTCCTTTCTCAACCGAAGTCGTTTCGCCTTCTTTCTGTTTTACGACAGGCAGAGGGAGGGACTTATTACTAACGGTAATAATCGGAACGACAATATTTGGTTATCGCGACGATGGAGTCGTTTCGCCGAGGGTATCAGCTTCGAGTTGTGTTAACATTCGAGAAAGAAACATCACGTATACAGGAAGCCATTTGTTCTGACATTATGTAATTCTTACTCCAATCAAGCAGAATTCCATGATTAATTTTAGACTCGGGATGAAACAAAAATCGAAAGAAATATTCGATTTTTTGGAGTAATTTGTAATTACGTGTCATTTTTATTGGATTTGATTATTTTACGTTATATGAAAGTATATAAAATGATGACCAGTGATAACAGCAGCAAAGAAAAGTAAATATTAATAAGAACGGTAATCGTAACGCTCAAACAAGACTGCGTTTTCTGCGCTTGACGTAATAGTTGCGTAACAGTTAGTTGACGCAATGAGATAAATGAACGTCACGCAATTAATGAACATTAATGCGGATTTGTTCACTCTAGCGAGAGGCACAGGTTCGGCGTCGGTTGCTTCCAGAATGAGCGCATCCGGTCGCTCCTCTCGGCGAGACGATACACCCGGCCCTCCATGACGCCGTTTTCGTCATTGTCGTTGCCGGCACCGGTCACGTCATCGACTATCTGGCTGGTTCCTCTTCTTTCTCCGGTGCTTTTTCGTCGTTTTCTTCTTTTCTCCGTCGTCGTTGGCGCGTCGGCGGGAAGCCTCGTTGTCGACGACGTAGCTGGTGCACCACGTAGCGTTGCCATCGCTACAGCGAGGTATCAGCTTGCCTTCTGGTTGGCCGAGGACGAAAGCTGCCCTCCCGAGAGCGGCGAGGAGTGCGGGCGACCCCGGTCGAGGTATTGACGCGTCGCGGTTCGACCGAGAGGCAGAGACAGCCTGAGAGGGAGAGAGAGAGAGAGAGAGAGAAGGGGAACGAGAGAGTCGGAGCGACGACAACGGGGCGGCAAGAAGGGGAGACGTCAGAGAAAGGGAGGCAGACAAAGAGGAAAGAGGGAGAGGCACGCAGGAGGACCCAGCACGCAGGCCCGTTCAGCATGGCCGACGCTTCGCACCCACACGCTCCCTCTCGCTCGCTGATAACTGCGCTATCTCGCCCCACTCTCTCCATCATCGCGTCCCCTCTGTCCCCTGGACGTCGCCCCTTCCGGCGCTTCGCTCATGCGATCTCTCTTTCCCTGTTCCACTCGTTGATACTCTTCGGATTCTCCTCCTCGGCATCTCCCTCCTTCTTTCTCCAGTTCTTGCACCCCCTGTGCTGGTATCCTGCTCCTTGTACCCTGCTTCCGCTCGTGCTATGTGGTATCCTATGACATCCTTCATTTGTGTGTCGCCTTTTTTTCTATTTCTCTTTCTCTCGTACTTGCGTAATCCTCCCTCGCCTCGTCCCTGTCACACATTCGTATCTACGCGCGCGCGATGTAGATATCTCTCTCCCGGTTCCTTCCACTGAGGAAGCATTCACACACATGCACTTTGTCTGGATTCCTCTTCCTCTCGCTCGCGTCTTGTGCTTCTTCGTGCGTGCACCGAGATAAGGCATCACGCTACATTCCTCGTGGCCTTCGTTTCGGTCCGCTTTATTCCCATGCTGTATGGCGCAGTTCCGTTCCTTTTTCCTCCTCTGCCACGTTACGCGGATACGAAGCGTGAATCGAAGCGTAAGAAAGTGCGATTGTATTGAATTTTCTATAAATGTAACAATATCGTCGCTAAACGTTAAAACTTCTATACTATATGTGTGGCTGTGGCTTGCAAATGCATAAGAACAGTCTTAGATTTTTTGTTATTTAACGCATTCGAGAATCATTTACGTCTTCGTAAGTGTTTTCACATAAATGTTTTGTGCAATGTTTTGTAAAACTCATTGTTCCAGTAATTATCACAAATATCACATAACAATCTGTTATTTTCTCAACGTGAAATAAATTGAATTTACAGAATTTTCATTTTCCATCCACCTGTAGAGATATCATACACATCCGCAAACAAGACGACAAAGTTAACACAAGAATACAAATCGACGCGTTAACAACATTTATCTCGCGCTGATTTATCCGTGTATATTTCTCGCTGTGTCCAATCGTGCTGCAAAATGGTCGCCACGCGACAATATCGAGCCGGACTTGTCAAACGCGAGCCGACCGTTAAAGCGAGCGTCCCAAATCCCGTCGCGTCCAATATTACGCGCGGCCACGTCATATTTCCGAAATGAATTCGGCACACGTAGAGCCTAATTTAGACGGGACGCGGATTTATTGCGTGCGGCCCGCCGTTGTCGCGCGTTCGTTCAAAAATCCTGCCGGACCGGTAACACACGGATACATCTCAATATCCGTGATCCCGTCATTAATGCCGTTTTAATGGCGCCGCGTTTTCAATTTCACGCGCGGCCAACGTGCACCACCACGTCTGCTTGCCGCGCTTTTCCGCGCGATTCCGATTGTTATTCGGTCGGTGGTTAATTTCGCGAGGCGAGCCTCATCCGTTTCCACATTGCGCCAAACGAAAAAACAAGTCCGCCGACACCGCCTCCGTTTTACGGCGACCGTTTGTATTTAACATACGTTTTAATTTGGCGAATTGATTTACACGACATGTGCACGTATTATCATTTATGCAAAAACACTCGAAGAGGGAATAAAACAGAGAGAAACAGTTGTTCATTTTTCTAACACTTTCTGCACTAGTGCAGGCAGCTAAAACGAACAGATGTATATACTTCTTGTATTAGTGCAGACAGTTCAGCTGAAAAGAACAGATCTCGAAACGTACAAACCATGGCGCATGCCAGCAGACAAAAAACTGCTCAGGAATAGAGCACGTTTACAATATCTTGCGCAATTTACGAAACACATGCAATTTGCTTGCAATTTGTGTATGATATTCTGCAATATTTCTTGCTTTAAAAATTGCGTCAAATCTTGCGCAATATATTGCATAGTCCAAAACGGGCTTAAAATAAAATAATCCTATCTACGAAAGGAATCGATCTCTGATCTTCTGAATGAGAATTTACTAATATCTTCCTAATGCGGTACTCGATCCATTATTTTAGCAATGTTTAAGTCAATCTGATGTCCCGTGGGCGAAACGCGGCTTTCAATGGGCTTGTAGGTGGGGAGCCGGTTCTGATCCTATTAGGAAAATAATAGCGTATAATTAGGGCCGGTGCACCACCACTAACACTATCGTGCAGGTTTTAACATTGGGGTCCGCCGGCCGTCGACACTTTGGGGGTCGCTTCGCGCGAGAATGCAACATGTGCGGTTACTCCTGATCCGTCACACCTGATTTCACCCCTCGGCTGATTTTTACGCCTAACGAATTGTGTGTGAAGCCTGTTTAACCTGCAGCGTTTAATCGGGCGGGACGGCGCCAGCTTAAAAATAATCCGCTATTCGCGCGGACGTGGATTGTGCACCATGTGGGCATCGGCGACAATCGGCAAGTGCATTATGACGACAGCAAAAATCACAAAAATCTCTCCTCTGTCAATTCGTTCACGTTATTCAGTGAAAATAGAAATCGCAACGCCTGACCGAATTCCGCAGCAATCGCGAGATCGGTTCTCCGATTTTGGCTAAATATTGCGTTGGCGGAGTCATCCGGGGCGCGCGTGGTCTCGCCGATCAATCCGATCAGTCGGATTCTCCCTTATTGTGATTTTCTAGAGCGGTTGCCGGTGCGCATGACGACCATGGTCATCCCCATGGCTGGTCATTGTCCAGCAAATCCACTGGCCGTACAGCCTGGCACGTCGCCGAAGGCTGCGGTTAAACTAGACGCGCATTAGTACGGCTAAATAATCGCGCGTACTTGTGCTATTGATTCTACGCTTGTGGATTAGACGCATTATGCTTCGAGTATTCCGTACCACGGAACATGGCCAATTTCGTACGTTCGCGAACGGTGATTCCCGAAGAAGAACGATGCATCGAGTCCTAAACATTGTTCGCGGGGTGCATTTGCTCGCGCAAGCCTCAGAAATATGAAATTCCACATTCGATGGAACAATGCGTGCCGTGAACGTGAAACTGACGGATCCACGGCGATTGATATCGATTCGGCAGTACACCGTTTGGCTGTGCGCGAATCTGAAATTAATTTAAAATCCTGCGCGGTTGTTTCGCGCGATTTGTAAATGAATTCGGCAGAATTTGATACCTCAACGTCAGCAAACAGCTCCGATGTATACGCTCGTGATTTTCAATGAGAAACGCGCTGTTTGTCACCGTGACTGAAAGTAGACCATTGAAATAGCGATTTTAGTGAATAATCGTTCTGGTTACGGTAAATATAATGCAATCCTGAAACAAATAACGGTATTCGGTAAACTCAAGCGTTATAATCGCATGAGACGCGACGAATAATTGCCCGAGGTAGCTGACGGTCTCGGCGATCCGGACGGGCTGGAATTTTGGTGCAATCTCCTCGAATCGTTACGCGCGTACGACGCCGGAACGTGGACGGCCACTCTGGAAAATTAATATGTCAAGCTGGCTCGTCCAGCCGGATGGACGCCGCGGGAAACTCGAAGAAGAGCCGTGCCGAACGAGGAAGCGACGTGGATCGTAACCGCGTCGTGTGTATTTACCGATGGGGCGGACGTGGGTTGGGACCGACTTCGGAGGGGGTGGACATCGTATAATTAATCACCGCTCATCCATCACGCGCTTTTGACGCACTCCCCGGTCACTCCTTGGATAATAGATTCGGTCGCGCGGGATAAGCGCCTCCTCTCGAGCGGGCGAGTTTATATATCGCGCTTTAAAAAGTGCTCCGGAATTGTGTCTGTCGAGAGCAAGATTACGCGAAGAGTAATGATTTGATGACCGATGGAAAAACGCGATAGCAGTAACGCAGTATCTGTTCTTCTAACTGATAATTTCTACTTGTGAAATATCATTAAGAGGGGAATCGTGCAAGGAAAGAGGATAAATAGGCAATATGTAACACTTTTGCTTTATATATAGAAAAATATAATATAATAGTCTATATATAATAAAATTATTTACTCGTTTCAAAATGCACCAAGGATTGAACATATTTTATTTTATGAGCAATTTATTTCCTAAGTTACGTTAAAAATAATGAATATTTCATATGAATTTTATTATATTGTTTTTATTGACAGGGTATTCATTTACAAAATTAAACATTTTTTCGATGCTATTATTATCGATATAATAATAAACTTGATAATATTTTTCATGAATTTTACAAACGACTGTAGAGTACGTACAGGTTTTAAACGAACGCTTTGAGCTGATCGGTCATCGACATTTCCCATAAATTAATTTTATTAAAAATGGAAATGACATTTCGATGATTATATAATCGTGAAATTTCAGCTTTACACACGAGCGATACATAAATACGGAGAGAAGATCCGGAAGAAAGAAATTAAAAGGTTTCTCACTATTGGATTCGAATCGGCTACACGAACGTCGATCGATAACAATTAATTCAAAAGTCGTACTTATTAATTATCGCACGCGGACACAATGTGTGATTCATCTCGTCAAATTTGCGGCCAATACGTCAAATCTGAATAAAGCAACTGGAATTTACTTGCGCTCGATAATTTGTGTGCACGGAGTAAATACCGACTCTACATTTTGGTCAGTTAAAATAATCGCGATGCGAAATGTATGATGATTATTTTGAGGCATAACGCGATCGCCGATTCCGAATTCATCGGCCGTCGAAATCAGCGGCGCTCGCTCAGCGTTCGTTAAAAATATTCACTGTTTACGTTTAATAACAATTATTTCCATATTTCCGTTTCCGGCTTTTAATCCGACGTCGATGTGATAATTATTCCTATTTACCGAAAGGCTAGATGATCGAACGAACCGCGATGCTCTCGCGGAATTTGCATTCTTCATTATACAATCGTTGTATTTGTACGGCAAACAGAAAATATTTCTGCATTAATTACTTGAGCACTTACTCGAGTGGATAAGACAAATTCCTCTCTTTCGAAAATTATTTAAGGAGAAATCCGGGATCACGAATAAAAAATTCTTTCTCATATCGACTAGTCGATATGTCAATTTGATGATAAATAAAAATCAACATCGATATGCAGATATCGTAGTGACGCGGAGTTTGTTGGTCCATATATAAAAAAGGGTACACTCTATACGCTCGCACATGTCCGATTCAGCGATTCACTGGGGCCCGAAAGGGACTGCATATCCTTCGTACACAGGAAACAAACAGCGAGATCATCATTCGCGCGGAAAAACGCCTGCGTATGGCTCGGCAAACGACGGCTGGCCGATGGATTTAGCCGGCGCGTTCGCTCAGTTAAATGCTGCTATATTCCTGCTAATTCCTCGAACAATCCTCGTCGATCCCTTCTGCCACGTACCTTTCATCCCCTTCTTTCTCGTCGCACCCTATCGCGTGCGATTCGGCAACGACGGATACGCGATGATTTAAATGCACTTCGATTCTGACAAAGAAACATTTCACACCGAAAATGTAATAATGTTTACATTGAGGACCATTGAAGAATGTTTTGCTTTTATTTCTCTTTCGAAGGATATTAACTAATTAAAAATTTTTATTTTAAAACGAACGAAGAATGTATAACACTTTAAAGAAATTTTATGAGTGACTACCATTAATGCAGTTCGTTAATATTTATTAAGTTGAGACAGAAGAATCTTTTCATAATTAATATAATATACATAATATACATAATTTTCATAATTAACGTTGAAGTGAGATTATTGCGTTTTATTATTTAATGTGACAGATCCGGCAATGTTAGGCTCGTGCAGGGAATTGCGGGTGTGGCTTTTAAGGCTGCAGCCGCGACGCTTGCAGTTAGGGGGTTTCATGGGGTGTTTTATACGTGTGTCAGGGATCATTCCATACTAACCCCGTCGGTGTTAAACGGTACGATCTTAAGCCGAACCCCCAATGAATGCTCAGAATCGGTCATGGGGGCGTTTCACGACCTGACAAACAGCTATATTAGCTTCCTTTGTTCCGTGACACACGACACTTTCACAGACTGAAACCAACGAAACAACTGTTGCAATAACATACGAATAAATTAAGTGTTTCGAAGGTTTTTGTACTGTCCTCAGTAATGATCGCACTTACTACCTTATCATATATTTTCATCAGACAAAATTTATTCTTTTTTATTTTATTATTCTTCATTATAATATTTATATGGAATTAAAATTCGTACATTGTGTCGATGAGTAACGTATATATTAGTTTATGTAACAATTTATTATAAAACAAAATTTCTAAATTTTATGAGCAAGAGAATAAGATGAAAAGAAAAAAATTTCTTTTCATCGCAAAAATATTATGACCTCGTATTGCACGTGCAGTTAGAGGAATTCAAGTGTTATTTTTCTGCGCGAGTAATGCCGCTTATCACACACAGTCTGATAACAGTTTCTGACGGCATAAAAATGCGTTCTATCTTTTCCAGATTCCATTCCCGACGTGCGGCATTTCTTTTTTTGTTATCAACGCGAGAGATGCTGTGCGCAAAATCTTCGAGAAATCTTCATTTATTTCATTATTTCGTGTAAATGAGAAGTAATAAAGCGCGATGAAAGAAATTACACGTAACACTAATCTCTTCAAGAGTCTTCAGGAGAGATAAGTAGCAAGAGGTGGAGCATACCTGCAGCTATCGATAAAAAAAAGAGCACGTTTCGGTTGAAGTAGAGTGGACGATGCTCGACGGATTATCTGTGCATTTCTAGTAAAATAAATTTCCCCCCATTTTTTTCCCGTCTCCTTGCCCATCTTCCTCCTCCTTTCGTTCTCAACGCACGATGCGTAATGATACAGGACTGAGTTTGCGATAACGCGTGTTTGTACAGTGATAACTCGCCATGTACCTGGCGCCCGTCTCCTTTAGATGTCCCGCCGTACGTCTGCATCAGAAATAATGCACTCATTGTTTTCTGCTAATGAAGGACATCCGTTAAGGGGGGAGCCTGCTTTAGAACGTTGAAAATAAGGTATAAGTTTACGAATTTTTTTTGGAGAAACTATACAGCGGATCATTATAAAACTTTGATGCATTTATTAGTACATGTTTAAAGATAAAAAAAATTATTTTTTTATTTGAATATATCGCCTGTAGAGGTCGTCCTGGAAGCATCTTAGTGCAGCCGGCATTGTAAATTGGTGAGCATTCTCCTGCCTCCAAATTTCATCCAAACTGAAAAATTGAAATATTTTTTCGTTATTTATGAATTCCCATCGTCGATGAACCTTTAATATTCATAAAAACATTAAGTTAAACAATTATTTTTGCATGAAAAAGTTCAAAAACTTTGCCTAAAAATCGTACTTTTGTGTTCTAAGCTCCACCATTTTGGCACTTTTCAACTTTTTTCTTCTCTCTTTGGTTCATCGACGATGGGAATTCATAAATAACGAGAACATATTTCAATTTTTCAGTTTAGACGCAATTTGGAGGCAGGAGAATGCTCACCAATTTGCAATGCCGGCGACGCGGCTGCACTAAGATTTCTCCAGGACGACCTCTACAAGCGATATATTCAAATAAAAAAATAATTTTTTTATCTTTAAACATGTACTAATAAATGCATCAAAGTTTTATAATGATCCGCTGTATAGTTTCTCCAAAAACAATTCGTAAAATATACCTTATTTTCAGCGTTCTAAAGCAGGCTCCCCCCTTAAGTGACGACAACGTGTTGCGCTAGAAAATCTCGCTTTGGAAGATCCCCTTTCGGCGAACAATAATCATTATCATCTGCAGGTGCGTATCGATCATTCTGCTGCAAGATCTGATCATTTACTGTACGTTCGGGGATACCGATTTCGATCCTAGGTCCCCAATCCGATTTCGCTGTAGCGTCTTCTGATACGTCCGAGTGTGGTGCGGCGGCAATGTTCGCACAAAGTCGGCACTTCCGCCAACACGAGGACACATCCGGGTGGATTAAGTAGCGGATGATAAAAGACATATCGCAAGTTTTCCGATGTCTTTGTGGATGCCGCCGAGGCCGCAGTATTTTCAGGTAAACGCGGCTAGAGCCTGCTAGAGAGTCCCGAGAGCGCGGGCGTACTTTACCGGGCCCGGGGGTACCTCGGCTCAGGTACGTAAAGTACCAGAGAAACGGCGCAATGGGCACGATCCGGTGTTTGATCTTCATTGCTGGGCAAACAGCGGCACGTTCGGCATTTCGTCGAAAGGGCCCGATATGCGCGCGGCCTCTCGAGTGGGTCCCACTTCTGCCGGCTGGTCGCCGTGCCGCAACGAGCTTTCTCATCTTTCCATTTCCCTGAAAACACATCCACGCTCACGTAAAACGCATCCCCGTGTCGAGAAAGGGTACAGGAAGTCTTCATTTTTTCAGAGTTGAAGATTACGTACTTTAATAATCAATTTTATTATATATTATGCATAAGTTATACTTATCTTCTATATCAGAGTTCACGATAATATAATTATTACAACTGATTATAATAAGCTTTCTTTTAAGACAGGATTATGTGCGTAGTACCTCTACAATATTCCAGAAAAGACAGAAAAGAAATACCGTTTATGTGTTTAGTTTGCAAAAATCGCGAACGGAACTTTTGTAAAAATATTGCGAAAATCTATTCCGCGCTCAATACGATAGCACTCGATATCAGACGCGCGTTTGTTTGTACGTTCTAATCCTAATTATCCGCGTACTCGGACAATCCTGACAGACTTAGGTGTGCGATAATATTGAACAAATAGCGGTTTAATCGCGTCGGGGAGAATGTTGTTTGTACAACCGATAGTAGATCATTGACCGCGTTAATAATAAACTACTATTAACTTGTTATTCAATGAATCGATAATGTCTGATATTCATGTTGTTTAACGTAATTAGTTGCCCTTTGTCAAGACCATTTTGCGCATTGATCTAAAATGTTTACCTGGTAGACATAGATATATTTGAACTTGGCGTAACCTGCAGATACGTATCCCGGGCTAGAGAGTAATTCGATTTACGTTGCACGATGTAATTTGCAAACCTGCGCCATAAATTCCAAGTATTGACTTTCAAAGCAATCCTCATATTTCACGTAAACATAATTTATGCGAATAACCAGAGTGCGTTTTACTTATTCGTGTCCATATGTGTCCCACCAAATATTGTTAATTAGCAGCGATTTTAATTATTTAATGTGCTGGACGTACCGCAATTCAATGCGAAATTTTATATTATCATCCCACATCGATGCACAATTGAAAGAGGAATGTAGATGTTTGTTGCAAATCATTATTACACATAGATTTTATCACCGTACCTCTCGCTATTCTGTTTATTTTGCAATTTTCATTTTCCTCGTTTGTGGTACATATTAAAATATATAATATTCTTTTTCTCGACATTTACTTTTAAATATCCTCGTTCGAGCATGCAAATTTAGTGAAAAAGGATCTAGATGACGTTCTCTTTTGCCTAGCGAAAAAGACACTGTTGGAAGTACGTGCGCGTGAACGAGAATCGTAACATTCCGATCACCTCCCTTCTAAGATCTCCGTCGTCGGGGAGATCGATTAGCCGATTTGTCGAGAGACATATAGTTCCGGCGTGCTTCCTTCGTTTTATGTAATTTCCGCGCCAATATTAGCACGCTGCGTTCCGCCGTCGCGTTCCACTCTCGACTTGGCTTCGTGTATTGACTTGTATGTCCTCCGCAAACAGACCAATCAATACCAATCTCTTAAGTTCTCGTAAGTACATCCCATTTTAAATGAAACGGATGCTTGTTGCTCGTGATTAAAAAAAAAGAGAGAAAATCATCGCGCAATAACGCATCCTATAGAACTAAAATTCACATAGCGCGTATAAATCTTTTTTTCTACTCGATGGTGGATTTTTCCAATCTTTTTTTAGTGCGCTCTTCAGTTCTTTCATGACAACCAGTGTGTTTTTCATGGCAATTTTGGAAAAGACGGAACAGAAAACTGGTAATTGTTTTAATTCAATGAAATCCTATTCACGTTAAATAACTTTTAGACAAAATAAGAGAAAGATGATGGATGAGAGGTATAAAAGATATTTAAAAAAAGTAAAAATGTTCCCCTATATATGTAAAGCATAATGCATAAAACAAATTATACAAATGCTTAATGTAGTTATAATTATTATAAAAATTTAATTAAGTATGATATCATAATGCCTTATGTATCGATATGAAACGATAAATGTACGAACGATGAAAAGAACAAGTACGCTGAGAGCAACAATAGTGCAGGAGCAACTAAGAGGATCACGCAGGATAATGTGTTGAGTGGAAGCTGCTGGCTCAAAGAAAAGGGGATTGGTGACGAGATAGAAGCACGCTTCTCCGCACATTCATGACGACAAAAGGGACAGCAGCGTAAATGATAATAACGTCCAATACACGACAATACATTCCTCAATAATTAATTTAATTTGTTTCATAGTCGTAAATCACAGTGTTATAAATATTTTATTAAAATTATTAAAATTAATAATTATTTGTCACCACTTTAACATTCTTCTTCTATCCGTTTTCAATTTCCAATGATATGATTGCAATAATTCGACTTTTAACAATGTAGCGAGCACTTCTCTCTCTTTCTCTCTCTCTCTCTCTTGTCTATAAATAAACTATTATATTATATTAATCGAAATAATTAAATTCTGTGCTTCTGATACACATCTATCGCAAATGAACGAAATGTAGATACTAGTGCGAGTGACGAAATATTAATGAACGACACGGTGCGAAATGGCGGCGGCGAAAGAGAGGAGCGCAAGGAGAACACGAAGAAGGGAGGAAACGCAGAACGCGGAGGGTAAAGACGAAAGCAAGCCACCCACGGAGCCGGCAGAGCCCGACAAAGGCGCCTCCGCGCCACTTGTCCGATCTCTCTCGGATCTACGCAAATAGACACCCCCGCGGCCGGCTTTTAACGTTCTCCAGTTCTCGTTCTCTCCGTTTCTTTCCCGCTTGTGTTTGCCGGGCCCTCTCGTCTCACCCCTTTTGCTTATCCGCTGCCGATACACCTGCGCCAACGACGATGCGACTAGTCGACATTGTCATCCTGGAGGTGCAAACCGCAAAACCCAGCGTCATTGTTTATCCCGATGCGAGAAAAGTGCCGGCACTAACGTACCATCCATTTTCCGCGTCTCTCTTCCCTTTTTCCATTCGCCGACGTCCAGGAGGAAAATCCTCCTCGCGTCGCTTACGCGTTCGGTTCCACCCGTTTCATCGAGAGACCAAAAAAAGACGAGGGAATATTTCAATATGTTCTAAAGCAAAAGCAAGGTCCTTTCTAAGGCAGATTATCTGAAAGGGAAAAATACAAAATTAAAATTAGATGAAAGTTATATGATTCGGATTTTCGCGTTCTGCGTTTTATTATCATAGAAATAATTGCAAAGCTTGTAAATAATTGCAAATTAAAATTCTGAGAAAACAGACTTCTCAGACTGCGGGGGAGTTTAAATGGACAATAAAATTTCGTTTATTTGATTGCACGTTGTAAAGAAACTTAATCGAATCTGAATCTTTTTCGTGCATGTGTTGCTCGCAAATATTCGCTTGACGAAAGATTACGTTCACGATATCCGAGCTTGTCCCATCCGGCGGAAGTCCATCGAATCTCGGTCCGTCAACATCCGCGGACTATTCCTTCTCTGGTGTCGCAAACGCGAAATGAAGGAAAGGGGTACGGTCGCAAATGTTTGTACGTATGTGTTAGTGTATGTGTGTGTACCTGTGCATCCGAGTCGAGAGCATCTCGCGACAGTATTGTCTGAGCTCGCTCTCGCGTAAATCGATGTCGAGAGTTTTCCCCGGTTATTGGCGCGCTTCGTAACGGACTCCGTAAGTAAGGACGACTTCGTCATTCAGGACGATCTCGTTGTTGGCACCGTTGATACCCGGGCATATTTAGAGAGGACTCAGTTTTATTTGTCGGCATTAAAGTCGGCTCTCCCGTGAGACGGAGACGCGTCTCATCATTTCGCCGACGTCCAACTGTCATGTCGGGTTCTTTCTCGCGCGACAACTCTCGAACGCTCATCATTAAGACATTCGATATTAAAGATTCGTACCAAATAAATAAGTGCCATTCTATGATCTTTTCCCGTAAATTTCATTTCCAAATATAATCGATCAATTTGTCGTTGAAATTCGAGTTGGTGGCACTCTACGTGTGCGATACCTAGTGATAATATTAATAATCTACCGATTGTACGAATTATTATCTATACTGATACACGATCAAAAATACGAAGGCGCGCAATTAACGAAATTTTCGCTGCGAGCTTTTCCTGGCGATACGTAGCGGCTCGAAATTAATCGTACATTTATTCAGAGAATTCCAATAAAATCGGGAACGCCTACGAAGCTGGAATCGAGGAGGCGCGGCTTGGAATCCCGCGTGTACGTGCCCGTGATAACACGTACGTCCCGATTACCGGGTTACCGGCAAAATCACGTTTCCGGAACGGCGAATAGACGCGTTCGACGATTTGCGAGTGTTTCTCCGGAAATTTTCGCCTCGCTTCCTGGATTCCATACGCTTTCGTTGGTACGTAAATATCGACTCTACGTCCGCTCAAGGAAGTTTGCATTTCGCTACGTTTCCATGGCGGAGGCGTACGTTGATAGTTATTAAAATAAATTATCGTCGGAAAATCGCGATATTTTAGCAATACTCTTTCTGCCCTAGTCGTATCTGTCCTTAATTAAACGTTCTTTCATATCTGACTGTAATCGTTCAGTTATACGATTGATAAATTAGCCGAAAAAACATCGTGTAAGCATGTATGATAAATAAAATATAATTTCTAACTAAATTTTTTATTTTTCATATTTTTCATATAAAAGATTAGTATTTTTTGCGTTGTAATACAAGGATTGATACTAAACAATGAAAATGTGAACCATCTGTATTCTTCGTGTTTGTATATAACTACTTTTCTTTTCTAATAGCTGATAAAATAATTAATTAAATAATTTATCAAAAGCTGATAAAATAATCAATCTTTATATAAAAATTGTGCAAAAACAGTATTTATTTAAATCTAACTAAATATTTTTAATGATATTCATGATTATATCAAATTATTTTATTCTAATTTTATATAATCTATAATCTATAATATATAAATGTATTAAAAATTTGTTTTCTCTTGGCTTATTCTACATCCTTTTGCTTGAGATTCACTTGCTACATGTACAAAAATATACAAAAGATAAAAGAAATAATTTTTTATCGCGTTATCATCGCTTTTAACAAATAGAACGAGACTCGTTTGGCATCTCTTTGCGTCATCATTCACAGTATGAAAAACCGATGATATGCTGCCGTATTTGCTAGCTTTTACGTACATGATAATAGGTTCCCGACCCCTTCTAGATAAAAATGTTGATGACACTTGCTTGTTCGCGCATCGGAGCGCAGACACGCTTAGCCGGGAGGCACAGCTTTATGGCGTCTCGGGGGTAATCGGCGAGATTACCGTCTTGTATAGTTTTCATCGATAATTAATCGATAAACGCGACGTTTTGTTTACACCCGACCTACATTACTTTGCGATAATGTCATGCTGTCGATTGCGTCCGATTTGGTTGAGGTGCACAGTCAAAGCCAATCGGTAGCTGACAATTTTGTAGATAAACCTGTAGTGTACATGCATAGATATCGTTTTATGTTATTCTTCTTTTGCACCTGGTATCGTAATGTCAATAAACGTAGCATTGTCTTTTAGTTCAATATTGCGGAGGGTTCCATGAAAAAGAATTTTCTGCAGACTGTTGTACCTTACGTACAACCTTTACTCGACTACCTTTTTTTATCAGAATAAATATTTCGTCACACACGCACACACGATATTGATTTCAGAAATTATTTAATGTACAAATAAATGCCAACTTGAGAGAGTATGTCCACGCGTAAGTCCAATATTAAGCATAACTCCTTGATTACATATTATATTATTTTTATTACATTTCTCAATTAAAGAATTTATTCTACAAGAATGAAAAAGAATAAAAATTTTGCGTTTTCCAAGGGTTACGCATATCGATAAAATCTAGGAGATATGCAGCTGATTTGTTAGTGGGAAAAGCATATGTAATGCAGTGATTGAGAGACACTCAGGCGTATGTCAAGCAGCCGAAGTTACAATATCGCCAAACAAAATTCAATAAACCCTTCGGCAGAACGAAGCGTCACTCCAAATATTTCCAACTCAAACAGCCGTTCCAGTAATTCCCTCCACTTATACCGCTTCGTATCAAAGGTAAAGATTGGTTCAGCCAAATAATGGTATAGCAGCGAACTGCAGCCGGGAACGCGCAATCGAAAACGTTATATATTGGAGTCTCCGTGCCCGGGAAAGACGCGGAGAAAAGTAAATGGCCGGAATATATTGAACGCCGGGGAATTTGTTGATACACTCGCGTACATAATCGCAAATGCAATACGTATCATACACATTTGCGACCATGTCGCAAAAAATTTCACGGACATGATGATCCTCCGCTGCTGGTTTTCGTGCTTGTTTGACAATCTGCGAGCGCATAAGAGCGCATCTGCGACGAGATAAGAGGGTATGAATTTATGAAGGATTCGTCAGTCCATTAATTGGTACCTCACTATTGTTCCACGTTACTTTCCGGCTCATTTTGACGTAGCATCGAATGCTACAGCCATCAGACGTCGCAAATGAATTTCAAATGGCTTCAGATGTCGAGATCGTCTTGACATCTGAACGTAACGAGACGCTGGAGAGGAGAGGATCCTCGCGTGTCAGGCGGGGGCGGCAGCCTCTCCCGAGGGGTGGCAAGTAAGTTCCGATACGAATGCGATAAGTGGCCGCGGGCGGGTGCCAATTAGTCGCGCGCACGTTGCCGCACGGAGGGTCGACGAAATTTGCGAGGGAAATCTGAATGAACGTGCCTCGAATCGCGCGCTACGCGGTTAATACAAATGTGTATTACCGAGCAAATAAATAAATATTTGGTCATGAGCGGAGCAACTCAAATATGTTCAAGCAATGTCAGCAGCATCTCTGCCGTTTCTCTCTTTCCAGTTCTCCCCCGCTCTCCCGAAGCATCTCCCCCCCCCTTCTCGCTCTCTCCCCCCTTCTCTCTCTCTCTCTCTCCCCCTTCTCTCTCTCTCTCTCTCTCTCTCTCTTTCTGATCCCTCCCATTCTCTCTCTTTCCCTTTTGCTTCAAGCTTCGATTTCTCTTCTTCTTACTCTCACTATCTCTTGCCATCTCACTTCTGTTAAGAACATCCCTCTTGCTTTCTTCCTCCCTTTCCCTTCCTCTCTCTCTCTCTCTGTTTCCCTGATCTCTTGTGTGTATATGTAACTACTATTATGCTGTCGTCATACACGCGCTACGTACAAACTCGCTTGGTCGTGTAGGCAGAATGGTAGTATTCGAGTACAATATGTACCTAGTCTACCCCCCACAAGTTGACTCTCGGTATTTGATTCTTGAATCATTCTGTGTACGGGAGGAGCGGTTAATCGCAGGTTAAATATTTTGGCTGATCGCGGTGTTTTCGACGCCTAACGACGATCGTTTGCCTTTCACGGCTGCCGAAATTGCGAGGATCGCGTTTGAGGGAGTGTTCTGAGATCCCCCTCTAAGAGAGAGCGAAGGAATGCTCTAATCTAAGATGTACAGGATTTATTTTTTTATTAGACAAAGGTATAAATTTTAAGCACTCGTTTAATTCTCAGGATGCGCATTCACTCTTTCCATGGCATACGTTAAAGAGATAAATGTTTTTGTCTTGATAATTTGACTATTTTATTTTAATTGTAATATATTGTAATATATCGGCGAGAGAGATAGAGAGTGGATATATCTCAATGAATTAAATTTCACTGCTGGATATCATCAGCTTGTTGTAGCAATTGCGCGGCATGCAGTGTTGGTGAAACGATGAGGTAAAAATTTATCGTTCTCCGCTCGAAGTCGAGGAACAATTAATGCTATATGTGAGACACTTGTGTAAACCCATCAGTGCCGGTGGCGTGCACTTGTGATTCATGTGTCGTAACGACGCATAAACGAACTACGAATTCAAAACTTTTGGCCGTGTCCCGTGACTGTATAAATAATTTTAATGTAAAATGACGAGCTGTCCCACTTTTGAAACCATGACTGGTCGCGCTGTAAGCGTATCAAGTAAAAATCGTTTTCTTCTTATATCATGATTAAGTAAATTATCGCACAAATAAGTTCTTTTTCCTCTTTCGAATTTTCTGAAATATAAAATAGAAAGATGAAGAAAGCAAAGAAAAGCAAAACTGATGTATTTAAAAAACAATTAAATTTCTATAACTTACTTATTAATTATTTAAGAATCGTTTATGATTAATAGTTTATAACAATCTTACAAAAACGATGTATTAGTAATATAATGTATAATAATAAAATTCAGCAGAATGTAAATTTTATGCATTTATACACGTGCTCTTTTATATATCCTTTCTTATCTTAACTCATATAATAATCTTACTTCGAGGGACACAGATATTTTTGGTATATTTGTCAACAGATTATTCGTATCGTCGTATCGCTATGTGAATTATAGCGTAATAAAACGTTACGTAAGCATACGTTTGGAAAGGTACCGCTCTTGCGCGCGCATGTACTGTTTTATATCTCTAATACGTTTAACACACCATTTCGTTACAGAAGATGAAGTCGGCGAAACGTCGTCTCGATGCTCTTAAACGACGTAGCGTTCGTTTCCATAAATAACGCGCTTTACGCGTAACATGTGATGATATTACGCTCATCTGTGGATTTCATTATCGTGCATACAGAGTGTCATTAGATATTTCAAATTTAAAAAAATATTATCCTTATAAAAATTACATTACATTAAATCTACAAGAAATTAAAGTATTAGCAAAAATATTCGTTGAAACTGATTTTGTATGTTTAATTAAATTAAAAATAAAGCGCTCGCCGTTAAATATATTCTGTCAATGATTTAATCGACAGATTTGCTTCATCTTATTCTCAGCAAAGACATGAACACTCAAGTGGGAAAGGACTCCAGAGTCCAGAGAGTCTTTTTCCACGATTTTCCCTTGAAACAAAATTTTGTCAATGTCGCACGTTTTTGGTTCACTCTGTACACTCCCGCAACACGTACAACGTCGTTGTCGCTAAATGTACCAGCCTTACAAACTTGTGCGCGCGATATCTATCCTCTAGGTTCATATCCCACCCCATAAATACATTACCTGATAACGCACGCTGCGTCGCGTCAACGATAAGATATCCGGCGACGAAACATTCACGCGCTACTTCGAGGTAAAATCCGTTTCACGGCGAGAGGCACGAATTTACATCGCGCTGCTCTGTTGCGCATGAGCCCAGCCCGTGCATGTATCCGGGATTTATTACTCTGTGAAATTGTTTTTCTTTTTTCCATAATAGCAGCGCGCCCTGCACCGAATTTTGGTGTCCGACGAGAATTTACCGTCGAAATAGATCCCTCTGTGCACAGAATTTATTACTTCGGAAAAGAATTCACGATTTTTGTATCTCTCCCTTCTTCTCTCTCTCTCTCTCTCTGTTTCTCTTTTTCCTCCAAAAGAACGCTGTATATTACGCTCTTGCGAGGGATTTCGTGCTATCACGATCGAACTTTATTTCGGCGTGAAATTGATTTTTGGAGAACCTCATAATTCGGGCTTTGGAATATTCCCGGTGAGCTGGATTATGAAACAGAGAACTTTTGTAATCCCGCATTAAATTCGGAAATAGAGTAGAGATTTAACATTCATATTCATTTTACCGTTATTCATGGCAGAATACGTTGATGCACGTAAAACAAAATTGGAAGTATATGAGATAGCTGCTTTGCGCCCGACAGTTTATTTAATAAAAAAAAATAATAGAAAATTAAGAAGCAAACGAGCGTAAGTCGATTCTGATTAAATAATCAGCGATGAGAGCCAATGAACGTGGAAGAGCGGCTGATAGGAAAGACGGAAAAATATCAAGAGGGGATTGGACAGTGCAGGGCTTTAGAGAGCGGGGTAGTTTCTTCGTTAATTTAAGAATATGCCTCGTTAGTCAAATCACGTCCACCTCGTTGCCTCAACGGCAGTTGATATAATTAATTAAAAGCCCTAGGTGTGCGCCGTCAGAACGAGTCTTGCAAAATCGGATTAGGGAACAGCTTGAAAACTTCTTTTCGCCCGTGGACATCGTTTCTTCCGGATATCGATAGCAATTAATTAGCGTCGCAATTACCGGCCGCTTAGCTGAAACCTTGTAAAATTGCCTCGATAACGATGCTTGGTGAGACAAGATATATAGGTATCCGAGAACTTCGTAACGATGCGTATAAAGGTGCTTAAAAACTAAAACATTTATCGTGAATGTAAAAATGCTTGACTTTGAAATTAGAAATTATTATTTATTGATATCGTGATTAATGTAATAGTTTTCTTAACATTGATATCAAGATATTTCTCAGCAAATAATTGAGAATAAAAATGCATGGAGAATAAAAAATAAATAAATATATTTATTTACATATGAACGTACAAAGAAAATATTGAAGTAACTATGTTTGAGCAAAAATCTGATTAAGATCTTTATTAATTCGTAGAACTCTTGCGTGTGTGAGTACAAATAGAGCGGTAATTTAAAGTAAAGTTCTTCGGCCGCTTTTATTTCTTCGTGACAACACAGTGAAATTCACGCCCGGATTTTACGAGGTAAAAGAGCTGATAGAAGCAAGGAGATACGAAAGCTCCGTGCTGATATTATAATCTCTTGAAGGCGTAAAGTGTTGTGAATCATCCTCAGATCGTGACACGATGGTACTCTTTTTTTCTACGCACGAACGACGTTTTCCGTCGTAAAAGATTTTCCAGGAACGCTGTTTACATGAAGCGCGCGCATTTGACGTATCTTTCTGCATAAAATTCGCAATGAGAGTCAATATGTACACGTTGTTTCATACATCAATTTACGGCTGATATGGAAATTATCCAGATGACAAGCAGCTGATGAAGCAAACGAGATTGAAAAGTGTAACAGCGCATATTACGAAAAAAACTGGCGTATTTTCCGATCTTTTTGTTTCTGCAGGTACCGTATAGCTTTCGCGTTTCGCAAGCAGGACACCGACATACACACATCTCACGCATGAATCACGAGCCGAAGGGTATAAATTGCGGAACGCACTGCAAAATTAGCGATTCGTTCCGGATTGAAATAATGGCAGCAGCATATTCGAGAATGCACATTCCTGACGTTAAACATGCTTCATGTGAAATGTCAGATCTTCGACCTTTCCTCCTTCATCTCTATTTATTATATGAGATATATATATTTTTTATTAAAATACATTGCGCAACACTAAATATTTTATAAGAAAAAAGAAATTAAAAAAAATTAATATAACGCTCTTTTAATAATTCCAACTTTCTAGAAACGAAATTCATATGATAATTAAATCAAAATTAAATTTACCGAATACGAAAATAAGATGCAGATATATTTACTTATCATTTTGTCTGTTGGTTTAATCATTAGTCATCATTACAATCAGTCATGAAATTTTTGCTCAATCGTTAACTAAATTTCTTATTATTATTATTACTACTATTTTTCGTTAGTTTCGCTTTATTGTCGACGATGCAACGTGAACGAAGACAAGCCCGATCGAGCCTCGTTGTCGCCTTTTTTTCGCATTCTCATTACGCTCGGTCTTCGAGGCAGCGGGCGCGTGGTGTGGTGTAAAGAGCACGTAATTACACGGAGCTCGGCGATCGATTCCTCGGGTAGGTAATGAATTTTTTACGACGTTACCCTCCGCAGCAGAGGAAGATTCATCCGTCCGCTCATCCGCGGACGATGAGGGCCGTAGCCGATCGGGCAAAGCATCGGTCCGAATTGAAACGACGATACATACGTGAGTCCGCCTCGTCTCGAAGCTCCTCTCTCATTCGGATCTTCGCTCTTCTGCAAAAGCGAACTCGCAAGAGAGTCTCGTTCTCGATAAAAGCGAAACGAGACACTAAAAAAAGGAATGTCATCTTCGTCAAGTTACGGTAGTTATCGAAAATTCCGTGATGCTTCGTACAATATATACAAATTCTTTGTATTCTGGAATTTCCTGGATCTCTTCTCCTCGTTTTCTCTAAATTGTACGTTTACGAGGCACTTGTAATCAACTTACTTGCGTAACCGACGACATTCGCAGATCGTGATTGAGATATACGGGATTATTCTTCGATGTTAGCCGTGCAAGGTACAAGAGCGGCGAGAAACCTGAGCAGGAATCCTTTTGTGATCAAACGAACTGTGTAATAATACAGTTTGCAGGGACACGCACACACGATCTTGTAAACGTTCGAGGCTTGCGCTTCTTCATGTGGGTCCGTACGAAAACGATGCTCAACGCCAAACAATCGATAACCTGGATGATGTACTCGATAATAGAGGAGAGGCAGCTCTCTCTTTCTCTCTCTCTCCCCTCTGTCTCTCTTTCTATCTCTTTCTCTCTTTCGAGTGCCGCACCGCTGCTTGCCGCTGTGATCGGTTCGTGTCGAGGAAATTCAGAGGAGTCCCTTCTGCGTTATAAACGCGCTGTTTGCTCAATCTATACCACCTACCTACCTACTACCCCTTACTCAGTCTTATTCGCCCTTACACACAGGGTGAACCAGTCGAACCGACGGAGACGGAGAGACGCCGAGCGGTACAGAAGGGGAGGAGGGAAAGCGCGCAGAGGGCGAGATCTTATGTATATATATGTGTGTGTGTATATATATATATATATATATATATATGTACGTATATAATATATGTATATGCTCGACCAACCAACCAGTCATCCAGCCAGCCAACCGAGCGACTATTATCGATTGGACTTTATCGAGCTATCGATCTGGACTAATATGCGTTCATCGTCTGGTCGACGAGCGAGCCGAGGAGAAGACCTTTGCTGACCCGGAAGAAGAACCAAGGAGGAAGACCTAGTCTCCGCGTCCGACATGATCCTTTCGAGGGATTAGGAGAGTCCTTTCACATGCAGCAGAAATAATTATATTCCGGCAATTTTCTGCGAATCTTTTATCTACCGAAATAAAATAAATTTTTCACGTTTAAAATCGGTTTTACATTTACAAATGAAGGTAAATGTTCAGATTAGGGGCGACCTCACCGATTTCAATGTCCTTGACATATATTGTGAGGCCCTTTACAGAATTTAAAAATTAAAGTCTTCGGAAGTCGATCGACTTTCGGACGCTATTTCCGACGTCGTTTCGTGACTCGCTGCAGCGTTAACCCCTTCACATCGTCGGCATCGTCGTTTTGTGTACCCGCGCTGTCCTCCGCGCTTTCCCTCTGTACCCTACGAATAATCGAAACGCAAGCAGCTCTCAGATTCATGCACCTCGCTTCGCGAGCCAAATGCGAGGCATATGGCGCGAGGCCGATGTTGGCGTTTGCCGGGTTGACACGCCAAGGTGTGTGTACCTGCCAACCTTTTTACGACCTTACGTGGTGCACGAAAGCTCGTCACAACGTTGCGCCCAAGTCAGACAGGCGCCCGCGCGACGGGGCACGCCAGATTATTTAACCCCCGAGAACGGCATATGCCATTACGAAACCTCCCCTCTATGATACGGGCGAGTTATCGCAATTAACCCTCGTCGGAATCGGGACCGCGATACCGATCGCGTATGAAAGGCTATTTTATTTGTCTCCGTTCGGTCAAATCACCGCCAATGCGACCCGGGCGCAGCTTGTTGTGCCCCGTTAAAAGTGGCAATTTCCGCCAGCAACGTGATATATTTGTTATGAACAAAAACGCGTTGGCTTGAAATATCCGGTCGCGAGCGAGATTGATTGATCGCGCGGTTGTTGCATGATGGATGAAAAAAAAAGTTCGCAGTACCGCGTGAATCGTTGATGGCAATTGTGCGTGTATATATCGAGCGACGCAATCACGGCCTTTTGTCGATGACGAACGTACCAAGCGCGGAAGATATACGCGATTTGGGGAAGCTCGAACACAATTTATTAGGCATGATTTCCTTCAGGTAAAGTAGTTCAAGACGCGTAACTACCGCTTAAATAGCACGTTTAACGGCGGGGCAGAGAATGTTTGTTAAAATGTTTGTACGCGGTGCGGAGTTCGATCAATTCGGAGCTCTTGATGTAATATTGACCATCGCTCCTGGCGCAAGTAACAAAAAAGCCGTATTTGCGCACACGGTGCTTCCATACCTTCTCCCGGAAGGTATCGATTTACGTTCATTAAGCCAACTGCACTGGCAATCATTGAAATAAGAAGGCGAAGATTTCGTTGACTCAACCCTTTTGCGCTGGATTCTTCTTTAATAAGCTATTCGCGATCGTACTCAGGAACATTTCCTAGAGCGTTCTCTCGCTCTCTCTTTTTGTAGGATGTGCATATAGAAGCTGGAAACCCTAGTGAACATTTATGCACTTTTAAAGCCGCTTCTTAGGCAAAAACATTGTTGAATGTCTTTTTTCATGTGAGTTTTTAATATCAGAACTTTGTCTAATAATCAGGCATGTTAATGTTGTTGGAATAATATTCAGCGTAAAATTTAGCATGATATTTATTTCGCAATTGTGAGAAAGATTTTAAATTGTTTAAGGGACATACAATTTGAGAGCATAATTTATGTAATAAATTCAACAAACTGAATCTTGTTATTAGACTACACCAATTTACAGGAATACGAATAGAATAATAGCGAACGAGACAACCTTTCTAGGGTTTATTGCTTCATATTAATTGCGCGTTGAGAGGAAAGTGAACCAAACAAGAAAATAGTTTGACATCAGTTAGTCGTTGGTTATACCTATTACTGCACGATAACAATCACTAAACGAGCATCTTGCTCCGAAACGAGTTTGCTCCGGGTAAACTATGTTGTCCAGGTCGAAGTTCGCGTCATAGGAAACTGTCATTATCGTGATCCTTGATAATATATTACCAGACCACATATACACACATCATATGTGTGTATCTAAAGACTCAGAAAATTGCAACAATTACGGTGCATCGTAAAAGACAGCATGCGCCGCGAAATAGCGCTTTGACATTTTCGAATATTTGATGGCTTGACATACAAGGGATTTAAAGCGCCGTTTATGAGGTTATTTACGACAAGATAAGCATGATACACTTAGACAAATATTATTTAGGGAAACAGTTGGTCGTACGTGAAATATTTATATTTGGCATTATAGATTTTTTTCATGTCAAACAATTTATACTTACAAAGGCTGATAAGGAAACTGAAGATAGAGCATTGTGTGAAAGAACTCAAAATGAACAAGAGAGATAACAACCGTAAATGATATTGAGTGACGTTGAATGATGTCGAACAATGAATTATAAAGGAGTTGATGAAACTGGAGATTCAAGTCTCATAAATTACTGAAACATCTCGTTCCGCGTGTTTTCTATTTATTCAGCTCGATCGGGCTCTCGCTTGCCGTTTATATATCCGTCACTATAATTTCCTAATAATACCCAAGAATTGATTCACATTCGGTACTCGCGTACTCGCGAACGTCCTTCCTCCTTCGTGCAGGAGGACGTAAAATCCCGTAGTCCGGTAGCCCGACGTTGCACGCAAGTTTCAGTGCTTACGAGCAGTTATGGAGGGCGAATGCCTGCATATTTCATGAGCAAACAGAGTTCAGTCCCCATGGCATGCGCTGCAACCAACCCTGCTGCTGCCATTCGGCGTGACTAGCCGAGCTTGCGCAAGTACCGGCCGGCTTCGAAAAGATTTCGCTACCACATCGGATATTCCGGCTCGACGTAGCATCCAGAGCAACGAATCTGAAAGTCTTCTGAATATCTGAAAGGAACGATCGCTCTTTAGACTCTTGTCACTGAATTATTTTTACGACACGTTTTGCGCATGGTACGTGACTAATATCTATCAGAAAGATTATAAAATACATGTAAATCTTGATGTATGTGAAATATATTTTTTTCATTCCATGAATTTTCTCCTTCTGTGAACGTTATGTTTGATTCGATAAAGAGATGATAAGGAAGGAAGAAATTTTCCATATTGCGAGAGAGTGTGATCCAAGACAGCAGCAAGGAGCAATTATTTGTTCTATAATGTTAGTCCATTATCATCGAGGTTGCATGTAGGTACGACGACCGATAACATTACAATTTGCCGATTAAAACGTTGCGATTGCACGCATACTCTATACCTGCCAATATTCTTTACACTAATCTCACTTAATTACTTTTCATCGCCGATGCTTTGCATAAAACATTATTATAGGAACATTCTCATCAGCCTAGATTGAAATTAGATATCTGATTTGACGCAGGGACTTTAAATGCAAGGGAAAAGCAGTTGATTTTTCTTAACAGCGATATTTCCTCGTGAATTTTTTATTCACGCTCTCATCCGGTATTTTACCGGAAATCGGTAGCCATAATATTTTGAGTGCAATCACAAGGAAGCACATACATCGATAAAAAATCTACACGAATAATTTCAATAACGGCGTTGTGTACACACGATGGACGTATTTTTTACAGCAGATGATTTATTAACCGAATATTACGTCAATATATCTAGTGTACATTTTATGGACGATAAATTTGCGCGACTTCGGTGGATTTTGCGTAGATCCGAGAGCGGTATTTCGTAGATTGCAGATAAAATAAAATTTGATCCACATTTGTGAATATTCTCTTACGGGAAAAAGCTATCGGCAAACATTGGCAAATAAATGCCATTAATATTTCTCAAACGTTCCTCTGAAGCTGTAGTTGAAGCTCATCAACGTGCACGATCGATCACAAAATAACGATAATTTAACGACGCATATAGAGTTATATAATGTTACCTACAACGTTGACATAAATTCGCTCAATTTCATAGTTACGGATCTAGGGCAGATCTTTTTTGTCATATCAGATCTTGGTGCTGCAAATGCTGTTGGTAGGAATAGACGGATATGGTGACCGATGTTTCTTGCTCTCGTTTCCTATCGACGCTAATTGTCGTCGCAAGGCTCTTATGGGCGAACTTGATGCACCATGCTCGCGGTGAGCCGCGCGACAATTCCTTGTTTGTCTGTTTGTCCCGTGCAAATAAGCGCTCGCGCGCCCGCGAGTCCCTACTTTCGTCGCGCAAACAATACGGACACGTAGCCGTCACGTTTCCGCGTTTTCATCCCCGTCAGAGACACCATCTACCCTCTGTCGTCGCGTGACGATTCGCGATACCCCGTGAGCGCGAACCCGCGAAAATTATCGCTTCGGCGCAAATAATAAATCGCGCGCTGATTACGCACCCCCGACGCGACGGTAACACTAACCCCGTCTTCCCGGGACCGAACCTGAAATTTGCATGAATCATGCGTGTTCTTGTCTTTTGTCAACATTTTTATTACGTAAAATGTAAAGTCCGAAATAGCATAAAAATTCAATTGTTATCGACAGGATAAAATGCTGTACTTTGAAAGAAAAAAATGAAGTTAAAATAAATTTAAATGCAACATAAATGTATTCAAGAATTCAAAACTTTTGAAAGAAAAGTAACTTAAAAATTCGTAAAATTTATTTGTTTGTTACTCGATGTGTACTCCTCGGAATAATTGACGTTTAAGATGTGATATGATTAACTTCGGATTAATTGAGGGGAGATTTCACTGGTCTCCGTATCAATTCCGCAATCATGGCAGTTACATACCGATTGGGATCAGAGAGGCTGCTGATCGCTAACCCCCGCGAAGGTGCAAGGGGAGGTTATCGCTTCGCCGTCTCGGTTACCAGGGATTTATTTTCAATTAGATTATCGTGCGCCTGGATACAGGGTGAAATCACGGCGCCTCTCCGACAATGCCACCCCCTGTCCTTCCTCCGCCCGGACCCTCATATACATCGCCACCCCTCTTCCCCGGCAATCGAGCGGCGACAATGCGAACAACGGCCGAGGCGGGCCCGGCGTGACCCACGCGCCGCTTAATATCGTCGCCGATAAAAGGAGCCGGCGATGTTTTACAAACAGCTATGCGCCACGCGTCGCATCTACCCCCTTGTCAAAACATTCCGAGCAGCCGCCGCCGCTACGCCGGTGTGCCACGATAATGGGGTAAGTCACGTGCCGCCCTTCGTCTTCCTCGGCACGGCACTGGGAAATTACGAAGCGCGGCGGATGGCAGTCTTTGGGAACGAAGGAATATGGAGGGTTGATTGGATCGAAAGCTGTCTTGGCTTTCCTACAGAGGAAGCTGGAGGAAAAGCCTGTTTTCATTGCATACCGAAGATATTTTTAAACAGATGCGCGATTGATTCGCACACACGGCGAGAAACCGCAAGCGCGTAATTCTATCGATCATGGAAGTGTTCGACCCCCATGCGAGGACCCTACGAAGAACGTGGCGGCGTAAAGCGTATGGGAAATTGTGGGAATGATGGGGGACAGGTCGGACGCCTCGGGGAATTGGTTCGTAATATCGCTGGAACTTAGAAGTATCATCGAAGGATAGTTTGCATCGGCTAGTGTCGCAATTAACTTTGCCAACTACTCGAAGGTGATTACTTTTTCGGGCAAAGAGAGGGTAACTTGTTAAACGCGTGGGAAAGCCTGGAAGGCATTGCGCGTGTTTTTAACACGCTGCCGCTTCTTCTTCACGGTCGTGGATTCAATCAAAACTGATTTTGTTTCTCTATCTCCCTCGTAATAATCATGATGCATTTTGCAGAATGAAAGTCTGACTTGCTGCTCATCGAACGCGTTTCGTGGTGTCATTAAAACGTTGCGATGCCAACAACATCAGCAGGATGATGGTTGATAAACGATCAACATTTCGGTGATCGCAAGATTTGTTAAACACACAGGATGCTTCGCCACAACGCGTCGCCAAACAACGCGCGGCGCCACGTCAAAACGGCGTCAGCCCGATTCTGATAATGCCGATTTACGATGCGCTTAACGGCCGCTAATTATCTGATTTATCGTGCAACGTTGCACTAATGCGATTAACATCGTAACGTCGAGCTTCGCCTATTCTGTGGCGGTGCCCGATTCGAAAGCTCCCAATCGCGCGATTATCGGCGATTGCGCTAATGCGAGATGGTATTTAGATGATACAAATGTGATTCGTAACCGTACATTTAACACTGCAAGCTTGGCAATGCCATTACGTAACAAGACGCAAGGTATGTGAGATTTTTCAATATTTATGGATTTGATGTTTTTGTTAGTAAATATCTATTTAAATCATTTTTGCAATTGCGAAGAGAAGATGGAATATTTCCATTTTATACTTTGAAAATCTTGGTGGAATAAAAAACCCGAAAATGTCTTAATTTCTTGATGATGGGAATTACTGAATAATAGGAGGCTGAACAATATATTATTTTATTATTATTAAATGTACTGCAGAGCAATAGTACAAATATGTGAGCGATATTTTTTTTATTCGTGTACGCAAACTCGTGATACAATGCTTTCTTTCTCAATTTCATGATATACATACATGCATATGTGTGTATGTGTATACGCGTGTATATGAATTTCTGTATTATTAATATTTCTCTAATATTAATTCAGACAACGAAACGGCGCTGCGCGAGAGGGAGGCAAGCATCGAAAAAATGAATCTCACGATCAACTTTAATCAAGTTTAATCATTCCGATTATATCGATAATTTCCCAAATGCTTGCGTTCCTATGGTAATGTTGCATTTAACCTTGTGCACCGCAAGTACACAGGTAAGCACGCCATTATCGCTGTACATTGTGCATATTTGCGTGTACGGCGACTACGATTTCGCACATTCACGCTCTGTTGATTCAAAATATTGTCGCTATGTATTCAACAATCTTCATTTAACGGTTCGAATTATTAAGATTGCACTGCATTACGCACAATGATTTATCAGCATTTGCCCGGCAAATATTCTTTTAATGTTTAAAGACCCCTTCCCGCTCGTGGCGGCCGCCCCGCGCGCGGTGAGTAATTACAATGTAAATGTGTAAATATGTACAAAACATGTATCTACAGAGAGCGTGGAAATGCGAAACAATTACACAGTTTCCGAAAATAAATACCGCGCGAATAATATCGCGAGTGTTTGCACATTGCGTGTATTCAGATTCAAACTGCGGGCCACAGATGAAAGACGATTGCAGCTGCAGAAACGATGCCCCGATCCTTGACGGTCAAATCAATATTAAATAGCTTTATCGTACTATTTACTTGCGTAACATGTACACTGGTGATACTTCTTCCCAAAGTTCAAGACAGATTAATCGCCGCGTACACATGTATAACGACATGCTGTTAATCATGTATGCATAAATGTATAAATAAATACTTTATGATGCAATTGATACACGATTCATTGTCGCGATCTCGTTATTAAACCTTTATTAGAGAAACGCAATGAATTTATCATAAATACATGTATTTTCCTCGTGTTAGTAATGCGAAAATGTACACGCTAAAAATGATTAGACCTGACTTTCATCTGAATATTTCAGCCAGTGGCAAATTTATGCATTCGTCCCTCTTTCGATTCACTGACGACTCAATCGACAGTTTCTCCATTTCGTAATTTTGCATCGAAACTTAATCCTAATCCTTTTTCTGGATAATCAGGTCTTTTCTTAAATCATCAGGAAACGTTAACTGCCCAGCGCATCTGATCCCTGTAAACCCCATGCAGAAGCGTCAAGATCCCACAAAGACTTTCCGGCAGGATTCCGAGGTCGCGCTTGCCGCAAGGGGGATGCATGTCTTTTTTCGAGTAGCCCATACGGGGGATGCAGTTGAGGAGCTTGAAGGGCGAGCCGAGCATTTACACGGTGCCCAGCTGTGGCCCCATGGTGCCCCGATGGTGTTGTACACCGCGGTTCTCTTAGAAGGGAGACGGCTTTGGGCGCGTGCTCACCCCATGCTGCGCGCTTGCCACCTGTTCCTCGGCGGAGCCGCCGCGGGTGGTAAAGGGGAGTAGATTTTCCATCGTTCCTATTACCTAATATATATCCGCTGATACGTAGATACGACGCCAATAGACGATCTGATAAATCGGTCTGCCCGATGCCGGACTGGGCGAGGGTGGCGGCGAGTGGACGTGTTACTTCCGGTCCCCGACTCAACGTCGATGGTCGCGGGTTCAGATAAGATTGGCGGATATGCGCGATTGTTAAGTGGAGGATTATTTGCGGTATACAGTCGATTTCAAAGCGAGCGACGCAGAACGAGAATGTGGACAGAGCAATTTAATTCCTCGCGAAGCGACTGCGCAAAAAGGGAATGCTTTTCAAGAAATATGGTTTTAGGAAGAACGCCTCAAATTACACATTTCCTTGTTCCTCAAAGTAAAATTATTCTCACGTATTTTAATGAACTAAAAATTAATATGCCGTGATGCAAAGTAATTTATCAGAATAACGCAGGTTTCACGTTGCTGTGATCGTGATTCCTTCGTTATGATGATCGTTATGATCATCCGCGACGTTTCGGCTTGGAATCAAGGTACTCGCGCGCACCAAAGTCACGCTTCGCGCCATCTTCCGCGACGTCGCGGACATTTTATTCCCGTTCGGTGGAATTTTTCGTCACGGCGACACCTCGATCAATATTTGCGCAGCCGGGACTGGGGACCACGTCACTCGACCTTCCGCGACCATATGCGAACGCGGCCACGTTGTACGCCACGGCCGGCTCACGCGTGCTCGCGCGCATAATGTGGAGACACTCGTGTGTCCGAAGTCTGGCCTATTTGGCATGTGATTTACTCCCACTGTTGTGATTGCTTAAAATAATTTATCGATATGTAAATAGAATTATTTCATTTTTAATTCGGCCCGGCGCAATCTCGTTGTCAAACTTCCCTATATTATAGAAAAATGCAATAAATTCATCATACATGAGCGGAGCTAATCTTCTGAGAACGCGCACTTTGAAAATAATTATAATAGGACAAAGTCACGTCTCCAAAAATATTTTTGCCAGCGAGAACAACTTCGTTTTGTCCGTGTCTCTTTTGATTCACTTATGACTCAATCGAGAGCGGAATGATAATCCGAGAGTGACCGCTTTTTCCAGCATTACATTCTAATTTTTGAAATTCGTTTGCACCGGCTGAACGATTACGTGAAATCGATAATACGACGTCAAACATTCGGATGAAATACGCGCTAGATTTAACGAGTCGTTAATGATTGCCGCAGATAATCCCGCGGCACGATTAATAACGGATCAACAGGACTTAACAACGTGGCGGGAGAGCGTTGCGTTTAGATGTTTGATCGATACAGATTTGCGAATGTTTATCGTACGAATACCGTATTTGCCCAACTTTTTCTGTTGCAGATGTCGACTGTCCGGAAAGGGATTCGATTGCCATGAATGGACAGATATCGGAGCTTCTCGTTGAAACTGGGAAAGCTACAAGGGGAGCCTAAAGTACACAGAACTTAGATTATGAACTCATATACGGTTTTAAGTGTTTTACAATAAAAACTTCTGATGTTGTTTGTGTAAAAAAATTTTTGATTTTTTAAAATCGAAACTCAAGAACATGAAATGTGTCATCAATGTATAAATGTATTATGGTCTGTTGATTGTTACATATTCAAAACATCTAAGTTAACAGAAATTATTAGATCAATTAATTATGCTGATTTCACAGGTCCTTTGCTTGTTCAATCGCATCAATTAGTTAACAGCCGTTAATTAGTAATTAGACAAGGCGTAGTATGTGATCCCTTATCTCTACATATGCCGAGTAAATATATAGATGTGTGTGGACAAATTTAGTGTAACATTATTGACCAATGCGACAAGAATATTACTGATTGAATTGTTAATAAATAACTGACAAACACCATTTTCAAATTGTTAACTAATTTCATTTAACTTAAGTTTAAGTGAGTTCCATAATTCTCTTCCAAAGTTTCTGCTGAGTAAATGAATAATATGAAAACTGTAATTAAAATATTACACCTCTCTCTCTCTCTCTTCATTAATTATTTAGACATATTAATTACAATGTATTGTTACAATACTAATATACATTACATATATTATTCCTCAATATTTTTTTATAATTTTCTCTTCGAATCGATCCTCACTCATTACGCAAATGTCACAGCTACCGAGAAGATACTCTAATAGAACGTAGCAGAAAAGTCACAGGACAAGTACCATAGATCCTGCTCTCGACACGCAGAAAAAGAAAAGAACGATATAGATCGCAGTACTAACCAGAACGACCGTTCGCGTGTTTGCAGTACGCGTTACTTCCACGTTACTGGCGACCAATGGGAAAACCGGCCCCGTCGAGATCGGCGACGCTAGATCTCGGTACCCGGTCGCTAAACGCTCGTAATGAGTGATTATCTCGGTTAGCCTGGTTAACACGTGGTACCCAAGGTAGCGGCAAGTGCAGACCGTCTATTTGCTCGCGACGACACGTGCCCGCGTACGAATAGGACCGCACTTACGCAATTGCGTGAAACAAGTCATCTTCATTCTTCATTCTTCGCGCGTTTAGGGTGCTCAAAATAATCTCGTTTATTACGCGCGATCGACCGTTCCGCCTCTGAATATTATGGAATAATGTGGAAATTTCACGTTCCATCTCAACAATCGACTTGAAAAAGAAAGGATCTTTTTTAAGATGTAAATGAAACGCTTTTGTACACGTGCAAATTTTATTGAGACTCTTTATGGAGTCCGCATACTTGGTTTCTGAATTTTGTTGTGCAAAATATCTGAGAATTGGAAGCAACGTACTTTGATCGCTACGAAGAAGCGAAACGATAAAAAAAAGCGAACCCCTACATGAAAATTCGGTATGACAATTACGAATGTTCCTGCGCGCTTTATCTTCGTCTTAAGGGGGGAGCCTGCTTTAGAACGCTGAAAATAAGGTATATTTTACGAATTGTTTTTGGAGAAACTATACAGCGGATCATTATAAAACTTTGATGCATTTATTAGTACATGTTTAAAGATAAAAAAATTATTTTTTTATTTGAATATATCGCTTGTAGAGGTCGTCCTGGAGAAATCTTAGTGCAGCCGCGTCGCCGGCATTGCAAATTGGTGAGCATTCTCCTGCCTCCAAATTTCGTCTAAACTGAAAAATTGAAATATGTTCTCGTTATTTATGAATTCCCATCGTCGATGAACCAAAGAAAGAAGAAAAAAGTTGAAAAGTGCCAAAATGGTGGAGCTTAGAACACAAAAGTACGATTTTTAGGCAAAGTTTTTGAACTTTTTCATGCAAAAATAATTGTTTAACTTAATGTTTTTATGAATATTAAAGGTTCATCGACGATGGGAATTCATAAATAACAAGAAAATATTTCAATTTTTCAGTTTGGATGAAATTTGGAGGCAGGAGAATGCTCACCAATTTACAATGCCGGCTGCACTAAGATGCCTCCAGGACGACCTCTACAGGCGATATATTCAAATCAAAAAATAATTTTTTTTATCTTTAAACATGTACTAATAAATGCATCAAAGTTTTATAATGATCCGCTGTATAGTTTCTTCAAAACAATTCGTAAAATTATACCTTATTTTCAACGTTCTAAAGCAGGCTCCCCCCTTAAATACCAGTTAATGATATGATATGCTACATGCGTCTTAAATTAGGCGCAGCTGTCCGCTGTCGTAATCCTGCCGTTTTACATGCTTCTCGTCATATAACATGATCGCCGTGAATATCCAAAGATGATGCTTACAAGTTTCTGAATACGACTGAATACGTATTCGTGTTTATTATCGCGCAATTCTAGATTTCATTTGTGACAAATCGTTAATGTCATCGCTAGATGGAAAGCGTCTTCTAATTCGTACTTTCACATTTCCGTGGAGGAAAGATTGTCCCCCAATTGCCGCAAGAATCTCAGACAGCGTGTGCGCAAATTCATGGTCATTCTGCAAATACAGTGTCACAAGAATGCCGTCAAGCGTTGAGAATGGATGCAAGATTCGCCACGAACGCGTGTCTATGTGTTTGCGCCATCGAGAAATCTGAACTCACCGGAATTATAACGATTTCAGTCCCCGGATATCAAGTCAGGGGCGGCGTCGCGTTTAATTTCGCGGCGATTGTTGTCATTCGCGGCGCACGAAGAGACAGAGAGAGATACTTGCCGAAATCCGCGTCGCGGCGCCGCGACTGGATGTGGCATAGGGGACTTCCAGGACCCGGGTGCTGTTTGAACGACAAATATTTTGTCGTCAAACTTCTGTCGCGCGGAATGAACGTGTCTATATGTGCAAGGCTAATACAAAGCGTTTCGCGGGCGTCTGCTAAAACCAGATTACATGCTCGACCTCCGGATAAGCGATCTCGATCTTCCGTATGAATCGTGCGAGTCGTCGTGCCGCGCCGATCAGCGTGATCCCACTGAGCTCTTAATCCCTGCAGATGCTTATCTTAGCTTATCCGTTGATTTTTATGCAAAATTTACTATCTTCTTCATCTTCACAAGTGAAGCTTTGACATGATCAAGATAGTCACTCGAGACTTGATATGACCGTTAGTTTTTGTTCCTAATGATACTTGCAAGTGCACTAGGTCGTCAATTGTTGAAAGAAAGAAGAATCTAATATATGTAGTGTCTGAATCATCATAATAATTGCGATATTATATTATAAAAATAATATAATATTATAAATAAGGCTATAATTTTTTTTCAAATTGATATTTAATCAAAGTAAATGATTTAGTAAACGATTAGTCTCGCAAGTAGCTCGGTTGCGCTCTTAATGAATTTCCCGCGGATGCATCGACATTCGGTTGATTATGCAAATATGTAGGTTGAGAGAACGCGGATTTACGCGTGGGCCGCATAATACGGCATGTATCGTCGACTACTTCAGCAACACGCTAGGGAAAAAATAGAAGTGATAAATAAAGACACGCCGGTAATTTCAAGCCGAGAAAACGGTAAATCAATTCACATCTAGTCTCGCGCGTCGCAAGATCTACGAATGCCATAAAATCGACGCGCCTTGCCGGATTTTTCAAGAATCACGCGTTTTGCATTCACGTATATTGCACACCTTGCGATTACTTTGTTATCGACGTCTCGTAAATTTCGCTGCCAGGTGACTGAATGGAATTGTCTCGAGCTTTAATTAAATAACGACTATTCCCTGACCTATTTCCAGTTGTTTTCTGTTTTATTATTAACTGTGTTGCGAGCGGAGTAATCCGTTAACAATGACAGATAAACGCACTGTCGTATGCAAGTACGCGTAATAATAACGCTCGCGTGCGCTATACATGTGTATGATACAAATAACGATGTATAGTGCGAATGCAGTAACATATTACAAATACGAATTAGCTCGGCTGGTACTGTTAGCGCCAAAATGTAATGCGTATTTGCGGTGTTATGATCGTCACCGATTTATGTTAACACAGCCAACAGTGTTCCTCTAGTTTTGTCGGGAATAAAGAACGCTTGTATGTACGTCCTGTCAACAGAGAGCCGGCGAGTGTCTATATAAGTAAAATTTCGAAGCTGTTGACACGTACGGTTTTGTTTATTGCTAATTACACGCGATATCTTGCGAACATAATGCATCCGTTGATGATACAGGATCCTTCCGACATGAATCATTACACTATCTGCCATTATATGCAGAGCGCTTGACGAAACACAATAAATTATAGCTATTGACTTTGCGTGCAAGGAAGCCGATCAAGTGAGATTAACAAGAAATCATTGAGGTAGAATTTATACAAAACAAAGAATTCATTTAATTTTATTTTCGTTCCATTAGTCTTTACAAAATGCTCACGTTACGACAGTGAGGCATTAAGACATCGATTAAATTGTAGTAATGATAAATAATGTAGTAATCAATATATTTAACAATCTCATTATCAACTGTTGGCTTCCTAGTCGCGCACAAGTGCATCAATTACGTCATTGATCTTACTGAGATATTTTTATCTCGCATTCTGGCACGCGAAGGCGCGCGATTTTACTCCATCCGGCGGCGGCGGTACCATGCGCGTGTCTTCCTTTTTCTTTTTTTTATTTTCGCGTCGGCACTAATGGTGCGAGGTGTCGACATTAATATTTCATTAATATTTCTCCGGTATTCCAGGAAAAGCGCGACTCGGCATTGCGCTTTATTGACGGCTGCGCCGTGTGCGTAGGATGTTTTTTTCAAGGCTTGTCGCCGCTCGAGCGGCGAGAAGTACGAGCGAGAGGAAATTTCTCGTCTCATCTTCGGAGACTGGTCGGGCTGGTGGTAAGTTAATTAAGTGCTAACAAGGAGAGAACCACGCAGTCCGCGTCAAGACGAAGTAAAATCGTATGGCGGACCAGCTAAAAACTCGGACGCGCTGTGCCGGTTCGATCGTCGCCTCGTTTTAATCCTCGAAACTCGCGAGACTTTCGAGACGTCCTTATTCTCGCAAAATCATCGTCTCTTGGTACCTTATTTTCGTCAGGAGTAATATTTTCTTCTCATATCTTAATCGATACTGTGATTACACAGCTTACTGTGACTTTAAATATGCGATAAAGTTACACGTGAAATTTGCTTATTTTGAAAAAGTGTGTGGTTTATTACGATAATATTATTTTACGATTTACACGTGACAGAGTATGTATGTATGTATGTCATCTCGGGTTCTGCTCAAATGAAACGAAATTAATTCATCAAATAGACACATTCTTGTAGTTGTATGATAAATAAGACAACATCCATGTAATGTAATGTTAACCGCACGTGTACACAGATCTATTTTCTCGTATGCAGACGTATCAGGTTCTAGTGCGTGAACCATCTCGAGATAGCAATGATTATTTTACTCGAGATTCCGCTAATATTTATTATTTATCTAAGATCCAACCAAGCCGGGTTGAAACACGAACACGGAGAAAAAGAGACGGAGAGTGTAGCGTCGTTCCCTCCACTGAACGATACTCGACCTCTCATGGCCTTCCATCTCGTACCTGTCCGCGAGATTTCACGAATACCTCGAGTACACGAGTCTTGGTCTCATCGGTCCTTGAAAGCGGTTCACACTGTCGTACAGTCGTGTAATTAGCGAGCGCGTATTCCTTTAATTATAACGCGATTGCAATTACGGAGAGTGGAAAGTGCTCTCCCATTTGGCGCTTTGGTGAACATTCTCTTCAATCGATTTCAGGATAAAAAAAGTCTTTCTAAAATTTTAATCATTTTTAAGTTTGTAGAATAACGATGGAAGGTGAAGCTTAACAGTACTTTGGAGGGATGATTTATAATCTTCTTAATTAAAACGCTAGGTTTTGGGTACTTTGGATTGGCGCTTGATCGACGACAGAACAGACGGAAGCACTGTTTCTCGGCAATAGCAGTAGCAAGATACCGTAGGCTACGACATAGATCGTGCTAACCGGTTTTCGGATGGTAATGAAGTGGCTTCTGTGGAGCCTCGTATTCTCTCGTGCGTATAGTAGTAGTCATTCCGTGGATCATTCAAGAATCAAGACGTTGATCGTGGAGCGAGTAGGCTGAAGAGGGTCCGGGGAGAATTTTAGGAATGCTAAAGTATCAAGAGATATACTAGAAGCGAAATTTAGACGAAGGCAAAACTGGAAGAGGCGAAATATTGTAACTTGTGTAACTTTCTATGGGAGGCCATGAACGTTCAGTGTCAAACGGTTGAAAAGAAGCCAGTTCGCGGCTGCGAACTCACGCTGAATGACTCTCGCGAGAGCGGATACCTAACTGGAGTCTTTGTTTTCGAGGAGCCGACGATAATTCCGCCATGAATTTTAATTCGACGCCGCTCGAAGAGTATTCATGAATTTTAATTTCCTTCTCGCTGATTCTCCACGAGTCGGCGACCATCTTCGTCGCACAGCGGACAACGATGTCCTTTTCCTGTTTTTCCCTTCCTGGTTTTTCCTCCTGGTAAATCAATGCTTTTTTCTGCTGCCGGCTGTTGTGCGAAAAGGGAAAATCGAGTCAGATGGATTCCAATCGCAAGAAAGATAGCGCGAAATTATATAATAATTAAGATATATATTAATTAAGAGAGACACTTAACTAGTTTCATGTAAATATAAAGTGCTACAGTAAACTGTCTCAACAATTGAGCTTCATTTTCTTCATTCTTCATTTCTTCTCATAATAAGATGCAATCTTTCCATAATGCAGAACGTGCCGCGTGAATGAGAGAAAAATCACAATACTCGGCAAAACAATCGTCCAGATTGCCGGTCTTCGAGACGAGGGAGTCCACGGGTCGCGTGCTGCCCCCAGGGGGTTGTGGCGGTTGCGGGGGTCCCGGATGCAGAAGCGACGCGAATTTGCCGCGATATTCGACGAGCAAATCAGAGCCGGTAATCCTGAGCGACAGCGAGGCTTAGCACCCTTCCTGGAAATGGTACCGTCACGAGAGAGGGAATGAGCGACGGACAGTCCCGGGGAGGGAAGAAGGGGAGGTCGGTCGCGTTAAATGCGCACCGACGGCGCATAGGGTGCTTCATACCCCGCTGGATCTATCATTGTGCCCGCTCAGTACCCGATCGTTGTGGCGAGAAAGAGAAAGAGGCACCCTTTCGTCAGGGGGAAGTTGGTTGTTCCATCCTCGGTACCCCGAAGCGATCAAGGGTCGCGAATAATGCCGGCTAAACGCTACATATTGCTCGGTTTACCCCCAATTTACCCGGGGATTTGAATAACGATTTACCGCCAGTTTCCTACAACACGATGCGAACGCTACAGCGCTGGCGTGTGGATGCGCTGATAACGATCGATTATGAGGGTATATGAAAAGATGGAGGGTGCGGATGATTCGATATTATTACGCGAGTTCTGGAGGACAGAAGAGAATCGGTGCAAACACACTCTAAGAGTAAATATACGTCGCACTGTTTTAATGAAATGTACATGTACGAATTTGCATATACTAATTTATATGAACAAGTATATGAGATTCTTTTAAAATCATTGCACTTGGCAGTCATTTGTAATTAAAAAGAAATCACTTTGGTAAATGAAAACAACGAGCGATGGCTGAAACATTTTGCAATTTAGTCAGAGCCATGTCATTTACAATACAGGGTGGGGTAATAACTATTACCATCCTAAATATCTTCTAATTTATAAGGTCCAGAGGAAAATTTATGTAATCAAAATTATACGGTACGAAGGGGGCTAACATATGGCGATAATAAGTTTTGTCCTGGTGGAGGCGCTTCGAAGATATCAAGATCACCTTCATTTTTTTTAATGGGTTCGGTATGTTGTTTTTCCATAATTTCATAAAGGAGCTTAAAACAAGTACGGAACTCATGACACAAAATTATTGAACAAGATTAAATGTAAATGAAAACGATAAAAAATACATTTTTTTAAATGAAACTATGTTATTTTATTACGTGACGTTTTATCTCTTATTTTATTATTAATGTTTATAAAAGGTGTTCGAAGTGATGGCCATTACTATCAATACAACACTGGATTCTTCTGATCACTGATTGGCTTGCTCTTCTAATAACGTCGGAAGCTATTGACGCACAGGCTTCAATGGTCCGTTGTCGCATGATTTGAGGTGTAGACCATGTCTTTTAGGATTCCCCATAAAAAGAAATCCAGTGGTATCAAGTCTGGTGAACGAGCTGGCCACCCTACAGGACCTCCACGTCCAATCCAGCGATTTGCAAATTTTTCATTAAGTTTATTTCTCGCAACTAATGAAAAATGAGCAGGGTATTCATCATGCTAGTACCACATTGTTCGTCGTGTGATTAAAGGCAGGTATTCTAATAAATGAACCAAGTTATGCTCTAGAAAATTGGCGTAGCTGTTGCCATTTAGATGTCCGTCGATAAAATAAGGACCAATAATTTTGTTATCTATGATACCACACCATACACTCAAAGACCATTGTCTCTGGTGTTCAATCTGCCGCAGCCAATGAGGATTTTCCACTGCCCAGAAATGCATATTATGTAAATTAACATTCCCGTGATTAGTAAATGTTGCCTCATCAGTAAATAACACTGTATCAAAAAATGAGTCATTGATTCGAATCTGTTGTTGAGCCCATTGGCAAAATTCAACACGATTTACAAAGTCCATTCCATGTAATGCTTGGTGAAGGCTGAGGTGATATGGATGGAATTTGTGACGATGCAAGATGCGGAGTACGCTCCTCCGATTAATACCAGATTCTCGTTCAATTTGTCGCAAACTAATGTGCGGCTTTTGAGCCACCATTGTGAGAACTCTAATTTCATTCCCTTCATTAGTTTTTCGCTTTTCACGCTCACTATTACGTGTATTTAAGCTACCGGTTTGCTAAGTTTATCACACACATTTTTAAATGTTCGACGCGAAGGCTGAGTGCGATTAGGATATCGTTCAGCGTATAAATTTTGCGCTCTCACTGAATTGTTTTGACATTCTCCATAAATGAGGATCATGTCGACTTGTTCTTCAAATGAATACATCTTGCACGATTGACTTATCTATCGATACTACTTTTCATGTTTATCTTATCCTGTGAACTTATTAAGATGGCCTTCAAAGGGTCTTTGTTTTCATTGAAATAAGTTTACGTCACTATTTATTTTCATCGATGTATCCGTTTGAAGAACAAGTTGATCCTCATTTATGAGGAATGTCAAAATCAAAACATTCCGACAAAACATACTAATAAAGCGTCATTTCGTACATCTTTTAAACGTAAATTTCATTTAACATAAAAATGTATTTTTTATCGTTTTCATTTACATTTAATCTTGTTCAATAATTTTGTGTCATGAGTTCCGTACTTGTTTTAAGCTCCTCTATGAAATTATGGAAAAACAATATACCGAACCCATTAAAAAATGAAGGTGACTTTGATATCTTCGAAGCGTCTCCACCAGGACAAAAATTATTATCGCCATATGTTAGCCCCTTTCGTACCGTATAATTTTGATTACATAAATTTTCCTCTGGACCTTATAAATTCGAAGATATTTAAGGTGGTAATAGTTATTGCCCCACCCTGTATATGTCAGACATTGAAATCGATGAAGTCGCTCCTAATCTGAACATTTACCATCACTTTTTATTGAATTTATTATTTATTGAAGATTATTGATATTCCTGTTGGAAGTTTTGTCTCGCACTACGTATGCATATGTTAATTATTTTTTAAACCGGATCATGCTTCTTATTTAAAATGAAATTAATTGCAACACGGTAACATTTTTATTTACACAATATTTTTATGCTATAATAAAATGATGTTACACGCATATAGATCGACGAGCGCGTATACGGCAAGCAAATTAAAACGTTCGTTGCTTTTACAAGATTGCGAAATATGAGGGTATGGTGTGTAACTGTGTACACGTGCAGAAACAGTAACAATATTGCGCGGCGCTCTCGGACGAAATTGCAAAGTACACGGAATTGCGCGTATCGACAGGACATAGAGGGACGCTCACTGCACGGCATAATGGTGGCCGAAGTGTATCAATGGGACACTCCAGTTTCGATGTAAAACCGCAGCTTGGCGTGACACCGAATTACTTGCAGGGCTCTCGAGTGCCGAACTCTGGTGGGTCGTGTATGCGAGCGTTGTGCGTGACCCAGAGTGCAGTGAAGAACGGAAGGAGGCGGACGTCCCACGTGGCGGGTCGAGGACCCTCGACGTCATCGCTACAGTAACGTTACTTTGGTTTTCGATCACTTGAAGCATTCCGAAAAAAAAGGAAGGCCGAGTGCCCACACCTGAGCATCGATGAATGAATTTCGGACGAGCGCGCTTTTAACGGAAACCTTCATAAACAGATTACGCGTCTACGATTTAAAATGGCCGACTCGCGTTGATTGATTGCGTGAAATGTAGATACTGTTTCCTCAGAAATAAGAGTTTCTATATAAATTTCATGAGATAGAAATATAGTGATGAAGAGGCTAGATATATCTATCTGAAATTTCCGGAAGAGGACGCAGTGACAGGGCTCATGCCTCTGAAAGCCTGACGCAAGCACATCCCTCGAACTTTTCCTTCCGCAGAGAGTCGTGGGTGGAGTTCCAGTCGCATTAGACTGGTAAATTCTGAATCTGTCCGCTCTTCTTTTTTGCGTTCCTTGCGAATCCTCCCTCTTTAGGAAGAACCCCCGTTAGCTTCCGTGGAATTTCCAGTCGTCCCTTCGGTCTACCCTTTTCGTTCATCTTTTCCGCCGGGGAGCCAACCCCCTCGCCAATCTGCGTCCTTCGTTCTCCACGGTTCTTCCTTGAACCCTCCGCTCCAAGGATGTCGGTTTTACTTCCGCGAGTAATATAACAAGAACGGGTAAGAGTAAGGAGGATAGGAACGAGAGGGTGGAGCGAACGTGCAGACGAAGTTTTATTAATTTCGAAAGTTCCCAAACTGATAATTAGATCCCCGTGGACTCGGGCGCCAAAGGCAAAGGAACTTGATTTCCAAAACGACCGCCGGGGTGGTTTTCTGTTTGGCTTTTACGACGTTTCGCCGGCACGATCTTGTCATCTGAACGAAGATTACCATATTGTTGAGTGAAGTCAGCGATATTCATATTCTTTCTTTCAACGAGCGATCATGCACGTCGATCATAAAAAATAGATCTTTAAATATCGCATTTTTATGTTTCGCTTTAATTGTGTGCCCCAATTTCAAACTTGTCACTTGTGTTCAATTTCTAATTGATTTCTTAAATAATCAAGCGAGAGAAATTAAAATTGTAATTCACTCGCCCGTTTAAAACGGCATCGTTTGTCGACGCCACGAATGTCGAGGACTTCCGTCGCTTTAATCCTCATTACACACACCTTTCTGTCATCATTTCGTCGTGATATCCGAATCGACAATGTGCAGAGTACATGTCAGCACACCAGCACACGGCGGAAACGTCTATCTTTCTTTTACCCTTCCTCCCCTTCGTCTCTCCGGCAAAGAACACAATCAGACGTAGCTGTATTCGGTACTGCGAATGTTGACTCGGAGCATATTTGTCTAGCAATGGAGGAGCGTAGCCTGCAGGGGGTCGGAGACGCGCGGCCGAGCGCGGGGTGGTTCAAATATTGTGCCGTTTCATTGAGCACACCGTGGCGATCACAGCCGCATTATCTCGACATCTCGACTAAAAGAGAGGAAAACGACGGCGGGATCGATGTCAAGATGAATGGCTCTCTTCACCCCCATCGTCGCCGCGCTTTTCGCACGTCCGCTCGTGGTTTTTCGTGTTATTAGCGCATCCCCTCCGCTTTACACGACAGCCCTTGCCGACAGCCCGACGTTGTCCGCGTGAGGCGGATTTATTTTGTTACTCCCGGCACTTAAATTCTGACAGGAAAATATTACGGGGAATAATTCCCGCGTGGCATTAATCGCAGTGAATAACACTGCGGTATGAACCAATCACCAGAGTAAATTACTCGCAGGAAAATGAGTGTATAAATATTTAAGCGGGATACGTTGCGTACGTTGTATGTATAAACGAAACTCATCGGCCACGTTTGAAAATACGCCTGATAAAAATGATCGCGTAATGTATGTATGTTTCGTGCGAAAAGTTATCGTCCGATGGTCCGGAAAATTGTGACCCCCGCTTGTGGCGCGATAGAATTTAAGTTACGCGCGTTTAATTCACGATGCGCTAATAATATGTCGGCTACGTTAATCCCGCAGAGTCAACACATCTAACATCGAATTTATCTCTTCAGGGACGACTTTTTTAAAGTGAGAAAACAATGATTTAATTTTGTGTTTGATTATGCTTTATTCATTTTATATTTTTTACGTTTTTTACGTTTGATCTGTTCACCCGTTTGTATTATTGTGGTGGCTATTGATGCTTTACAATAATTGTGCACATATGTGTACGTGTTTTAATTTCAAGAAAACTAAACATAGTATGTGTCAGTATCCTTGAAGAGGTGTATTATTTATATGTCGCATTAAGAATCACAAATTCTAATAAAAAGAAACTTCAATCTTGAACGTTTATAGTATATCATGCTTGACACGCTTTCGATATTCTCGATTAAATTTTCATAAAATGAATGTGGATTACGCTCATCCACTGATGATGCATTAAACATTCCTCTTTATCAAAGATTCCTGTTTTACAAATTTTATTTAAACTTTAAAAAACAAATATGTTTTTAATATATCTTTTTATATTTCTATATATGTTTTAGATTGTTATTATAATATTAGTCGTTTTGTAGCTACATTTTGTCAATATAAATACATTTAAGGACTTGGAAATCTGGAACAGAGGCCACGAAGCGCGGATGTCTGACTTTTTGTAGCTCGTGGATTTAAGATAGCGTCGTTAGACCCCTGCGAAGCTCTGTTAACCGGAGCTCGAATTAAGTTCCAAGTAGGTACCTACATGGCGGCGATTCGTTTCGGGTTCTCGGCTGCGTGTAATCCCTGTCGTTACGAACTTACGAGACCAGCGGATTACACACCGCTACGCAAACCCATAACGCGCGCGAGCCTGAATTCCGGTCCGCTACCAAAATGGCAAAGAGGACGACGAGACGCCGGAGAAAGGGGGCCCCCGCTATTATGGGGTCCGCAGCAGCATACCGCTAGTAGGTATACGTATCTGCTTAAACACCGCGTAGTGTAACACACGTAGTACGTCCCGGGGCAAGGACGAAAGGCGGAGCCAGATCCAGCCAACCAGCGGCGAGGATTTCCATTTTAGCTCCTCTCGCAGGACCAAACGCACACGCCGAGCGCACTTCCTGCACCTCTGTAAAAGTCCTGCAGCTATACCATAAATCCGTCACGGCTGCTTGCGCATTACGTCGCATCTCGTCGCTGAATACCACAGTGAATTTAGCCGGCAGTTTCGGGGGAAGGAAGCATTGCTTCTCATTGCGATAATCGCTGCGTGGATCCTTCGATGCGGGTAATTTAAAGAGGAAGCTTGCGTGTCCTGTTGGCGAACAAACACTTGGAACGAAATGAGTAAAATGGAATACGTTATAATTGCGTATTAATAAATTAACTACCACAGATTGTGCATATATCAGAGAGAATTGAAGAACTAGAGTCTGCGGTAAAATTGTTGCAAACTTTAGTTAAAAATGGATTGTTCCATCATAAAATGCTGACGCAAATTGACGTGGAAGGTAAAATTCGCGATGATGTCAAATTCCCGCAATTATGTAGCGTTTCAAGGCAATATCGCGAATTCACGCTCGACGAAGCGTACGCTCGCCTTCGCATTCTGGACCCCACTTCTTGGCATCTGCTTGTGCTACCTCCTTCCGACGAGAACCACCGACTCGACGACTACGTCGTCCGGATGATTCGACTCGATGCGCTGATGCCGAGTTTTCGCGTCTCTTGGGAGTTCCGCCATCTTACGCGACCGGGAATGAAATGGAAAGAAAAGAAGAATGTTTCGCGTAGAATCCATGAAACTCGGTTTTCCCTTAAAATCAGTATGACTGACAATTGTTGACCGAAGCGAATGGCTTTGAACTTTGAGAGAAAGAAAATCAGTAAAAGGATTAATATAATAATTAAGGATTAGTTGATCAATTTCTATTTCTTTGTGAAACCTTATTAACATTGACAAATTGACCACATTAATTTAGTGAAATTGCGGTAAGTTTTGCATGTTCCCGTTTTAATTTAAATTTCCGTAAAACTATAATTTTTACCAAGTTGTGAAGCATTTATCCCTTATACTTTTATAATAATTTTTAAGATATCTCTTATTATCTTACGCTTGGCTCTTTTGTATTACAGTTTACTCTGCATCATGATATAAAAAAGTTATTATTCTAATGTGGAAAAGTTACTCTTTGGATATTAAACATCAACACAAAATCTTTTTCTGCTTTTACTAATGCAGTCGCAGTTAGTTTATCTACGTTTCACTTTTGTCAACTTATCGGGAAAAAATTTTCGAGAAAGTTCCAACTGCATTTTCCAAGAGGTATACGATTGCAGGCATTATCATTAAACGCAGGCCCTGCCTTGTATCATCAGGACTCACGGTGGGGCCCGATCTCGCGCAAAAACCGGCCGGCAGCTGAGTGTACATAGGGGCCCGCCGTGGTGCGTTCTGCCTCTCTTTCGTTCCCCGGATTCGGGTTCCACCCCGATCTCGACGTCGGCATCCTCTTCGTATCCCTCTACACATGTCGGCGCACCTCGGACCTATGCAAACAGCTGGTATTCATCGGCCGGCACATATATATTGCCGACTTCGTCGAAAGTGCGCGATTTAATGGAAGGCATCGAAGCTGCGCTGTCGAATAATCGCCATGATGCTGTGCGTCTTCGTACCGATTGTTTTCCGCGAACATGTTTTCCGATCTTCGATCGCGCGTTGCACATACAAAAACGAATGGAGCAAGAACGAATGGAGATCTCAATGTGCAAGTATAGTAAGATGAGACTGTAAATTAAAAAAATTAGAATTAGAAAAGAACATGTTATTGTTGTATAATATAGTATTATGTTTAAAATTATATAAAAATCTGTTGTATAATAATTATTTTAATTATATTACAGTATAATTATGTACTAAATATCTCTACGATAAAATAAAACTAACAGAAATCATCTTTCTTAATAAACTGAAGCAAAAGTTGGACAAAATTAAAAAAATTTTCAAGGCTTTCGTTTCCTAACGAAATGGTTGAAAAAGCACAAAAAGATTGTCGGACGTAAGCAGGTTCCACTTCATAAACCCACGTTCTGATCAAACTTCCCTCGTACGAAGCGGACGTGAATTTCAGTTGGAAACTCAACAGCAATACTTCATGGCGCTTGCTGCGACGCGGGATAAAGCTCCGCTTTTCGGGGTTGTAGGGGCAGAAGAGCATAGGGTGGAGCCGGGCTACGAAGGGTGACGGGGACGCTGCGCGGCTATAGCTTGTAAGTGAATTTTATTGCGCGATTATATTGAATCCCTCCGAGCCACCAGCCACTGTCAAGCCACCCCCTCGCTTTCGCAACCCCTGGAGAGGTTCCTGGCACGGTGCTCAAACATCCAGCACGTTAATTCGAAATTCGTCTGCGTCACTTCCTTGCCGGCATAAGACGGTGTTTTACTTCATCCCTGTGTTGCCGGTTACGCGGTTGCTCGGAAATGCGTTTCGCAGACTTTGTCGGGCTAAAATGAAGATAAAGTGATGCCGCGTTGCAAGGCATGCGAAGTTAGTTAATTAGATCGTAAGATATTAGTTGGCAGAATTTCTGAGTTTGTGTGCGTGGAGAATATTGCAATGTTGCTTGTCAAGACAAGAATTTTATTGAGACTCCATGAATTTGTTGTTACTATTATTGTACAATATTAAGCTTATTAGAGCATTTTATTTTATTTTCACGAGAACAGAAAATCGATTGTTGGGAATTTACTTACAACTTATGATATTTAAATTCTTCTCTCTAAAGTAACCGCATAATTAGAAATATTATTGTTTAAAAAATAAAAGCATTAAAACAGAGAGATGTTATGTATGTTATATCAATATGTCATACAATAGTACTTGTTATTATGTAACATCGTTTCCAGAAAAATATGTCGACAACAATAATCCTCGCAAAAACAAGCTTGCAGCTGTTAAAAACGTTGTGCATCGTACTTTGATTTTATTTCGACAGTGAGCACCGCTTTTGCGCTTCGGGGGATGCACGATAGTCGACATCAACGGATACCAAATCGAAGCCTCTGCCCATAGGGTTGTTTGCACGTTGGATCACGACCTCCAGGGCAAAATTCGCCACTGCCAAACCCCAGTGTGCAATCCCAATGGCACACGGTTTCTTATCGTCACAGAGATTTCTCTTTTACGAATGAGCGCACTTCTTATGATTTGTCTTCTCGTACCGATAAACACGCCGTACGACTTTCACGTGAGTAATATTTAGCGAAGAAGCAATTCTTGAAGCATTTGAAATTTGTGGATTAATTTGGAATATATAATATAAAATACATAATACAATATTTCTGTAATTAACAAAAAGTATTTATCAAAGAGTATACTAGATTCTATTTGCTCGCATTTACAGCTAAGCTAATAAAAAGTTTCCTTACCATTAAATAAATAATACTCTTTTCTTTTCCACATTCACGCAGCTGCAATAAAGAAGAATCTTTTTTCCTGAGAAATATAAAGAATATTCAAGAGATGGACAAAATCGCATAATATCACTGTGTTACCGAAGGTTATATTTCTCCCGTACCAAAATCAAAACTTGAAAAGAAATAGGAAATTAACTCATCCCGACCGTCTGTCGCTCCGTTTTGTACTACTTCGCCTTTCCGAGGGAACCGGCTACTGCTGTTGCCTCTTTGAAGAAAGACCAATAAAATCGTCGCAGGAAGCTTCTTCCTCCCATCGCTCGTTCGGAATGAAGCGACACTCCTCGCCGAGCTAAACTTCCAACTCTTTCGGCAAATGGTTCCGCCACAGCGAAATGATATATTTTACTTGCGATTCATGTACTTGGAGTTTAGCGATCGACTTTCGTTCCATTCTTGTGCCTGCATGTAGGAGTGTAGGTATGTGTGTGTACCTTCTCGTTTCGGAGTTGGCCGCGATTGTTGGATAAACGCCCATCCGTATGTCGACTGCCATTTGCTTTGCATGAACAAGTATTGATAGTGGTGTATTACGAATATTGCTCTTTAATCGTTACGGCTCACACCTTCTTTGCGTAGATCTACACAAATTAGATGAAAAAGTAGCTCGTTTTTTGTTAAATTCAAAGCATAAACCAGTCCACTGTGGCATTACAACATTGCGTTCACTATTTTTGCATAAATTAGGTGGAGAGAAGTCGTTTGATTTTATTGATACGCACTTTAATATTAGCATGTTGGATTGGACGGATCGCGAGGCGATGGTTCCGTATGATTTTTAATAAACACCGATCAGACAGCCAGATGTACCGTATGGTGCTTGACTCGAACTAGCACGAAGAGCCACTCGTTCGGCTTATAACCGGTGGCACTCGTGACGCACAAAACTGACGGACAGACAGGGGTACATTGCGCGTCGAACACATATTAGGCGCGGAAGTGCGCGTCGAACAAAGCTACGCCATTGTTTCGTGCCGTCAATAATCCACTTGCCGCGACTTGGAGGACCCGACAGTCACGGTACGGGGGCGGCACAATTGGAAAAAGGCACGGAGAAACCCGGGAAACCCGGGAGGAGAGGCCCACCCTCCGCGAGGAAGAAAAGGAAAGACAAACCGGCAAGGTTTCGAGGTCAACCCCGTTTAAGGATTGCTCCTCGAGCCGTCACTGTCAGCATTTCATCCAGACGATTGATGTTCTCTGGAAAATCAAAGCACGGCGATTATTGGTATGAAAAACAATCCCAAATGCAATGACATAATATCACTAATTAGTAATTATCATAGGATTTGTAGCTGAATTTTACTTTTTACATAAACATAAAGTATGTACATTTACATAAAGTATATTACCCGCATAATTTACTTTTTCTCTTTTTCGTTGTATATATTTCCTATATTCTTTAACAACAAGCAAATAATAATAGTAAAGATTTTTTGTACGATGGTTTTTGAAAGTGGAGAGACTACATTAATAAAAAATGACGAATTAATAAAAAATGAGTGGAAGTACATAATTATAGATAAAAATTAATTATGTAATCTATATTATTTTATTTTATGTTTGAAAATGTTTTCTAGATATTTTAAAAGATTTAAATTATCTTTCTCGACACTGTCAGCATTCCTAATTACGAAAATAGAGTGCAGTTATAGCACCCTTTTAAAAGGAGTCGATGTTTCCGCACCAATTTTCTTGGAAAGAACTTCTCGGAAAAATTGAGAGAAATCCTCGATGTTTCAACTTCATGCAGAAAACTTCACGAACTACTCAACGAGACAGAAAGTAATAATTTAGACCTAATATTTAACAATCTGCGCAAATTTATTTTACTCGTGCTGCTAATACAATAAGGTCATCGTTTCTTTTTGTTCTCAACATTACTATGTAACGTTCAGCCAATAGAACGAAAGAAGAAAATTAAAGACAGCAATCTTTGGCATTTTGTTCTGCATATAAAAATACTCTCAGAGCATGCAATTATTTAGAATATAAATAACCATCTGCGCTAAGGTTTTCCTTCATAAAAGCCGCATCCGACGAAGATACTCCACAAAAATCAGTGGACACTATAAACGCTCGTTGATACCGGAAATCGTCATCCTCTTCGCGGCGAAACGCCACGAATTAATCCGCCGTTTGTTTTCCGCGACGTCCAATCGCCAGAATGATAAGCAAACAGCCAGCGCGCGCGTATCCTGCCGTATTCTGGATATCGGCTCCGCTTCCGTGGCCAGGAGGAAGGATGCGGAGCGTCGGCAATCGAATGATTAAAGGCGGCTTCGCCTCGGTTGCTTCGCCTTGCTAGGGCGAAACTCCCGACGGAAATCAGAGTTGCCGGCCATCCAGCTGGATTTCCTCTTTCAAGATACCGAGATCGTACCCTCCCGTTTCTGCACGCTCCTCGTCACCGTTCTTTCCCTTTAGACCGACCTAGGCCTCGATCTTCCCCGCGAGAGAACCACCCCCTGAGCCATTCCCTAGCCACCCAATCCAAGCACCTCTCTCTCCTAAACTCCCTCCGCTTCCCTCTCAGCAAACAACCGGCTGCTCCAAGTATCGGAACAGAATCTTAAGATATATGTACATATGTATGTATCACATGCAAATACGTACATGCATTGTATATGTGTACGTATATATATGCGTTATATATATGTTATATGTATAAAGTTATTTTATATAAAATATATATACATGTTTGGAGTGAGTTCAGTGCGCGTGGATGAGAGAGAAATTCTATTCAACTAATCAACTAATAATATTGTATAATAAACTGGTTGATGGGCGTGAAGTATCACTTGGAGAATGTCTGCAAACATCGTAATAACACAATAAATATTATTTTATTTATACTATAGCATGTGTTATATGGCATGTGTGCATGCGCAAACTTGTCATTCCGTAGATTGCATCGAACTTCAGCCTTTAGCGAGCTGTGGCATTTGGCTTTTTTCTCGATTGACAGTATGATTTAACTGATCACGTATTCGACCGTAGCAAATCGTGTAAGTCCTCGTTACAAGTTACGCCGTTAACAAGGATGGTGCGCCGATCTGCCCTCGTATACGACTTTCTCCGTACCGAGCAGCTACCCGATGGTTTTTCCCAGAAAGAGATTGTGACGCACATCAGCAGCAAATATGACATCGTGGCCGGCAAAACTCTTCAGAAAGACGTCGCCGTCGCCTTACGCCGCGGCCTGGACTTCGGTATACTTGCTAAGAAGGGAAACAAATTCAGGTGCCTCTTCCGGGAGATACCTCAAGAACCTCGAGGAAAATCCACTATCAAAACTCGTATAACTCATGTAACTCCGTGTGCGAAAACTTTTCTTTCAATACAATTATTTCTTGATAAGTTCTTCGCGATTATAAAATAATACGAATATCATCTAAGAATGAATAACAATATAAATGCAATATTGTTTTCAAGGACATAATACATGTACATAAATTATTATTTAAAAATGAAACATTATTATGTTATGTAGTTTGTTATGAAAATTGATGTCACTTTGTACATCAAAGATTTTAATGCGACAGGTTTACTATCTCGAGGACTTCGTCGATTCGTTCCATTGAGCAGTTGCTATATATGTTATTTCGACAGGTTTGATCCCAACTTTCATCAAACTGCAAACTTGAAACGCAATATCGCCAGGAGGAATACAGAGACAAAGAAGAGAAAGAGAAACAGCAAGAAAAAGGCAACCGGCAACAAATCGACCGCAGCCAAAGGCCAACGACGCCAACGACGAAGATCCCCGACCCGCGACAGAGCTCGCAAACAATCGAGCTCGGTACCGCGACCTAAATTGCCTAGACCACCTTCATGGTCGCCGAAAAGAAGATATCTCGCCGAGGAGCCTATACCGAAAGTTAAGCATGATTCCTAAATCGGAGAACGATTTACAGTTTCAAGTAAATTTTAGTTTTGAGTCAATTTGTCAGCGTCAATTTAAATAAGCGTACATAGTTATTACAAAATTATTTAATCTCATAAAATAAAATATATAAAAATATATTGCTATTTTATATAATCGTGTCTATTATATCATTATAAATTTTTTTTTATTTCTACATTTGTGAGTGTACATTTCTATGCATTATATAAATTATAAGCAACAATTTGTATAAATAAATTTTCTTTTATTTCTTTTGTTTCTTTCATTCACATAACGATACTTGGCAGGGAGAAAAAGGAGTCCAGTCAAATGGGAAAAGTAACAGACGTAAAAATACAATTATTAAGCTGCGATGACACCCGCTTTACGAAATCGTTTTTACTCCCACGCGATTGGTCATGCCGACTTTGTATCATTTCCAGTGGTGAGTTCAGCGCAACATGATGCATTGCAAAAGTGACCAGATCGGAGGCGTGTCGGTGTGAACAACTCCAAAATGTGCTTCGGCCAGCCCGCGTCTTTTAAAGCTGACCCGAATGCACCGGCCGTGGCTAATCGACGAACAAATCGCGCGCGATCCACGAAACCTTCCAAAATCCTCGTAGTACGCGGGTGCAGTTTCCTCCCTGGATCATCCCACGAGATTACGAGAATCCGGGATCTTGAATCGGTCGCACCGTTTGAAGCAGTCTCGCTTAATAGGATCGCGATCTTCGACCAACGGAAGATTAGCTTCATGGGAACCGATCTATCGATCCCAAAAATATAGAGATCGATGCTTTCCCGTTAATTGTACTATCTAACGTTCTGATTGTTCGCAGCCGGAGCGGAAGGCCGTAGATTTTATGCGAACATCCGGCAAGCTGCCGTTATAATCGATTTCGGATTGCGACAATATTGTCAGGAGACTGAAAATCTCGCAAAGATGATTTGTCATTCGTTAATAGTTAATGTATTTTCGCTATGTCAATATTATAGAATTGTAACTTTGCAGATCGCGTTACTGGGATTCGCGGTGCTCTTAATCGCTCAGAAAAGTTTTATATCATTTAATTTCACAATGTAGTTCCAGTTCACGCTTCGATTTCTATAGCCACGCCGCGCAGTCGTGAATACGGCGCTCGCGTTTACGGTGTCCGATTCGTCAGTAAGTAATCACGGCCACTGTAATTTCTCGCGTTCGCCTAACACCGTCGTTTCATCGAATAGCAACCCCCGATGCCGATGAATATTTCACCTACCGTACACCGGGCACTACCTTGTAAAGAGCCGCCGTATTGTTGTCGTGCAACAATGAGCGGGTATATCGTAAGCATCGGCAGCAACGTGCTCTTTGTCCGCAAATTACACGTTGCGTAACACACAACGGGGGCACGCGGGCCGCACGGGCCTCTTCGGGCCGCGTTCGGACCCCGCTCAGATTAAGGGAGGCGAGCACGTACAGTCGTAAAGATGATCAGACATATGTTCGATGACTGTCCTAACTAATCAATTAGGGACGGGATAATCACACGACGTGCGTCACCCCCGATCGAGGATATCGACGGAAAGGGAGTGGAAAGAAAACGATTCCGCACCGATCCGTCGTCGTTGCCCGGCCTCACGTGTGATTTCAATCTTTCCAGGGATTAATTTCGTAATTTTACGTGAGAAGATTATGATCCTCTCGTGAGCGACTACGACGATCCTCACAATTAAATCGGAAATCTCGTGAAAATTATTTTTTGTTTGGTGGAGGAAGGAACATCGTTGAGAAATAATTTACCGTCAATCTCAGCAAAAACATAATTTAATAAGATTAATTGAATTAACTAAAATAAAATTAATAAAATTAATAAAAGGATAGGTTCGCAACGATTAAATTTTAAAGAAAGATTAACAGAAAATTCTCGGTAAGAATTTATCATATACAGGGTGGCCCATTTTAATTTATAGTCGATTTTTTAAAACACTAAAAGAGATACGAAAAAATGTTTCAGACAAACATGTCACGATTTCGAGGGGGACATAAGATGATACCATTGGTTTGACCTTGAATAGTCGTTTGAAGGTCACGCGAAGATCACCTTCAATTTCTTAAATTGAAACCCCAACTTTTTATTGCAGATTCTTATTCTCCATCGAAAAGTAAATAACTTTTGTCTGAAACATTTTTCCGAAAAATGCCATCTTATGTCCTTAAAATGTCCTCAAAACTCATCTTGAAGATCATTTTAAGGACATAAGATGACATTTTTCGGAAAAATGTTTCAGACAAAAGTTACTTACTTTTCGATGGAGAATAAGAATCTGCAATAAAAAGTTGGGGTTTCAATTTAAGAAATTGAAGGTGATCTTCGCGTGACCTTCAAACGACTATTCAAGGTCAAACCAATGGTATCATCTTATATCCCCCTCGAAATCGTGACATGTCTGTCTGAAACATTTTTTCGTATCTCTTTTAGTTTTTTAAAAAATCGACTGTATAAATTAAAATGGGCCACCCTGTATATATATATATATATATATATATATTCAGATAAATATTTCCTGGAGAATATATTTGACGATTTGAAATATAAATCAAAGCAACAAAGGAATTAATATTTGCTTTGTCGTGTTTTACAGACGCTGAACTGACTAACTGAGTACGTGTACGCGCGCGACAAAAGTTTCGCGTGTAATTATTTTCACGTAACTAATTCGCGCGTAATTGTAACTTGCGCAAGTTATCGCATCGGAGTGCCGCATATTAAAATAATCGTATCGCGAATATTAAAATAATCGTGTAAACGCGTCGGTTTTTTACGAGTGCCCTAAAGGACTACACAGGAGAGGAGAAGGAACGAGCAAGACCGCATGTCATTCCCAAGTCGCCCTTCGTCACGATCACATTAACAGGTATTCACTATTATCTATTAAGTCATTATTTAATGAATATTATAATAAATTCGAAGTTTAGAATTCAGGATCGAAGCTTAGTGTATATGAGCGGGTACATATATAAATCTCAACCGTGTTAGTTTGAGTTTCGTCTGGTTTCAAGAACGAATTCACGATATAACCTTCAACTTACATTTTTCGATAGTTATCGTAATTAATCATATGTATGCGATTGTGTTCATAGAATTGGATATATAAATGATATAATGTGAATATCACAATAACTAGAAATTTAATGAAAATTAACTTGAGATTAAAATTTGCTAGGAAATATGTTCGAATCGCGCAAATGTATAATAGAAATTATTATTATTATTATTATATATATATATATATTCAGATAAATATTTCCTGGAGAATATATTTGACGATTTGAAATATAAATCAAAGCAGCAAAGGAACTAATATTTGCTTTGTCGTGTTTTACAGACGCTGAACTGACTAACTGAGTACGTGTACGCGCGCGACAAAAGTTTCGCGCGTAATTATTTTCGCGTATTCTAAATCGCGCGTAACTGTTACCTGCGCGTCATCGGGAGTGCCGTATTTTCGCGAGTGTGCAATCAAGGACTGAGAGGAGGAGGAGGCTCAGGAAGGGCAATGGGCGACGCCAGGGCAAACGTAAGGTGAGTAATTGGTAGATTTATTTAACAAAAAGTCGAATTTCCACGTTTTATTATTTATGAATGAGATAAATATAATTTCTTTTATACAATTTGACTTGCATCATTAATTAATCACAAGTTTTAATTGCAATAATAAAAGTTGGAATAATTATTTCTGTTCCAGATTAAACGGATCTTATTAAGCAGATATTTTTTATTTTTTTATATATTTATTTTATATTTTTATTAAATGTTTATTAAATTTATTATATTTTTATTTACTTTATATATTTATATATTAAATGCGTGTCTGAAATTTAATCAGCTTTTCATTATTTTTGTTTCAGAAATGAGTAGCAGAATGTGTGTGGCCGATCCTGAATCGCGGCTGGTGAGTGATAAGCAACAGTATTTTCTATGGTGGTGGATATATTTTTGTAACACTCACAACTAAACCTACGGAAGTGTCACTCTCCGATTTTTCTGAAATTTGGATATGTTATAATACATGAAAAACTAAGGGACACGTATTTTTTTAGCGGCGGAAAAACATATTTAGGGGGTGAAACGACCCCCCAAAATGGGGGGTAAAATGGAAAAATTGCGATATCTTTGAGACCAGTGAAGCGATTTAAATGATTTTTGGTATGAAAGTATCTTTCGATAGAAGACGAAAATCGGCCTAGGTATGTTGGAAGGGGAGTGAAAATTAGGGGGTGAACTACCCCTAAAGTGACCAATTTCTTGCTGCAAAAAATCAGTTTTGATCTAATCGAAGTAAAATCTATTAAAACTTCAAGAGGAAAGCTAATTAAGGAACACATATTTTTTTGTTTTGTTTTATATAAATATTTGGGGGGTAAACAATCCCTAAATTGCCGCGTTCGTTTGGCATTGCGCATGAAACACCTTGTGAAACTATATTTTTTAACTGTTCGATCTTTTTAATACATTGGTTTTTTAAGTCGCTGAATCCGAATCTGAAATCAGATTTTCAAAATTCAATATGGCGGATCCAATATGGCGGACGAAAACTCGAAAAATTATTTGAATAGACAGTAACTCGACATGCGACTTTCAAAATACAATAATAAAATTGAAATAACAAAAAAAATCTTTCGTTACCGGTACATAAGCGTTCTAACAATGAATCGTGTTCTGACACACTTACAGAAATAAGTGAGAGGCAAGGGGACTCACTCTAATCATTTTTCATTTAATTTTTTAGCTACATTGTTTAAACAATTTTGTTATAAACGATTAATATTTTTAACATGTTTAATTCACTTCACATAACTAACAATAAATGTCAAAAGTTGATTTTATTATATTTTGAAAGTTGCATGTCGAGTTACTGTCTATTCAAGTAATTTTTCGAGTTTTCGTCCGCCATATTGGATCCGCCATATTGAATTTTGAAAATCTGATTTCAGATTCGGATTCAGCGACTTAAAAAACCAATGTATTAAAAAGATCGAACAGTTAAAAAATATAGTTTCACAAGGTGTTTCATGCGCAATGCCAAACGAACGCGGCAATTTAGGGATTGTTTACCCCCCAAATATTTATATAAAACAAAACAAAAAAATACGTGTTCCTTAATTAGCTTTCCTCTTGAAGTTTTAATAGATTTTACTTCGATTAGATCAAAACTGATTTTTTGCAGCAAGAAATTGGTCACTTTAGGGGTAGTTCACCCCCTAATTTTCACTCCCCTTCCAACATACCTAGGCCGATTTTCGTCTTTTATCGAAAGATACTTTCATACCAAAAATCATTTAAATCGCTTCACTGGTCTCAAAGATATCGCAATTTTTCCATTTTACCCCCCATTTTGGGGGGTCGTTTCACCCCCTAAATATGTTTTTCCGCCGCTAAAAAAAATACGTGTCCCTTAGTTTTTCATGTATTATAACATATCCAAATTTCAGAAAAATCGGAGAGTGACACTTCCGTAGGTTTACTTGTGAGTGCGATTTACTGTAATAGAAGTAGATGCTTTTCTATGTAGATTTGTGCATGCATATACGAATTACTGATTGAAGATTGGTATAAATCTTAATGTGTTCATTTTTAGAAGTTCATTTTCATAGACAAATTTGGTTTTAGATCCAACATATTTTTCAGTTTATTGAATCTGTATTATATCTTCCTATATTATATCTGTATATATTTTGATGATGGATTTATACCACTTAAATCATTAATTTAATTTTTCGTCGTAGACATGCATAATTGTCCAAATACATGCATAATTGTCGAATGAAGCGGTACTGAATTCGCCGCAGCAGTTGCGCCAAATACGGCGCCACACAGATTTCGTAAATTTCTCGAATTATATTAATTATTATATTATTGCGGTATTTAATTATTCATCCACTTAATCGAATATGCATAGTTTTCGCGATGCTATTAGAGACACGGTGCGATTAAATACACGCGATCAAAGAATAGTTAAGATGAAAAAAGTTTCAATTATTTTATTCGTATTCATTAAAAGATGCTGCAGTCTAATCATGATTATAGTTTATTGTTCAATTTTTCTCGTCATATTGGTTGATATCATTTATATGCTGCTCACGAATATATATTAGAAGACTTCGCGATTGCGTTATAAATTTTATTTTGAATAGAGAAACGTAAAACGTTGTTAAATGTAATAAAAGTAAAATCGTTCTAAAACAAAAATAATAAATATATCGCGCAAACAATCTTCGCAAATACATTGCGAAGCCAGACTTCACAAATACATTGCAGAACAATGTTCGCTATTGCGGAAATAAGCTTCGCCTTGTTATGCGGAGCACTTCATCGTAGGATCACGCCGCCAGTTAGTGAGTGAAGTGAAGTGAATTTTGTTCAGACAATATTCGTTCTTATAATATTCGTTCGATAACTTTCATGAGTATCGCGTCGCAAGTGTTAGCGCGAGTGTTAGTGCAAATTAAAGACTAAAGACTAGAGTGCAGACTAAAGATGAAGGATGCACAAAGGAAGGAAGTCCAGGAGGTGAGGAGGTTTCAAGCGGTCACTTTCATCGATGGATGGACTAAGATGGACTGCGATTTCATCGCGCATTGGTGAGTGCTGAATTCTTTCGCTTGTAAAGTAGTAATAATGCATGCGGTAGTTTGTAAATCGCACTGATTTTCAATAAAAAATTTATTATAATTAAATATGTTTTACACTTTTTCATAAAGAAAATAATTCATAAAGCATTTCATAAAAAACTAATGTTAATGTCTAATAAACATTTGTTTACAGTGAAATTTAAATTTAAATTACAGTGAAAGTAAAATTTTTTTAAGTCTTAAATAAAATATGTCTAGTTGGATTGATATTTCACTGTGGATTTCAAGGGCCAGTCTATTATCTTTCGGGCGATTACTAAAAGATCGCTTATTGTCGATACACGTTACACAGTGCGGAATATCATATAACGAGTCACCATATCCGGTTTTGCAATAGAATGGCAGAAACGGGATATAACCTAATACCTCGGCGACGTAATGTTATAGGCAAAAGATATCAAATGAAGTTGTTCAGCTAGTGATTAAAAAAATTCATTGACGAGGTGAAATAAATAAGTGAAACTCGAGAGCGGCACAGTCGGGGGTTAACGACCCCGTATCTCGTAATCTCGCGGCCGACGCGAGGAAAAGTGTCCCCACATAGTGAAGCACAAAGGACGTCGATATGTGTCGCGTCTGCCTCGCCATTATCTCTTACCGCCAGTCTGTTATAAATATTTCAATGAACAAGTGCATCATGAGAATGAACGAGGCCGAGACGATGGAGGTATGCGGCTTTCCCATCCGCGCTTATTGTCCGCCAATCAGGCGCCATTTAGACCACTTTCCGCCGTTATTCCGAGGGGCCCGTGTCGTGCGAGACCTCCCGCACGCGTGAGGAATGATCGTTCTTGTCCTCCAAGGGTGGCGTTGCGCCGCTCGTCGCATTTCTGATGTCGTCGACGCAACTCGAGGAACAGCGGGCGATACACGCATGCATTGATGCGTCTTGATGCGTTTCGAATATCGGGGCGCGTGCCGCAGGTGTTTCCGATCCTTATCGAGACGTCCGCGAACGTTCGTCGTAACCGACGCTTGTACGGGTCGACTCTCGACACGTGTCGCGAGAAGGTGCCCACTTCCGGTGTACGCGATGACGGGCGATGTCGTGCGACCAGTTCGTTTCAGCTCTTTTTACCTTAATATGCACAGTAGGACATTTTTAAATGGGATTGCGAAGCTATAGCACAATGTTTTAATAAAATTAGGAGAAAAATTAATTAAAGAAGAAGAAGAGCAAGCAGTGAAACTGTTCCAACATATTTTAATCTGTTCTTTTTTCAAGAACTCGACGGAATAACCGACAAGAGAGTGTCGACCGTAAAGACTGATAATTGCCGTGCCAAAGTCTCCCTATACGTGCCGCAATGGGTCAGTCGAGGTCCGAATAAATGTTATGGGACGCGCAGAGCACAAAGAGCGGACCCACGTCACTTCGAACGTCGGACCAATTAGGCGGCCCATTGTTACGCGGGGGCTGATTCGTTCTATTGGCGTCGGCACGTGATATATGTATCGCGAGATACATGCATACAGCCGCGCCTCTCTGGTTTGGGGACTTACGCGCGCGCGCCACGTCCCGTGAGTCACCTCACGGCTTTTAATCGGGCCTCGTTAACGTGAATAAACGCGCCACGCGGGCTACGCAAACCCGCGCAAACCCATCGGCATCGTTAGCATCCGCGCGCCGGGTAAATATCGAAGCGCCAGCCTGAAATCGGAATCAGAATGTGCGAATCGCCATTCGCGAGTTAAGAGCCGCGGCGCACGTTGCGCATTACTGGATGATACGGCTCGGTGAACGACTGGTTGGTCGACGAACGAACATCAAGCCGACGATGATTCCTGCAACAGCAACAATTCGCCAAGGCTTTGCATTCGTATTAGAAAATAATACAAGTAGTAATAAAGAAAGTGCTCCAGCGAGAAGAACTTACGTCCGCGATGTAGACGTCTATGACGTAGCATCTATTTTGAAAAGATATCTATTATCTTAATATAATAAGATTAAGATTATAAGATTAAGATACCTTATATCTATATTACATTTCTATGTCGTCACAGGAAGTGATATAATTGGGAATTATATATAAATGGAATAAAGTTGTGAGATCTATTAATAATTAATTTAAGCGTCCTCTCACATGCGCACCTGATAATTTTTACTATCGCGCCGAGTACAAAATAAAAAATTATTGTTGTTTTTCAACAAGTATCTTCTGCGCTTGCCGGATGGCGTGAATTAGGCAACAACGTGTTTCTTGTGACAACCTAGGTTTCATATCCGGACCGGCGTTATCTTCATATTATCATGCCCGAGATTAGCCTTGGTAGTCGCACGTTTGCTCTGCACCGCGGTACTTTCTCTGTGTACCCTTCGCGTATCTCTTTTTGACCCTACTGAACTTCTCGCTTCTCCTTAAAGAACATCCATAATGAATTCTCATATAATGTGTACAACTTTTTATTCAACTATAAATGTAAAAAGAATCTGGCAAAAATATATAAGTTTGGCTTAATAAAACGTTTATTTTAAATTGTTATAAATATTTCAAAATAGTAAATTACAAATTCCTTGTTTCCTCTGCACTGAAATGTGCGAAGTTGGTAACGTTTGCTGTACAGTACAGAAGCTTGCAGAAACTTTGCAGCAACGTTACTGCAAGCTATGGGTTATAAAATAATCATGTTGATGTCACCCGTTGTTATAACATATTTATAACATTGGTGGAAATATTGTTGGGACATTGAGTATGAGGTAAGCTTAATAGAAGAAAGATACAGCGACGTGCACAGCCATAACTGAAACCAAGGCTGAAGCAGGTTATCTGGAAGATTTCTCGACGCTGAGAAGGCGATAACGCATGCCTGAATAAACAGTAACGCCTTTACTTACCTTAGGTTGTAGGATAACACCAATTGATGGTGAGTGGAACATATATCTCTGGGATATTAGCTATGTGTTGGCAATATATATTAGCCGCTTCAATAAATCATGTATTCAGTCAGATATAAGCAGTGGTCAACATTATATAACTGTGTAGTGCCTAATGATAATGGTATATCAGCTATATCACATAGTTATCTCATAATTGTAGTAATTACACTATTGTTTATGATAAAAAGATGTTTTTTTCCAGTAAAGAGAGATTAATGAAAAAATATTTATATGTATATATATATATATTTATTTATTTATATTTTGAGTTTTGTTTTATCTTTGAAAAGATACAGATTGTTCAACTTTTTTCTTATATTATATATTTTTACATGACATCGGGGTTAATAACGTTGGATAAGGTATTGTTAATTCATGATCATGTATCTGCAACTATTCGAGGAGAGCCGATCATTGGTGTGTGCGTATTACCGAAGGGGTGCTTTCGTAACTATTACCCGACGTGAATGTCAAGCAAGGTCACGAAAGATGGTGGTGTTTGGCCGGCGTTTCTCCTCTCATTCTCCTAGATTATATTGGCGAGAACGATACGCGGTAAAAGATAGCGAAGTGCACGAGGCCCGAAGCGGAAGCGAAAGAGAGAACGTACGCGTGCCCAGAAGAGCGAGATGACAAGGAGGTGTAGAGAAAGAGAAAGAGCGACACGGATCAAGGATAGTCTTTGCCAAATACCAATATTTGCGACCGCCCTGTTGGTACCCTGCTCGACTCGACCTAACCCGACTTAACTCAACCGATCCGGCCGCAACTCACCTCCCGTTTACCCCTCTTTGCCACCCCTTCCTCTCCTCTTCGTCTCCTTCTTCGTCTACCTGTTCACAAGCTCACCCGCGGTTTTGGGAATCGACTAATGCGCAGCCTTTAAAAATTACGCAATTTTAGTTATCACGGAGACGAGCTTAAAAGAGGCAGAGAAGGAGAACCGTTACTCTCTAATTTGCTGGAAAAACGTTGATGTGGTTTCTAAGTAACAATGACATTGTCAGATTTTTTTGTTATTGGGGTGAAGAGAAGCGGACAGACAGCCAGGAATAAAAATGTGCGACCGTATAATCGCGCGGACCCGTTCCAATCGGTTGTGCTCCCGCGCACCGTAAACATCGTACGATCGCGAGCTGCGAAATTGTCCGCTCGGCCAGCGGCGACAACCAGATTGATTTCGGGCGTGTGCCGGATCTCGTACCCTGGCCCCGATTGGCTTTTCGCCCGCGGGCAACCAGGCGGAGAGTAGTGCCGGTCATATTACGCGGTGTGTCGCGACGGTTGGCGACGCGGCGCGGTGCGGCGCGGCGTCGGGGTGCAGGCATCGAGCGTGGGCCGCGTCCGATGCAATAAATAATAATTAGGCGCTAATTAGCGGCGGCCATGTTGGCCGCCGGCAGTTGTCGGCGAGCCGCGGCGGGCGAGCGCCGCCGGGAGGGATAGGAGGAAGTGGAGGAAGAGGAGGATGGAGAGAGAAAGAGAAAGAGAGAGTGATAGAATGCAGGGAGGAACGGGGCGGCTGATGCGGCGAGAGCGGGCGAGGGTGGTTGCTCCCTGTGCGAGTGGAGGCAGGAAGGGCGGAACGGGGGGTAGGAACGGGCGGTTTAATCACGTCACACACTGATGCGGGGTACATTGCCGGGGCGATAGTGCTCTCGCGTATCCCGAAGCGCACGTTGACAATCGTGCGCGCCTATATCCGTGCACGTATACTGAGGGAGGGTGTACGTGTGGAAGTGCACGAGCGCGCTTGCTTGTTCCGGACATGTTGACGATGTAGGGGCTAGCCTGTGCGGCCGTACGATAATACAACGAGCACGAGGGTGGATAGTGGAATCGGGGAGAACGACGGGGAGAGAGGGAGGGAATCTCGCAGGACGACGGTATGCGGAGGAAGCGCGCGCGCAAGAGAGAGGGAGTGATAGTGAGGCGGAGGGCCGAGGGAACGGGTGGAGGAGTAGTGCGAGGTGGTCGATTTCACGCGGTCGATTGCTGGACCTGCAGCTCCACCCCCGTGGAGGCCGCTTTTGGCCATTCGCTGGCATGCGCTCCCAACATCGTCTTGTCGCTTCGCCAAGATTGCCCCACGGCTTGGCTATGCGCGCGCGCACACAATGATGTTGGTAGAGTAAATCAGTTTCTGTGTAATAACAGAAGATTCGTTAATCATTGAGTTCATATTTCTGGCAAGGCCGGAAGAAATCTTAATTGCTAAAATTTTTCAAAAGAAAAGGATATTATAAAAAAAATATAAAGTCAGTAAAAAGAAGTAGAAGAGAGGAAACTGATGGAAAATTGCATGAAGTGCATTATGAATCATGTAGCGCGAGGCTAATAATTTTGAGAGTGCTTAATGATCGAAGATTGAAGATTTTAGGTTTGCTATCGTATATGCAAATATGCTTCAACGAGAAAACTATTGCATCAACAAAGATCATCAAACGTTGGGTATCGTTTACATATATGTCACTTGCTACGTGGGCCATATTCTCGCGAAGCGTTGAAGAAATCGTTAAACCAACGCGGACGTTTCTGCTTTTACCTGTAAATCGTGTGAAACTTTCGTAGCCAGAGTTTCTGCAAATATTGGAATTGGCTGCGGTGCCCGATGCGTGCTGCATTCTTCGTGGAGGAAAGGTTCGAGGTCTCACGTACGAGGAACGTACGGGATGACGCCATTTGCGCGAATCCATTGCCATTTGCTTCGTCGCTGCGAAATGACGAGGCGACAATCTGAGAAACTAGAGAATCCAGAAAAAATCATAAGCATAAATTTTTGTAAAATCAAGCGCATGTATGTATAGGCACTTTAGTTAGCAGTTACTGTAGTACTAATTCAATATAATTGAGATGAATATGTTTAACTGCGTTTACCAATTACATTAATGTTGCTCAAGTGTATATATATGTTTGCTTTGGTACTTTATATCAGTGATAATGTCAATTGACTTTATGCAGGATCAAGCTGTTATCATTCTCACATCGTATCATCACCAACACGATACATAACTATCTAATTTACATATAAATTCCTGATATCTTTGGAAATATTATTTCATCACTCATTCTCTTTACGATCGTTGTTGATTTCACTTCGAGTTCATCGCGAGTTTAAAATCCATCACACGCACCAAGAACAAATCGGTGCACATTTTTGCGAGCGTAAAACGTTTGTTAACGCGTCCACGATGACAATGCATCGAGGAGGAAGGGGTGAGTGAGCGAGTCGATAGACCAGGGGTCACCAGAGGAGCGGGCAGCTACGGACCGCGTATCGTAATTCCGTCGCATTACCATTTAGATTAGTTAGATTTGCAGGTAAACAGGACGCGCGCGCGACGATCGCGGAGCACAAACACGAGCGCGCTCGCCGCCCCCGTTGACATTTTAATTTCATCGTGATAATTACTTTCAAACGGATGGCTTTTTAAGTAGATTAAAATATTCCCGTACCGCGCGCACGTCCACATTCGTATAATTAATGCACTTTTGGGCCGCGGGCGCGGCGGCGGGGCACGCATCGGCCGACGATCGGGGAAGCAACGAGGTAACAGGCCGGGGTGATGAGGGTTGGGGTCAAACCGGGACCAGGCGATATATCGCCACTCGTTTTCGGACGAGTTTTAACGCGCGCCTCGTTCATGCGCGCGAGTGATTTTAACTCGATTTTAATTCGGCGTTATACGGCCAGTCGTGCGAATTTCATTATTCTCATTGTAATCGCGAGATAAAGTCGCTGGGGGACGTTCCGATGAAACGATGCCGCTTTTTTCTCCCCCGTGTACATGTGCTTTTAGTCGTTGACAGATCTCGCTCGCAAATTGTCGGACAAATTAAAAGATGTGGAATGCGCGGATCAATTGTACGAGAATCTTATATTTTTATATTACGTATATTTTACTAAAATGAGAATGCTATACCAAAATTGTTTAGCGATGGCAAATTTTATACCATACGCAGATTCTTTACAAGACGTATTTTTGTATTCTTTTACATTCGACAGATCGTCCGAGAGAATTGCGTTTCAATATTCGGTTAAGGTTCACACAGTGAATATTAGATGTCGAATCATGCGTGGAACGATCGGTAGGAAATATGAGACAATTATTGCGTTTATCGGTAAACAGTTTTGTTTATCCAATCGTTGCTGTTTCCATACTTGAACGATCTCCACGCTCGTCCACCGAGATTTCTGTATCTCCTCTATTTTTTCATTGCTACTTTTTTTGCTTTCATAACTACGCGATGAAACGGACTATTGAGAGAAAAATGATCGCTTTTCGTCAAGCAATCCTGTCGAAGAACATCATCGACGGAAATTGTTACCATGTCAAATCAAACATTTACATTATAGAGAGATGAACGAAAATACCCTTTAATTAATATAATCATTAACCATTGCTAACATTACTCGTATCATTTTCAACATTTTAGTCGTTAACCTCGACGAGTGAAAGAGTCTGGAAATATTTATCGGTATCATAACGATCCAGTATTTTCGTGAAGAGCACGCGAGCTCGTCAACTCGGCGATACCGTCGGCGATCAATTCTACGCCGGCTATGATTCAAATCCAACAAATTGATGTCGTCGACCCGTCGAACAGGGGTGGTTTAAAGCCAGCTCCCTTCCCCGCCCCCATGGGATATGGCGGAGGACGGTCGAAAGAGGTTTCGCGACAGACGGGCTGCAGCTCGTGTAAACAATGGCACCACCTTCTTCAGGGAAGTTAGGCGTAGGTGGACGCGTGTGCACGCGGGCGCGCGTCTATGTGCGTGAGGTGCTTATTGGGTCCGTCGGGGGTGGGGTGCGCAGAAACAACCCTCTGGCCAAACATCGCAACATCAATCAGCACCAGTCACTCGAGCGCGGACCATTGGCGCCAACATTGCGATATTGCTTACATTTACATCCGACGAGGAAAAGAAGAAACGATTGGTCGGTTAGATTAGGCTCAAAGTTTCACCGGAAGTGGTTGGGCCTACCCTGGAGGATTAATTATTGCAGTGTGCTACGCTTCGCCCCTAATTGCCCATGGGACAGAACATCGTAATGCACGGAAAAGTTTCATCGGAAGAATGCGGCAGAGTTTGCGCGCTTGTAATTGGTTTCGCCAAATTACGAAATGCGATGGACCACGGGAACATAATTTTGCAATTTTCCGTTTGCTTAATTAGAGGGATAAATCGAAGCACGATAACTACGAAGAATGTAAATAATGCATTTCATCAAATAATGCAGCGAGAATGAAATGAGGGCTGATTATGAATCGCCGTGGCGCAAAGAACGTAGCAATTGGTATTAGGCGACTCGTCTGTATGCGTGTGTACGTGTGCTGAAAATTGACGTTTACGACTGGAGACATACTAACCGCGCCCCAGTTACGCCACTGGCATTTCAAACAGCCTGAGGATATCCTTTGGGTGCTGTACGGATATTCTCCGAGGAATATCCCCGTAACATTAAAAAGAGCGAACAATAGCGTATATTCTCGATGCGTTCAAGTGAAATGGATGAGATATCTTGGAATTGCTCTTAATATCCTGGAATACTTTGTAGGGAAGATATTGCAGTCGAAGGAACATAAAACTCTTGTAAGTATTTCTCCGCTTTATAGCAGGTAAAACCGAATCCTATTAATTCTGTATTACTTTTATTAGAATCACGATATTTATAATTGAATTATTTCTCAGTTGTCTCTCAAATTGAAGAATCTAATTCGATGCCCGGAGATCGGGTGAAAAATAACCATGCAGCGGTTCTGTTTTGCATAGCATTAGCCCATATTATTGTAAGCCGATACACTTAATTCTCACCCTCACACGTAGCCCTAACGATTTAAGCCCTTGCACGCCCCTACTTCAAGGACTCAACGGGCATGTCACCCTACATGACACATACGCGGGATCTTTCAAGAAATTTCACGCATTTTGGATGCTTGATGCAAAATAATTTCACTGAAAGATAATAAGTTGAAAATATATATATTTACTTTTAATCAAGATATTGTAAGAACTGTCGTACATGATCATGATACATCTTGTTTAAGTTACACGTCCCTTAAGATAGAGTATTCTTCAAGATTACTTCAAGACTAATCGATGCTAAAAGTGAAACGTTTACGTTACTTCGTCTACGTATATACCAGTCGATACATCGCCTCATTCCGCGCGTGACAATAAACAACTGACAGTTTCTTCCCCACGAGTGATACTAGGCAATCAGCTGAGCTTTCGACCCTGCTGCTCGCCGCTATGACGTAGATGAAGATGGTAGTGGTAATCCAGTCTGTTGTCGCAGTGAGTCAGTATTTGGACAAGACCCCCGCGCTCCTTGTCTGCGTACGATTCAACTTTCACCAAGCTTGCACCCCAGGACATCGTCCTTGCAACCGGCGCGCGCAGGATATGAGATAAGGTTTGCTGCGTACATCAGTTATGCACAACTGAAGACATCCCGGCAATATTGCAGAGATCTTCGAGTGGCAATTGACACAAATACAGATATGGGAGGAGTTCAGAACAATGAGAGTGAACGAGCCACGCGAAAGCGTTTGAGACTCTCGGTGCACATACACTTAGTAAATATTTGCAACTATCATTATCATTGTCGCAATCGGAATATTTTTTTACTAGGGGCGTTAAGGACTATTAAGGACTAAAAGTTGAAAAATCTTTTTTAAACTTAATGAAATGTTGGAATAAGACTTTTAGAGATACAAAAGCGGAGAATTTTGTTTCGCGATGCACCCCATTTGTTATAGTCGATCGAGAAGCGTCGAGTGATTTAATATGTGCAACTACTGCTTCCTTGCAAACTTACCACCATGCTGATCTCCATCTCCCATTCTTCTCTCTCCCTCACCCTCTATCCCTCTTTCTCCGCCAGTGGATACCCCTCCTCAGTACTCCGAACAAAGCCCCTTGGGCCATGTGTAGACGTTGCAGGCCGGATCGCAAGCGAGCTCGCGCGCTGCACAGTCCTCACATGCACACATGGACGATGGTAACACACCCACCGTCTCGTGGTACCTGCCAGGAATAGATTAGGTGTGTTGGCGCATTGTCGTAGGGACACATGTAGGCTCTAAGTAGGTTGCGTGTGTTAGTTACGCAAACATGTCTGCAGCGTTGTCAGGCGGGCAGGAAATTACGTCCGCCTTTAGCCGCTCTCTATATTACGCCACCCCCTGGATACACCCGCTCTCTCACACATACAAAACACGTACACAAATGCGCGCGCGCGCATCTAACACTCGCTTACCCTGGTCGTGAGTATGCATGGCGCGGATGCGCAACACCAACCCGATCTGAGAACGAGGCGACCTCGTACATACGTGGGTACCTCTCTCCACCTACGTACCTGAGCCGAAGATACGTGTGTACACAAGCAGCGTGTGTACCACGCGGTATGGCAGAGATACCTCGGGCTAACAATAATGCGACTAGTTGCAAATGGGACGGATACCCGTATACCTGCCGACGTGACGACGTGTAAGATGGCAGCGTATGACGCCGCCGACGCCGACGCCTGAGCCGCCTCCGAGATCCCGTGAGATCGGCGCGCGTGTGGGCGTGAAGCGCCATTAGCATTAGATACCGTGCGGCGATATGGCTCGCTGTCATGACATCGAATGTCGTGACACGTATCGCGTGGAGTGCGATGCCGATGGTGACATTTAACGGTGTCGCGTTTCGACGTTTCGACGGAAACGTAGCTCCATCAAATGGAACGCAAATGGAGAACGTGGTAGGTATTATACGGGATATCCCAGTCCGCGGATATCATAAAACGCCGCAGGAAATTGTATTGTTCTTTTTACGTGTATCCAAATCACTATATCACTAAGTCGCATCTTCTTCGTCTACTTTAAATCGTACTGCAAAGATGAATCGAGTTTTTTTATATATATGATAACTTTAATTGATAACTGATTAATTGATAATGAAGTTTGAACAAAAGGCTAAGGACAAGGACTCTTTATTAATTTTTTAATAACATGTTTAATACCGTTACTTCAAACGTGGTATATCAAGTCGTTTTTATCTTCCTCCAATGTAATATCGATTCACGCTGTTTTTAGGGCGCTCGATCAATGAAGCCCTGGTCACGTAGCAGGACATCGAGCTGGCTCGGCAACGACGACGACACGACGATGACAACGACAACGAATCACGGTAGATTTCCGCAAGTGCTCAAAAAGATGGACATCCTCTTCCCTTACCTGCACTTCGCTGATCCGGTCCTGGTATCTACCATTGAATCATTGAGCGCTTATGCGGGCGCGCACGGGCCCGTCCAAACATTTCGGACAGCCTAAGGAAACACATTTGCCTGCGGGCAAACATACCGCGGCAAGTCGCGTCTTGTCGCGCAGCCTCCGGCTCTAAAGTGGAACGCAGAATGTGTCTGGGACTGTTTGCACTGCAGGACAATATTCCAAGTCTTTTAAAGGACGAGGAGAACGCGATGTTATTGCGCTCTCACGTTCGCGCGTGACCCCTTTCTCCGTTTCGCGGCGTTATCTTCACTTAACTTCCGTTTCTCTGAAGTCTAAGCGCTCTCTAGACCATTCCTGTCGTCTTGATACACACAATCTAATCTCGCCACGCAAGATTAGAGAAACGCCACTATTCTATCTATAATTCAAATTTGGAAGTAAACGACGGAGTGTTCTTCGCCTGTGCATATAACATTTTCTTTCTCTCTTGATTCCGAATAATGAGAAAACAAGAGTTGTTCTGCATTTTTAAGATATCTCAAAAAGAAGAATCATCAATTTTCGCGCGTTTTCTATTGATTTTTTTTAATGTCATAAATTATCATTTTTAAGTCATAGAATAATAATTATCTTCACATTTTAATTGTCTATTGGTTACTTTTTGCGAGAGCCAAATGGGTAATGGTGTCCCAATTACATGGAAAATCAGGCTGATTTATTTTTGCATACATGTGACACCGTGTGCCACTTAGTTGGCGAGCGCGCACGGGCCAGAACGTGGCCAGAAAGAAGCACGTGCAAAATTAAAGAAACGCGAGAGGAACGAGAATGCATACGGGACGGCGAGCGGTTAACGCGACCTTTCGCGTACTCTCTCGCTGGGGACCTTCCTCTCGTCCACCGGCGGCACCAAAATCCTCCGCTTGGCGGGAAGTCGTTAGGCGTTTTCCGACGTGAGATAAAATTCCGGGAAGTACGTCAGAACGACTCTCCGTGCTCGCGCGCGCGCTACGGGGCTACGGGTATTGTTTTAACGTGTTTGAGTCAAATATTGACGCAAGTTGGGCTCGCGAGGCGGCCCGGAACGCTCGCGGAACAAGATGAGACGGAACGACCCACATAGCGTCCACGTTCTCGGAGATCCGAGAACGGAGAACGCGGCGGCGCACCGTGCCTCGCCGCCTTCTTCGCGGTAACGAAGAAGAGGCAGAGATGTAACGAGGGAAAGAAAAATAGTTCTTCCTCTCTTTCAGGTTTTTCCCTCTTTTTCCCCCGTCCTCCACCTTCGTATGGTTCCTCCACAGGTTTTCTCTACGCTCCATCACCGTTGCTCGTGCCAGAGGTTATCGCCAACGAGTGTCGCAATGCACACGTTTTCTCGATATCGCTTAACGATCGTGTTTGACTTTCTACAAGAGGCAGGGCTAAAGCCGCGCGAAAGGAGTGATTTTTAACTCCCGTCGTCGACGTCGCTGATCTCATCTTCGTTGCATCAGGCACATCCATCCACCACGTTCGATTATGTCGCTTCCACACAAGACGTTTTGGATCAAGTTGATTATTTCATATCCTTCCTCGCTCATATCTCGTCAAACAATCGTAACTCTTTCTCTCTCTCTCTCGGTCGGAAACGCACGACGGGAAATTACCACGCCTAGATCATCAAATCCCGCGAACGGATTACACAGCGCTCTTGGAAAATCCACAGTTTACGAATTGCACGCGTTACTCAGTGAGATCACCCAGTTGCGCGACGTTCCTTTTTTGAAATAACCACGGTTTCGGATCTGTTTCGTGAAATACTGGTTTGTTCGCGCCTCCCTTTCACAGCGGATTTCTCGATCGACGTGGCGTTATTACTTCTTGAGGCCCCGCGAGTACTCATGCGGCAGCCATTGCGATCGGGGGACAGGGTGAAGAGAAAAGCAGATCGGTGGAGATCCAGCGCGCGTAAACCGCTTTCGCCCTCATAAAATCTCATAACCCGGGGGCAAGCGGCGGCGGCGTGTAGCTTCAGTCTCGAAAATAGAAGAGGGGTCGATAGACACGATGGGGTATCTCCGAGAAGAAAGCCAGTGACGGAAGAGAGACTCGCTCTATGGCGACGAAAGGGCAGACAGCGCCGACGTTGTTGTAGCCTGCGGTGAATCTTCAATGGGGCACCGTGGGGCACCCGCGAGGGGGACGTTTGTTTGGACTTTGGATCGCGCCTTTTTGCCAGGACCTCGGGATTCCGTCGCGTATATGCTTACTTATATGGAGGTACGTGTTGTTAGGTTGTTGTTGGCGTGAGTGCGCTTCTTGTGCGCTATATAATATCGCTTAGGTTAATACACAAACAAAAATTAATTTTATGTATGAATATATATGTATATGTATGTTAAAATTACACATTTCGCGGATTTTTATTCATCAATTACTCTTACAGCTGCGCGACACATTGATAAATAGATACTGATGTCTACAAATATCTACATATCTTTGTTAAATGTACGAGTTTTATGATGTCCGTTCGATGAGTGGCGCGAGGGAAGATTTTTGTGAATGAAATCCGTCCATAAGGGACGTGGGCGCCAATGAAACCTTGGTCCATTGGGCAATGAGTGTGACACCAGTTCCCCTCTTTCTATGTTATTTTCTCTTTTCGGCGGTCATTCTCCTCGGCTATTTCTTGACCATTGCACGGCATTTAGGCACCGTTTACCCGAGCGTTTCCCGGGGTCTGAATGCCCGTGTAACGCATTGCAAACATTTTGCCGTTGGCGGCACGCAGCCGAACGCAGCGTGATGAAAAGGGGGTGCAAAGGACGAAGGGGGTACCAGGGGTGGTGGGTTTTCGATGCAATTCTAAACCGGCGGAGGACATTGTGCTTAATGTTTGGACATGTGTTCCGCCCCGGTCACGCCTTTTGTTACCATTTTCCATGCACGTTTGTCCGCTTAAAATGTTGTTTTAGCGCTCGCGCCACGACGCGCAGTCATCGGGGTGGCTCGCAAACGACTTGACACGAGCCGATACCGTCAATGAGGGATTTACTGTCTTGTTGCTGCTTGCGTAAAGGATGTCTTGCCTAACATCGAGTTTCTTTCGAAGATCATTTTGAAGCACCGTATAATTCTATCCCGTGACTTGCCAAAGCTTCAGTGTGTTTTTGAAATCAAGTCAAATTGAAGTTTCACATTCTAGGAGGGAGGGAGCAAGGAGGATATGCGTGGCTTTTAGAAATATTAAAGTATTTTCTGATGATCGGAAGTTCCGGACAAAATTCTCACAGGTTCGTTCACTTTTGCATGCTATTGCTGTCCAACATCGATATATCATCCCTGTAACGTACACATCCTTTCAAGCACCACGCCCCAACGATACACGACCGACATTAGTCTCATAAGAGCGCTAGCGACAAAATTGCACGATCAGGGACTGGCAGAGGCGTTACGCTTTGAATACTGACGTTTCCTGGGGGCGATTTGGGCGGCGTAGGGGTATTCACTGAGTACCCAAGTAACAGATAGCCCGACAAATTGGCTGGGAAAGACTTTATAGGCCGATTTCCCGTAACGTTGCAATTTTCTGTCGGAAAACTTGATCCTCGATTGACTCGTATTAAGAATTTCAATAAAATGTATCGAATTATTATTGTTGTCTAATGCATTAGATATCGTATTTAATTATTTTTATTATATTGATAATCATGCTATAAATGTTAACTTTAAGTGCAACATTTTTCAGTTACTAATTGCAACAGTTATATACTTTCACTATAAATTAATATATTTTATTACATTGAAAGATACGAATTCTTAAGTACAAATATGTTAATTTCTGTGTACATTTGCGATTTTTAACATAATCGTTACTCTTACGTCCGAAATAGCATTCGATGACTTTAGATGAAAAGCATGTATTCTTCATTTTCAACGCTCTCTTTTATCATGAGGATCCTAATTGCCGATCAAATTTGTTCAGGAAACATTTTCGAAGTTCCGAGGCCCGGAGATAAGCCGCGGCATTCTTCGCTGAAAATAAATATTTTCGGCACAGGTACGGCACGACTACGTGGTTTCTCACAATCGATCACCGATCTCATACAAATCTCGTACAAGACTCACCCCCTCCTCATCAAAACGCACCTTCTTGCGTTCTCTTCCGTTTATCTCGCGGGGAAGGTCCATGTCCGAGGAGGCGCGCCTGGCCACGTTTATTGAATGGAGATATGTCAAAGGCATTTACGAAAAAGGCACAACACAAATTTCACGGCGATTCAAGCGCGCACAATGTGGTTCTGCTCCCGGACATCTGACTTTTGTCCGGGTTTCAACTATTAGAGTTTCCGTTGCTTTTCTCTGCGTGGATCTAACGTTTAGGACATTCACGAATCTGATCTCGAAGACGTTTCCTACTTGCCATTCACGACGAAAAATCGACCAGAAAATTCAACGTGTCCCAGAAGAGTACTTTACTCGACAGCGGAAACTGTCAAGTGGATTACCGACGACAGTAAGCCGTAAAACTAATAATTTTGAGCTAAACCGTCACAGTATTTAGCAGTAATTCCATAATTGAAATGATTATAAAATTATTTTTAACGTACTATTTTTTTAATAAAATAAAAAGATTATACTCCTTGCTCTTCAATCTATCTTTGTTGTGGTACGTGTTGCTAGAGGTAGACATAATCGCATTATACAAATTTCTCTATCTCTTTGAACGTAAAACAAATGGTGCGGTATCAAATTCCAGATAGTTTCCGCAAGGACTCGCGTTTGGCGAGATAAATCGCGCGGTCAAGATCGAAACTGCAGGATGTGAGGTTGATCGATAGGTCGGCCTAGTGGCTACACAAGAATCTCGGTTTCTAATCCCATCGTTAAACGTATCCCGTAACCTCAAGTTCCGTACAACCTCAAGGTCTGCCCGTGTATGTACGTGTATCGGGATGTACGTTTCACCCCAAAGTTTTCGGCCCCGCAGAGAAAGGGCAGGAAAGGGGCCGCCTGCCTGGGAGCGCGGATTGGATCAGCTTAACGTTGATTTAAGCCAATCAGCAAACAGCCAGTCACCAGTGCTGAACCTCAGCATTGATCTCGTTAGCTCTTACAATTTCAATGTTGCGTTCCACGCACCGATGGGTATCGCCATTCAATTCGCACGACGCGCACCGGTTCTCTTCGGCCCTTTTTACTTTCGGCGTTTCCTCGGGGCGGTTACGCTTCGCCTTAATTGTAAGCTACGGAGTTATCAACCCCTTTGTACTCGAAGTTGCTTACTAGAGGAGTTGGAAAGCGCGGGAGCAAAACTTCTTTTCCGTGTTTCAGCAAAACTTATTCGTAATTGAATAAGTTTTATTGGTATAAGAATAGTCGAAAACACAAAGGTTGTACTATCTTGTATTTCTTTTTTATATCTACAATGAATTAAAATCACAAGTGAACCGATGTGTGTATTCAGTTTATAGATAATAATTTAATTTTCTGTTTTTTATTCAACGCCGTATGCAAGTGAAAATGGGGAGCACAATCGGCGAGATAATGGCCAGCAATCGTGTACAAATTCGAACGAGTATCTCCGCGCTATCCAATGACACTAACGACCAAATGCACTCTTATAAAGTCGTGCACATCGCGCGGATAATTCACACAGCGGCGGAGGACGCGAGGTGGATGTTAGTATTTTAAGCCTATTTAAGTGTGTTTGTCGTATAATATTGACATCGTACACACAAGCAAAGAGAGCACGCGTACACCCTTGTTCGCGCGCGAGCGCCTTTTCTCTCCCCTCTTGCTTCCTCTTTCTGCCCGTCTATTCCTCTCGCGTTTCTTTCTCATGCTAGTGACACTACGACGCACACCTCCACACACACAACATTCGCGCATGTAGACATGTACATACATAGGAGCGCCTACACAGACACGCGTGCGAAAACGGGAAGAAGCCAAGGGAGCGAGTGAATCAAATCGCGTTGTGTGCTCGGCAAACGACGCTCGGCGTCGCGACGCTTTTCTTCCAGGCACGAAGAACGAGAGCGCGAAAGTTTCTTATTCTGGAAGTTCGCGAACTCGCCGGCTGGCTTGACACGATCGCGAATCTGCACGCGGGATTGTTTCGCAGCATTTCAGATGCATAACGCTGGTACATCAGGGTTTTAAAGATTTAGCAGATTTTATGGAAAACTAATGGTTGGAATTGATCACTTTTCAAGCGATTAACCGGCGGAATTTCGCAAACTATACGGTGCATTTAAAAGTTTCTCTCTTCGTTTGCGTTAAACACAGCAATTAAATTCCCGATTTAAAAATCGAACGCGTTTCGTCTGGCACACAATGAACCGAGCTTCCGGTTCTCCGCTATTTCGCGGTGAGGGATGATCGGTGTGACACGTCCCTTTAATCCGTCGCAAGATCACGGATCCTCCTCAGAGGGAGGAGCAGCAGTCGCGCTTGCGAGCGGTAGCCAAAAGCCTGTCAGCGACACCGATAATCTCCGTGTAGTCATGACAAATTACGGACGAAGTTATGGGTCCCAGCACAGTCTGCGCCAGAACCCGCACGATAAATGGGCGACCTGGTGCCAGGTGGGGCGTGCCCGCCCCATGCTGCGAGGCGGACAATTACGTAACACCATGAGACGCACTACGAACTCAGCGGGGATTCCCTTGGAAAAGTCGCCGGTCGATTCACACGAAAAATATCCGTGCACATCGCGGTATGTTACGCTACTTTGTACCCGTAAGTAATATATGAAAAATTCTGAAACCGAGAGCGAAGACAATCAAAGACTCAAAGAATGTACAGGGTGTCCACAAAGTCAATTACCATCCCTTATATTTTGGAAACATGGATCTTTCGAATCCAAGCGATTTCTATCTCGCACTTATTCGCTCATTTTGTGATTATTCTTGTGTAATTAATTTATACTACATTTCATTGTTTTTCAAAATCAAGTACATACATTTGTTCTACAAACTTGAAAGTATGTACATGAATTATTTCAGATTTTCTGAACTACTTTAAATAAGTGAAAAAATGACGGATTCGAAAGATCCATGTTTGTATGGATAAAGTGTCGTTTTTCACGTTATACGGTAAGGATTAATATTAAAGAAAAAGTAACGAAAAGTAACGAGTTTTTATCGTTATTTTTAATTAACGGTAACGAGTTACTTTTTACCAAAAATAACGGTAACAATAACGCGTTACTTTTAAAAAGTAACTTTCCAAACTGATATATTGTTTAATGAGATTTTACAGTATTAGGATATTCCCAGAAAGATAAAAAGCCACGTTTTACTTTCATTGTTATCTCTTTTCTGTTCTGATTAATTATCTCGATGTGCATTACTTCATATAATTGTATATTTGTCATTATGCAAATTATGCATTTGACAGTCTGGATTGGAGAACATTATTAATATCAATAATACTATTTTTTTCTCATTTTGTGATTGTGTGGTTTGTAGTATCATAGCAATAGTTATATAGTTACACACATATTATATTATATTATACAGGGTGAGGTACCTAAAACAGGCCACCTGAATATCTCGGCTATTATTGGTGATAGAAAAAATTGTGTCAGATTGGACTTGCATGGTTTCGAGGGACACATAATTTGTTCTAAATAGTTTTTTATTAGGTAGACGCGTAGAGATCATATGAAGGTCAACTTCGTTTTTTTAAATGGTATCATATGTCTTTACGTACCATCTATCAGTAGAGCATTTGAAGATGCGCACATTGATCTACGGGTCAAAATCATTCAAGGTCACTGAAGGCCAACTGCAAGGGAAAATAATTTACTTTATATTACCTAGAGTTCTCTGCTATTAAAAATACTGTAAACTCAGAAATGAAAAAGTTCTAGCCCTTAGAAATTTTTTCTTTTTCCGCAAAGTTCTGAGTTGATGATATCATTATTTTTTATATTGCCTAGAGTTCTCTGCTGTTGAAAATACCGTAAACTCAGAAATGAAAAAGTTCTAGTCCTTAAAAATTTTTCTTTTCCGAGAAGTTCTGAGTTGTTCATATCATTATTTCTTATATTGCCTAGAGTTCTCTGCTATTGAAAATACCGTAAACTCAGAAATGAAAAAGTTCTAGCACTTTTAGCCTTCAGTGACCTTGAATGATTTTGACTCGTAGATCAATGTGCGCATCTTCAAACGCTCTACTAGATGGTACGTAAAAAAACATATAGCATTTAAAAAAACGAAGTTGACCTTCATATGACCTCTACGCGTCCTCCTAATAAAAAACTATTTAGAACAAATTATGTGTCCCTCGAAACTATACAAGTTTGGTCTGACACATTTTTTTCTATCACCAATAACAGCCGAGATATTCAGGTGGCCTGTTTTAGGTGCATCACCTTGTATACTATTTTATATCAGCATACGTATTATACTTTGAATTATTGAGCAATTAGCGAATTAGTGAGTTGTCGGGAAATATTTTAATAATTTATATGTTCTTTGCAACTAAAACTAAGATTTATCCATTAAACAAATTAAAATCCAAAAATTAAGAATTAAGATTGCTATGAATGGACACGATTACGTATCTACTTCAATTTATTGAATCTGTTTCCGAATGTAATCAGCTTGATGCAACTATTCCATTACATTTTTGATAAAAATATTTATAAACGTACATTATATATAAATTCCATAACAAACAGTTCTTCGAAATTGTTGAAGATAGAATAATATTCTGAGATAGTAAAATCAAATATAAAAAAAAGACGATTTTGACCGCTTACATGACCATGCCGAAATCGCATCACTCATTAGTCGCAATTTATTTTTGAGTGCGTACAGAGTGATATGCAATATCTCTTATTTATTAATGATGACGAATACAGTAAAATCGGATTCGAAGTTTTGTTTTATTCGGCCGAGTAACGATGCACACACGTATACTTGGCGTAATGTTTTAAATAAATCCCTGAGTGAAATTCTTGAACCATGCTGATGCGATTTGATACGTCGAACTTGTTTTTGTTTGGCACAAATATTTGTGCGCGCGCTGCAAAATCGCACGGCAAAAAAAATCGCAGCTGATTTCTCCAGCTCGATCGACTGGGATGCGTTCGGAAATCGTGATCGTTTGCGCCGCTCTGAAACTACGCGCAGCGGTCGCGCAAACTACTGCCGCCCGTCGTGCCGATGTTTAGGTAAGATATTCGTCCTCGCAAATATTTGGAGATTGTCTACAGCCTCTAACCATCGCGCACCACTCTATCGGCTCTTACATTTAATTAATGACGTGCGCTAACGTCCGGGGCGTTAATGCGCCTTAATGCAAACGCCACTTTATCCGCTCTGTTTGCGCAGCGCGTGGGCATCGTTGACTTTATTACGATTATTCTTCCGATAATCTGTGGGGCGAAACGTCGATTTGCCTTACGTAAATTGCGTGCTTCAATATTTTGACGACTCGCAGCGTGCACTAGCAGAAATGCCGAGTAAAGCATTGAGATTAATAACTGGCAATCCCTTCAATGAGCTTCAATGAATCGCCATTAAATACCGAGAATTAAGTCATTTAATTTTATGATCAAGAAACATATAAATGTTCAGCTTTAAGATATTGTTTCACTGTAATCATGTGATATATACATGATATAAGATAAACACAAAGAGACACATAGACAACTTCATGGTTCGGGTTAACCATGGGTGAACCGCAATCCTTCGGGGTGGATTGAGGCTTCATAAAAAACCGCAGGTCCTTCCGAATAATGTGGTTAACCATTAATTGGCTAAATGGGAGCATCGAGAGCTAAGCGGTTGATCACAGAATAATAATAATACTAACTGAATCCTCTTGGTCGACACGTGATGTCAGAGCGCAATAATTTCGATGAAACAATGACGTATAATTCATTATTAAATCTATCTGTGACAAAATCAACAGAAAAGAATGACAATTAAAAAAAAGAGAGAAGAATGGAAAATCTATGTACGTATGTGCGCGTGTGCATGTGTGTGCACGTCAAATCTCCAATCCACCGGTTGTTTTGATTTATCCTGCCAATATTCCGCGACCAATTCCACTATGACCATTCTTTTCATTTATAAAATTGGTCTTTTTTGGCGGCGCTCATACGCACACATGTACACGTGCACGTTGGATTTCCATTCGCGGAGTATTGCGTCGATCGATTTCGGTCATAGCTCTTTGAGACATGTACGGGAATTGGTACGCGTCCGCGAAATCGCGATTAATCCGAATTCACGCGCGGTCGCACGGCACGTCGCGAAACGTAAATCGAAATCGCGGCGTACGGTGGATATGCATATACGGTTTTTCATTTCGGCGCGACTGTTCACGATTTTTGCCAGTTACGTTGAGTGCAGATGAAATGATCGCGCGGGAATAAATGCGATACATGGAAAACGAGCTATGGAGAACAAGCAAATCACTTACGTTGCTTGACGTCACTTAATTAACAATTTGATTGTTTTTAATTATTATTGTTAATAATTCCTCGGTGAATGATACATTAGATATTTCAATAATGTTGATCTGAAGCGAAAAAAATTTGTACAGTGACATTATGCGTGACACATTGGAAGGGTCAGTCATAGATTAAAACATCTGCATTTCGCAGAGTTCTGCTATAAAACTCGAGCAACCACGTGGCAGGGCAATGACAGAGATAAATAGTTAATTAGCGCGTTATGTACGTGGCTGCGAAAGTCGTGCGCAACCAGCCACCCGGTATCTGGCCGCTTATAATGTATGGCCTAGTCAGTTCGGCGCGGTCCAGTAGGGGTTCGGTTGACAAATCATTAACTATGCATCGAGCCGGCCTGCAAATACTCGTTACTAGTGCTTCTCCGTACTGGCGGCGCAACCCCTACCTCGCGCCCTCCACGATATACCGTCGTCCTATTCCTGCCCACGTCAAACTCTTGCTACCCCCGACAGTTCCGCGTCCGTCGCCGTCAGTGACCTCCGGGTGCAATACTCGACCGTCGCGTCACTGATCGAGCTTGGCAATCCTAGTCCATCAAACAACGTGTCCACTATTATGTCAAACTTTTCGTAAAAAATGAACAACTTTTATTATTATGTTTGAACGTTTCTTTTCTGATAAAAACTTATAACAGTTTCGGTCATGCATGACATTTAGCAAATTCAAAATCGCAGTATTTTATAATAATAATGCTAATATTAATAGCATAAGGATTATTATGTAATTTCTAAACAAAAAAAGTTACGTTTTATATTCATATCTGCATGTGCATGATGAGATAATAATTGTACAAGAAATTTTCTTTAATTCTTTAATTTTCTTTAATTCTTTAACTTTACTTTCTCTTTCTATCTTTAATTCTCACTTAAAAAATTAATATTTGACAAATGTCAATTATTAACTGATATATAATATAATAATCAACTAATTTTAACATAATTTGACGAAACCAGATATTTATCAATTATTAAATTATTATGGAATGCCTTGTGTAGGTTTCTCAAATTACAAGATTGTGACACTTATGAATCTTAAGATATTAAAACCTCATTTACTAGAAAATGTTATATTAATTGATTTTTACATAATTTTCTCATGCATGTATTCCTTTCATTTTTTAAGCCAGGTCATGATGCACACAAACAGAAAATCAGCATCGCGACGAAACGACCCGGTCGCGGTTAACAGGCTTGCGTGGGGGATGTACTGCAGCAGCCTTTCATCTCGCTAATGATCCACTGCAATTTGACTGCCAAAAGCACAATCGTGGCTAGGCCTTGCGAAAAAAATGCGTTAAAAGCACATCGTTTGACTGCGATCGGTACAGGTCGATCAGCGCGGCGGGAGATAAACAGGGATGAAATAGAATCTACGGGGTAGAGCGGGGTAAGAGGTGAAGCTGCAGGACTTGTGCGAGGGCGGTTGATAATGTGGTTTGAAGCCACGCGTATACGGGAATTTGTTGTACGTTATATAGCGCCCAGGTATGAGATGGATTCAGGGAGGACGAAGGGGGTGAGACAAGGGTGGTGGAAGAAAGACTCGGTGGAGGACGAGACCGGACCAGAGTTAGGATCGACGGCGGCAGGGTTGCTCCGCGCGCTCGGATACCGGAGGGAGTATCGCGGAGACGAGAGGGTGACGAACCCCGTCGGCGAGGGTGAGAGCGAATTCGCGGCACTAAACATGGTGGACTCGCGCATTGGTTGCGCAGTAGCTGGGCGTTACGGGCCGTACCATCGACCAGCAAGGCGCACTATACCGGTTCGCTGTATACCAACCATCCCGCGGTGTATTCATCCCCTCTCGTTGCAGGAAAAGAGAAAGAGAGAGGGAGAAAGAGAGAGTAACAGAGTCGCGCGCTTTCTCGTCTCCTCCGTGCCTCTTAAGGCGAATTTACACGGTGCACTTTTAATAATCAATCCGGATACATCGTTCGAGAAATACGGCATGAAAAGGAGCACGTTATTCCTTTAATTTTCTATCGCATAGAGCTTAATATTTAAACCACTAAACAGTTATAATAATATAATTAACTGTAGAATTATTTTATTTTATCTCAACAAAATTCCAATTCACCAGTAAAGTTATATAATTGATATTTATTAGTGCTTGATTATTCTGTACTTGCCAGCTTGGTCACTAATAAATATCTATTTTATTTTATTTCTAAATTATTATATAAATTATTATATAAAATATTATACATCAGAACATAATTTTGTGCAATTGCTGGATTACGTGACTTGACGATAATGTTCGAAATCGATTGTAATCGATTTTGTTGAAGGGTACTTGCGCAGTATTAATGGCATTAATGCGATAGTTAGGATAGGGTGAATCAGTTATTAGCTACTTAAGGAATAATCGGAGAAAAATTGTTTGATATCTGATTATGAATAATATATGTTGGCAAGTTAATCTTCTCTTTTATCATTAGCATTATGTCCGAAATATAAACTATAAATGAAGCAGAATTATCAAAATTGGGATTAATATGTGTGCACGTGTATTTCCTCGCTAAGATGCGTCGTAGGTAGCGGTAGTGTACATAATATACTGTAGTATGTATAATACAACATATTTTAAATGTAATTTCAAACAATATTCTCGCGTACAATTGACATAGTGAAGCGTGATATTCAATAAAGCACGTAACCGGAAATATTTACTTTGGAAAGAGCTAGAAAATCGAATAAACGGCCAAAAATTAACTTGCAAATTTGCCTTGCTGTATCTATATGTCTATGCCGTGCAATAGTTTACGTATCACTGATTAAAGATGTTATAAACTTCAACGTAACGATTAAATAGTATTACAATACAGTATTGAAGAAGGCGTGATTTATGAAACATACAGCTTACTCATTTAATTCCAGCAACATTAACTCTTGTGTTGGAATATAACATAATAAAAAAAAGTGTTTTAATTAATTCATTATCATTATTATATTAAGAGAACTATATAATCGCTTAATGCCGAATTTTTTAAAACTTTTAATAATTTTTAAAAATACTAAACAAAAAATTTAAAATTTTATTTAATAAAATAGAATAACGGAACGGTTGATGCAGTTAGTAGTGATGCAGTTCATTATTTAAACAAAACATGCTTATGCAAGAACGGTGCAAAAATTATAAGAACCGAAAGAAGGTGAAAGGGAGAGAGAGAGAGAGAGAAACGGAGGATTCAAAGGCGACTCAAAAGGATTTGATAGCTTCGATAGAAGAGAACGAGGGCTCGCGCGAAGGAAAGGATGCGCGAGCATAATAAAGGGTAAACACATTCACCAGAACAGCGGAGGGTACTTCGCGATTTCGTGAGATTTTCAGTTAATTTTCTGGTTCCTCTTACGAACCACTCCATCAGGCGCCCCCTCCAAGCGGCTTCCTGGGCTATCTCTCGTCCACCATTTGGATCCTCCAAGCCCTACCCTTCTGTAAGAGTTTCCAACCCTTCCAGCGAGGTAGCCTGGTATAATATTCAATTACATAGCTGCAAGTAAAGTCAAACAAGCCCACGGGGCCTGCAAATCTTTCTCTCTCTTCCCTCCCCCTCTTACTCTCTCTCTCTCTCTCTCTCTCTCTCTCTCTCTCTCTCTCTCTCTCTCTCTCTCTCCCTCCCTCGGTTTCTCTTTCCGTTCTCATTCTGTCTCGCCTCTTGCTGGGTTGGACGAGAGAGCCCACGGGGAGAGTAGCAGGATGTATACACCCACCCACCCAGTGTATATATACGCCGCGTTACTCCACGTTACTTTATCGCAGCGTTCGCGCAGTTTGCAGAGACGCCTGGCCATCGTAACGAAGAGAGTGCAAATTCTTGTTTGGAAAAGGAGGGACTGCAGGTCTCTCGTCCTCGTTCGCCTTACCCTGTCGCGCCACCAAGGCGAAACACACTGCAGCACGTGCAATTTGCGAGGGTTGCTCTTGAATGTCTGTTGCGAATTGGATAATGCGCAAGTTGACTAGTGGAGAAAAGAGAAATGTGTTATATTTTCTCATTTCTTTGGTATTCTAGTGATTATGATTGCTGTGTATATTCTGGTTTATATCATATATTTTATTTTTTATTCTTTAGGCTTGATAATTTGTCACTTTCCTAGACTAGTATATCCAGTTTTGAATAATATTAAATAATGATTTAATATTAAAATACTAAGTAGTAATCATAAATTTTATACCTGATGTTATCACAACTTTTTGTAAAATAAGAAACTTATAGTAAAGATTTATCATAAAAAAGTATCATAGTAACAAAACATTTATTTTTGCGGCAAAAAAGAGTATTATCATTATAAATAATAATTATTATAAAAGCTAAATATATAAACATTATATTTGTTTAGCAAGAACACGAAACGCTAATTTAAAAAGTCAGTACTATGATTTATACTTGAACTATAGTGCGTGAGTTTCGAGGTATACTAATTCGTGAACGAGTGAGGATGGTGGTTTACCTTGTTCTCCCCCCCTCAATTATTGGCGATGATGCGCCGACAATGGAGCGAAGTCGTCCGGAAACTTGGTATAATATCTCACGTTTAACCGTGGCGAACCCCTACGATCGACGCGTCCGTAACTACCCCTTGACGTACTGGGTGAATTAAATATGAATAGGCAGAACGCTGGTCGACCAAGCGATTCTCATGGCTCTCTCGACCGAATGAGACAAATGATCGTTTAATGGCACTCGTATGAGGTAATTGGAAGAGAATCATCAGGCCCGGGGCTCGCTCATATGCGTGATGTGCTTTCACGGAATCTAGTTGCACCTGTAATTTGATCCTGCGATCAAATGGATGAAACGATCATTTGGCATAATACAGTGAGAAACAAATGCAACTTGATTGCAAGTTACACGTGACATATATCATACATCTGTTACTTAATAAATATAGCTTTGTAAATATAATTACAATTATTGTATTACAATAATTGATTAAAAGCGATTAAATTATCAAATATGATATCATTTTTGTACAAGTCAGTTATGCAAAGTCAGTCTCAGAGGAGAGCGCTAATGATAACTCTCTTTCTCTCTCTCTCTCTTTCCTCAGAGTAAGATCTTATTCTTGCTTCAGTGACGAACGAAGTCGCAATTATATCTGAAAGATCGAGAATTACATCAAGACGGTCGATTAGTCGGTCTGAGATTACTGGTGAGGAATAGAGGTTGTCTCCCGTCTCGATTTCTTGCTTCCGTGTCCCTCCCTCCTTTGCCTTGATGAGGAATCCTCGCCGGCTCTCACGAACACCGGGCCAGCCGCCGCTTAATTCCAGCTAATTAATAAACTTTTACCATCTCCGTGTTTGTACCCATCCCCCGCGCGCGCTTAGTCGCTCACTCCCCCTCCCTCGCCCTCTTCGTACTCTCTTTCATGAAGAGGAGGAAGAGAACGAGGGAGAGAGAGAGAGAGAGAGAAAGAGCGTTCGAATTCATCTTCTAACCAGTCCGCTTCAAAGGGTGGCTTTACTGTTCGCTCGCTCGGCCCTTTCTATCACCGTACCACCATCCCTCGTCCGCTTGCCCTCCTACCCCTTCTTCTCCTCCTACTTTACTCTGCTTTCCTCTCAACTTTACCCTTTCGAGAGCGAATTCAATCCGCTTCAAAGACACCGTACAATCATCCGCCTTCTGGTATCCGACGTTCAACTTCGGAGATTTTCCGCTCCTTCCCGCGGACCTCTCATCTTCTCGTAAAGGAACTGACCATTGTAGCCGCAACATTTTCAATCCGATCTATCAGGCATTTCCAGAACCATCACCAGGACGATCCTTGTGCACATGCACTCACCGAGGAGTGATATAATTCTCTTCCGCGATATGATCAGAAAGCTGCAGGCTTATAAAAGGCAACAGCAGCAGCATCGGAACATTTAATTTTACAGACAAGAAGCGTTAAGTAATTGCAAGTAAGACAAAGTAGTACTCGCGTAGTCGGCGCAAAGATTGTCTTCCGTCGGCATTTAGCGTCATTAGGCGAGTCAGGGTGGGATGGATCCTGCGGTAAACGTGCTTTATCTGCCGGCCTAAGCACGACGAGGACTTCCCCCCGGGGGTCTTCTCTTTATTGGGGCATAATTCCGCTTAACACACAGCGCGACAGTTATTGCACGGTTGTGCGAGACTTTTGGTGGAGGCGGGAGGAGGTGGAAGATCTTTAAGCCGCCGTTTTCGCTGTGTGCTCCGGCTCCTTCGTTCGTCCTGCCCCCCTCGGTATCACGTGCTATTGTAGAACAAATATTGCCAGTCGCCCGGGTCGCTAATAAACCCGGCTACGGGGGACGTGATTTACACCGTCGTTGTCGCTACGAGAGACGGAGAGAGCTAGAGAGAGCAAGAGAGAAAGAGAGGGAGTTTGTGCAGTCGCGCGGCGCAAATTACACGCACACGCAGTTACGAACCGTCGCGTCGCCGCTACGACGTGAATGTGTATGTACGTGTATGTACTCGGGACTGTGCGTAGAGTGGCGCGAAAAAGTGCTGCGCTATTTGTTTTTCGGTTCACTCGAGCCGCCGGTTATGATCATCGGCGCGATGTAATTATACGCGTGTTAGCTTTGAGCTCGTTCACGTATATTGGATGTGCCCGTACTGGATTATGGTCCTGATGTCACGGTGTTCCTAGTCCAAAAAACGCGCACAAATGTGAGTTTGAAACCGTTTGGATCACTGGTTGTGATCTTCTTCGAGTTCTGTATGGAATAAATTGCATATAGAATTAGAGGTAAATGTACTACTTCCAAACATTTACTGAATTAGATTTACGGTTTACAATCAATCAATTAATTAATTAAAGATTGATTAGCCCTTCCAATTAGGCGTAATGTCGAAATGAAGAAGCGTCGCGCTTTGACACCGTCATTAATTATTATAACAACGAAAACGCCGTCGTTACACGTGTGTGCGATGTCCTCGATGTCCGTCGTCTCGCTTCCGGTCACGTGGCCACCGCGGGAAAGAAGAGGGTCAAACGTGAAGGACCACCCTCATTAGGCGCCGTATATCAGGACACTGGCGTGTGAAGGCGACGCGTAATTGCGCGCCTCACCTGTAGTAACCGTGTACCCCGTGGGGTGCTACGGGGGGTTGCCTTACTTGTATTACGTGTGTGCTCCGGCCGCGTGGACGTGGACGCGTCCGCGAGCATTAATTGCACGGGGCCGGTCGTCTAATTTATTTGCTTCTTCGTGTCCTCCTACCCCATGATGTGTGTAAACCACTCGCGACGGAATCTTTTGAGTTCCCACGCGACACGGACGCCCCACGGACGGTCCTGTTTCATTTGCCCAGCTCAAATATTTTGCTCGGTTGGCATCTCCCAGGTTACGCCGCGACGCTACCCTTACGCGAACAACATGAAAAAAAAGGAAGAAGCGACGGTGGGAGTATGGGAGCTTGTGCTTCGAGATTGTGTTGGTGGTCGGCGGACGCCACACTCGTTAAAAGCGCCGATTGAATTATAAAATTATAAACTTGGTAATATTAATGAAAACTCGATAAATGAAATTATTATGTTAATATATTTAATTATGATTTATTGGGCAGAACATGAAATATACGCGCCAGAGCCGACACATGATATTAACCCTCGATAATATATCTTGCTAATAATGATGTATTAATAATTACACTGACTATGTACAAAATGATTATATAAAAATAATGTAAAAATAATGTAAAATCTTGTTCGAAATATCTTGCAGTCATTTTAAGAGTTTTCGGTATACGAGATTATTGTACATATATGATGGAGAGAATCCACAGATACATATGAAGATGTTGATAACTTTGTTTCTTTTATTAACTGTCAGAAAGAAGATGCATTTTATATCATCCTTCGTTAATAGAAACGCATTTTTAAATTTTATTATAAATGCTTTTTTTTAATCGATATCTATTAAATATTTATTAAATAAGTCAGAAGCTGCGATTGCTATTGGGTTATCGTCGTCATTTGTAAAGTCGGGAATTTCGTTCTTGAAAAATTTTCCAGCTCGATCGGCCAATGCATTATTCAATTCCATCCCCAAACACTATAATTAGCCAGAGTATCTTTGCGAAGTAACGACGACGGGGGACTGGTTACGAGCGAAAAAGGACGAGCGGAAAGTAGAGCTTGCCCGGCGGTGTCTCGCTTTAAATCGGCGCGCGGATGTCTATGTATCTAACGCGAACAACTATGTATATTTGCCAGGCATAAACGGAATGGCGTGGCGGAGGCACCATGGGGTTGCCGCACCGGGTATCTATGCCGCGCCACTACCCAGTAATAATAGGCACTCAAATATTTCCCGATTAAATATTTGATCTCGTTTTTATGCCATTTATTAAAAGCCACAAGTGAAACTCGAGCGCGCGTGCGACCGAAATTCGCGACCGCGACGATTCTTCGATTCAACGTACCTCGTTACTACGGTTTGCGTATCGTAATATGGGGGATCCGGATTTCGGGACGACCGGTTTTGTCTAATCTCGTCCAATTCCGTTCGGCTTCCGGTATTTGTAATCTTTATTGTTACGAAGCGAATACCTAACTAACTTTCTGCAAAAATTATTTTACGACGGAAAAGTAAGCTTGAGAAATAGATGATTAACATGTAGAAAAGTGTGCAAGCGAAATGTTAAAACCATTTCTAGTAAAAAGTATAATCGGCAGCGTAACTCCTTTCGCGACGAAGTCAAACATTTCTCTATCGTTATCATATTTCTCCCTTCTCCTTTATCCCTCTTTTTCTTTCTCTCTCTTGTGCTTTTTTTTCGTTCTCGTCGTTTCTTTTTGCAGCTTTTTGCCGGCTACAGCGTACGTCACCCAGTATCAACATTTTCATCGCCGTGTCGATGCACATTTCGCACACATTCCGTTAATACGCGATTAATAAAAACCGCGACCGGCCGATCGGTCCGTTCGATTTTCTTCCTTCTCATCCCAGCCGACATACACGGTGATTCCTCGATAAGTGACCTCGGCATATTACCTAGATTACCATTGGCGATGGATTCTCTACTCGTTCTCTCTCTCTCTTTCTTTCTTTCTTTCACGGGAGATTCTCGATGGTCAGAGTCAGTCAATATATCCGGGACGATGAAGAAGGGGGTAAGGGATTCTCGACAGAGGGGTGGCAGAGAAGGGTGCAAAACGGCCGCGAGAGAGGGGCGGATGGCGAAGGGAATAGGAAGTGGTGACTGGAGGCTCGAAGGTGGAGAAGGAAGAAGAACAGTGGGAGAGAGATGGGTTGTACGATCGAGGGGGAGTGGCGCAAACATTTGCCTGCCGCCCGGTAAATTAAAAGCACACAGAGAGGAGAGAGAATAGAAACGAGAGAGGAGAGTGAGTAAGTGAATGAACGAGCGGACGAGGAACGGATCGTAGGTGGCCATCGTTTTCTCTGGCCTCTCCTTCCCTCCCATCCCTTTATCCCCCGCGTCCACCTTCCTCTCCTCTCTCGTCCGCGTGTTGATCGCTCTTCTTCTCTCCTGAAAAGGTCTACGTGAATGAAGAGACTCGTTTCCTACACGGATACTTTCCTCTCCCGTCACTGAACCGAGCGTGAGCGTTGCGTGAGCAGCTGGAAACCGTGTATGTCATGCATCATGTCAAAGAATCTTTCTGCACCGCCATAATTATCAATGACCTAGTTTAGATTAGAGCCCTAATCATATTCGTGCAGTAAACAGTACTTGGCAAAGCAAAGTAGGTACCACGTGTTAAACCGCCCTTGATCATTAGCCAGCCCATTGCAACGCGATAGTACGCTGACAAACTGTCATGATCGGGTCGGAACGCTGGCAATCGAGTCCTCCGTGTTCTTATCGCGCGTCATTGCCCCCCTCGTTCCGCTTTGTCTCTCAATCGGGCCCTTTTATGATTCGTTTGGTTCCCGTCCTCCTGCACCTCTCGTCAAACGTTCCTCCCTCGGCTATGCATGTCGTTTGCGGCGCGCACAGAGATAGAGCGGGATGGTAGCGCGAGCCTCTCTGTGTTGACAGGCAAATATTTGTCGCGGCATACACCACCACCGTCAACCACCACCGCCGCCACCGTCGTCGCCGCCGTTACCGCCACCGTCGCCTTCGTCTCGTCAACGCATCCATCCCCGCGTTCGCCAACCCTTTCTCGTTCATCCCGCTTCGAATCGCGTTTTCGCACGACGACCCTGAAGACGTTACGCTCTTACGAAGGCGCGTCGAAATTTCCCGGTAATGCAATGATGACGTTCCGCTTCGAGAATCTTGGGTCCTCGGCCCCTGCCGTCGAGTCACACGTATCTCACAGGGTCTACATGTTCTAAGACTCGTATACTTTGAGATCTGAAAAAGACGGGTTAAAATGTAAATTCTTTCTTAAAAATGTTAACAATAATGCAGACAACTTCTTTTAAAAATACTAAATTTTATTGGCTTTTATTTTGTTTTGTTGGAGTAATATGACATGTGTGAAAATATACATATAAACTGTTATTTTATACGCATATTTGATTTTATATAGAAATGTAATAAAAATACTTTAGACATGTAAAACCGTGTAGAAAAAAAGAGATGGAACAAGAAAAACTCTGTAGTACATACTTTATGAAATCTTCTTGCGGAATGTGCTTCACTAGATATTTCGGGATAGCGTATACGATGTTGATTGAAATGAGCAATCGAGTGTTTGAGATCCATTATGATACTCCCGCGCAGTCGATAACAATATTGTGATAACGTGAAGAGTGTTTGACGAAAGGGTAAGCGTCAGAGTTAAGAACAAATGAGATGACTTCTCGATGATTGTCTATCGAAACTATGCTTGTATGTACATGAATGTACATGAATAATTAATTTCTTAGTAAATTGCAAACTTCAATTTCCGATAATATTGCCAACATGTATAACAATTTAATGATTTTATTGAAAAAATTAATACAATATTATCTCAAGCTAATTATTATAAAGGAGACTATTTTACTTAAATAAATATCATATAATATATTATTATTATTACTATGTGTTATTATATAATAATTACAATATCACATATATTGAAAGAGAAAGAGACTATTTGCTTACTAATGATTACAAAAAAGACTTTTAAACTTTTATAATTGTTTCGTTAGACGTATATTGCGATGTTCCATTTATTCCAAATTGCTTTATCTGATCGCAGATATTTTTTTATGATATAATTATTTTTTTTCAATTAACTTAAATGTTAAGAGTTTCACCAAGAGTCATCATTGAATATAATTTTGCACAATAATCTCATACATATCTCCGATGTCCGAAAACCAAGTTCACATGCTCGTCGACGACGTTCCACGGCGTTTTATCATTCGATTAGTGGTCGTGCGGCGAAAACTGGGTCAGAAAAAAGAGAATACCACGCGCGCGGGTGAGAACTGAATGCAATTGAGTCTTTGTTGCGCTTTTGACCCCGAAGTCGACTAGACCGGCTAGTGTCTGCCCGTGTTTGTCCCGCGCAAACTTTGTTTTTGCAAATAGAACCACGTGTTCCTCCGTTCACCCTCTATCCCTCCCACCCTCCTCGGCGTGCACTTCTACCTCCACCTCGCCGCTTCGTTCTCTGTGTCTCTTTTCCTCTTCCGTTCCCCGTCTCTCTCTTCGTTCCCTCTCTCTTTCTCACTGACACTCTCCATCTCTGAATCCACACCCCTTTGCGCACACATGCGACAGGTGCCCGGCCGGTAAACTATAACAAAAAAGCAAGCTCATTCAGACGATTTGCGCACGATTGGCTCCGCTGTTTGATTAAGGAGTTTATCCGGCATTGGAATCCACGGCGATTTCGCCGCCTCGATGTTCATCCTCGTCCGGGCTGTTCTCGCGTGCAAAGCGGCTAATAAAATTCTCATGATGTACGACACTGACTATTAAACATTTCGTAAACATTTGTAGGCAGGATTAATTTCCAAATCGTAAAATACCACTAAACAGCGATCGCGGTTCATGAAGCAAGATCTACTACTCACAATCTGCATTGTCAGCTTAGTTGAGATCACTAATAGCAAAACAAACTTTTATTTGAGTTTAAAGAATAAAAACAATTTTACATACATTTTTGGAACTTTAATTTGGAGCTTGAACATTTTCATGATGTATCCTGTTTCCTTCTTCTAATTCTTTTCAGTGGCGAATCAGATTTGCGTCGATTTTATTTACGTGTTGATTTTATTTCGCTTTTTATTTCCGTTCTTCATTCCGTCTCAAGTTGTGTAAATCTGGTCGTCCGTTAATCAGGATGTAACCAGCGAGAGTTCTGTAAAAATTTTCAAACGGTTAATTTTGTCGATAGATGATGGTAGACATTAGGAGACTTTATTACGCGTGAGTGATAAATGTTTTAACGTTTATAGTATATAATGTTGTAAAATTAAGAATTCCGCGAAATATACATATATGAACTATGCGAGAGATACATAAGCTTTGCTATATTAAGTTTATCAAATTAATTTGTTCAAGAATATTGCGGAGCAATGTTCAGAAAATATATTACTGCAGAGCAATTCTTATAAAATTGTAAAAAAATATCGTAAAACATTTAAATTACGAAGCAAATAAAAATTTCATGTGGTTCGTATCATGCTCATGCGATAAATATTACAATTGTGTCACAAATCGGAATCTTTTTTTCATTATTTCATAAACAGTGTCGAAACTTTTTGTAATGGACGCTGTTAAATAACTTTGCAAATCTCGCGTTGTCATGTTATACACCGAAGAGATTTCTCGTTCTCCTAGAAATTTCATCGTAGGATTGTGAACAAGTCTGATGAGGCTGAGACGCCACGTATCACGTGATTCGAAACGTGTGTGGTACATACTAATTGAAGGGCCGGTTCGAAGCAACACAGTAGCAAGCTACGCGATTAACACTTTCTGAAGACCACACACATTTCGGATTCCACGTACTCGAAAGCTATACCTGTTTGAGAAAAAATTGGGATTCACTTGTATAGATTGAATGAAACATAATAGTGCATTATCAGACAATCGCTTACTAACGAGACGACGACAGACGAATGGCATAAATGGTAGCGATGCACAATAAAAATCTTTAAATATTTATTATTAATATATATTAAAAATATTATAAAATTACTTTCCAAAATCACGCTAAAATCAAACACATACGGTTTTATCAGTGTCTCGAAGATTTTGTCATTCACGAAAATCATTGTAAAAAAGAGAAATCGCTGAAATGATTTATATCAAAAGTAATAATAACTCGATCAATCTACAAAAAGATATCGAAAACTTGCCATATGTATATGACACTATTTTGAAACACACATAGCTCGTTCTATTCGGCGATAGTATTTTGAAAAATATACAGTACTTATCTATCAGTATCTCGTTTTCATCAGATGTTTGCTGACGTGCTCCTTGAAAATCTGTATCTGACTCTTTAATACATAGGTCCTTTTCAGTCAGTAAGTTAGTTATTATTTTCCTAATTATTTTCTTTCATAAGAATTTATAATATAATATAATATAAATATACATCGAATTTTATATTTTTAGAAAATTACTTGTGATACAATATAATAGTTTTTCACACTTGAAATGAACCAAAACCAACAGTCGAAACGTTGTGTACATGATCATCAATTGTATAACCAGTGTTGGTCAATAATAAAAAGGATTTATTAATTTTGTCATTCTATTATTGAATGTCGGGATTCACAGTTGGATTCGTTGAGATAAAGTCTCAGTTATGTTAGACAGCGCGATCCTTTCGTTCATTGCCCACGCGAATTTACGAACCCCGGTTGGTATTGTTATTTGAACAAACTGCGTGCGCTACACGCGAGCGCACAAAAGGATCGTCCCGCGGATGGGAACGACAGGGAAGACGCGAAAAAGCGACGACTTTCGGAAGTTCATGAAAGTTCGTTTACACAACTCTTTCCCTCGCTGCGATGCATTATGCTCTCGAGACGTAGTGACCTGAAATCTTCGACCTCCGCCGCTCTTCTTGAGGGAGCAGCAGCACTCGTCTCGTTATTCAGATGTGCTTTCTACGGGTCCGCGTTATACAACGTGTTTCGAAAATTGTGCGCGGGGAATAGCGAGAATCTTCACGTTCAGCAAACGCGGTGGCTCCCAAAACGCGGCTCTGTCCTTCGGCGGAAATGCTATGTCTGGAGATTCCTAAAAAACTTTATATCCGGAATATCATGGCGATTATTTATATGTCGATATATTCATAATTTTGTAACTTGTTGCTAACATTAACCATTGCAATCATAGATATGCGTTCCTAAATAATTTTATCGCTATAATACTATTATTCTATTATGTTGCAGGTAAAATTTTCAACGAGGATGCCGGCCGAAATGAGCGTGTTTTATTCACGCGATGAAATCAAAATTCGCTTACCGCAGTTGTTTTCGTAATTTCGCGAACACGCGGATTGGAAGGTGCGTTTTTCGTGTCCGAAACGCGTTTGAGAGTTCGATTCGGCCGATACGAGATGTGCATCTCGAGACTGGTGTCATTTTCTACCCGGTATGCTGTCCGGCCGACTACTTCTTCTGATGGAGTGCTTCGTCCGCGCGCGCAACCCCGGAGAGGCACTCGAGGCCGAGTCGAGAGAGAACTCTCTACATGGGTGGTCCATTCTTCTTACGCATGCATTATATAAGTCTTGTAAAGTTCACACTAAGGACAACAGGAGCCGGCCAGACGGTTGGATTCGTTAATTGTACCCGGTGGCCGACTCGCGAGGAATGCCAAAACGAATCCGAGCGGAAAAGTCGCGATCAAAATCAGATCTTGCTGTAATACTGGCCTCTTTTCCTCCAGTATTAGCATGATTGGCTAATCCAAGAAAGAATATGATTGAAAATGATGTTGCTTAATATTTCGTTGTCATTGCATTTATAAGATTTAAATATAAGTCTCACAATCTAAGTCTGGAATGAGCAGTTCTTCAGAGGAAGATTAACTGCGGGAATAAAATCCGATACTTCTGGGACACTCTGTATATTGCCGTGCAGTGCGAACAAATATGAAATCCGCCGGTTGTGGTCATAACTGATGTTAAAGCATGACTCGAGAATATAGAGGACACATATCCTCAGAATCGGTTACTATGCGAGGTCATCACGTCCGCTGCTGCTGATAAGGTGATTTGTCATTTTCTCACGCTGGATCACGTGTGATAACATTATAAGTGTAAATTTCAGATTAAACGAAATCATCCCGAAACTTGAAGACCACACGATTAGATTATTCTGAATCGGTAATATGATTTTATGATAAAATTAATACACACTTTTTCTAAATCTTATCTTCAATTTCACTTACAAAGACTTATTATCGCTAATTTATCTTATCTAATTTATTTCAGTTTTTAAATATAGTTAAAGTATATATATGGATGTTAATTTGGAAAGATACATGAAGAGCAATGTTCCTGAAGATTTTTATTTAAGCTTTAATCTTATTTTAGATTTTCTAGTGGTAATATATATTTTACAGGTCACAAAAGAAAGATTGTGTTTTTATCATATTGGGTCAAGTTTTAAAAGGCACGAGTTACGCAGCGCTTTTTGTATCCATTAGAGAGAAGCGTGAGAATACATGTGACAAAAGGACAGTGCGCAAGCAGGATTGACCCTCTTTCAGAAACAGTCTCTCAGAGAACAGTCCAGGACAATATGGCCGATTCATCATGGCGTGTTCTCCTCTCCTCTCCCGGACTCGGGACAAGGAACACGAGGGACATCGAGTATCAGGAGAGAGCGGGGAGACATTGCCTGTATTTCGCAGATAAGGATAGACCCTATATTGTAACGCTGACAACCCCGACCCTTTCCTACGATCAGATTCACCTCGATCCACCCTTTGGTTTTCGCGCTTTTCGTTGTCTTCCCTTCTCGTTGGAATTTCACATGACCACGGTTCATCTCGTGCAGGCGTGAAATACGAGAGGCTTACATGGTCAATAAAAAATCTTGAGCAAAACACGCTTATAGAGATAACTATTCTGTTGTCAGCATATTAAAACTCTAATTGATCTCGGCGTGCTATTAGCTATTAATAAAATTTCTAAGGAATTAACTTATAATTCTGGCCATTAAATGGCAATATTAGTAAATTATTTATATTCCGAATACTTTTATTGTGTTGAGAAATAAATATTGATTTATGTTTTTACGTTTACAAAAAAATGTTACATATGTGAACTTTCATAGACAACAGATAGATTTTTTATTAAATATATAATATTCCATATATATATTTATAAATAAATTGTTAATTGCACTAAGATACGTAGAATAAAAGAATAAGGAAAAAATAGAATATGTAAGCTTGGATATTTGACGAATAGTGAGTCATCTGTTGGCAAGTTTCACGAATACCAACCGAGATGTATCATCGATTTTATATATTATAGTTAACAAGTGATGATAAACCTTAAATAATTATAATTGAAATATGCAATAAATATGCAATAAATGTGTTGAATTATAAAATACATATTCTTGTCTAATTACTTCTAGATTTTTATTATTAATGATTTATTATTTAATGATTACAGATTTACAATAAAAAGTTTCTAACATATATAACATATAAACAAAATAGAATAAGTTCATTAAGTATTTTATATAATACTAATATGCATAATAATTTTCGATATTCGAATTCTTGCAATATTTTTATATTTTTTCTATTTTGTAACTTTTAAATATAGTAGGAATCTACATTATCGATGAAACAGTTATCGCCGGTCGGCAAATTTGCCGATAATGTATTATTGAATATTTCCGGCTGTAGATAAAATTCTAAATGGCAAACATACTATAGCTTTTGTCCAGTCTACACTGGAGGATAATCCTATTTGTGGCTCATCCGATGCCCTCTTCAGGCCGCAAGATGATCCTACATATGCAATTAATATATTATAAAATATACATTATATTTATTAGTATAAATAATTAAGTTTTATTTAATTTTATATTTGATTTTAATAATGTTGTACATTTTCTTTATTTTGATAATTGTTGGTAATCCTTTTATATCATGAATCGATAAGAAACAACATGTAATACTGACGTTGGTAACTTGACTCCCTGGGACTTATTGTTTTGACGAATTGTTACGAGATGTTTATGTGGTAGATTTTTTAAGTCAAAAGTCATTTACGAAATTATAATAATATATAATAAAGAATTCTGATACCTCTAAAAAGAAGCAGTAGCAGTATGCATACTAATAAAGATATTTTTATTATTACTAAACACAAACGAAATCTATCTAATTTTAATTTAATTAATGTTTACTGTCTCTTATGCTTGTTTTAATAATGTATTAGTTTTAATAAGCCGTTGCATTTTTAGATTTTACATTCAACTCTCCGAACGAGGCGCCGCATAATTAAAATTATGTGAGGACCTTTTTGCTTATCTGTGGTAGCGGATATCACGAAACTTGTGCACCTGATCCGTGAATCGACATTGTAATTAATCATACATTGTGTTAGTTACATGAAAAAGAAACTAGGAGAATTATGTTATTATTTGCATCTTATTATTTTAGCTCTACTTACGCTTACATTCATATTTATAATAACCGAATGTTAAAATCCTCGAGTGGAAAAAGGCAGACATCAACACAAGAAAATAAACTTAGCTACTGCTTGCAACTAGATGTGACAAGACTTTAAGTCTTATATTTTCTGATATTTGGTATAGGATGTTGCATTATAGAAAATTTTTCAAGATTCCCTTTTCTTTAATTTAGTTTTCTACCGTCTAATTTCAGAAGATACTTTTCTCATAAAACATTCTTATGTCGCGACATTGTAATATAGAATCATTACATCAACTAGACTGCATGATTGATGCATGACAATATTATTATGCGAGACATTCGTAGTCTGAATAATAAAAGTCGTCGCATGTGAAGGGGGAAGTGAAGCAAAGCGTACATCAGAATACTGTCCTAACATCGCAGGCTATAGACATTTGATGATCGTCAGTTTTTCTCAAGTTTTTGTTGCGTATATCTTTGTGAAACAATTTCATCATTGTTACAATTGTCTTCAAATTCTAGACTATAAAAATTGTTTTCAATTGTTAGTTGACTTGATGACTTGATAATTCATTTACCAGTTTGATTTAATTAATTAATAAATAACTATATAACAATAAAGAAGGACTGTTATATATCCGACGTATATATATATATATATATTAGTATATTTTTGATACATGAAAAATACACAAAAAGCCCAAAGGAAAATGCGCATTTTGGGATTTACATTCAAAATTTTAATGAGCTGCGGTTGCTGGATACCGAATTCTTGGCGGTCTCCACATAGACGTTTAATGTATCACGTATACACCATCTTTATACTTATGTTGATAAATACGTTTACATTGTCACAATTCTTGGATATAATTTTGACCGTGGATAACGCAGACGATTTCACAGATAATTTTTACATGATGCTTGCTATGATCGTTTCCTGTTTTAAGATGTTCAGTTTATTAATAAATCGTGGTAATATCGCGATGTTAACGGACATTCTTATGAAGGGACCTTGCAAGCCGCTCGAACAGGAAGAAATAGAAATACGACAGAAATTCGACAAACTCATCGAGTAAGTAATTGCGAGTGAATGAGTAAGTATTTCGAACTTTATCGTAAGTTTTAGCTAGTTTAGTGTATTCATATTTATATAACATACGTGTGTATATATTAAAACACATATATTTTAAGTTCGGTACCTAACATATAAATTTGATAAAACTTTTTGCGGATAATTAATGTTATAAATAGTAAAAACTATTTAGCTTTATAACTAAAACCAGCTATCTTATTTTGAAATTGCTTATGAAAAATTCTTCTTTTTTAATCAAAATTGTTGAGGGAAATTAGCAATTAATGGTGAATATTGAATGTTAAAGTTGGAAAAGTAATATTAAATAGTAAGTGAAATGCAAAACTGCCGACAGCTATTTTGCAGAACAAACACGCTACACTATATGATTCTGGTTGAATTGACATGCGCATCTACGGCTGTGGCATCATTGCTCACGGATTACAGAAAAACGCAGTTAACGTTTAGAGCATGGTTACCATTTAATTACTCCTCAACAATGCTTTATCATTTTACATATTTTCATCAACTAATAAGCTTAACGGTTGGGTCTGTCCTACACGTTGCTTGCGACGGGCTTATCTGTGGATTATTGTTGCACATCTGCTGCCAAATGGAGATACTGAGTTATCGTTTGAAAAAAATTGTATGCAGTCCAGAAAGAATTCGCGATTGTGTCATTCAGCATAATCTTATATTTAAGTTCGTTGTTATAAGCTATTAATGTTATACATTAGTTGATAAAATTACTTTTCCTACAATCTCTGTATGATTATATCATAGTTTTTATTTAAATCTTTTACAATACAAACAAATTGCAAAAATAGCTTTGTAGAAATAATGTGATATTCGTATTTAATATATTTGTACGTCTTGAATATCTCGACTGTTATTGGTGATAGAAAAAAATGTATCAGACCAAACTTGCATGGCTTCGAGGGACACATAATTTGCTCTAAATAGTTTTTTATTAGGTGGACGCGTAGAGGTCATATGAAGGTCAACTTCGTTTTCTTAAATGGTATGATATGTTTTTTTTTACGTATCATCTAGTAGAGCGTTTGAAGATGCGCACATTGATCTACGGGTCAAAATCATTCAAGGTCACTGAAGGCCAACTGCAAGGGAAAATAATTTACTTTATATTGCCTAGAGTTCTCTGCTATTGAAAATACCGTAAATTCAGAAATGAAAGTTTTAGCCATTAAAAATTTTTTCTTTTCCGAGAAGTTCTGAGTTGATGATATCTATATTTTTTATATTGCCTAGAGTTCTCTGCTATTGAAAATACCGTAAACTCAGAAATGAAAAAGTTCTAGCACTTAGAAATTTTAGCCTTCAGTGACCTTGAATGATTTTGACTCGTAGATCAATGTGCGCATCTTCAAACGCTCTACTAGATAGTACGTAAAAAAACATATCATAGCATTTAAAAAAACGAAGTTGACCTTCATATGACCTTTACGCGTCCTCCTAATAAAAAACTATTTAGAACAAATTATGTGTCCCTCGAAACTATACAAGTTTGGTCTGACACATTTTTTTCTATCACCAATAACAGCCGAGATATTCAGGCGGCCTTTTTTAGGTGCCTCACCCTATATATGAATTCTATGTATTAAATTGCAATTATTTACATACAATATACAACCAATTTGTTAAAATTTCTGTGATTGATTAAATAACTTAAAAATTCAATTTATTTTTAGGTTTGCTTTTATGCTGAATAAAAAGTTCAGATTCACTATCACCTTTCAGTTCCTAGTAAGTACATTGGTGGTATGCTTCACTTTATATCAACTGACCAAGACAAGTGGGAAGTTCGTCGAGATAGGATTATATATGTCATGCATGCTGACACAAATCTTTTTATATTGCTGGTATGGAAATGAAGTCAAATTGAAGGTAGTATCTAAAGGAAGTAAAATAATAATTTTCGTCTCGTTTAAATATTTTTACATATATTTAGTTTACATAGCTAAAAATATTTAGGAAAATTATTCTTCTGCATTACGTTAAATAAAGTATAAAAAAGATTTTTATATTAGAACATAAAATTTTTTCGAATGCACTTATCAATATGCCAAATAATACATATGTGATATTGGTGCTGATTTGTTTTTAATTATCTTCTTTTCGTTTTGTTTTAATTGAGATTGTGTATAATAAATAAAGATCTCGCATTTCCAAACTTAGAGTCTACAATTAGCAAACAATCTCTTTGAAATTGAATGGTTTACGTTGAGGAAAAATGTACAGAAAAATTTATTAATAATTACAAGGCGCAGTGCAATACCCATCGAATTTAGCAGTGCTTATGTTATACCTATGAATTTGGATTCGTTTGTGGGTGTTAGTATTTATTTGTGTAATATTATATATTGATATTTTATTATACGATTATATTATTATTATATTATTATATTATTAAAAGCAGTTAATAATTTATTTTTGAAATATGAATTTAAATTGGTTAAATTCTGAAGATATTAAAACAAGACGATTTTGCAGCTACTCAAGACATCATATTCCACTTATAATATACTTCAACAAATGCAAGATACGAATAACAAAGATTAATAGAAAAACCATGTTGTTATCTATATTTTTCATATTATATAAATGTTTTGCAAAGAATATGCTGACATGTTTGAGAATATTATATGAAGAATATACATAAAGCTAAGATTTGAAGTAGATTGTTTTATTTGATTGTTCAGGATCTACAGAAAAACGCAAAACAAAAATAGTCTCGCAATATTATTGTGAATAAAAGAAGAATGATTAAATGCTATTACTTTAAATTTAATATTAAATGATAAAACTTTCCCACTTTTATTAATTTACCGTAACATTGAATATGATCTAATTTTAAAAATAATTAACATTTGTAAAAAATTGTAGGAGTAATGCATGTACATAAATCGCTCTGACATGCAAAATAACTAATTAAAGTGTCATTTGTGAAGAAAACTGATAATATAAAATGACACATTAAAAGAAACCTTTTTTATAGGAAAATACAATAAATCCAAATAATCTGCAGCGCATGAATTTTACGTCTTTTTTGACTTTTTCATGTATGTATATTATTCAACAATTTCTTTAAATTTAAATCTTAGATTTACATTTTTCTATTATTTTTTGTGAATATACATACATTGTGATTAATTATGACGTGACATTATAATGTTCAACAAACTGCATGGTAGAAATCAACACAATGATAAAAAAGTTGCTACCACATCTGCGATGAGACAGGATATAACGATAAATTAAATATCTTTTGCCGTATAGGTTATTACATTATTGAAGATTTCTGTTTTTCATTCTATAGATCTAAGTTGTAATATCTAATTTCACAAAGTATTATTATATTATGATATCGTAGTATTGAACCCGCATTTAATGATCCTATTGTATCAGTAAAGGTACATAAAACTATTATTATTCTTAGGACTTATTCACAATATGAATAATAAAAATCATAGCATATGAAGGGGGAAGTTGTGCAAAGCTGCACTATCATGGGAAGATCGCAAGATTATAGACATTCTATGATGAAGTAGAAGAAAAATTATTTTGGCAATATTTTACCATCAACTCACATACACATACAGTATGAATCTGTCACAAGCATACGGACATAAGTACTAAATAAATAAATAAAATTATTTTTCACATGGTATATGATTTTTATATCACAATTATTTAATAACCACTTTATTGAAAAATGTATAAAAATAAGTTATTAAAACATTTAAAAAAATAATTGCGTGTGTCATGCGGAAATTTAGATTTCTCATTATGACTACAATACGTTCGTTGACACTTACATTGTGTGTGTGCGTTACTTTATTTATAATATTTATATCATTTGGATATTATTGCACATATACAAATATTAGATGACATAGAAAATTAGAAATTGTACTTGCAAAACTTGATGCAAGAATGAAAACTGTACTTAGAATTTAAGGTAAAAAGTTGACGAATGAATGAAGTAAATATTATTTCCAGTTGAAGTATAATTTATCGACAGTTTTTAATATTTTATAGTAGATAAATGGAGAACTCGAGTATTCACTATTCGAGAGTTATTATTTTTTTGTATTTCCGCTTTTTAACATATAATTTTACCGAGAAATAATTCCCGTGCAGTATTATTATGCCATAATATCACAACATTCGATTTATGTATAGACGATTCTACCACATGAAAATATTATTATATCAGGAAACACACACACACACACACACACACATGTACTTGTACAATCTGAATAAAATAAGAGTTGTCCCATGCGAAGGGGAAAGTTAGGGAGGACTGTCTTCATTAGAAATCCACGAGACTATAGATACTTTACGATCGCTCGCGAGAGTTTATCGCATATGAAACTATTATCCGTGCAATTTTATTATAACGTCACTTAAAGTTCTTATCAATTGATAACATTGATGATAAACTTAGTTGCATTTTTTAAAGAAAATCTTGAAGATAAACGTGACATGTTAAAAAGTACACATAAATAGTGTACATAAATTTTCATAATTGTTGAATTTTTATTGCGTGTGCAAACAAGATAAAATTGAAAAACATTGAATCAAGACATGCATATATTAGAAAAAACATTTATAATTCTAACCATTTGCGGTTGCTGGCGGCCGAATTCCTGGACATCGTTATATAAACGTATATTATACCATATGTATACAGTTTTTATATTTGTGTTAGTTAACTCATTTACTTTATCACAATTATTGGACATTATACTCATCGTGGATAATTCGGACGATTTCTCTGATAATTTCTACACACTACTCGCGATGATTGTTTCTTCCTGTAAAATGTTTAGTTTGTTAATAAATCGCAACAATATTGCAATGTTAATCAACATTCTGATGGAAAAACCATGCAAACCATTCAGACTAAACGAAGTGGAAATTTATCATAGATTTGATAAGAGCATACAGTAAGTAGCATAAAAATAATAAATGTTTATAGTAGTAAATTGTTATCAAGATTATTCAATATTAGCTATTAAGTTACGTAAAAAAATATGCATTTTAACGTGAAAAGTCATCATTTAAACATTCTCCTTATTCTAATTTTCTCCTGCCATTATTTAAATTTATTTAAATTTATTTAAAAAATGCAATTGTGTGAAGTTAAGCAATATACTAAATGGAATAATAAGTGATAAATGAAACGCGACAATGTCTACAGTTATTTTACAGGACAAACACAATACATTACGCAATTCTCGTTGAGACAACCTGCATAAGTGTTGCGATAACGTCACTATTCACGAACTTCAACAAGCGAATATTGACATTCAGAGCGTGGTTACCATATGATTATTCACTACCAATCCTGTTTTACATTACATATATTCATCAATTGATAGGCTTCATAATGGGTTCTATTCTTCATCTCGCTTGCGATGGTTTGATTTTTGGACTGTTGGTGCACATTTATGGCCAGATCGAAATATTGGAATCTCGATTGAGAAGGATAACACATGAGCCCGATATTCTTCGCGAGTGTATCTTGCAACACAACCGTATCCTCAAGTTGGTGTATACAATAATCCTGTAATATAATTTTTAATAGAAAAATTAATACTGCCTCGTTAATATAAAATCATCAGGATAATTTTAGTTTATGCATTGAGTTGTCAAGATAATTAATCGATATTAATTGCAGATTTGCCGTTTTGATAAATGAAAAGTTTAGATTTATCCTCAGCATACAGTTTGTAGTCAGTACATTAGTGGTATGCTTCAATCTGTTTCAAATAACTAAGACAACCACATCGAGCGCAAAATATATTCAGTTGGCATTGTACATGAGCAGTATGCTGACGCAAATCTTTTTTTATTGCTGGTATGGAAATGAGGTAAAATTGAAGGTATGCTCTTATGCACATAAATAAGCTTATTATGCTAATCTAAAAATAAATTACTTATATGTACGTATTTTGCTTACAAGGCTGATGCAATTAATTTATGCACATTCCTTTTACGTAATTTAATATTATTATGTAATTATTATTAGAGTCGACAACTCAGTAATAATATTTTTGAGATGGAATGGTCTACGTTAGATTCGAGGGTGAAGAAAACTTTACTGTTGATTATGAGACGTAGTACAGTGCCTATTGAATTCACTAGCTCGTACATTATATTTATGAATCTTGATTCTTTCGTAGGTGTTAGTATAAAATATTTATTATTAGACAATTTATAATTGCATTCGGTGAGATTTTATTTACGTTTATATTTTAAAGTAATCTGTATAAACTTCTTTAAATGGAAGTGAAAACATTCTTTCTTAAACAGTAAATCTATCAGCAAAAATTGGATAATTATTGGATAATTATTGAATAATTATACATTAGGGGACACCTCGCCGTCATCGGGTCATCGGTGTCCTCTAATGGAAATAATTACCGAAAATTGTTTTCGTAACATATAATAAATTATTATTTATGGAAGTCAATTACTGATTTATTTGAATATGTTATAATTACAGTTGTTAATATGCATTTTTAATATTTGTTACAGTTACTTAAAACATCTTATTCAGCTTACAACATATTGCAACAAGTATAACTATAAAAGAATAACGTATCACGGACACAAATAATTAAGTCACGTTACAATCAAGGCTCATAAGAATTCATATATTATTATAATTTTATTGGATAAATAAAAATTGTTTCTTGTACTTATATTTTTACATATTTAATTATGCGTTATACTTTAATTTCTCTACTTATATTTTCGAATAATAAATGGATGTTATTATAACTTGATATTTTGCAAAAATATTTCTTCATATTGTAATCCCTTTGTATTGTATACACTTCCATTCTTATATGTATAATTATAGATATAATATAATAATATTCATGAATATTATTTTGTTACTAATATGACTTCTAAAATACTTTATATGTTACGTACATCATTTTGGAATCCTTTGTGAAGTAGCAACAGAAATCAATTTTTGGGAGAAAGATTTTATGCAACATGGCATTTCGCGACATAATAATAAATTAAATGTCTCTCTAGTAAGAGGAGTATACAATTTATACATTGTAACATTAGGCAGAAGTGCGTTATAAGTGACTGGTAAATTTTTAACTGCTCCCCTTTTCTTTTCTCCGCTCCGCTTTCGAGGGACATGCAACTGGAAATCTTTACACAAGGGCTACATCTATGCTTTACATATTTAATTCATGATGATATTATATTGCGCGACATATTGCAAAATAAATAATGAAATTACTGATTATGGGGTAGAAATCGAACGAGAACCTGAGATATACATACCTGAGATACATGTGGCAAAGTTATACACTCTTATTAGTTGCTACATAGACTGAATGTCAGACTTTTATCTATGTATTCTGCGTAAAGAATTTTAATATAATTATTCCGATATATTTGTTAAAGACTAATTTCAATTACTTTTACATTATTTACAGAATACGCAATATGTAATTGTTTACTTCGTTGATATATATCATATATTAAATACATAAAATTTAATATACTAAGTAATAAAAGTAGATTAAAATGCATGTATTAGATTCTACTTTTAAGTTTTTAACTATTTGTGGTTGTTGGCGACCGAATTCTTGGACGTCATCATGTAAAAGTATGATATATCGCATGCACACAATCTTTATACTTGCCTTAGTAAACACATTTACTCTGTCACAACTATTGGATATAATATTCATCGTGGATAATGCCGATGAATTTACCGATAACTTTTATATGCTGCTCGCGATGTTTGTATCTTGTTGTAAGATGCTTAGTATGTTGATAAATCGAAAAAATATTACAATGTTAATTAACATTGTTATGGAAAAACCGTGTAAACCACTGGAGCCAGACGAAATGGAAATTTATCACAAATTTGATAAGAGCGCGCAGTAAGTATTATTAAAACAATGATACATTTATAATTGTTATATCATTTACTGTGTAACTATATAACAAATAACGATTTTAACATAGAAAATTGAGATTTAAATATTAAGTAAAAAGAAAAGACACTAAATTAATGTAAAACAAAACACTGAATAATAAATGAAACAAGACAAGGTCTACAGTAATTTTATAGGGCAACCACGATACACTATGCAATCTTGGTCGAGTCAACTTGCGTATGCATCACGTTAACATCATTGCTGACGGACTACAGAAAACAGGCATTGACATTCAGAGCGTGGTTACCGTATGATTATTCTTCGCCAATTTTATTTCACATTACGTACGTTCATCAATTGATAAGCTTGATAGTCGGATCTGTCCTTCATGTTGCTTGCGATGGCCTGATTTGCGGCTTTTTGGTGCACATTTGCTGTCAGATTGAAATACTGGAATCCCGCTTGAGAAGAATAGTGTGCGAACCCGATATTCTTCGTGACTGTATCCTGCAACACAATCGTATTTTCAAGTTAGTATAATTCCATAACTTAATTTTTAATAAAAAAAATCAGTCTCGATGAAATCATCAATGCAAGCTTAATATGAATTGTAATTTAATTAATTAATTGTAATTTAACATAATTGAATTGTTAAAATAATGCATTACAATTCATTGCAGTTTTGCCTTCCTGGTAAATGAAAAGTTCCGATTCACCATCACTATTCAGTTTATAGTTAGTACACTGGTGGTGTGCTTCAATCTGTATCAATTAACTAGAGTGACCACATCAAATGAAAAATATATGCAACTGGTGTTATACATGTGCTGTATGCTGACGCAAATTTTTTTTTATTGCTGGTATGGGAATGAAGTGAAGTTGAAGGTATGCAATAACTATATATAAATAATTAATTATTTATATATTTTATTATTTATATATAATTATTTATGCATCCTTAATAACTAAATGTAATTTAATGTACCTATGTGTATAACAAATGTGTAGAGTCGACAACTCGCTAATAATATTTTTGAAATCGATTGGCGTAAATTGGACCAAAATATGAAAAAAATGTTGTTATTGATTATGAGACGTAGTACAGTACCGATCGAATTTACCAGTGCTTATATTATATCTATGAACCTTGATTCTTTCGTAGGTGTTAGTATCAAATATCTTTTGTTATTTGATTAATAACTGGACTTATTAAGATTATTATAATTTACAATAATTATTATAATAATTTGCATACAATCAGACAATCACATCAAACTTTACAACAAATTAATTATTATTTATTTCTGACTATGTTAAAATTAAATTTTTAAATATATATTTTTCTATTGTTATAGTTGCTTAAAACATCGTATTCAGCTTACAACATATTGCAGCAAATGTAAAAGTATTTCTTAAAGTATAATTAATATAATAATTTATTTCGTTATTATTCGTTGTTTTAAATTTTTATAAGTCACACAAATAAAAATGTCTTAAAGAAAAAATCCTTATTATATTATAAACTTTATCAAAAATGAACAGGAATTATTTATAAGATTTATGTTTCTACATGTATTTTATTGCGTTTATATATTTTAATATATTTTATTATGATAGTTAAATAATGTTACAATTCAATATATTCTATAAATTTATATTATTATATTATATACCCTTATAACTTACTTTTCAAGGCGCTTTGTTTAAGGCAGGACCGACCTGTGACTAAAAATCTCAATGTAGTGGATAATCTCTGTAAGGAGTTGCCTCATCACAGTGTCCTTTTTCTTTATTAATCAATACTAGAAGGTTTAGATAAGTCTCTTCATCCAGAATAGATCCTTAAATAATTATGCCAATTTTTCGGTGCGAATTTTAACTCGTTTATTAAATTTATATGTGAATATTGTTTTCTCTTTAGAAGCCAATCTTTACACCACACACGGCGTGACCCTTTTTTATAGATATTATTAAATCCAAAACCGCTAGAGTCATCATCCATCGACATGTTTCTCGCACGAGTGTCTGCTGAGAACTAATGATCGACCTCACATCAGTGATGCCAGGAAGTGTGCGACGATTCGCGAGACCATTCCCATTCCATCTCCACTGCATGCTACAAAGCATGCTTTCTGGCACCGCTTTCTCACTGCGCCGTAACCAATAACGAGCGCGCAGCTCGCCTATCGATGGCCTCCCAGCAAACACAGAATATAACTATTATATATCTCAGAAGTAACACGTAATATAACAGTTGTTATACACTATTAATATTGAAGCTACATAATTTCCTTTTATAACTGTAATATTACTTTGTTTTAAAACTTTATTATAACTGTGTTATTTCCTGGTTATAATAATATAACAGCAATATAAATTGAACATAACACGTGATATTACAAATGCTATATTATTATTACCTTGATGTTATACAACGTGTTATATAGAGATGTTATATTCATTTTATATTATATATATTGGGTTGTTCGGAAAGTTATTTCGTTTTTTCAAGGAAAAATGAAAGGCGGTTTTTTCATATTTAGAATAAATTTTATTCAGTGATGTATTGGCCATTTTGTTCCACTACCTTTCGCCATCTTTCTGGCAACTTTAAGATTCCACGTTCATAGAAGTCCTTCTCCTTATTGACAAAAAATTGAAGCAAGTGATTTTTGACGCCTTCATTTGAATCGAAGTTTACATTGTTCAAAGAATTTTGTAGAGACCGGAACAAATGGTAATCGGATGGTACCAGATCAGGAGAGTATGGTGAGTGTGGTAGCACATCCCATCCAAGCTGTAAAAGCTTCTGGCGAGTGACCAAACTTGTGTGTGGTCTGGCATTGTCGTGATGGAATACGACACCTTTCCTATTCGCCAATTCTGGTCGCTTCTGCTTGATGGCAGCATCCAATTCATCCAACTGACGACAATACACTTTCGAATCAATCGTCTGGTTGCTTGGTAGTAGCTCGAAAAATACGATTCCCTTCCAATCCCACCATACAGAAAGCATCATCTTCTTTTGATGAATATCTGCCTTCGATGTCGATTGAGCAGGTTCATCTTGCCTGGACCATGATCGTTTTCGCTTAACATTGTTGTAAACAATCAATTTTTCATCTCTAGTTATGATTCGCTTCAAAAATGGTTCATTTTCTTCACGTTTCAACAATGAATCGCAGATGGTAATGCGTCGAATCAAGTCAATTTCCTTTTGAATTGTGTGGAACCCAAATATCGAGCTTTGAAACGAATCCAAAGCGTTTCAAATGATCGTAAACGGTCGAATTCGATAAATTTAACTTTTCAGCAATTTCGCGTGTTGTTATGCGACGGTTTGCATCCACCAGAGCCTTTATTTTCTCGTCATCAGCTTTAATTGGCCGACCTGAACGTGGTGCATCTTTCAAATCGAAATTTCCAGTACAAAATTTCGAAAACCAATTCTGACACTGACGTTCACTCAATACATCTTCTCCGTACACGGCACACAATTTTCTTCTCGCTTGCACTGCATTTTTACCCTTTCGGTAGTAAAAAAGCAAAATATTACGAAAATGCTCACTTTGATTTTCCATGTTTGATGTGATGCCAAACAAAAATTACTTGACAGATCGCAACACAATAAGATACTAAATGACGTCTGAAATGTCAGTTGTCAAAATATAAAACGAATTTGTCGCTTAGAGTAAGGTTAAGTATCGAGGAACGCGACTAACGACATCTCTTTGTGAAAAACGAAATTACTTTCCGAACAACCCAATATTATAACATGAATATAACATATATATTTAAAATGTTGCCTCTTTTCGTTGTTGGTATCCTTGCGTTCTTTTCAGTTCTTGCTGGTTCTTTCATCGTGTCAGCGTGTTGTTGTGTGGTATGGAAGTGCTCTCTTTATCCAAGGTAATCCTTAATTTCTAACATTGATTAAAAGTATTATTATAAAGACTAACTATTTGTGCATATATTTTTACTAGTATTCTTTAACTTATTGCAGTTAACCTATGTATATGTAATTAAAATGGTGTAGTAGGTTATGTATGCAAAAGTCACATTGCAAGAATACAATATCGGTCGTCTTCACTTCTACGGAACATTTAGAAATGCTTATTATTATTAAATGTACACAACTCTAAAGATTGATAATGAAATTAAGTATTTCTAAATGCTCCGTAGAAGTGGAAATGACTCGGCGTTGCATTCTTGCAATGCAACTTTTGCATCTATTACCATTTTACATATGCATAGATTAACTGCAATAAGTTAAAGAATACTGGTAAAATTATATGTACAAATATTTAGTTTTCTTTATAATATAATACTTATTTTGAATACTTTTAATATTAATGTTACTGTTAGAAAAGATTACCTTGGATAAAGAGAACGCTTCCATAACACGCAACAACACGCTGTGTATATTTTATATGTATATGTTTAGAGTGCAAAATATAATGATTAAATATTTATATTTTTCCCTTTCCTCTGGAAAAACTGCATCATTATAATAACTATAACGTGATTGTTATTGCATATGTTACTGTATTAACTTATATATTTTATACATACTAATTCCAAGAAAGGTCTTTGAATTAATTTCGAGCGAAAGCAAATGAAATAGTTTTTTCTCGCTTAGAATTAATTCAAAAACCTTTTCTGGGATTAGTATGTATAAAATATATATTTTCATTCTACAGTTACTATTCAGTTACAAAAAATATAACAGTAATATAACAATTACATAATTTACATCACGATTATATATATGTTATATAATTATTCGCTAACTTTGTTAAGAGTATATAACATGTTACATACGTATTATATTCACGTTATATAATTTTAACATGTGTGAGTAGGAAATTACTACTAACGTGTATATAACCTAGTACATCTATGTAATATTGCGTGTTACATTCCGTTTTATTACGGTAATGTAATAGTTATATACCCGTGTTTGCTGGGTTCACTGCACGACCGCGCTCTCATACGTTGATATCAATACGTTAATAACTCGGTTATTATTGCGCAAATCGCAAAATGATACAGGACTTTTCGACTCAGCTAATCCAAACGCCATTATCCGGCGGTCGCGAAGTCACCAGACACTCTGTATATAGAAGGTAATTAACCAATAATTGTTATCGTAATCTGTTCGTATATCTTCCATTTAATTTCTTCGTTCACTTCACATACACAATCAATAATCACTTCAAGAATCATTTTCCTGTTCTTTCAACTGTTTTTCTTTTCAAAGTAAAAATTGTAATATCTGAAAGTAACGAACGAAATGAAAAAAGAGAGATATACGACGATTATTCCATAACATGTGGGATAAATAAAATAGTTTTAAAATGGAAGGAAATGATATGTCAAGACCACAAATAATTGGAAACCTACATGAAGAATTTATAGAAGTAGAAGTAAGTGAAACAGTATCCATATAATTTACGTTCTATTTCTTATGTATTATAAAATACAATAGTATAAACGGTTCTATGAAGATCAGAATATAAAAATTATACATTTTCTTCAGATGTATAATATTATATCTCTAGTATAATAGTATAACATTACGGTAAGCGTGTATTTACGGGATCTATGATGTAAGTCCGCTATTATGATAATGATACGGGAATATAAATGAAGGAATATTAAAGCTGGAAAAAAAATTGACATGTTACAAACGTTTTATGATTCGCAGTCGTCGGTAAAACGTCTTGTTAATCATATCTCAAGTTATTTTAAAAAGATTGTGTGTATTACATTTTTTTAAATATAAATAAAATAAAATTTATATTTCAAATATAAATACAATACGGCGCATACAAATAAATTTGACGTAAAATTTTAGCATTTCGTGAATAAATCACAAATGTTATGTGAGAAAAATTAAGTAAAATCACAGGTATACAAGTTATATATGTATAAGTTATATGAAATTTAGAACTGCATAATAGTTGATAAAATATAAAAATGAAATAAAAATTAGAAATAATAGCTTTAAGCATAAAGTATTGGGTCGTCCGGAAAGTTCGTGCCGATTTTGAAGGAAAATTCAAAGGCAACATTTTTTTATGTCGATAAATATTTATTGACTTATGTATGCACCGTTTTGTTTCACAACCTTTGTCCATCTTTCACGCAACTGAAAGATTCCATTCTCCCAGAACTTCTTAGGTTTCTCGACGAAAAACTCCTCAAGGTGGTTTTTTATGTCGATCAAAGAGTTGAAGTTCTTGCCGCTAAGAGAATTTTGCAAAGACCTAAATAAGTGAAAGTCTGAAGGTGCAATGTCTGGTGAATACGGTGGGTGAGGTAGCACATCCCAGCCAAACTCCAACAATTTTTGTCGGGTAGTCAAAGAAACATGAGGTCTGGCATTGTCCTGATGGAACACGACGCCCTTCCTATTGGCTATTTCTGGACGTTTTTCCTGAATCGCTGTCTTTAATTCGTCCAGTTGCGAGCAGTACTTATCTGCATTTATCGTTTGGTTGTGTGGTAGGAGCTCATAATATAGGATTCCTTTCCAATCCCACCAGACACAGAGCATGACTTTTTTTGGATGAAGGCCGGCTTTCAGAGTGGTTAATGCTGGTACATTTCGCTTACCCCAGGATCTTTTTCGTTCTACATTGTTGTAAATGATCCATTTTTCGTCACCCGTCACTAATTGCTTCAAAAATGGTACGTTTTCGTTGCGCTTGTACAACGAGTCGCAGATGGAAATGCGATCCATTAAATTTTTTTCGGCCAAATTATGCGGAACCCATACATTATAGCGACTTACGTAACCAAGCTTCACTACATGATCCTGGACAGTGGTTTTCGATATTTTCAGTATCTCTGCTAATTTACGTGTCGTGTAGCGCGGGTTATTCTCGATCAGTGTCTTGATTTGGTCATCATCAGTAGTAGAGGGTCTGCCCGAGCGTTCTTGGTCTTTAAGGTTAAAATCACCAGCTCTAAACTTAGCGAACCACTTACGTACGGTTCTTTCAGCTAAAGCACCTTCTCCGTAAACAGAACATATCGAATTTGTTGCTTGTGAGGCATTTTTGCCTTTCCGGTAATAGAAAAGTATCAAGTGTCTAAAATGTTCTTTGTTTTCTTTCATCTTCAAAAGAGTACAAAACTGACACGAATCAATTTATCTCAAACAACTTTTTTCCTAAAGATGCGTTGAAATGTCACCTTTAAGCATATGTATATAAATCGTATGTTTTCAATAACATTGATATATTCAGACATGTTCCAACGCCATCTATTAAAAATCGGCACGAACTTTCCGGACGACCCAATAAATGTCTTTTTAATAATCTATTATATTCTCTTTAAAACAATGTTATCTACATATATGATAGTTAATATTAATTTCTTTATAATTATTTATATTTAATATAAATTATTATATTTTTTTATTGTGTATAATCAATACAATGTTTTCCATTTCTAAATAAATTTAGCGAATTTAAAAAGATTGCGCTCAATGAAAGATGCGTATTCTACAACTAACTTTTAAAATTCTGACGTTTATTGGATGTTGGCGACCGGAGTCATGGTCGTCCTTGTATCTGCGCATGGTTTATGGTGCATATACAATTTTCATGATTATCTTACTGTATACGTTTCTGATGTCGCAATTTTTGGATATTATTTGGAATGTTGACAATGCTGAAGATTTTACCGAAAATTTGTACGTCATGTTGGCGTCTGTAGTTTCGTGCTCCAAAATGCTCAGTCTACTGGTAAATCGACGTAATATTTATGCATTAACCAACATACTCATCGAAAAGCCGCACAAACCGCTACAAATTGACGAAATAAAGATCCAATATAAATTTAACAAATTAATACAGTAAGTATTATTATGTGAAAATAAAAAGTACTTTGGAAAATAAGTGAATTACAAATACAAAAGTATCTATAATATCATCATAAATTATATATCTCTGTGTCATTCTTTGTACTTAAAATATTTAACAATAGAGTATATATGCACGTGTTGTATAAAAAAAGGAAAGGTACATAAAATATTTCGATTTTCTCTTTTTATATTATGATCAATAAAAAATTTATTATAAATTTTATAAAAATGTCAGTGCGATAGGATCTTTTTCGACAGTTACGTTGCAGAAACAAAACGTTCTGGTACACGATTCTGGTGGAAACGACTTGTGCGTGCATCACGATGACATCTTTATTCACAGAGTTCAGAAAAGGAAATCTGACATATAGAGCATGGTTACCGTACAATTATTCGTCTACGATCGTATTTTGTTTTACGTATGCACACCAACTTCTCAGCCTGACAGCTGGATCACTTGTCAATGTAGCCTGTGACAGTCTCATTTGCGGATTGTTGGTGCACATTTGCTGCCAAATCGAGATTTTGGAATACCGACTAAGCAAATTATCGAGAGACCATGATGTTCTCCGCGACTGTGTGCTTCACCACGATAGTATATTTGCGTTAGTTGTTTTATATTTATATAGTACGCTAAAAATACGTCTCATCTCTTTTATTGAAGCGAGAAGAAAGCAGTACATTTGCCCTTTTCTTTGTACGTTACACATTTGCTTCAGCCTGATTCAAAAATTTTTGTAATGTACCTGTGGATTTTTTAATTACTTTTTTCTTTAATTTTTTCCGTAGATATACTTGTAATTATTATCTAACATTTGATATGGTTGTAGATATGCGCACAAACTAAACAATGAGTTCAGAATGACTATCGCCATGCAGTTCATAGTCAGCACGATGGTGGTATGCTCCAATCTATATCAGATGACTAAATCAACAACAGCAAACGCGAGCTATCTTCCGTTATTGCTATACATGTCCTGCATGATGACACAAATTTTTATTTATTGTTGGTACGGAAACGAAGTAAAGTTAAAGGTATGTAAATAAATTTATTATTTCACATACCTGCTTTGAAATCTTATATTAATATGTAAAATTAGATTAATATATTTACATGTTTACAATATGTAATTGAAAGAAACTAAAAAATTAATGAAATCCTTTGCGTTTTAAAATATAGAGCATACAATTAGTTGATAATATCTTTGCGATGGATTGGTTAACGCTGGACAGAAATGTTACAAGAGGTTTATTAATAATTATGAATCGTGCAACAATACCAATAGAATTTACGAGTGGTTATGTTTTCTCGATGAATCTCGATTCGTTTGTCGGGGTTAGTAAGTTAATCTGCAACTTTTTATTTTACTTTTAGCATAGTGGAAAAGTACATTTTTGTTCTTTTGAGTAAAATGTTTTATGGAAAATAAATTATATAATGGATTGTAAAATGTACCTGCATTTGTTACAGATACTTAAAACATCATATTCAGCTTACAATATATTAAAAAAAATGTAGAAAATCATAAGTAAAAGAAATAGATTAAATCGAGACTAATTATTATGTTTTATGTGCGTTTGTTGCTGATAATAATTAAAACTGACGAATAAAGAAATGGTTTTAGTTTGCATAATGCGCCTTCTAAAAATAATCACATATTTGATTATTAAATAACTTAATGAACAAATATTAAATAAAATTGTAATTTACCTGAATCAATAAAACAGATTACTTAATTCAGATAATTTTGTTCATGCGTTTGTTATAATTATTACAATTAGTTTGTATATTATGTATTATATATTCAGTTTGTATATTATGTATTATGAATTATGTGATATACAGGATGTCTGACATAAGGCGAAAAACCTCTCGCCCACAGGTAGATCTCGTCAAACTGAATTAAAAAGTCCTGTACCATTTTGCAAACAACCATGTAAAATTTCGAGTAAGTAAGTAAAGAAAGTTCGCTAATTCAGCGGACGCAATTGGCAGAGAGGGAAGTAGGCATATTCAGTAGGAAACGTCTAGCCGCGCGCACGACGCGATTGGCAGCGAGTATCGGATTACAGCGGCAGGTGAGACGACGTGTGGACAATAATTTCTCAGCGTCTCATTCAAGCACTCGTATTGCCGAGAAAGTGTTGTCGTTCTTAAAAGCGTCGCCTCGCCTACCGCTGCCGTTTCTTATACATCACAAAAAGTCTCGCCTGCCGCTGTAATCCGATACTCGCTGCTATCGCGTTCTTCAGAACTACGCCAGCGCTCGCGTCGCGCGCACGTTTTTTACGTTATTCATTCATACACTTCCCTCGCGTCCGCTGAATTAGCGAACTTTCTTTACTTAATTACTCGAAATTTTACGTGGTTGTTTGCAAAATGGTACAGGACTTTTTAATTCAGTTTAATGAGATCTACCTGTGGGCGAGAGGTTTTTGTCAGCCTTATGTCAGACACCCTGTATATTCAAATTGTATGTATATACTACAGCTGAAAATATCCGGATAATAAATTATCCAGATTATCCGAGATATTTTTTATCCGACTACTGAAGTTTGAATCCTTGAACTATCCGGATAATTCGGATCCGGATCCGGACCTTAGTATCCGAATATTCGAACCTATCCGAATCTGCAAATAAATCCGGATCCAGACTATCTACAATAAATTAAACAGAAAAATAATCGTTAAAAGCGTTCTATCTTTCTTCGACATGTAATAAGCAACAATGATATAATGACGTTTTCAGCGTGTCAGCGTCCATAGCTCTATACATGGTGGACCAAAAATCTGGATACAGTCGATTATCTCGTAAACAATGCAATTTTGAAAAAAAAGTTTTAGATAAAAATTGTAGTGCTTGAAGGGGGCTAAAATTAATTTTTGGAAAAATTGAATTTTTAAGGTCATATGGTCATAACTTCATATCATCATCGCCATTTTTTTTAACGGAATAACTAACGTTATAAACAATATATATGATTCCTTTAATTATTCTGCACATAAAAGTATTAATGTGGAACTTTCGAAAATAGTTTACGAGATATTTTATACTTTATTCTGGCATATTTCGACATAAAATATAAAATATCTGATAAACTATTTAGTTTTTCACAATTGTACCTTAATACTTTTGTGCTTAGAATAATGAAATTAATCTATTAGTGCAAAAATAATATATATTTAGTTGCTTTAAAAAGAAATATGTAATTGCATATTACATATTGTAGGTAGTTCGGATCCGGATTTATTTGCAGATTCGGATAGATTCGAATATTCGGAAACTAAGATCCGGATCTGGATCCGAATTATCCGGATAATTCAAGGATTCAAACTTCAGTAGTCGGATATTTTGATAAACGAATTATTCGGATATCCGGATATTCGAAAATCCGGATCGTATTTACAGCCCTAGTATATACACATATTCTTACCCGATTTTAAACAAATAAAGATTTACCAAGAGCAGACATGTAAATAATATTCTAATAACAAGTAATTAGTTTACAACTCGCATATATGCATTTAAATATCTTTGAATTACGATACTGATTGTCTAATTCGATACTATTGGATAGTAACAAAAGTTCGTAGCATTTTTTACTCAAATTCTAAAACAATTAATTATATATGTATATGTATAAATATTTATTCAATCACATATTCACCGTTCCTTTCCATTCCTACCATTTGCATTTTAGTTTCATGATTCCGTCCTTCCAGAATTTCTCATTTTTCATTTTTTTGCTTGAGCGTTCCTGATCTTCGAGATAAAAATCATCATTGAAGAGAACCACTTGCGAAGTACTTACAGCTTACAGTACTTACAGCTATTGCATTGCATCTTCATAAACGCCACATATCTTTTTGGTTGCTTGTAACGCGTTTTTACTTTTCCGAAAGTAAAATAACATATGTCGATAATGTATCTTATTTTCTTCAATTTTCAAATAGATATACAACGAACATCGCTTTGATTATACTTGTACTTAAAAGACGCGTTACAATGTCATTATTCAGAAAATACACATATTAGATGGTTAAGTCACATGTTACAAAGTTTCATGCGTTTTAATGTTACTTATTAGAAAATGCCACGAACTTTCCTTATAACAATATAAATGAAATTTACTACTCGAAGTTGAAAAGAAATCTAACTAGCAATCAAAGCTATAGCTACTGACATCAATACATATTTATTAACTAAATATTACTTAGATAGAAAATTTATACATTTAAAATTTATGACGATATCAGATCTAACGACTATGGTTTCATGCATTTCGTCCAGACTACAAAATTTATACATTTAAAATTTATGATTTCATACATTTCGTCAAAACTTATACACAATTTATACATTTACAATTTATGACGATATCAGATCTAACGACTATGATTTCATGCATTTCGTCCAGACTACAAAATTTATACATTTAAAATTTATGACGATATCAGATCTAACGACAATGGTTTCTTGCATTTCGTATAGACTACATTTGAAACGTATCATTATCTATTTGAATGTATCATTATATTACATACTGGTTGCCTCATACAATTTGCATTGGAAAACAATTCCATATGCTGTAGCACGAAAATGTGAAGAGACGATACTGCAAGTTTCCTACAATAATTATATAGTCGAACCCCCACGAAGGGAAAACTGGACGAACGTTGTCGTCAGAAAATCATATTGTGTGACTATAGACAGACTATAGACACTTCGTGAAACTGATTTAGGGTGCTGCTGACAATAGAATAGCAGGAGTGCTTTACAGTGATTTACGTGTGATAGAATTACAATTTTTTTTCTTTCTTTAACTACAGCTTGTATTCTACCTTAACATTGTACTTATTGTACTTACGCGTTAAATTTATGTTCCATACATCTGCAGTGTGTAAAAGTACGTTAAATTTGTAATATAAATTAATATAAATGAGATATAATAAAATATTCATTAATAATTATACTAAGAATCTAATATAGTACATGATGGGTGTAATATGTGTTTTGTGAGAATGGTTTAACGCGTCGATGTTTGTATTTAATAATATAACGTTATCAGAGAGCGTTTCTTTTCTAAAAGGTCGAGAATGAAATTAGAGATGGAAGAAACAAAGATTATGGAATTTACGTTAAACGTTCTTTCGGTTGTGGGAGTTTGGCCGCCAGATTCTTGGTCGTCCTCTAAACGCGCCATGTATAACGTTTACTCGGCTTTCATAACTTTCATGTTATTCACTTTTATGATACCTCAGTTTCTGGATATTATTCTGAACGTCACCACTACTGACGATTTCGCTGATACTTTCTACATCTTGCTCGCCATGGTTATGTCCTGCTTCAAAATGACCAATCTTTTGTTTAATCGCAAGAATATAAAAATGTTAAAGACTATCCTCTCTGAAAGACCGTTTATCCCAGTGGAAGCTGACGAGATGGAAATTCGACGTAAATATGATATAAGTATACAGTAAGTACCAAAAAACTACTCTTTACAAATTTTAGAGGCGTTATTTGACAGTTATTTTAATATTACACATTTTTGTGGAAATATTTGATGAATGAATCAAGGGGAATTATTATTTAAAATATGCGAATATTAAAATTCTGTTTGGCAATAAAACACTGTAGTGAAGACGGTGTCATGCAAAAAACTGTCCGTAAGAAACCGTGCAGTCATTTTGCAGCCAGAAGACTTTTTGGTATACGGTTATGGCAGAGGTGACATTAGGGTGCATTGCAATGACATCGTTCCTCACCGATTTTCGAAAGGGCCACTTGACTTATCGGGAATGGACACCTTATAATTATTCCGAGACAGTGTTCTGCGTCATATATGTTCGTCAATTAGTAAGCGCGGCAATGGGCGCTATGGTGAATATAGCCTGTGACAGTATGATTTGTGGCTTTATCTTGCATGTGTGCTGTCAAATTGAAATACTGGAGTGCCGGTTAAGAAAAGTCGCACTCAATCAAAAGAATCTACGAATGGGTGAATGTGTACATCAACACGACTGTATATTTAAGTTAGTTCCTTTAATAGAAGAATCTTTCAAACTGTAGTTATTGTAGAAATCTTATATATGTTGAAAATTATTTATACTTATATTCATTGTTTTCTATAACTTTACGTACGAACATAGATCATCTTATTATACAATAATAATTAATTCTTTCGCTATGACAGCGTCGATTGAATAGCGATTATAGAGAGAAAAAATAAGAGATTAGAAAGACCAAAACGTAGATCGTCAGCATCTGAGTAATATTGCAGAATTACATTCTTTATTTACGTAACATTTTTAATTTTTAAAGTATATTAAATTATTTTTATTATATTAAAGATATAATATCCAAAATAAAATGAAATTTACACATAAGAACAAATATTATTAGTTAAACTTAAATGTAGTTTACGGACTATTTCACTGATGAGTGTCAACATTAGAGCGAAAGGGTTAAATGAAGATTCACCTAAACGTTTCCTCATAAGCATGTTTTTCTTCTGCAGATATGCATTTATGATAAACGAACACTTCAAGCAGATTATTACCATTCAGTTTATAGTGAGTATGCTAGTGGTGTGCTCTAATTTATATCAATTAGCAAAGGTAACGTTGAACGCAGAGTCTTTTCCTTTGATGTTATACACGGGCTCCATGCTAACACAGATTCTCATTTATTGCTGGTTTGGAAACGAAGTTAAGATAAAGGTAATGCAATTATTATAGTTAATCGAATTAGAGAAAAATTTGTCCTTTTTCTATTCTGTAGAAATTTGATGTAATGTTTTACTCACGTGTCTCTTTCTTATTTTCAGAGCGTTCAACTCGCTGCAAATATCTTCGAAATAGAATGGCTGAAACTAGATAAAAACTCAAGAAAAGATTTGATGATAATTATGACTCGCTCGTTAGTACCCATTGAATTTTCAAGTGCATACGTTATAACGATGAACGTTGATTCCTTCGTAAGCGTTAGTACCAGTTTTTATTACTGTAACAGCTAATGAATAATAACATTTATTTTAAATATTTTAATTACAACTAGAAGATTAGAAAATCAATTTTGAGATATCCATATTTTTGTTACAGTTACTTAAGACATCATATTCAGCTTATAATGTACTACAGCAAATGGAAATGGCATAATTCAAACAAAATAGTAGTATGAAAATTATCGTATAACTATCATAGATAGTCATATTGTTTTCCACTCATATTAGATATAGTTGTTGATTACTGTTAATTATCGTAAGTCTTTTATCCCTGTTCTATTATTATACTATAAGCACTTACTATTAGCAAATGAATAAATAAGAAATAATTAGAACACGCCTTTTTTCTTCTTTATTAGATAAAGTAATAAACTATTAGATAAGGTAATAAACTCTTAATTAGAATCTCATGTAAATATCTTGATTATTTAATAATAAAGTACGGAAAGGGGAATGTAGTTAAAAAATTATGAGAAATATAATATTTCGCTAACGTGTTAAACATGTATTTATTTTATTAATATAAGAATGCAGAGATTAAAATCTTATTAATAACATATACAGGTGATTCAGACCATCCGTACAGCCCTTTTATTTCGAAAATAGAACATTTTAGAGAAAAATGTTTCAGACAAAAGTTGTATGGCTTCGAGGGGGACATAAGATGGTATCATTGGTTTGACCTTGAAGAGTTCTAATATATCTAATAGCTATGTCTTATTCAAATGAAGAAGCATATGATATGCTGCTACTTTTGGGGGAGTGTCGAGGTGTATTCGCTGCAGCAGCAAACTTGTGGCAAGAGCGTTTTCCTAATCGTACTCCTTACTCGCGCAACGTTTTTTTACGATTGGATAACCGAATCAGAACCGAAGGAGTCGTGCAGTCTCATCATAATAAAGGTCGACAGATTAGGCGTGCTGTTAGGGATGAAAGAGAAGCTGACATTCTTGCATCGGCAGAATTGAACCCTCATGATTCGTTGAGGCGCCGAGAAATAGATTCTGGCGTCAGTTATAGTAGTATCCAACAAATATTCAGTCAGCACAAGATTCACCCTTACCGAATGTCTCTTCATCAAGCTTTAAATGATGCTGATTTCCAAAGTCGGCTTACATTTTGTAATTGGATAAGAGAACAACCACGTACTTTCCACCAAAATATTTTATTTTCTGACGAATCGACATTCAAAAACGATGGTAATGTCAATACGTGGAACTGTCGTTATTGGTCGCACGATAATCCTCACTGGTTGAGAGAAATTGATCACCAGCATATTTGGAAAGTAAATGTTCGGTGCGGCATTATTGGAAATCAAGTCGTAGGTCCTGCTTTCTTTGATGAAAATTTAAACGGTGCCAGATATGCAGCTTTGATAGAGACACAACTTCCTGTGTTACTAGAAAATCTACCTCTGCAATTGCGCCAGGATATGTGGTTCCAACAAGATGGATGCCCGTCACATACATCCAGAGTTGTTCGTGCAGTGATAAATAATATGTTTCCCAATAAGTGGATAGGCAAATATGGTCCAATCGATTTTCCACCTCGATCACCGGACCTCACTGTCCAGGATTATTATTTATGGGGAAGGATAAAAGACATAGTATACTGTGATCGCCCAACTACAAGGAATGACATGATTAACAGAATAACAGAAGCAATTCAATCTTTAAGTAGCGTTGAAATTCTTCGAGCAACCAATTCTTTTCAAAACAGAGTAGACGTTTGCATTGAAAAGAATGGTGTTCACTTTGAACACTACCTTACTTGAATACAGACACACACACACACACACACACACACACACACACACACACACACACACGCACGCACGCACGCACGCACACACCCACGTGAGAGGCAAGGGGATTACTCACGTTAAACCAACACCCCAAAGGGAACAGAATTCTACTACGTCCACGTCGTTGTTCCTGGATAGCGCTAAAAGTAGGATGATCCGAATGTTTTTAAACATGCATAACTACAGAGATTTGAGTGAAAAGGTAATTTGATCTTAAAATAATACCTAAGGATTTACTTGACACCATGACATAACAACATACAACATATTTTGTACTTTATGTCAAAGTACTGCAAAGTACTGCTTTGGAGCCTCATAACTCGAAAAGTACTCAATGAAAAAATATTTTATTATAGTGTTTTGGAAAGCTCTCGAGATAAGCTACAAGAATATGTAATGAGAAATAGTAGGTTCTATTTAAGAAATTGAATATGACCTTCATGTGACCATCAAGTAACTCTTCAAGATCAAACCAATGATACCATCTTATGTCCCCCTCGAAGCCATACAACTTTTGTCTGAAACATTTTTCTCTAAAATGTTCTATTTCCGAAATAAAAGGGCTGTACGGGTGGTCTGAATCACCCTGTATATGTAAAATCCAAGTTTTGGAAGAAATTCGCGTTAGAACTTCGCCTAATAGTGTACATAAGATTGTGCTATTGTTGTTCCCACAACTGATGCGTTTTAACAGTTATTATTTTCCTGGTTTTTCACAAAAGTTGCACATTAGTGATGATAATATATGTCATTAAGTACGAAAACAACACATCAAATTCAAAACAGAATACATAACAACAAACTTTAGCATTTGAAAAGCAAAGTAAAAAGCACGAGAAAGTCCATGTCTGCTAATGAAACAAGACTTCCGAAGAAAGATCGTACTCGCCAAACGTGTTTGTTATAGGGCCGAATACTTTGTGTAACTTCAAGATAGACGGCAATGTCTCGCGTCAAGTGTAAGGGCCCAGACACAATGAGACACAATGAGAGAAATAAGAACTGAAATATATTACTTTTCTATGTAATATTAATACTTGTACTGATTAGAACTGTTTTTGTTCTGATTTTTGTTTCTTTTATAACTATTTCAATATATATACAGGATGTCCCGCGTAAAGTATCCAATCACTTTCTTGCAGATCTCGTTAAACTGAACTAAGAAGTCCTATATCATTTTGCAATTAACCACGTAAAATTTTGAGATATTAAGAAAAGAAGATTCGCGAATCAGTACGCGCGTTAGCGCGACTCGTGCAGCGAGGTCGTCGGTAAGAGGGCCGCGCGCTCATGGTTGGTTACGGCGCAGTGGTGCAACGGTGCCAGAAAGCTTTGTAGCATGCGGTGGAGATGGAGTGGTGGAAGAAATCTCGCGAATCGTCGCACGCTTTCTGGCATCACTGATTGTGACTATAGAGGGTGAGGGCCTCAAGCGTGCGACGATTCGCGAGATTTCTTTTCAACTTCGAGAAGAAAATTTCATTTGTATTAGGTTGTAAGAAAAGTTGGTTGCGTTTTCTACTAGATAGTATTATAAAACGCTGAAACATTGTAACATGTGGCTTACCCATTTGATATGTGTATATTTTCTGAATAATGACATTGTAGCACGTCTTTTAAGTACAAGCACAATCAAATCGATTCAGTTTTGTTCGTCGTATATCTATTTGAAAATTGAAGAAAGGTGCATTATCGACATCTTATGTTATTTTACTTTCGTAAAAGTAAAAACATATTACAAGCAACCAAAAAGATACGTGGCGTTTATGAAGATGCAATGCAATAGCTGTGAGTACTGTTCGCAAGTTGTTCACTTGATTAAAAAATGGTGATTTTAATCTCAAAGATCAAGAACGCTCAGCCAAAACAATAAAACATGAGACGTTCTGGAAGGACGGAATCGTGAAACTAAAATGACAAATGGTAGGAATAGAAAGGAACGGTGCATATGTGGTTGAAGAAATATTTATACACATTCATATATAATAAATCTTGGAATTTCAGTAAAAAAACGCTACGAACTTCTATTAGAATCCAATAGTATCGAATTAGACAGACAGTATCGTAATTCAAACATATTTGAATGTATGTATGCAAATTGTAAACTATAAGTCTGTTTTACAGGAGAGTCTATAGCAGGCAAACCTATAGCTACTGATATCGATAAATATTTCTTACTAAATTTTACTTACATAGAAAATTGATACATATAATTTATGACGATAGCAAATCTAACGACTATGGTCTCTTGCATTTCGTCCGGTCTTCATTTGAAACGTATTATCCATTTGAATGTATCATTACATACCGTAAACGTATTATCCATTTGAATGTGTCATTATATTATATTATATTACATATAGTATTATCCTTTTGAATGTATCATTATATTACATACCGGTTGCCTCTTTCTTTATAAAATGTGCATTGGACAACAATTACGTATGCTGTAGTACGAAAATATGAAAAAACGATGCTGCAAGTCTCTTATTACGATAATTATATAGCTGTCGAACCCCAATGAAGAGAAAACTGGATGAACGTTATCGTCAGAAAATCATATTGTGTGATTATAGACAGACTATAGATACTTCGTGAAACTGATTTAGGGTGCTACTGACAATAGAACATCAAAAGTGATAGTGTTTCACAATGATTTACGTGCGATAGAATAACAAACTTTTTTATTTCTTTAATTATAACTTGTATTCTAACTTAACATTGTACTTATTGTACTTACGCGTTAAATTTATGTTCCATACATCTGCAGTGTTTAAAAGTACGTTAGATTTGTAATATACATTAATATAAATGAGATATAATAAAATATGCATTAATTATAATAAGAATATAGTATACTGAGTGTACTATGCATTGTGTGAGAATAACGCATCGATTTTTATACATTTTGTAACATTATACCGTTATCAAAGAGAATTTTTATACCTAATAATATAACGTTATCAAAGTTTCTTTTCTAAAAGGTCGAGATTAGAGATGGAAAAAGCAAAGATTATGGAATTTACGTTCAAAGTTCTTTCGGTTGTGGGAGTTTGGCCGCCAGATTCTTGGACATCGTCTTTTAAACGCGCCATGTATAACGTTTACTCGGCTTTCATAACTTTGATGATATTCACTTTACTGATACCTCAGCTTTTGGATATTATTCTGAACGTCAAAACTACTGAAGATTTCGCGGATATTTTCTACATGCTGCTCGCCGTGGCTATGTCCTGCTTCAAAATGACCAACCTTTTGATAAATCGTAAGAATATAAAAATGTTAAAGAATATCCTCTCTGAAAGACCATTTATCCCAGTGGAAGCTGACGAGATGGAAATTCGACGTAAATATGACAAAAGTATACAGTAAGTACCAAAAAACTACCCTTTACAAATTTTGGAGGCGTTATTTGACACTCATTTTAATACTACACATGTTTATGGAAATGTTTGATGAATGAATCAAGGGGAATTATTATTTAAAATATGCGAATATCGAAATTCTTGCAATAAAAAAACTGTATTGAAGACAGTATCATGCAGAAAAATGTCCGTAAGAAACCATGCAGTCATTTTGCAGCCAGAAGACTTTTTGGTATACGGTTCTGGCAGAAGTGACATTAATGTGGACTGCACTGGCATCGTTTCTCACCGATTTTCGAAGCGGTAACTTGACTTTTCGAGAATGGACACCCTATAATTATTCCGAGACAATGTTCTGCGTCATATACGTTCGTCAACTAATAAGCACATCAATGGGCGCTATGGTGAATATAGCCTGTGACAGTATGATTTGTGGCTTTATCTTGCACGTGTGCTGTCAATTTGAGATACTGGAGTGCCGTTTAAAAAAAGTCGCTCTCGATCAAAAGAATCTGCGAATGGGTGATTGTGTACATCAACATGACTGCATATTTAAGTTAGTTTCTTTATTAGCAGAATCTTGCAAACTGTAGATATTGAAGAAGAAATCTTACATATATTCAAAATTATTTATACATTCATCTTTTTAAATAACTTTACGTATGAACGTAGATCATCTTATTATACAATAATAATTAATTCTTTCGCTATGAGAGCATCGATTGAATAGCGAGTATAGAGACAATACATAAAAAACAATAAAATAAAAGGTTATTAAGACAAAAACATAGATCGTCAGCATTTGAGTAATATTGTAGAATTACATTCTTTATTTACTTACTAATTTTTGGAGTATATTAAATTATTTTCATTGTAGTAAAGATATGACATCCAAGCACAAAATAAAATGAAATTTACATAAGAACAATGATTATTATTTAAACTTAAATTTAGTTTACGGACTATTTCACTGATGAGTGTAGTCAACATTAGAAGCGAAAGGGTTAAATGAAGATTCACATAAACGTTTTCTCATAAGCATGTTTTTCTTCCGCAGATTTGCATTTATGATAAACGAACACTTCAAGCCGATTATTACCATTCAGTTTATAGTGAGTATGCTAGTGGTATGCTCTAATTTATATCAATTAGCAAAGGTAACGTTGAACGCAGAATCTTTGACTTTGATGTTATACACGACATCCATGCTAACACAGATTCTCATTTACTGCTGGTTTGGAAACGAAGTTAAGATAAAGGTAATGAAATTATTATATTTAATCAAAGCAGAAAAACAGTTGTTCATTTTCTATTCTGTAGAAATTTGATGTAATGGTTTACTCACGTGTCTCCTTATTTGCAGAGTGTTCAACTCGCTGCAAATATCTTCGAAATAGAATGGCTCAAACTGGATAGAAGCTCTAAAAAGGATTTGTTGATAATTATGAATCGTTCGTTAGTACCCATTGAATTTTCAAGTGCATACATTATAACGATGAACGTTGATTCCTTCGTAAGCGTAAGTACAAGTTTTTATTACTGTAACAGCTAATAAATAATAATATTTATTTTACTTATTTTAATTATTTTAATTACAAGTAGAAGATTAGAAAATAAATTTCGAGATATTTATATTTTTGTTACAGTTACTTAAGACATCATATTCAGCTTATACTCTACTAAAGCAAATGGAAATGGAATAATTCAAGCAAAATAGAAGTATGAAAATTATTGTATAACTCGTATATAGTCATATTGTTTTCCATTCATATTAGGTATAGTTGTTGATTAATGTTAATTATCGTAAGTCTTTTATCCCTGTTCTATTATTATACTTATCATAAGTAAATGAATAAATAAGAATTAATTAGAATACGCTTTCTTCCTTTATTAGATAAAGTAATGCAACTCTTCATTTGAATCTCATGTAACCATCTTGATTATTTAATAATAAATTACGGGAAGAGGAATGTAGTTAAAAAATTACGAGAAATATAATATTTCGCTAACTTGTTAAGCAGTTATTTATTTATTTCATTAAAACGCAAGTATAGAGATTAAAATCGTAGTAATAACATATATATGATATATATAAAATGTAATTTGTTCTCTTGATTCTAATAGAAAAGAATAATAAGTTACAATTCGCATACATACATTTACATATTTTTGGATTACGATACTGACTGTCTAATTTGATATATACTATTGAATTGTAATAAAAGTCATTTTTTTACTGAAATTCTAAGACAATTATTTTATATGTGTGTGTATAAATAATTATTCAACACATGTGCACCATTCCCTTCCATTTCTACCATTTGCCATTTTAGTTTTATGATTGCGTCCTTCCAGAACTTCTCATGTTTTATTTTTTTGCGTTCTTGATCTTTGAGATTAAAATCACCATTTTTGAATCAAGAGAACCACTTGCGAACAGTACTTATAGCTATTGCATTGCATCTTCATAAACGCCACATATTTTGTTGGTTGCTTGTAATGCAGTTTTACTTTTCCGATAGAAAAATAATATAATATGACGATAATTCATCTTATTTTCTTCAATTTTTAAATAGATATACGACGAACAAAACTGAATCGATTTGAATGTGCTTGTACTTAAGAGACGCGTTATAATGACATTATTCAGAAAATATATACATATCAAATGGTTAAGCCATATGTTACAAAGTGTCACGTGTTTGATAGTGCTACCTATTAGAAAACGCAACAAACTTACAATCCAATACAAATGAAATTTACTACTCGAAGTTGAAAAGAAATCTATAGCAAGCAAAGCTATAGCTACAGACATCAATAAATATTTATTAACCAAGTATTACTTACACAGACAATTTATACATATAATTTATGACGATGCCATATCTAACAACTATGGTTTCTTGCATTTCGTCCAGTCTGCATTTGAAACGTATCATTATTCATTTGAATGTATCATTATATTACATACCGGTTGCCTCATAAAAGTTGCATTGGAAAACAATTGCATATGCTATAGCACGAAAATATGAAAAAACGATACTGCAAGTTTCTTATTACGATAATTATATAGCTATCGAACCCACGAAGGGAAAACAGGATGAATGTTGTCGTCGAAACGCCACATTGTATGACTATAGATACTTCGTGGGACTGGTTTAGGGTGCTACTGACAATAGAACAGCAAGAGTTATGGTATTTCATGATTTACATGCGATAGAAATATAAACTTTTTTATTTCTTTAACTACGGTTTGTATTGTAACTTATTGTACTTATTGTACTTAAATCTATGTTCCATGTATCTGCAGTGTAAAAGTACGTTCGATTTATACTATAAATGATATATAAATGATATAATAAAATATGCATTAATTATACTAAGAATCTAATATAATACATAGTGGGTGTAATATATATTTTGTGAGAATGGTTTAACGCATCAATTTTTATACTTAATAACATAGCGTTATCAGAAAGTTTTTTTTCTAGAAGGTCGAAAATGACATTTGAGACGCAATAAAAAAACGCAATAAACAAAGATTATGGAATTTACATTAAAAGTTCTTACGGTCGTGGGATGTTGGCCGCCAGATTCTTGGACATCTTCGTCTAAACGTGCCATGTATAATGTTTACACGGCTTTCATAACTTTGCTGTTGTTCACCTTTATGATACCTCAGCTTCTGGATATTATTCTGAACGTCAACAGTACTGAGGATTTCGCAGACACTTTCTACATCCTGCTCGCCATAATTATTTCCTGCTGCAAAATGACCGGCCTTTTGATAAATCGCAAGAATATAGAAATGTTAACGAATATCCTCTCTCAAAAACCATTTATCCCACTGGAAGCTGACGAGATGGAAATTCGACGTAAATGTGAGAAAAGTATACAGTAAGTACCAAAAAACTACAAAGTTTGGAGGCGTTATTTGACAGTTATTTTAATAGTACTTTGGAAATGTTTGATGAATAAATCAAGAGAAGTTATTACTTAAAATATGCGAATATTAAAATTCTGTTTGGCAATACAAAAACTGTGTTAAAGACGGTACCATGCAGAAAAATGTACGTAAGAAACTGCAGTCATTTTGCAGCAACAAGACTTTTTGGTATATGGCTCTGGTGGAGGTGACATTAGGGTGCTTTGCAATGACATCGTTACTCACCGATTTTCGAAAGGGCAACCTGACTTATCGGGAATGGACACCTTATAATTATTCCGAGACAGTATTCTACGTCATATACATTCGGCAACTAATAAGTGCGACAATGGGCTCTCTGGTGAATGTAGCCTGCGACAGTCTGATCTGTGGGTTTGTCTTGCACATATGCTGTCAAATTGAGATACTGGAGTGCCGGTTAAGAAAAATCGCACTCGATCAAAAGAATCTGCGAATTGGTGAATGTGTACGTCAACACGACTGTATATTTAAGTTAGTTTCTTTAATAGAAGAATCTTGCAAACTATATATATAGATATATAGGAAGTCTTAAAAATGTTCAAAATTATTTATATGTTTATCTTTGTAAATAACTTTACGTCATTTTATTATAACAGTAATAATTTATTCTTTCGCTATGACAGCATCGGCTGAATAGCGATTAGAGAGACAATACATAAAAGTAAAAAATAAAAGATTATAGAGACAGAAACATAGATCGTCAGCATCTGAATAATATTATAGAATTATATTCTTTATTTATTTACTAATTTTGAAGTATATTAAATTATTTCCATTATATTAAAGATATGACGTCCAAGTACAAAATAAATTGGAATTTACATAAGAACAATGATTATTTAAACTTATATTTAGTTTACGGACCATTTCACGGATGACTGTAGTCAACATTATAAGCGAAAGGGTTAAATAAAGATTCACACAAACGTTTTCTCATAAGCATGTTTTTCTTCCGCAGATTTGCATTTATGATAAACGAACACTTCAAGCCGATTATTGCCATTCAGTTTATAGTGAGTATGCTAGTGGTGTGCTCTAATTTATATCAGTTAGCAAAGATAACGTTGAACACAGAGTCTTTTCCTCTGATATTATACACGGTCGCCATGCTAACACAGATTCTCATTTATTGCTGGTTTGGAAACGAAGTTAAGATAAAGGTAATGCAATTATTATAGTTAATCGAATTAGAGAAAAATTTGTCCTTTTTCTATTCTGTAGAAATTTGATGTAATGTTTTACTCACGTGTCTCTTTCTTATTTTCAGAGCGTTCAACTCGCTGCAAATATCTTCGAAATAGAATGGCTCAAACTGGATAGAAGCTCAAGAAGAGATTTGTTGATAATTATGAGTCGCTCATTGATACCTATTGAATTTTCGAGTGCATACGTTATCACGATGAACGTTGATTCCTTCGTAAGCGTTAGTATGAGTTTTTATTACTGTTATATATGATAAATAATAATATTTATTTTAAACATTGTAATTATTTTAATTACAACTAGAAGATTAGAAAATCAAGTTTGAGATATCCATATTTTTGTTACAGTTACTTAAGACATCATATTCAGCTTATAACCTACTGCAGCAAATGGAAATGGCATAATTCAAGCAAAATAGTAGTATAAAAATTATCGTATAACTATCATAGATAGTCATATTGTTTTCCATTGATATTAGGTATAGTTGTTGATTAATGTTAATTATCGTAAGTCTTGTATCGCTGTTCTATTATTATGCTTACCATAAGCAATTGAATAAATAAGCATTAATTAGAACACACATTTGTTTCCTTCTTCATTAAATAAAGTGATGCAACTCTTAATTAGAATCTCATGTAAACATCTTGATTATTTAATAATAAATTGTAGGAAGTGGAATATAGTTAAAAAATTACAAGAAGCATAATATTTCATTAACTTGTTAAACATTTATTTCATTAATACGAAAACGTAGAGATTAAAATCCTTTTATATTTATAATATATAATATATGTACAATCCAATTTTTGAAAGAAATTCGCGTTAGAACCTCGCCTAATATTATACATAAGATGTTGCTATTTTTGTTCACGCAATGGATGCGTTTTAATAGCTCTTATACTTTCCTGTTTTTCCACATAAGTTATTGATCATGTCATCAGTAAGTACGAAAACAACACGTCAAATTTAAAAAACAATACATAATAACAAACGTTCACAAATAAAAAGCAAAGTAAAAAGCACGAGAAAGTCCATGTCCGCTGATAAAATAAGACGTCTGAAGAAAGATCGTCAAACGTGTTTGATATAGGACCGAATCCTTTGCGTATCTAATATCTACACGTATATTCCGCTTTATACTTACAACTAATAAACGTTTATTAGAAACATTTCAAATTTAAATTAATTATTCTATTATTCACGTTAAATAAAGAAGGAACAAGACAAATAAATATATGTAAATTTAAACGTGATTTGTTTGTTCTGTTTATAGATAAAAGATTTCGTACAATGTAATACTTCGTTTAGATTAGCGACTAGATATACATTATTGCAACTTACCATGCTTTACCTATGTAGTTATATTTAATGAGATTTTGAAACTGCTTGTATCCTGCCAGAGTTACGAATACGTCGATATGAACAGAATTAACAATGTCATAACAGTTGGATGTGAGACGGAGCTGAGGACAACAACGAATTCTATATTTCCTATACAAGTATGAATTATAACTGCATTAAAATTTTATAACGATATACCATAATTCATAGTCTGTCAGCAGTCAGAGACTTTGGTATATCCATACTTAACTGCAATGTGTACTGCTTTTTTTCATTTCGTTCCACATATAACACGATATTATATTCATTGTCATATAAAATTCGCAAAACAGGAAAAAGAACGGAATCGTCCATATAATTTCATGAAATTATTATTAGCCATCGGAATTATTGCAAGCAACTCGATATTGCTGTAATTATATAGCAGTCGAATACGAAGAGGAAAGCTAGGCAGGGAACATTGCGTGTGTAGTTGTATCATATGGCTATAGACATTGTAAAGTTTGTCGGAGTTTTATAAAATTGTTAAAAATATCAGCGTACACAAGCTCGACATTTTTTAAACAATTAAATTTGTTCTGATTTAATTCCAGTTATATGTGTGAGTAATTCCAGATTTATGTAATGATGAAAAGTGCGATGAAAAGTTTAATAAAATAACTTTTTAAATATTAAATTTATTTACATATACTACGAATTTTAATAATTTATTTTTAAAACTTTGTCAGGACTATACCACGGATTATAAAATTATATTTTGCAAATAAACGTAAAATTATATTTTACTAAAATATGTAACATAGTATTGAAAATATAGTTTACATTTGGTATTTTGTGATATTAAAGACTAAACAAGAAAGTTTGAAAAATGCGAGCCATGCAGTTTCCATTAAAAATCCTTATGGTGGCGGGATGTTGGCCGCCAGTTTCCTGGTCCTCACTGTGCAAGCGAACAGTATATAATGGATATACGATTTTCGTAACTTTAATGTTGGTCACCTTCATGTTTCCGCAAATCATGGACATCATTTTGAATGTCGACAATGCTGATGATTTTACGGAAACTTTTTATGTTATGTTGGCCACTGTTATCGCTTCGTGCAAGATGTTTAGCTTGTTGCTAAATCGCAAGAACATCAAGATATTAACCGACACATTGGCCGAGAAACCATTTAGACCACTGGAACCAGATGAAATAGAAATACGACAGAAAGTTGAAGACACAATACGGTAAGAAATTTGAACATTTATGTGATAACATTGGAAGAAATATTGCATTTATATATTTGTGTATGTATTTACATATTTATATAGTTTTTGAAGAAAATATCAATATGTCTTTTTTCAACTTTTTATAATAAGTAGTAAAGTTTACTTAATTGATAAATTTACCAAATATAATATACAAGGATTTTCATAAAAAAACAATAAGGAATTAATTAAATAAACGTATTCTCTGTCATCTTGACCAAAAGAACTGTTCCACCTTCCATTCTCTCTTCCATCTTAAATTAAATAAAGACAAAAATATTGATTAAAATTCTCACAAAATAGTTTAGCATCTATAGTTGTTTTATAGGACTAATAGTATATGGTATATATTTTTGGTTGAAATAACATGTGCGTGCATAAATCTGACATCCTTGCTCACGAAATTCCGGAGAGGAGATTTAACGTATAGAGAGTGGACACCGTATGAATATTCCAGTGTAATGTATTATATTACGTATTTTCGCCAATTAATAAGTTTGTCAACTGCAGCTATCGTGAACGTCGCTTGTGACTGCATAATTTGCGGATTGTTGGTACACATTTGCTGCGAGATCGACATTTTGAAATATCGGCTAAGGAAATCCTTGCGTAACCGAACCGATTTCAGGGAATGTGTACGTCAGCACGACAGTATCTATAAGTTAGTTTTTGTACGAAAAATTCTGCACATAACTTTTTTAAATTTAATACATATTAACTATTGATAATTGCAATTGTTTTATTATATCGATTAATCCACTATTATTTATATATTTAAATATATTTAGAAGACAATCACGTTAAAATCTAAAGTTATAGTCATTTTGCATGGAATTATAATAAAATAGTACGAAATAGTGTTACAGGTATACACTATACAGCAATATACATATACAGCAATGCATCTAATCAATCTTCTAAATTAATAAATCAATTATAATACTTTTATAATTAAAAATTCATATTTAAATACGTTTTGATTAATTATATGTTTACGTGACAAATTTTATTGTAGTTATTGATATTGAAAAATTATTTTATTATTGACTGTATGTATAATCGATATAATATATAATCTTATTATATTATATTATATAAGTAATAATATAATACTTTTGCAAACAAGTCAATAACATTTTAATTTTTGTAGGTTCGCATATACGATCAATGAAAACTTCAGGATTATACTCGCTATTCAGTTTGCAGTGAGTACGCTGGTAGTATGTTCCAATATGTATCAAATTGCAAGAACATCGTTGAGCGCAGAATATATCCCACTAATGTTATATACATCCTGTATGTTTACACAAATTCTGATCTACTGCTGGTACGGTAACGAAGTGAAATTAAAGGTATCAATTAAGTGCATAATTATGCACATATTGTGAATCATCAATAATGTAATGATGCAAAATTCCAAGATTAGTAATCTAAGAGAACGAAATAGTTTTTAACATACGTTAGGTCTGCAAATTAATTTGGTGCTATTCAAAAAATTGAGTCTCTATTATAAAAAAATTATAAAATTATAAATGTTAATTTTCAAAATATTCGTCATCTTTTTCTAATTTGTCTCCATCTATCGGACAGCTAATGAATTCTCTTTCGAAAAAAAGAAAGTAAATAAAGACTCAATTTCTTCAAAAAGGAAGTACCGAATTAATTTACGGATCTAATACATTGCATTATTTATTGCTGAAAAATTATATTATATAGTTTAAATATTATTCAATGTTATGTAATAAGATTTTGTAATAACATTATGTAATAACATTGAATAATATTTACACATAATTTACAGCTATAATAAAAAATATTAGACTTATTCATATTCTAATTTTCATTACAGAGCGTTCAACTTGCTAATGAAATTTTTGAGATGGACTGGATAACAGTGGATAAAGAAGTGAAAGAGGGTCTTATGATGATAATGAATCGCTCTCTGGTGCCTATCGAATTTTCTAGTGCACATATTTTTACAGTAAATTTAGATTCTTTCGTCAAGGTTGGAAATAAATTTACTCTTACGGCAGTAAACTACTATATAAATATACTTCAGAAATGTAAGAATGGATGATTTTCAGATACTTAAGGCATCATATTCGGCATATAGCATACTTCAACAAATGAAGTAAATAAAAAGGAAGGAAGTAAAAAGTAGTAATACTGTTAAAGGATGAAAAAATAGGAATATTTAAAATGTGGACATGCAGTGCAAAGAGAATGTTAAAGGACAAAAGTGTTAAAGATATCTGATAATAATAATAATAATAATAATAATTTTCTGCGCAATTGCATATCATATAAATAGAGGGAATATTATTATAATAAATTATGGAAAATGTAATTAATGTAATAAATATCGAAATGCAGTCTAAAGGATATTATTTAGATGATTGTTTTTCATTTTCTCTGCCAAAACATTTTATTTTTTATGCTCTGTTGTTTTTGTCTTCCAGAATATTTTTATTCCAGAAAACTAAATTGACTATTGTTTTCTTTTCTTCAGCAAAGAAATTTGTTCCTTTTGTTGTTCATTTATAAAGAAAACAACATTTATATTTATATGATAAAAATAAATAAGCAATATAACAATAACAATAATATATCAATAAATCTAATAAATGTACTCACTTTGACGAAACGTCAGCGGCACTTGAATACTGCAATGAATAAAACGCGCGTCGTATACTCTTGTTTGCCATCCACATTAAGTGATCTGAAAGGTGCCAATACCCAGTGAGAAATGACTCGTCGATCGACGTCGAAACCGTCAAATCGACGTCGGTTCGATATTATTTCAACGTCGATCGACAAGTCATTTTTCACTGGGTAGCCACTTATTGCACGAGAACGAGCACTGTTATTGGTCATCACGCGTTTAAGTAACAGATGTTAGTGAGTTCTGAATATGGGCCGACGTATTACTGCAACGTACTACGCTTGCTTTACATGTATATATGTATATTTAATCAGTTCCTGAAACCGCGCTTGTGTGTGTATCCTGCCGGTCAATACGAGCACACACATACTCAACAGCGTTAACGATGACAGTTGCACGTAGGGTGGAACATGGGGCAATAACAAATTCTACATTTGCTATACAAGTATGGACTATAACTGCATTAAGATTGCATGTCGAAAGATATAATTCATGCTTCATTAACAATCGAATCGTCTATTTTACTCATAGACTATTGCATTATTGCCTCTTTTTATTAAAATGTAACATGTATATAACAATGTAACATGATATACGATAATGAATATAACATTGTATTCATTATTATAAAGTATCTTCAAGAGAAGAGAGAGAAAAGAATGGACACGTCCATTTATGTAATGGATACGTCTAACGTAATTTCATGAAATTATTATTAGCGATTGAAATTATTGCAAGTAGTTCGATATTGCCATAATTATATGGCAGTCGAATGCGAAGAGGAAAGCCACGCGAGCAACATATGTGCGGAAAGTCATGTCACATGGCTATAAACTTTGCCAAGTTTGTCGGAGTTTCGTAAAATCATTAAGAAATATCGGCGTGCAAAATCATCAGGATTAGCTCAACAGTTTTTATACAGTTGCTAAACTTGTTCTTCGATACAATCCCAATTACATATGTGAGTAACTTCATGTTATGTAATGGACAAAACTGCACTTTTGAATAACTTTTTAAGTAACACCTTTATTTGGATATTGTATTAAGAATTTCAACAAATTATTTTTTAAAGCTTCTCCGGATTACACTGTATAATTACATTTTGCAAGAATTATTTTATATGTAATATAACACGCGCATTGTAGGTATCTTTTTACATTTGGTATTTTAAACTATTAAAAGTCGAATAACGAATTTCGAAAAATGCGGGTCATGCAATTTCCATTGAAAGTTCTTACGGTGGCGGGATGCTGGCCACCAATTTCCTGGTCCCCATTGTGCAAGCGAACAGTGTATAATGCATACACGATTTTCGTAACATTATTGTTGTTCACCTTCATGGTACCGCAACTTCTGGACATCATTTTGAATGTCGATAATCCTGAGGATTTTACCGCAACTTTTTATGTTATGTTGGCCATGGTTATCGCTTGCTGCAAGATGCTCAGTTTGTTGCATAATCGTAAGAACATCGCAAAATTAACCGATACTTTGGCCGAGGAACCATTTAGACCATTAGAACCAGATGAAATTGAAATTCGGCAGCAATTTGATAACATGATACAGTAAGAAGTTTGAACATTTGTATGTTGGAGGAAATATTGCTCTTATATGTATATGTGTATATATCTGTACCTATATCATGCTTTCTGGGAAAAATATCAATTTTTTAAAATTATTTTATTATATAATAGGTAACATTGTTTACTTAACGGATAGATTTGGTAAATATGAAATGCAATGGTTTTAGTAAAAAAATAATTATATAGATAATATATCCTCTAAATATAAATATATCGTTTTAAGAGAAAAAAATGCATTCTCTCTTTTTTAAAAATAAAACAAAAAGAAAATGCAAAGCAAACTTATCACGAATCAGTTGAGTATCTATAATCGTTTTGCAGAACTAATGCCAAAGTGTACACAGTTATGATCGAAACAACGTGTGCGTGCATGAATCTGACAACCTTGTTCATAAACTTCCGAAGAGGAGATTTAGCATACAGAGAGTGGCTGCCATATGAGTATTCGTCCGGTATAATATATTATTTTACGTACTTTCGCCAATTGGTCAGCTTGACAGCTGCATCCATCGTGAATGTCGCCTGTGACTGTATGATCTGCGGATTGTTCCTGCACATTTGCTGCCAGATTGACATTTTGAAATGTCGGCTAAGAAAATGCTTACGCAACCGAAACGATTTGAGTGAATGTGTATGTCAGCACGAGAGTATCTATAAGTTAGTTTTTGTATGAAATTTTGTGAATTAATATGTCTTTTAAAACGTACCAATAAACCGTAATCGTCTTCTTACTTACAGTTAAACTAATTCACTATTGTTTAACAATAGCATAAAACGGTTCCTAAAGCCGTTATAGAGGAAAGACGCCGAAACTGACATAAACCTCTTAAAACATACCCCTATTTCTCCGAAAGTAAATGTTACTTTATCAAAACTAATATAAACGCGATCTATTTAGTTAATTAACGTATTAAGAACTTATAATTTATATATTTCTTGTTTGTTTATATGCTAAATGAGCTTATATCGAGTTCTTGAAGTTCAAAAGATTTTTTTTTTATAAGTTTTCTATAAGTTTTTTGACGAATTACGTAGTTTAAACAACGGCAGTCATACAGCTGTTTTTATAATATCAAGTTCTTCTATATGCTTGTAACTTTCTAAAAATATTTAATTTAATTTTTATCTTTATTACAGATTTCAAAGATTTAGAATTTAAATTTCAGAATTTACCGTAAACCGACATACTCTATCGGTGTTGATTGGCGCAACTTTACTCAATAATTACTGCTTTATTAAGCATTATAGAAAAAAATGGTTCAGGACTTTTCGACTCGAGTTTTCATCAGAACACTATGTACTTAGTGGGCGCTTTTTAAGTTACACCCTGTATATAAGTATGTGTACGCAAATATTTATTTCGAGCTTTAAGTTAAAAGATAAGAACCTCCAAAAACAAAATGGTATGTCGGTTTTGGCATCTCTTCTCTACTAATCTAAAATTATGGTTGTGTAAAATTAAAACGTATTACAAGTACGATTACGATACGAAGTATTGGTATATACAGCAATGCTTGCAATTAATATAATACAAAAATAATATATTTAGTGTAATATTTGTATAATTAATTATATGCGCTTTGATTGATTGTATGCTTATATGCCAAATATTAGTTATTAATTATACATACAAATTGTTTAATTGTGTGTATTAATTATATATGTTATTATAAATAATAATAATATTTCTAGAAATAAACCAACATGTGACAATAACATGTTTCTTTTGTAGATTCGCATATATGATAAATGAAAAATTCAGGGTTATAATCGCCGTTCAGTTTGCAGTGAGTACGCTAGTATTATGTTCCAGTATGTTCCAACTAGCAAGAATGTCGATGAACGCGGAAGTTGTCCCATTATTATTATACACAATCTGTATGTGTTTACAAATTCTAATCTATTGCTGGTACGGTAACGAAGTGAAATTAAAGGTATTAATTATATGTATAATTAAATATCGTCACAATGTCAGACTTAATAATCAAAGAAGAAAAGATAATTATTAGCACATACGTGACATTTTGTTAAAAAGGATTATATTATGTACACTAACGTAACTAGATCATTTAACTGTTATTTATATTTCTAATAAAAAATATATGTCTTATTAATGCTCTGACAATTTTCATTACAGAGTATTCAACTTGCTGATGATATCTTTGAGATGGACTGGATAGCATCGGATAAGGGAACTAAGGAGAATCTTATAATGATAATGAATCGCTCTCTGGTGCCTATCGATATTTCTACTGCACATATTCTTACAGTGAATTTAGATTCTTTCGTTAAGGTTGGAAAATAAATTTACTCTTACAGCAGTAAACTATTATGTTCAGAAATGTAAGAACGGATGCTTTTCAGTTACTTAAGGCATCATATTCGGCATATAGCATACTTCAACAAATGGAAGGAAATAAAAAGTAGTAATACTATTAAAGGAAGAAACAATAGGAATATTTAAAATTTGGACATGCAGTATCAAAGAGAATGTTGGACAATGGTGTTAAAGATAATAATTTTCTGCGCAATTGCATATCATATAAATAAAGAGAGTAGTATTAGTCTCGTACATATTGTACTGTATCTTTAGCTATATATTTTTATAATAGTATTGCTCTATTTAAAAACTAAAGTAAATAAAACTTGCAACATCTTCAAACTTTCAATCAGGATGAATAAAGAAATAAAATATATTTTTAATGTGACGACATCTAAACAAAATATAAGTATATTTCTTTAGAAATATACAGCAATGAATATGTATTATCAGTTTACCAATCGAAAACAAGCGTTTGGGGAAGATTTTTCACATGAGGCGCAGATCTGGAGCGTCTGTCCAGGTCTATCCGGAATGCTCGGTCGAGGTCGAGGTGCGCGAAAAGATCGCATTCTCGTAATTTCGTTGCACTGTCGGTTTCATTAAGCGAAACATTCAACTGAAAGGTATCACTTCGTTGAAAGTGGCTATGGAACTTGCTAAAGCAATTAAAATAATCGACGAAAATAGTTTTATTAAAAGGAGACAAAATTCCGCCAGTAAGGGGGGCGCGGAATCAGAGAAATATAATCGGAAACGGAAAGGTGAGACAGGAGACTAGTGTTTCATGGAAACGCGACGCGGTAAACAAAGAATCGAAGTGAAAATGCGGTTTTGGTGGAGCCACCTCCGGACAATATCATGTTGTTATTTAATGCGAATAAAATTAATTTCTTGAATTAATTATAGTTATCATTTTTTCAATATTATTTTTTATTTCTACACATAAAATACACCAAGTAGTATTTTGTTTAAAATGTATCTATTCTAACGTTCTTCCGTATTATCCCACTTCATTATTTTATTTTCGACTATAATAATATGACAGACGCGCATACCGTAGATGTAACTCTTTCCGCGTTTATATTACGATTGCAGAAATCGATAAAGAATGACATCTCGAGATTCCTAGCTAAAGGTAATAATAAATGAAATAAAATTACCGATGACATAGGATAAATAAGGTGTATCAAGAAAATTATTCGTTTTACAATCGGGACTTCTAAAACTTCAATTATATGCCTTTCCTTTTATTTTTATTTTTTCTCTGTTCATGGCCGTGTAACGTAAGAATAATACTTTACTATCTAATAAAGTGATAAAAGTTGCATTTAAGAAAAATGCTTTCGGTTGATTCATATAACCGTTATTTTGCGAGGAATTGTCGCAAAGGTGACATTACCGAGATAATACATATTAAATGCTGAAAAAAAAAGAAAATTTCATCGCTGTCAGAGAAATAGCTCGCAAATCTATAGACATTTGGAAGTTCTCCTTCTGAAGTTACGTAATCAGTTTTCGCTTTTGCCGCGTTATAGATCTTCGTGAACAAGAATCTATCTCGAAGAGTACAAGCATTGCTTAAGATATACGTATAACTGAGTACAATACGTATTTTATATATTATGTATTGTAATATTATTGCAAAAATTAAAATATAGTGACATCAAAAATGCCTCTGAAATTGACATATACAATCGTTATGATCGCTGGATGCTTCCGGCCGTTGTCGTGGACATCCCCATTTAAATGTACAATTTATATCATCTACAGATTATACATAATTAGCATGTTATGCACTTTTACTATGCTGCAAATAATGGATATTTTGCTGGACATTGACAATGCCGACGACTTTACAAATAATTTGAACATGCTGTTGACCACGTCCGCCGCGTCTTACAAAATGTTCATTATGTGGATAAATTACGAGAATTTTGCAACGTTGATTAATTATCTCACTGAAGAACCGTTCAAACCATTAGATCTGGATGAGATAAATATTCACAAACAATTTGATAACATCGTACGGTAAATATATATCTTAATTAATTAAGGATAACTTTATATAAACTTTAATAAAAAAGATTATAATATTATAACACTTAATAAAAAACTTTATAATTATAAAGAATAAGAATTGTAATCCTTTGAAGAAAATTTGATAAATTCACAAATATACAAATATCTTAATTAAACATGTTACAATATCATAATGTTTAATTAAAATTATATGAATGAGTAGAATCTGGTAGATGCGATTATGTCGATGTGTACATTTTTATTATTTATCTTATAATTATACAATATTTGAACATTTTAACTTCGCTTCAAATTTTCTAATGGATTTTTAATGTCGACTCTAATATAGTCATAATATTTAAACGTCCTTTGTTTTAAAATATCTTTATGTTTAATTCACCTTGAGTGTGAGTTGATTTTAAATTAAGTTTTGTTGTTAATACAACTTTGCTATTAAATAATATATCAACTGTTACGAAAGATGTAATATTATAAAAGACAAAACTGACAGCTGCTTCATTCGGGAGTTCATGTTAGAAGTCGTAATAATCTCCTCAGCAATTTTTTTCAGGAATAACACATTACGTTATACAATTTTGATTGAGACAACGTGCTCCTTCATCGCTTTGACATCATTGTTCACTGATTTTACACATAGAAGGTTGACGTATCGAGAATGGGTACCATACGATTACTCGTCTTTCATGGCGTTTTGTTTTACGTACGCTCAGCAAATGGTAAGCACGTTCCATTGCGCTACTGTGAACGTCGCTTGCGATACTCTCCTTTGCGGGTTCTTAATGCACCTGTGCTGCCAAATCGAGGTCTTAGAATATCGTCTGAAGAAGCTTTCAAGCAATAAGAATAGTGTGGGCTACTGCATACGACATCACAATCGAATTTTTGAGTTAGTATTTATATTGATGTCGGAAAATTATATATCATTCAGTATTCATTATCATGCAAATGATTGAAGATAAAAACATAAAAATCATATTCCTACTTTTAATATAATTTATTATTAATATAATTTATTATAATTTATTATTGTTTATACATATAATAATCTCTCATTAATTACAACAATTAAACTAAATTTTATTGACTTGATTTAATACGATCTTGAAAAAGATATAATTCGATTTCAGATTTGCACGATTGGTGAACATAAGATTTGCGAAAATAATCGGATATCAGTTTATAGCGAGTATGTTAGTAATTTGTGCCAATTTATATCAACTGACTAAGTCGTCCCTGAGCGCAAACCATGTTCAGTTGATCATGTATACTAGCTGTATGTTAACGCAAATATTCATTTATTGTTGGTTTGGGAATAAAGTCAAATTAAAGGTACGCCTAATAAAATGGTTTGGTATACAGATTATAAGTAATATCACGTATCTTTTTACAGAGTTACCAATTAACAGATAGCATTTTCCAAATGGAGTGGCCAATCATGAACGATAGTATTAAAAAGTGTCTGTTGATTATTATGCAACGCACGACAATTCCTATTGAAATAAACACTGCATACATTTTGACTATGGATTTAGACTCTTTCGTCCGAGTTAGTATAAAACATTTTTCTTAATTTATTATATTATATTAATTTTTCTTAATATACATATGAATTAAATTGATAATTAAAAAAATTTTATTGTCTCTCGCTCAATTACATATAACAATAGGACTTTTTTGATAAAAAGTTTATTATACTTTCCACCAATTGCTTAAGAAATTTATTTTTATTAATTAATTAATTTTATTATTATTGTTTACAATGATCTGATTTTATTCGATTATTATTTTATTATTTCAGTTGCTCAAAATGTCATACTCTGCTTACAATTTATTGGGACGAGTACAAGAAGAGTAAAAGGATTAAGTTAAAATAACTGTTATATTTCTGATTGTTATCTATAGTTACTTATGCATATTTACGATGTGATTTCTTTACGCAAACCCTGTGTGCGGAATCAGTACCTATAAAGAATATGTTAATAGATGTTTAATTCCTAAAAGCTTATAATCACTAGGAAAACAATTATAAAATATTTTGTTGTTAACATCGAGGTCCAAACAGTAGAGTAATTATAACAGTAAAATAACACTAAAAGTAACAGTAAAATAAGTGTAAAAGAATTGTAATAAGATAATTGTGTTAAGGGGGGATTCCGATCTAGGAGCCCGATTTTTCAGGTATTTTTACTATTTTTTTTATGCAAAATTGTTTAGATTTATTTATACCAGGGTTTCTCGTACATATTAGTACACATCTTGAGTATCTTTCAGAATTTTTTATTGCTTTATTTTATAAAATAAGTCTTGTACAGCAATAATTATAAGGGCATGTAAAAAATAAAGTGCTCCACGGTACCTATGATTGCGGCCGTTCTGCTTATTTAAAACAAAAAATCCAAAGAGATTCTTAAAATATATGTTGATGGCTATCGCCTGAACTAGAATCAAGTCAAAATGTTCATTTTTATTAATCTTGCAGCCCTTTAAATAAAAAAAAAATCGCAAAAATCAGAACCCAATCTTCTAAACGATGCCATTTTGTTTTTTTTTTGCGATATTGTTTATTTATTCTAGTTCAAACGATAGCCATCAACATATATTTTAAGAATCTCTTTGGATTTTTTGGTTCAGATAAGCAGAACGGCCGCAATCATGGGTACCGTGGAGCACTTTCTTGTTTACATGCCCTTGTAATTATTGCTGTACAAGACTTATTTTATGAAACAAAGCAATAAAAAATTCTGAAAGATACTCAAGATGTGTACTAATATGTACGAGAAACCCTGGTATAAATAAATCTAAACAATTTTGCATAAAAAAATAGTAAAAATACCTGAAAAATCGGGCTCCTAGACCTGAATCCCCCCTTAAATAAACCTAGCGCGCGTGCATGTTTACAATATTTTTTTCTGCTATAAATAGAAAAGAAATATATGTATATATATTTTTTCTTGTTTAAAATATTGTTAAAATATATTACAAGAATTTTCAAATTTTTTAAAACATTCTAAATATATTGTTAAATTTTTATATAAATATCTTACATATCTATTCTTCAATTTTTTAAACTTTCTTTTCTGTCTTTCCTTTCTATTATCAAGACTAAAGTGATGCAGTTCACTGAATTAGATTTGGACTTCACTGAATTCACTGAATTGACTGTGAACAGTAATGTCTACTTATATTGCCTTACGTGCGTTTCCGATGCAACTATGTTACACATTTATAAAGCGTGTATAGGAATCAATAAATAGGCGACATATGAAATTCCAATTCCTAAGAAATTCTAAGTTTTAAGAAAAAGGAAAGATAAAATATTGTGTTTTTAATGTATCAGAAAATAGTAAGCAAAGCTATTATGGAAATTACCCGCATTTTATATTAATAAAGTTTTGACGGATTCATTCTTTCCGTTGTATTATAATTTTTGTCCCCTATGTTCTGGAACATATTATGTAAGAAGAAGAGAATTCCTCTTATAATAAGTTTTGCGTAGCACTATTTGCAGGCAATTTCAGTAAACGGTAGTATGGATGGAAATAGATACTGAATATACTAGATATATCATCAGAGATCATGTCGGGTCATATATAATAAGTCTATAGATATTCCCAAGAGCTTTCTTTTTCTCTCTATCTCTAAATAACATTATTTGATTTCCAGTTATACTATTGCATCCAGATAGAGATTCTGTCAGATTGCAGAAATCTTGTGAACAATGTATATCGTGTTTATCCACTGACTTTAAAACTTATACTATAATATTATATCATTAAAATCTCAATTAACGCATTTTTCACGCATTTTACATAGCTAGGTACACAGTATAATTAATTAAATAATATCTGAAAATGCATATTCTAAAATTAACATTCATGATTGTTATGTCCGTTGGTTGCTTTCGACCGCCTTCGTGGACGTCATTATTTAGACGTGTTGTTTACAATATCTACAGAATATTTATAATTACCATTCTGTACATATTCGCATTTTTACAATTTATGGACATCGTGCTGAACGTAGATAATCCCGATGATTTTACTAACAACTCATACATGATGTTAAATGTGTCCGTTTCGGGCTATAAATTATTGATCATGTGGATGAATTATAAGAACATTGCAGCACTAATTAGCAAATTCACCGAGGAGCCGTTTAAACCATTGGATTTAAGTGAGATGGAAATTCGCCGGAAGTTTGATAAATTAATATGGTAAATATGTAACTTTCAGAGTTTTCTTTAATCATAATCTTTTTTCTAAATTTATATTTCATTTTATTCACAAAAAGCACTTTATTTTTGGAAGATATATGGAGTAAAAATATTTTTATATTTAAAAAGATGAAATTAAAAAATTAAATTAGAAAAAAAGGATTCTCTTTTACATTTCTTACACCAAAAGCTACATGGAAATGACATTCCTATCATCTCTTTAATTACTTTTTAGGATGAACACATTACGTTATACGATCCTCATCGAGACATCATGGTCATGTTCTGGCTTGACATCATTGCTCGCTGATTTCAGGCATAGAAGACTGACGTACAGGGAATGGGTACCATATGATTATTCATCTTATATGGTGTTTTGTGTCACTTACGCTCATCAGTTCCTAAGCACCTTCTATTGCGCCACTGTGAATGTCGCTTGTGATACTCTTATATGCGGTCTCTTAATGCACGTGTGCTGTCAGATCGAGATCTTGGAGTATCGCTTAAAGAAGCTCTCGCGTAATGCAGATACCCTGGATTATTGCATACGTCACCATAACAGTATATTTGAGTTAATTATCCTTATAATTATTATTATCGTTATATTAAATATATGCATGAATCTTAATATTTTGTTTCACTGTTTGAAAAAAATGATTTAAAACTGGAAAATGTTTTGCCCCAGAAAAATTATTTAGAGTTGTAAAATATTCCTGTCCTTTTGCGATATTAAATTTTTGGATATTAAATTCTAGTGTTTAGATAGTTGGAAATTAAAGTCTCTAAAATATTATATATTATAGATACCATGATAGAAAAATTATTTTTTATAAAATAAGAATTAGAAAAAGCTTAAAACTCATGCATAAACTTAATAATAAATCACTCTTTTATATATTATATAAATTTTAAATTATATAGATTAAAAGTTAATAAAAACTCGATTGCAGATTTGCGCGGTTGGTAAACACGAGATTCACGCAAATAATCGGATTTCAGTTTATAACGAGTACACTAATAATATGTTCTAATCTGTATCAACTAAGCAAATCAACAATGAGCGCCGACAATATTTCATTGATCGTATACACATTCTGTATGTTGACGCAAATATTCATTTATTGCTGGTTCGGAAGTAAAGTCAAGTCGAAGGTGCATTTAATCAAATAGAATATTTCGACATAAAATGTTTAGAGATATATGTATATACGTAATATCAAGCAAAAAAGATTTGATCTATTATGTTATTATAATATTGTGTTTTATTTTGCGTACATTCTTATGCCGTTCTGTTGTATATTAAAAATTTTCAATTTCAGAGTCTTGAATTAACAGACAGAATTTTTCAAACGGATTGGCCAATGCTGAATAGTAGCATTAAAAATAGTCTGTTAATCATTATGAAACGCGCAATAATTCCCATCGAGTTTACTACTGCACATATCATCAGCTTGAATTTGGAATCGTTTGTAGCGGTTAGTACAAGACATTTTATTGCATAATTTATGGTTGAGTCAATTAATAAAATTTCATTTATTTCTTCACATTTTTATTATATTTTATACAGCTGCTTAAAATATCGTACTCTGCTTATAACTTAATAGTACGAATGCAACAAGAGTAATGGACGTAAGCAGAATAAAGCCTGTTTTAACTAAAGGTACAAAAATTATGATCAAAACTTTGTAAATAATTTATAATAATTTATTGCAATATCATATATTAAATTACACAATATTACATTTGATTTATTAGGATTATGCAAAAGATTTAGTCTTTTCTTCAGTATTATTTTTCAGTATTATTATTTAAACTTTAAATAAATTCTCTCATTTTTGAAGAATTGGCAGCGAAGTTTGTAAAACGTCATATGTCATGATTTAAGGATAAATATAACTTCGAAAAACAATAATGAATGAGCAATGAAAACCTATATATGCTTTTCAGCAAACCATTTTGGACTTGGATTGAAAAGTTTTTCTGCATGCGGCATATTTATTCAACTTGGCACTTTCGAATTATCACTTATTCCAATCGACTAGCCATACTTTTTAGAAATGGCTGAGAATCATTTTTTCGCAAAGAAATTCAAAGTTTATTTAAATTTAAATTTATTAATTTTTTTAAAATTAAAAATACGAGAGGTGACAGAAAAATTGTAAAAAACGAGGTCAAAAATATTCTGATTACAGAATTGTATTGCATATATTATGCACTAAAGCGAAAACGTGCAGAAAATGAAACTAAAAGTTTTGCATATATCTAACATATATACAATATATACACAATACATATATGTAATATTTAACGAGAATACCAACTTCAGAAATCTACATCTCGATGACATTTGAATATCATCAGTCGGTATAATAAGAAGAAATGATAGAGGAAAGTTCCCGATTATGAGATACCATATCGATTTTGCCGAATGTAAGGAAATCTATAGGCAGAATTTAAAAATTTAATACGTTATCTTGAAGAGAATTTAATAAGCTTTAGGTTGGTGAAATGAAAAATCTAATTTAAATATTATTTTTTCTGAAAATTAAAAAAATTTGAAAAAGAGCTTTACGCAGGATCAAGAAAGTGTGCTCCTAATATAAGATACCTCGAGAAATCGGTGTTAAAAGTGCAAAATACATCAGTATTGCAAGTAAAAAGCTTTATTAGATAATTTTATAAAAATACTGCTGCCACAGCCTTCGCCAAATCTTCACGATTCCACTGTCGACGCTTCCTCATTTCTCTAACCCCTATAGTCAGATTCTATAAAAATTAAATACAAAACTTCGTAATATAAATTCGTATTAACTTTTTTTTAACCTTAAGTAGTATTTTCTTTCTTTTTATTACACTACATAATCTTCATATTCGAGCAATAATTATCTCATATTAAGAGTACCCTGAATATCTCATTATACGAGCCACACGCCTAGCGGTTCCGCGATCATGAAATCTAATCTCTACAATTAAGCAATTCAACAAATTGCGTATTTTCCTGTTACTACGATTCTACTCTATCATTGCATACTGAATTTATTGCCAACCATTTTTTTATTATATAATAAACAAGGTTTAAAGACTTACCTCAAGTTACTTTGACATGTTCACAATTTCACAAACCTTTTCTTGCAAAGGCTAAACGCAATAACGAACAATGAATTTTTCACTAAATACATTTTACACCAAGAGTAATAAGTTCATGGTGGAACTAACAGATGGTGCTCAATAGTTTAGCAGAAACCCCATTATCTCATATTAGGAGCATATCTCATAATAGGGGATTCTCCTCTAGTAATAGTTTATAGCCGCATATGTAACTATGGGTTAGCTGTAGATTAAAATTTCATGCAGATAAATTGTAGCTATTAAGTTATCAATTGATATTTGAGAAATGCATTTTTTCGTATATTTCACTACACACGAGACGATGTTACATCGGTGTCCTAGATAGCAATAAATAAAATATTTTATAATGAACGTATAACATATGCACGTACAAGGAAATGTATCAAGCTATCTTCTAAATGGTTCACAACTGCTGATCTATGGATGACAACCTGCAAAATTTATTTTACTGTATACCTGGCTTTCTTTTATTGCAATATTTCCTGTTTCCTGCGGTTAAAGTAACTGGATATTACGCAATTTGACAATAAAGATTATCTTGAGAAAGTAGCTTCTCGATTTATAAGAATATTCTTTCATGCAAATTTATACGTGAAGGGAAGTCCGATGAGTATTGCTATTATTGAGTCGGGAGACTATAAACACGAGATTGTCATTTCTACATGTAATATTATTTAGTTTGTTCTATGACACATTGCAATTTAGTCAAATCTTTAGCAACAGCAGAATGTTATTTAAACATGTTGAAATATTTTTATAAGTTTAAAAATATAAAATTATATATACAAAAACTACACAGAATATATTCTAAATATAGACATTATAATAAATGCGCTTTTAATAGTGTACGCTTTTTAATATGTTCTTTTATTTTTCTTATTTCTAGTAAATCATTAGTTTTGTATTTGTTTATTACCATACTGGAAGGCAGTAGCATTAGAAAAATAATTTAGAAACTATCTTTGTTTTATAATTATTTAAATAATTGAATTATTATATAATTACTTAAAAAACTAAATGATTAGATATTTTTTTCATAGCTATAAATGTTATTACACACAACTTGTAATCGTATAAGCATTACATAATCCATATTATCAGTGCATTATATCGTATTATAATAACAGCGGAAATGGTAAGTAAATAAATGCATCAATCTCTCAATATAGCGATTGATGTTGGGCAAATGGATAAGAGAAGTGAAATGCCTGTGTTAAAATTCACACTTACGGTTTTGGCGGTCGCAGGATGCTGGCGACCAACATCATGGACCTCGCTATCTAGAAACATAATATACAACGCTTATTCGGCATTCGTAATTTTAACGCTATACGCATTTTCGATGAGTCAATTTGTGGAGCTCGTATTAAATTCTGACGATGCTGAAACGTTCGGCGATGCCTTGTTTAATATTATGATTTCTCTGCTGGCATGTTACAAGACAATTGTTATGCGATTGAATCACGAAAGTATCACAATGTTAGTTAATAGTTTTACCGAAACGCCATTCAAACCATTGGACCTGAACGAAAGCATAATACGACAAAAGTTTGATAAGAGAATAACGTAAGTATTACTTTTCTTGATAAATATAATGTTTACAATAATAAAAATTTCCTGTGATGAGTATAACATTATTAATAATTCTTAAATAATTATATTTCATATATGATCCAATTTATCCTTTGCAAAGAAAAAAATTTTATATGGTTTTATGCGTGCGCACATTCAATATATTTTAATAACTTTAATAATGCTCAAAAATATTATCTTATGGTTAAAATCTTATGGTTAATGATTAAAATAAAAATAGTTAATATAAATTTCAAGCAACAAGTTAGTATTCTACTGCAAATAAAAATTACAACTTTGATTTCGTAGGAACAATACGTTACATTATTTAATCCTTATCTTCGTAACTGCTTTATACATGTTTGTGCTTTCGTTGTTCACAAACTTTAAGGATGGGTTACTAATGTACAAGGCATGGATACCGTTTGACTACTCAATCTCTGTGCTATTTTGTCTTGTATACGGTCATCAGATATTGAGTATAATATTTATCGGTCTTGTTCATCCCACCACTGACAGTTTTATTTGCGGATTATTGTTACACGCCTGCTGCCAAATCGAGATTTTAGAGTATCGCTTGTCAAATATCGCGTATGGTCGCGGAAACTTGCGTGATTGTGTACGTCATCACGTAGGTATATATGAGTAAGTTCCTTTTTAGAATAATTTTATTATTTCTATATCATATATGTATATGTATGTATGTATTAAATTATTTATTAAAATATTTATTTAAAAAGTAATATATTTCCATACTTTAATATTAAGTATTTAATCAGTCAAATGAAATGTGTTGATTAAATGTCTCGGGCAGTACATACACAATTGATTGAAAATATCCCATACAATATTTTAGATATGCACACATACTGAATGAAAAATTTGCTAAAATAGTTCCCAGTGAATTTACAATGATCATTGTAGTAATGTGTTATAACTTGATTCATATGGCCTTAACATCATCTAGCACCATGTTTATACAAGATTTGATGTTCGTAACTTCCACACTGGCAGCGATTTTTTATTATTGCTGGTTTGGAAATGAAACTAAACTAAAGGTAGTTTGCAATGAAAAAAAATCTCAATTTACTTAGAATATTTATATATATTATTATTAACAATATTACTTCAATATCATATATATTATATTCTCATATAAATAAAATCTTTTTCTAAAATAAACTACACATTTTCTCTATCCATTTAATATGTATGTAAGAAAGATAAATAGCATATAAAATGTTATTGTGATTTTATGTGTAGAGTCTGCAATTGTCGAAAAACATTTATAACATGGAGTGGACATTCCTTGATATTAATATAAAGAAAGGATTGTTAATGATCATGAACCGTGCAACAATACCTATTGAATTTAGCAGCGCAAATATAATGCCAATGAATCTCGAATCCTTCTTAATGGTTTGTACAAATTTCTTCTTTTGTAATTAATATTTTTTAATTTATTCAATGAATTTATTAATTTTATCATTATTATAGGTACTTAAGACGTCCTATTCATTATTTAATGTATTGATACAATCACGAAAGCAGTAATTTAGTAAATTGTGATATTGTTGTTTATTCAGTTATTATTAAATTTGTTAATTCCATGTAAGCCATATAATAAAGATAGTACTAATTTATTAATCAATCTAATAGTGCTAATAACATATTTTTAAGAAAAAAACAGTTAAAGCATAATAAATAAAAATAAATAAAACGAAACAAATTAAAAATAAATTGAAACGACTGTGGACCAAAATATAGCAATGTATACAAATTGCATAAAACAAATATTAATAGACAATAGATTAACAATAACATAAATGAATTATTGCAAATTTTTGATATTTTGTTTTCATATTCTTTCCCGTAATGCTAATAAATAAATAAATGTTTTTTTATGTCTATATTAGCAATAATTCTATAATAAAGTAAAGCAATGATTATTTTAATTGTCATGATAATCCTGAACTGATTTATTACTACAATCACTACTAATGATATTATGAATTAATTTTCCTCCAGCGTTTATTTTATCAAAAATCGTGATTAGAAATCGATAAGCAGAATATAATGACATATCATATAAGCAGCAATATACAGTTTATAATATGATAGAATATTTATAATATGATAGAATATTTATAATATGATAGAAGATCTCAAAACAAGTTCAAAATCTATAGAATATTTATAATATGACAGAAGATCTCAAAACAAGTTCAAAATCTATAACACAAGATTAAAAGTAAAAGAAACTATAAAAATGCAGTCCTATACGATATTATTGGTTCTTATTTTTTATCAATGGACATCTAAATGGCAACATTTCTAACAAGAACCTAATGCGTACTCAAGAAAATTAGCGTAGCCTGTTGCCATTTAGATGTCCATCGATAAAAAATAAGAACCAATAATATCGTATAGGACTGCATTTTTATAGTTTCTTTTACTTTTAATCTTGTGTTATAGATTTTGAACTTGTTTTGAGATCTTCTATCATATTATTAATATTCTATTATAAAATATTATAAAAAAACATATCAATCTCATTTAAAAAATGAAGATGATCTTGATATCTCCGAAGCGCACCTGGACAAAAATTATTATTGCTATATGATAGCCTCCTTCGTACTGTGAAATTTTGGTTACACCAATTTTCTTCTGGATCACATAAATTCGAAGATATTTAAGATGGTAATAATTATTGCCACACCTTATATACAATCAACATACAATAAATGACATTTTTATGTGAATCGTAACTAAATATGTTATATATTTTGCCTCATAAAAATAACATTCCGCGTCCTCGCAAAATCGATATTACGGTAATGACACAGCTTAACGAGAAAAAAATTGACCAACGAAGCTATTATCAAAACTCTGCTCTGTGAAATACATTCACAATGTATTCCGTTCTTTCGTGTAAATTGACGTTATTTAATTCTTTCTTAAAAGCAAAAATTGTTCGAATACTATAAGTTATTTTTAAAGATGTGGCAAAAATTGATTGGCAAAAATTTGTGACAAATACTTTAAATGCACAGAATAAAATATACAACAATACAATTCAACTGTAGAACTGTGTAAGTATAAGATGTGCGTTATATATCGAAAAATTAGACATTAGTCAATAGAATTGCACTATTCAAAATGCTATTATAAAATACATGCTTACTTAAATACAAGCACTACAAATATTGTGCTTGAAACATATATAATATTTTTTATTATTTTTATATTAAATTTATTTAGTTTTATACTTGATCACAATGGAATCTAATATAAAAAATAATTTATATAGGCAAAATTAAATAACAAGGAAAGAATTGAAATGAGCGTAATGAAATCCACACTTTTAATCTGCACGATCGCTGGATGTTGGCAACCGCCTTCGTGGAAGTTATCGTTTAAATATATAATAATTTATAGAACTTACGCAATGTTTCTTACATCCTTGTTGTATTTATTTACGATATCTGAATTTATGTACATCATCTTGAACGCTGATAGCTCTGATGACTACACCGATTCTTTATACATGTTGTTAAGCATATTTGTTACAGCGTACAAACAAGTTTCTATGTGGATAAATTATAAACGCATCATGGCGATAATTAACGTACTTTCTGAAAAACTTTTTGCATCATGTGATTCATGCGAAGTGACAATTCAAGAAAAATTTGAGAAAATGTCACAGTAAATATTATATCATTTTTATAATATATTTATTAAATTTTCTATGAAAAGACTATGTTATAACCGGCTAAATTTAAGAAGATATATTTTTTATAATTATTATGATTGCTTTTTAGGACTAATACGTCGCGGTATTTAAACATCGTGATGTTATCCGTCATAACGATATTTTCAATGTCTATTTTCACTAATCTTATGAAAAGAAATCTCACGTACAAGGCATGGATACCATTCGATTATTCATCTCCTGCTGTATTTTATATTGTATATGCTCATCAATTATTAGCCATGGTCACCTCTGGTATAGTTAACATCGCTTGCGACAGTTTGCTTTGTGGATTCTTGTTATATATCTGTTGCCAGCTTGAAATTCTGGAATATCGATTGACAAAAATGGTATGTGGCCAATACATCCTGCGTGATTGTATTATTTATCACAATTATATCTTCGAGTTAGTTTCTTGTACAAACAATTTGTAACTCCAAGAAATTGGATTGCGCAAGAGAAGTATGGCTCCGTTTTTGTATTCTTGGTTTCATATTCTTATCCTAAGTAGCATTGAAGAAAAGGATTGATCGCAAACTTTCTGCTCTAAAACGTTTTTTCATTTATAAATTCTGAAACACATTTTTGAGGTATTATGTTTCAGTGATAAATTACTTACAGAATTTGTAAGTACTAAAAGATGCGAATGAAATTCGAAATACTCTATATTTTTCCTTATGATTTAATTATTGTCTTCAATTTTTAATTTAATTAGTATTATATCTAATAAAGTGCGATAATGCAATTATTGAATAATTTTAGTGAATAATTTTAATAGCTATTTCCAAGAAAAAGAATTAAAATTTTTTTTAATCGCAGATACACATATGCTGTAAACGTGTTCGCAAGAATAATTGCTATACAGTTTGTTGCGAGTGCGATAGTAGTCTGTTCAAATTTGTATCGAATATTTGTCGCAGTCGTTGAAAACGATTATATAACTACTCTAATAATATCAACATATACATTTGCTATATTAATGCAAATTTTTCTCTACTGCTGGTTTGGAAACAAAGTTAAATTAAAAGTACGTATCTTATTTAAAGTAATCTTGTTTATATATCAAACGTTATCAAAAATAGATATAATATGTTAATAATAATAATAAATTATTAAATAAAAAGTAATATAGATAATTGAAACAACTAAAAGTAATATGTTTTTAATTTATAAAGTAATATTTGTAATATAATGTAATATATACAGGATGAGGCACCCAAAACAGGCCACCTGAATATCTCGGCTGTTATTGGCGATAGAAAAAAATGTGTCAGACCAAACTTGCATGGTTTCGAGGGACACATAATTTGTTCTAAATAGTTTTTTATTAGGTGGACGCGTAGAGGTCATATGAAGGTCAACTTTGTTTTTTTAAATGGTATATGTTTTTTTACGTACCATCTAGTAGAGCGTTTGAAGATGCGCACATTGATCTACGGGTCAAAATCATTCAAGGTCACTGAAGGCCAACTGCAAGGGAAAATAATTTACTTTATATCGCCTAGAGTTCTCTGCTATCAAGAGACACGGTAGTGTCTCGCGCCAAGTATACGTGCAGCGAGACCGCACCGTGACTCTTTACGCGAAGCGACGCTTTCGCAGACACTCAGATTATTAGATCTCAATAACCGCTGAACGGATCAACTTCTAAGTAGGCTCAATGGATAGCTTGGGGTCGAATTATATAATAAAAGTGTTTTTATTTTTCTTGTACGTACCCTACGAGCGGAGATATGGCGATGCAAAGTCTAAAATTGGATGAAATGGAAAATTTCATTTAAGAAACGTCGTCGTCGTTTGTACAGTTCGTTCTTTTTCGTCGAGATGGCAGCAGCTCCATTTACGTGTGACTCAACATAACGATCATATGTATGTAGAGGCTCTACATTAGAAAACTCTAACTTATCGACCCGACCGTCATGTGTAAGTCACACGGATATACGGATTGAGATATCGCGAATCTGATTGCGCTGACTTTTTGACAATCGTTTGTAGTTTCGTTTTGTTTGTAGTTGAACTGTTCAAAAGGTATTAATTCACATTTGTTTAAATGAAAAATAGCTACTTTTGCCATTTGTTAAGATATCGCGAATCCGCTTGCGCTGTCTTTTTCAAAATTGTTTCTAGTTGTTTCGTTTGTAGTTGAATTGTCAAAAGTTATTAACATTTGTTTAAATAAAAAATAGCTAACTTTGCCATTTGTTAAGATATCGCGAATCCGCTTGCGCTATCATTTTCAAAATCGTTTCTAGTTGTTTCGTTTGTAGTTGAATTGTCAAAAGTTATTACCATTTGTTTAAATAAAAAATAGCTAACTTTGCCATTTGTTAAGATATCGATATAATTAAAAAATTAAAATAGTAAAATATTTAAAATATTTATTATAAAGTTTATAATTGAGAATATTCACTCTTAATTCACTCTTCGTCTCTTTTTTTTGTGCTCTTTATAAAAACACAAAGGTGCAATCGAGCCTAAATTTTAAGTTTTATGCCTCAAAATCTCATTGTAACTTATTGTTACAAAAGAACGCTATCGCAAAGTGAAAGATGTTCCATGGGCATTGTCAAAAGTAATTGCTTCAAGAGAATTGTCAAAATCAAATATCACGGCAAAATATTGCTTGGGGTTTACATGGTTTACAAAATACAGATAATGTTTCGTGTTATGCAAATCCTCATATAGTATAAAAAAGAATACTTCACACTACAAAATGTGTGAAATCACAACAAAATTACCTTTTTAAAAAGGTACAAAAAAGCGCCAAGTATACGCGCCCGAAGTTCTTTCAAAAAAGAACTCTACAAAACTAATGATATCAACAAATTGCGCCAACTAGGTACAATGGGTATTTATGCAAACCAGAAAATCTATTACTTTTTATTATTACTCTTTGGCCGATATTCATTGTTGATTCTTATTTAAGACCATCTTAAGTACATTCATAAGATATTTGAATTGATACGAATAAATATTTTAATACATATACATATATAAATATGTCAATACAAATGTGTTTTTTGAAAATACTTGGCGCTGCTAAACCGAATAAAAAATTCTCAACAAATCGAACCAATATGTTAATTGCCTTATTCTCTTTCTTCCTCTCTTGTGAATGTGTGTGTGTGTGTGTATTTCGGCGATTGTGTATGTAAGTTAGGTGTGTGTGTGTGTGCCCCTCTCTCGTGCGCACGCGCGCGCGTGTGTGTGTGAGACATTAGAGTTAAGTATAGAATAAGTGTAATTAACTACATTTGTACATTTCGGCAAGTTGTTGTGTAAATGAGAGTCTAAGCAAATTATTGTAATGTTTAGATTATTTAAATACTAAGAGAATGTTTTATTCGGTTTAGCAGCGCCAAGTATTTTCAAAAAACACATTTGTATTGACATATTTATATATGTATATGTATTAAAATATTTATTCGTATCAATTCAAATATCTTATGAATGTACTTAAGATGGTCTTAAATAAGAATCAACAATGAATATCGGCCAAAGAGTAATAATAAAAAGTAATAGATTTTCTGGTTTGCATAAATACCCATTGTACCTAGTTGGCGCAATTTGTTGATATCATTAGTTTTGTAGAGTTCTTTTTTGAAAGAACTTCGGGCGCGTATACTTGGCGCTTTTTTGTACCTTTTTAAAAAGGTAATTTTGTTGTGATTAAAAATACTGTAAACTCAGAAATGAAAAAGTTCTAGCCCTTAGAAATTTTTTCTTTTTCCGAGAAGTTCTGAGTTGTTCATATCATTATTTCTTATATTGCCTAGAGTTCCCTGCTATTGAAAATACCGTAAATTCAGAAATGAAAAAGTTCTAGCCGTTAGAAATTTTTTCTTTTCCGAGAAGTTCTGAGTTGTTGATATCTATATTTTTTATATTGCCTAGAGTTCTCTGCTATTGAAAATACCGTAGACTCAGAAATGAAAAAGTTCTAGCACTTAGAAATTTTAGTCTTCAGTGACCTTGAATGATTTTGACCCGTAGATCAATGTGCGCATCTTCAAACGCTCTACTAGATGGTACGTAAAAAAACATATACCATTTAAAAAAACGAAGTTGACCTTCATATGACCTCTACGCGTCCACCTAATAAAAAACTATTTAGAACAAATTATGTGTCCCTCGAAACCATGCAAGTTTGGTCTGACACATTTTTTTCTATCACCAATAACAGCCGAGATATTCAGGTGGCTTGTAGGTGCCTTACCCTATATATATTTTGTTCTTTTTTTGCTTGCAGAGTCTGCATTTAGCAAATAGCATTTACGATTTAGAATGGAGAACACTTACCGTTAGCACCAAGAAAGCTCTTCTATTAATTATGAATCGCGCTAAAATTCCCATTGAATTCAAAAGCATCTCCATAATTACGATGAATCGTGACTCGTATTTAAATGTTAGTATCAATCAATAATGACAAAATGATATCAGTTTCACTGCAAACATTTTAAATAATTTATGTTTAATTTGTTACAGTTGCTTAAGCTATCATACTCAGCTTTCAATGTGCTGTATCACACACGATAACGTGATCAATAAAAGGAAGTATATATTGCAAAAAGTAAATATATTAATATCTTATTAATAATAGATAAATATAATTTCCAGAAAGTTCGTAAAATCCTGCCAAGCAAGTACTTTTACCGAAAATTCTTTAAAAAATAACCATAAATAAAGTATTTTTATGAAATTGAAAATTGTGAATAAAAACGTTATGTTAAAACATTACAAATGTATATTTGCACTCAGATATAAATAAAATGATTATAAACATTCTTAATATTTTATTTATATCATATGCCATTACATTAAAATAACTCTTTATATTAAAAATATCGATTTTTCATGTAGATATTTTCAATAAAAATGGGATCAGATATTACAGATATTATAACAATAATTAAAAGTAGATGAGAGGAACATATACACATATACACAAAGCGAAAATGTAAATACCAATAAAATATCCCAATAAGAGAATGTATGCTATCAATCTGATATGATATCTGAAAAATTCTATATTTAGGAATTAGAATTTTCTTTTCTTATCTTGTTTGTGCTTGACGAAAGAAACGATGGACATAAAATTTGTATTCAATAGAATATGTCACAGATTGTGATATATCTTGACACCATGATGTCAGGTCGTATACAATATATTTTTAAAAAATGTACATATTGAACGTACGAGCCACCAACATTTTATAAGTATAAAGCACGTCAATGATTTGTTAACGTACATTCGAAAGCACATATCTAATAAAATTGTAGATCGTATCATAAAAAGTAATAAATATAGTCTGTAGATAAAGAAAAGAAGCTTTTATGAAGCTACATAGATCAAAATATTATGAAATGAACACTTAATCTTTTATTGAGAACAATTATTAAGAATGTTTTATTAAGAACCTTTTTTCTTCTGTCATGTATTGCCATGAAAATACTGACGTATTATGCAATTTTCTTATAGGACATCTTGAAATAATGTTGTGTTTCAATTTATCAAAGTATTATTTCGTGAGGATATTTCCGTAAAACGTATGGATATGTATGTAGATAATGATACTAACAGTTATGATAATAACAGATATATGTATCTATATACAAAGGGGAATACGACAATATTGCTATTGAGAAGTACCATTATTGATGTATGTACACGTATATGCCACGAGGGGCTATAGACATTCTGTATTTCGCATTTGATTTAATGCCTGAGGTGAGGCATGACGAGCGGTTAATTAAATTAAATTTATAAAATTGAAATAACTGGTAAAAGTATAATAAACGGAATCATATTTTTGAAAACTATAGAGAACTAAATGCAGATGCATATAGTTCGTACAAGCGGGTCAGAAATTTTTGTAAGTGCAATACATACTATACATTATATATAAAAAGTTTAATGTTAAAAAATAAAATCAAACAGTTAATTTCAAAAGTAATGTATATACAATTTACATACAAAATAGTTTTTTGAGAACACAAAAATTTCATTTTCAATATTTTCATACAATTTTTATTTTTTGAAAAACATATTTTTATAAGAAACAGTAATATTTTCATGAATTTGATAAATTATAATGTAACGTTATTAATAACTGATGTAGGTAAAATTACATTAGAGAAGCTCGATAATTAGAGAAGCTAATGCGCGTACTGAGATTCACACTTTTAATCTGTGCATTCGCTGGATGTTGGCAGCCGTCTTCATGGACATCGTTACTTAAACACATCATTTATAAAACTTATGCAATGTTTCTCGGTTCTGCACTATGTATTTTTTCGATATCGCAATTTATGAACATTATGCTGAACGTTGAAAACTCTGACGAATTCATTGATTCGTTATACATGATGCTGACCGTATTCGTCGCAAGCTACAAACAGGTTTACATGTGGAGAGATCGCAAAAATATCATGATGATCATCAACGTATTCACATTCAAACTTTTTGCACCTTGTGAATCATACGAAGTAACGATTCAACGGAAGTTTGAAAAGATTACAAAGTAAGTATTATTTTAAAATTTTACAAGTAAATATCATTGTAACTGTCTCTCAATGATATTTTATCTAGTAAGCACAGGATTTCGAATTACTGTTATAAATGTTGATGCTTTGATGTATTTACATCGTGCATATTTTATTATATGATCTGTATAAATAACGCGTTAACGCCATGTAATGAATTAATCAAATTAAATTAATTAAAATAAGTTTTATAATTAATTTTATATTAATTGTATTAATTGAAAAGTATAAAACGAATAAATTAGTGTAAATTTTATAATTATTTTTCAGAAACAATACGTTGCGATACTTACTTCTCATCGTGATAGCAATCGCATCGATGATTATGATGTCTGTATTGACAGAACTCACAAAACGAAATTTGACGTACAAGGCATGGATACCATTTAACTATTCATCTCCTGCCGTGTACTTTCTTGTGTACATTCATCAATTAATAGGCATGGCGACTTCCGGTATAGTGAATGTCGCTTGTGAGAGCTTAATTTTCGGACTCTTGCTGCAAATTTGTGGTCAACTCGAAATCTTGGAGCATCGACTGACGAAACTCGTACACGATGAAGGCATCATAGGCGACTGCATTCTTCATCATAATCTTATTTTTGAGTCAGTTTTCTCAGTAATTTCTCTCTTCCAAAAATTTGCTTCTCATCCAAAGCTCCGTCTCGTAAGACAATTGCTAATTGTTTTCCGAATAAATGTTACTGTTCAGACCGATTGAGAAACCTTCATTTAATCGCAGATACGCGTACAAGGTGAATAACATGTTCGCAAAAATAATCGCTCTCCAGTTCGCAGTAAGCATGTTGGTAGTGTGTTCGAATTTGTATCGACTAGCAATGGTAACGGATTATGTGACATTTATTTCACTGACAACGTATACGTGTGCCATATTAACACAGATATTTATCTATTGTTGGTTTGGAAACGAAGTCAAAATAAAAGTATATATAATTTTTTCTATTAAAATAAAATAACTTTATCAAATAATAGAATTATTATACTTGAAGAGTAACTTAGAATAACAAGAAGTAAACAGTTTTGGAAACTAAAAGTTTTAGTATCTTTTATTTATAATATGTGATATTTTTGTCTTTATTTATAGAGTCTTCATTTGGCAAATAAAATTTACAATATGGAATGGTTGACGCTTAGTAATAGCTGCAAAAAGGGTCTCCTAATGATTATGAAGCGTGCAACGGTTCCTATTGAATTTAGTAGCGCATATGTTATCACGATGAATCTTGATTCGTTTGCAGCTGTAAGTACTGTTAAAAGACAATAAACATTATGAAAATTTTGCTGTAAACATTGCAAAGCAGTTTAAATTAATTGTTTGCAGTTGCTTAAGATGTCATACTCAGCCTTCAACTTGTTACATCAAACGCAAGAATAGTAGATTGAAGTAAACGGAAATTATTATTATTGCAAAAAAATTATTATTCATATCTAATCTAATTATGAAATCATACGTAATAGATATCAAAGTATGCAGAAGCAAATATCTAATTATTATAAGTAGCGAAATAATACTTTGTTTTAATAAGTGGAATAAATCGAATATTATCTCAGAATTACCAACAAGAAAATATTTGTTTACTTATTAGATGCATTATGCACTGAAAATATTACATATATCAATTCTCACCTTTTTTAGCGCATATTAGATGATTCTTGCATAATATTATTCAGTTTCTATAATAAACGCAACATAAGAGAGGTAATGTTTAAAAACCGCTTCGATATTATGTCGCTAATGTCACTACTTTGTTACTCGATGTTCACGATGCTCCTCGTCGACAATCGTAGACAAATCGATAAACGTAGCGAGTGATGATATATCAAATGGTAGCGATAGTATAAATAAATAAAATATTTTTTCGTCAACGCACGAGAACATCTTACATGAATACTTCATAACGACAAATTACTACTTGGTGTTCTATATTAATTTTCAAAGCTATTCTATCTTGATTTGTTTCTTACTTTATGGAAATATTATTTATTCTCCATTGCAAGGGTTCTGCATCGTCACAAGACTATCATTACAATAATAATGGAAGTGGATAAAAAGGGGTTTAGTGAACAACATCGCTACCAGAAAATCGCCTTGTGAGAACTATAGACATTCTGGATATATACCGTTCTTCTGTAAAAATTTGACGTGCAACTATGCGCAATTGAGTTACATAATTCCTGCGAGATTTACCGGAAGGGTGTACATTATTTTGGAAAATATTTGTGGCAAAGTGGGTAAATTAACTACAAAATCTTGCAAGTAGAACATGTATTGTACGTCAAAACTACGAGTTAAAAAATAGAATTATATAATTCTAAATTAAGATTAGTATTTGTGCTTTTTATTTATTTTATAAGATTTCTTTCATGAAATAATTTTTTTAAAAATATTTCTTCGACGGAAATTCGTCCGCAATTTTTTAATATGTAATGTAGCATCTGTATTATTATTTAATTTTCATAAAATCTTTTTCTTCCTTTGTTTTATATGAGATATAAAAAAAGTATATCTTTTTTTCTTTGTTTTATATGAGATATAAAAAAAGTATATCACGTCACTAAAAGACTACCTTGTATTGGCAGAATAAAATCACTTTAGATGAAGTTTACACTTCTACTCTGTACTCTCAGCGGATGCTGGCTACCGCCTTCGTGGATGTCGCTACCCAAACATAGAATGTACAGCATTTATAGAATATTATTAATTGTCATTCTATTCACATTTACGATATCTCAAATCATGAATGTTTTATTGAATATTGATAAATTCGACGAAATCAGCGACAGTATATACATGATGGTATCGATATCCGTTGCGGCCTATAAAATAATTGCCGTATGGATAAATCATAAAAATATCACGGAGATAATCACTATATTTGCGGAGAAACCTTTCGCAACAGTAGAATCGAGCGAGGAAATGATTCAACAAAAATATAATAAAGCGATAAAGTAAGTGCCGCATTTTGCGAGTGAAATGTATTTATAAACGTATCTGTATAGCTCTATTTTTATTGTTTAAACAGTATTGTAGCGTAAACACACTGATAATAAAGTCGAATTGATAAAATTGGCTATAATTGAGTGGTAAAAAAAATTATAATCGAGATATTCATTTTTATAGTAAATTCTATTGTAAAAAATATTAGTAATATAATATTATACTATTCCATTATATCATTAGCACTATTCTATATGCTTGGCGCCTCAGGATACTATAAATTATAGTAATTCCAACTATATTGTTTTATCAGTGTACCTTTAATAAAAATGATACATATTTAATAAAAATCATATTTTGCAGGAAATATGCATTATGGTACGTGATCCTTGTCGAAACAACAGTAGGGATCATGATTGTAGGATCTGCCTTCACAGACGGCGTGGAAAGGAAGTTGCCATACAGAGTATGGCTGCCGTATGACTATTCGCCACCTACTATATTCTATCCCACATACATCCACCAACTAATAGGCATGACTATTGCCGCAAATATAAACATCGCCTGCGACAGCTTGATATCCGGGCTCTTACAGCAGATCTGCTGCCAGATTGAGATTTTGCAGTATCGGCTAACAAAAGTCTCGCATGATGGACATGTGCTCAATAACTGTGTACGTCACCACGACCGTATATATAAGTTAGTTTTTAAAGCAATTCTCTTATTTCAAAAATTACGACTGCGGTGTTTCGTACGGAATACTTCTGCACGTGTGAACCTATTTTTTTGTTCGAAATTTTTTTATCAAAGCGAAAATTGAAAATTACGAGATTATTAATTAGCGAATAATGGCATATAAGAAATTAAACTAACAATAAGATTGGTAAATTTCTATATTAGGGGTCTCACCTTCGATTTAGTTCAAACTTTACATGAAGCTTCCTTTTGACTTATAATTAAGAATTATGATATCATCACTTGATGATTTTCCCCAAGAACATATTGTTTGCCTGCCTTTAAAATATCGTAACTCTTAATTGTAAGCCGAAAGGAAGCTTCATGTAAATTTTGAACCAAATCGGAGGTGAAACCCCTAATATAGAAATTTATGAGGTTCTTTATCTAATTGCAGATACGCACAAACGGTGAATATGAACTTTACGAAGATCATTGCTCTTCAATTCGTGGTGAGCATGCTGGTGGTGTGTGCTAATTTATACAAATTGGTGATGGCAACGATACTTGCGGACTTTATTATATTGATGTTGTACACAGCATGCATGCTGGCGCAGATCTTCCTCTATTGCTGGTTTGGAAACGAGCTCAAGTTAAAAGTATATAATTTATCTGTAAAGTCATTTTATTATATGTATATTTATCAAACTTGTGTATCGAAATTAAATTTTGTGTAATTGTATAATTAAAAACATTTTATAATAATTTTTAAAAGAATTGTATTTTAAAATGCGATATATTCTGTTCATAATATGTGATATCATGTTCATAATATGTGACATCTTTACTTCACAGAGTAAATCGCTATCAAACAGCATATACAACATCACCTGGTATACACTTGATGACAGCAAAAAAAAGAGTCTTCTATTAATTATGAAACGCTCTATGATTCCCATCGAATTTAATAGCGTAGTCATTATCACGTTGAATCTTGATTCGTTTGTATCTGTAAGTATCAATTAACTAAAGTAAGAATATTCATCATTGGTCATTATACCGATTATTAAATATTTGGTCATTATACATTTTCAAGTAATTTTCTAAATATATTTACAATCATTTTAGTTGCTTAAAGCATCGTACTCGGTTTTTAATGTATTAAAACGCGCACAGTAGAAATGTGAGTAATAAATAAAAATTATTACGGTTCATATCTAATTAGCCAATATATAAGGTTTGTTGAAAAATATATTAATATATTACTGAAATATTATTTACATAAGTTTTAAGTAGTATGTAAAAGAAATTTATAATAGCAGAGTCATAAAATAAAATAATTACAAATATTTGTGATATTTCTTTTATCCCATAGTTATTCCATATATTTTTATTTCACTTTGAGCGAATATCGATATATTGAGTCAGTCAAAAAGTTTGACACAAAAGCATTAAATTTTACTTTATTGCAGTTTGTTTTAGTATAAACAAATTATTCATCAACGATGTAATTACCAGTAATCTATGATCATAGGCAACGATGGTGATTACTTGATGAATTTGTTTCTATTGAATATAACAACGTAAAATTTGACACAAAAATTGAAGCTTTTTAACTAGTCTAATAATAAATTGCATTATAAAATTATTGACTGATCAATATTTCATTTTATTGTATATTTATTAAATTAAATGTTCTAGCAAATAATGCAATAAACAAGATTGCATATTATAACAAATATATCAATAGAGGAAATTATTGATTTGATAAATTTCAAATTTACAGATATTCAAAATTTTTTCTTTTTTTATCCCTCCTATAACAGGCGGATAAACCAATATCAAACAAAATACGTAATTCCAACACATCTGGACACATCTAACACATATAACGACAAGATGTAAGCAGTATCATAACAAGAAATGTACTATAGTCTACTGTGAAATGTACGTACCAATATTAAAATTTCATAGAAAGAGAGACTACAGCTAATGTTTCATTACGCGACAATCAAGATTTTATTCCAGAAAATTGCAGGTAAATAGAACATTTTATAACAGAGACGGAAAAAGCTATCTCATAAGATTGCGACAATAATAGATGAGTAATGCTGTACTACGAGCAATTCCTAGAGAATCTATTCTTCCGCATACTTCCTTTTTTCTCTTTTTTTATTCTCTCGATGAGGAATAACGATAACTATATGCCAGTAATATACTTCTCTATAACACAATTGTTCAATAAAGTATGTATTCTGAATCAATGTTTAATTCATGAAAATATTGTTTTGCGAGAAAAACGTTGTGTTACATCGATTCGGTATTATCATATTAATGACGATGATGAACAATCGAACATCACCGTTTTAAATTCGTGGAAGTATAGACATTCACCTGCCATCGTTTGAAAAAAGAGTTTTATGTAAAAACATTCCTCTATATAAGGATCGTGAGAGCATTTAAGATCGATTTTACAATATGTGATAGACAATTCGAATACATACACAAATCATCTAAAGTGCAAATTTACCACAAATTTCTGTAAGTGAATTTTACATTCGACAGCTTAAAATTAAACAAAATGATCTCCAAACAATATTTAACAGTCAATATAATATGATTCTTCGATTAATTTAAAAACATTTTTATAAATTAAAAAGATTTTTACAAACTTTTGTTAATGTTTAATATGGAATAAAATTTTATTTAAGTACAACATGAAATTTGAGATTAATTAATGAAAAAGTATTTATGAAATATATACATTGAATGAATATTCTAGTTTGCATCGTAACATCGTTATTACATTGTTCTCATTATACATACATAATATAATATATAATATATAATATATAATATATGACATTAATATAAAACAATCAAATATTTTAATAACAGTAAGTAATATTGTAACATTAAGAGCAATTGTGTAGGCAGTAGTGCGTTAGAAAAGCTCAAATGAACGTATTAAAATTTACGCTCATAATATGCGGATTCGCTGGATGTTGGCAGCCGCTTTCATGGACGTCGCTGTCTAAAAATATAATGTACAAAGCTTACGCAACGTTTCTGATCTCCTCATTATATATATTTTTAATATCGCAATTTATACATGTCGCATTGAATGTCGGTAACTCTGACGAATTCACCGATGCTTTATACATGATGTTGACTATATTAGTCGCAGGCTACAAACAAGTTTATATGTGGATAGATCGTAAAAATTTCATGATAATAATCAATGTTCTTACCGAAGAGCCTTTTGCACCATGCGAATCGCACGAGCTAATGATTCAAGAAAAATTTGAAAAAATAGCACAGTAAGTATATTACGTGCAGCTTTGCGTAGGTAATTGCGGCTCACGTTTTGATGATAAGTTTTACAGAAAAAAATGTGTAAATGTGGATTTTTTATATAAATACATGCAATAGTATTCATTTGTAGGACTAACACGTTGCGGTACTTGATCCTCGTGTTGATGTCGATCTCATCGATAATTTTAACGTCCGTCTTCACGGTGCTCACAAACCATAATTTGACGTATAACACATGGATACCATTCAATTACTCACCGCCTGCTGTATTTTTTCTTGTATACACTCACCAGTTGATAGCTATGTCTACCTCTGGCATAGTGAACGTCGCTTGCGACAGCTTACTCTGTGGATTCTTGTTGTACATCTGCTGTCAGCTTGAGATATTGAGATATCGACTGTCGAAAATTATACATGGCCAAGACATTTTGCACGATTGTGTTTATCACCACAATCGTATTTTTGAGTTAGGTGTTTCAAACAATTTACTTTTCTAGATACTTCTTGCTGTCTTCTAAGTATTTCCTTTGAAATAATTCAGGTTTCTAAGTAATACAAAAATACATAATTATAATATTTATAAAACAATAAATGATATCGCAGATGATCTTATTATGTGTACGAGTTTTTAGTCAGTTTTGAATTAATTATCTTGACATTGTGTATTTATTTTTAATTATTATTATAAATGTCATAATTATAATTATGTTCAATAATCTATCAATTACTGTAGAATTATTTCTGAAATTGATTGATATTTCTTTGTTTAATTTTAGATACGCTTACATAGTAAACAAGAAGTTTGCAGTAATAATCACTATCCAGTTTGCCGTGAGTATGTTAGTAGTATGCTCAAATCTTTATCGAATAGCTATGGCGGCGAATTATATGAGCTACATTCCATTGGTAGTGTATACAAGTGCCATACTGATGCAGATTTTTATCTATTGCTGGTTTGGAAATGAAGTTAAGTTAAAGGTATATATATATTTTTCGTAATTTTTATCTTGCTTACATTCCAAGACATTATTGTATACATTATTAAGAATGCATTAATTGTTAGATGATATAAATACATAATTAATTTCCTAAACAATTAAAAGGAGAATATTGTATTTTTAATATGCATGCAATATGTTTTGCACTTTTTTTTATTTGATATAGAGTCTTCATTTAATGAATAACATTTACAATATGGAATGGACAACACTTAACAGCAGCAGCAAAAAAGCTCTTTTATTTATAATGAAACGCGCGATGGTTCCCATTGAATTTCATAGCTCATATATAATTACAATGAATCTTGACTCGTTTGTAGCTGTTAGTATTACTCAATAACGATAATAAAAATTGTATTACTATTATAAATATTTTAAATAATTTTGTAAATATGCTCATAATTTTTTCTAGGTACTTAAGATGTCATATTCAGTTTTCAATTTGCTGCTTCAAACGCAAGAATAATATAATATGATTAAAAAATAAAAAATCATCGAGTAAAATATTATTGGATATAATATTGGATAATACACAAAATATTTTTGGAAACATTCTTAATTTCTTCTTACCATATTTCCTTTTGCCATATCTCTTCCTATTATATGTATTGCAAATAGTTTTAGATAATTAATTTTTTTATTTTGAATATTTGTATAGTTGATTCATTGAGTTTGAGCCTTAACTAAACGAAAATAATAAATAAATAAAATAAAAAAATAGCTTTTGCATACAACTTATACATAAATTTAAAAATATATAATTTATATATAATTAATAAAAAAATTTAATAATTAAATGAAAAGTTTTTTTTCTCAAATACATTACATTTACCTTACTTCTATTTCGTTATTTATATGAAAATGCAGAAAATAGATTTTCTAATAAAGCATGTATATCATACAAACTTTGCATCTCTGGTCATGAAAATATTATTTCACGGGGACATTGTTGCAAGCGCTCTGTTATTACGTTAATATTAAAATAATAGCAAACGAGAATAGAAAGGGGTGCAGTCAGGACTGTTGGAAAGCAATGTTATGAGATTAAATATTCGGAATATCTCAGTATCTTTTGCAAAATTGTTCGCACAACACATTTTATAATAATATTTTAAACAGAACTTTTTATCAAGAATAACGGATCTAAATTTGTTTTTTAAAGATATTCGATCTTCAGTTAAACGCAAATATGAATAATGTATAAATAGGAATATAAATTAATTGGAATTGAGAAAATACATACATATTACACACAGACAGTGTAATCGATAATTATTTTTAGGTACTTAAAATGTCATATTCAGCTTTCAACTTATTAAATCCAACGTAAGAATAGTAAAAATATAGTGAAAATTGTAATTAACATTGTCATATTTGCTTTCTTACCAAATCATGTACAGCATATTAAAACTGATATATTATCTCCTTAAAAAGAGATTATTAACAAATTAGAAATGTGATGTTATAATAGTTAGCTTATTTCTAGAAAGTTGTGCTAAATTTTTACTGGAAGTGTTTACTAACATTAATTTAAGAGATGAAATCCTTTTCTTCGACCAAACTGGCTACTTTATTAATATCTGACTTTAATTTCTATTTCTAATATTATTATCTGACAAAAGATACCATGCCTCCAATATTGAAACGGTCCGTACAATTTTATACAATAACTGCTATCCGATGGAATTCATCAACAGACATATTGATAGAAGACTCAAAACTATTAGGTTTCGTATTGATCATGGTAGCAGGACGAATGACGGATCTGTTGATAATAGTCGTAACTTTATTGTGATGCCTTACGTGAAGGGATTAAGTGAAAATGTTAAGCGAATTTTGAACCGTTGCAACGTGGATTTTGTGTACTCGGTGCCTAAGAGATTGAATAATGTCATTAAACTTGGCAAAGACGTGGTGGCCAATAATCAACAAATGGGCGTTGTGTATGAGTTGAGTTGCGTTGAATACGAATCGGTCTACATTGGTCAGACTAAGAGACACCTTGAAACACGAGTTAAGGAGCATAAATCGAACATTTGTAAAAAAGACAGTTGTTTGTCGGTAGTGAGCAAGCATAGACTTGAAAACGATCACAATTTTGACTGGAATAATTGTAAAGTTTTGCATCGAGAGAATCACAGAAGGAAGCGTGAGATTGCGGAAATGTTTTTTATTATGCGACAATGTAATGCGATAAATCTGCAGAAAGATACAGATGATTTACCGCCTGTTTATGACACGATTTTGGGAAACATGTAGTTGTTTTGGTTGGCTGGCAGTCGCCAATAGACCTTTGTAATGGTTGAGCGTGTGTTTCTAAGGCTTTAACCTGGTTATTTTCTGCCAGTGAGTGGTATTATTTTATTGATTTATTGCGGTTTGTTTCGTTCTTTGAATTGTATCATTTGTATCATTTTTCTATCATTTTTGTACATTTCTTACTTTCGGTTTATTGATGTGTATGACTTAACTTTACTGTAATTGTGTAATATTTTTGTATGACTTAACTTTATTGTAATTGCGTAATATTTTTTGTTGCTTTTTCTTTATTGTAGAAAATAACTGTGTTTACTTGAGAAGGACCTAAAATGAAGGTTGAAACGTTGTAACTGATATTAATAAAGTAGCCAGTTCGGTCGAAGAAAAGGATTTCATCTCATTTGTTATTCTGGCGGAACAAACAATTTTTACTGGATTAATTTAAGAATTTTAATGTACTTCAAGAGTGTAGTTATGTATAGGGAGAAACAAAATTAAAACACATGTAGTACAAAAAAATTTATATTAATAGTAAAATCAGATAGAACTGTTGCATACATCTATGATGTTAATATTTTTTTTCTTTCGTATCACTCTTTTATATAAAAAATGTCATTATATCATATCAAATGTAGAAAGCGTTTCAATAATATTTTTTCTATACTAATTTGAGTACTATCATGTATAATTTAATATGAAATTTACTTATCACAAGCTTATTTTCCACAAAACATATCATTTCTACTTGATATTATAATATTTCACAAAAAATACCTAAGGTGACGTGTAAAAGATGAATGTGAATATTTTAATATTAAAACATTCCAGTAATTTGAGGTATTATATTCATTTAATTTATAAATCTTATTCCTAATGTAAATGGTATATTGATTTTCTTTCCGTAAATTGTTTACGTTGGAAGACAAACGCACTGTCAGACGCATGCACACATAAATACAGACATTAAATACTGAGCGTAATACCTTTACGTAATGAAGAATTGAGCACTAAGTAACAAGCCTGAGAATTATTAAGTCGGCCTATCACTCAATGATTAATCGCATTTGATCATTGTATTTCGACATCATCATTATTAATTAATTAATGATATGCATTATTTTCAGTTATGTTTCTTTTCCAGCATTTATTATGTAATCCTTTCTAGAATTGTAAAATTATAAAGTTATTATTATTTAATTAAAGAATAATTGATATAATGACAATACATCATTATCTTGGTAGAATGATAATAATGAGAAAATAAAAACCATAATGTTTACATGTAGACATTTCGCTTCTCAGAGCAAATCGTTTCAGCATTTTGTTTATTAGAATGGCTGTATTATCAAATTAATGCAAAGTAAAATTTATTTACAACTGTATCTCTTCGTCAACATCTAAAGGTAATCATACTAATAAACGTATGAAAGATATTGGCGGATCACGAGAAAACGGAAGCGCTTCGTTCATTACGGTATTTGTAAGCGTCATCGTTCTTCCAGGTTCGACTTGTAGATTGGTCTACTGTTGAGTGGGTTGTTCCTGGGGATGGTATTGGTTCTGACTTGCATATACTTTGGCCTCTTGTGTCGCCTGCTCCAATGAAGGTATGCATACCATCCCGCTATCAAGGCACCCAATCCGTTGCAGGTACACGAAAAAATGAGGAGGATCGTCAGGATATTTTCTACCTCGGGACAATTGAGATCCACGTACCTGATGACATATACAAAGTAATATTTTGCGTGCGTTACATTTCGATATGTCACTAAATTGCTATTTGTTACATTTGTGCTACGTAAAATGGTATTTCCTTCAAAATAACTGTTTTTGGTATCAAATTGATATTTGTCTCGTTTCTCATACTAGGAATAAATAAAAGATAACGCTAAAATGCTTATAAAATATAAAAAAACATTCCCGTATTAAATCTTTGAATATTTGAATATTTATTCAGATATTAAAAGATTACTCGACGTTATATAAAAAATTGAAATAAATTCTCTCTTGGACATTAGAAAGAGTTATTATTATTATTTTTAATTTAATTTCATTATCATTATTATTTTTTTGTACGGATTTATGATATTATATGAGTATCATAAACATATCATATCATATTTTTTATGATTTTGTAGATGTGCTCAGAAAAATATTATGTGATTTATCAGTTCGAAGTTGATCTCATGGCATACCTCACTGCACCTTCGAATGAATCAGGCGGTTTATCGCGTGGCCTGCATACGCACGTGGCATTCAGTACCCGCGCCGGAGTGCATTCCAGTCCCATAAGACGCGACAAGTGCATCGCGGAAGATGCGCACGCGCTTATACACGCAACTGTTGCCATAAATGCCAGAAACACGCTAACCATCTATTCGATACAAAAAATAAAAAAATAAAGATATAACAACACGTTGAAAAAGAGCAATTATTCTACATCTCTGTGATTAATCATAAACTATTTAGGAATTATGAACCATTAAGACAAGATAAAAATGCAATAAAATTCTTTCTCGCGGTAAAAAGATATTACAATGTAATGTAATGTAATATTATACTAAACACGGTATTGCAGATTACACTAACGGTATAAGAGATTATCATTAAAGGAACTGAGTAATAAGCGACTCGACCTCAAGATTTTTTCAAGAAACCTACGATGAGTCATAGAGCTCTTACGTGCCTTCGTGAGGGAAAAACAAAATCCAGGACTCATGCTTGGATATTCCTTCTTGAAGCAGCACAGGAGACAAATTCCGAAAGTCCCTGACATCAAGAGCTGAAGATAATGATCGTGTGTATTATACTCGTGTAATAATTAACGTATAATAAAAAACGCATGTAATCTTATTTTTTGTGAATGGTATATATACACATGGAGTAATATTATTATTATAAAATTAAAATTATATTATTATATATAATAATATTATTATACAATTAAAAGATCAAGAAGATTGTGTTAGTATGATTTCGGTGCAACACAAAAGTATCGATTTTGTTACATACTTACCTTCATTCATCAAAATTTCAATTCTTAGACATTTTGTTAACTTTACATGAAAAATGTATCGTTCAAAATCGAACGAGACTATTAAAACTGATGGGATCGAGTGTTAGTCTCAGTGAGTAATCGCTCTGATTTATAAACATATAATATTAAAAAATTCGCGACATTCTTATTGTTTAAAAAAATGTAATTATTACGCATATACCAGCATGATTATAGTACACTGAGAAAAAAATGTAATTGATCTTACGAAATGTTTTGTCACGGGCTGCCAACAAAATATATACTTATTTCAACAAGTTATATATTGAATCAAATATATAATTGTTGGATTATAATTCTCATATGTGTGATTACACATCCATATCCATAATCCAAGAACTACATATTTGTTTCAATATATAACTTGTTGAAATAAGTATATATTTTGTTGGCAGCCCGTGACAAAACATTTCGTAAGATCAATTACATTTTTTTCTCAGTGTAGTTACATTGATATATCCATTCCAACAGAGTCATTCAGCTTATTGGAGGAATGGCAAATAAGCGGGAATTGCCGGTCTGCGTTATCCTTGCAGCGTCATGATGAGCAACGCAAGTTCAACTAAAGAACACAAAAATCACTTACAGGCGCGCCGCTCCAATACGGATTGTCCACGATGGGTAGATGCGGTGCCCAAAGCAACAGCCACAACGACAAAGCGATTATCGCAACGCCGAGGATGGTCTGCACCGTTGCCAGACATCTGGCTAATCGTTGATGATAAAGCAGAGGAGGTAAAAATTTCTCGGGACCTGAAAGTAAACCTGTCTCTCGGTACTCGTGCTACTCTAATGATCGTCAGTTTCGCAATGCACACCGCGAACGTCACTTATCGCGAGCGGATCGATCTCGCGGATCCGCCAGACTCTAGAAAGTTAGTGGTAATTATATAGAGATACGGACCGATTTCAATAATTTTTTAATATGTCATCAAGATCATCATCCTGAGTGACCTTCAGAAGATTTTAGCCGGCGCTCGTTGTTTATTAAAAAGTTATTAAAAGAAAAGTTACTAAAGAAGTGTAATAGTTTCGCATGCGTTGTCGACTGTCCACCTGAAGTAAAGACTTGACCTTGACATATATTATAGAGGTCAGTCTCCTGAGTAATTTGCAGGTTTCAGCCGTGACTCGTTGTTTATTAAAAAGTTAGTAATAAAAAATTTTAATGATTTTGCACGAATTTTCAGCTGTCCACGCGATGATGACCTTGATGACATATTAAAAAATTATTGAAATCGGGAGGTGGTCCATATCCGTATGGTCGGTATGTATAATTACCAGTTAGATTTCCGGGCGATCGATTGTCTGTTAGATAATTCGATAATTACTAGCACGATTGATACTTTCATCCGCCGTTCTGACACACATTTCCCCGTGACGTAAATTGTCGGCCAATATAAAACCCGTCGTACGGGGAATGGTACTATGTAGGTCCCAATGAGAGGAGAGTTTCCGAGTAGAACGGCCTCGTCGCTGTCCCTCCTTACAAGGCATCCCAACCGTGTGATTGAACGAGCGTATGTCCTTGCCGTATGGGAAGAAAACTCGCCTACCTCACCACAATTTGCACAAGATTCGCGACGGCTATTTCCCCCCGAGGGTACCGGATAGAAACGCGAACGATCGCCTACCACGACGATTTGTACGACGTTTTGCAATAGCACGGCAATTGCACCTCCTTGCTTGGCTTCGTTGACGCAAACGTCTTGGATTAGCTTCTCTGGCTTACGAAGAGAAAGAATACGTCGGTAATGTCCAAGATTCCTTTTTCTACACGATTTTTTATCTTAGGATCGTGATATTCCATTATCCTGTTGCTTTCAATAGAACTTAAATAATTTATATAGGAATTTAAAGAAAAATATTAAATAGGAATTTAAATAAAAATTAAAAATTTCTTCCAACTTTCTTTTTTGACACAAAATTATTTCTTCATGGAGAAAATATTAGCTCCTTCCTGGATCATTTTCAACCCAATGCCTGTCCCTGTAGCCGTTAACTGGCGGATATCGCTGCTCCTTTGAGGAGCGATTCGCACGGTGCGAGAATGCGGGACGTGAATACGTGTCGTTCGTATTGTGCCGTCTCGCCATACATGCCGTATTTATTGCACAATGTGAGAATATACCAGTGTGAGTATAAAGGAAGAAAGGGCTTCATGACGAGAGGTCAAATGACGATAACGGTCGCCGAGACGCTTATTACATTTAATCCGATACCAATTCGATATCATTTATTGTTAATATATCGTTGGCGTGACAAAATATTTTAGCAATCAAGCATGATTTTATACGTGTAAAAAAACGTATATAAAAATTCACAGTAAAAAAATGTAAATCTGAGTGATTAAAATAACTATCAAAAAATAACTATCAAAAAATAAAAGCACGTAACTTTCGGTGCTACGACGATCAAAGGCAACTGTTGAAATTATTTAAGACTGATATATTTAAAATTAATATATTTAATAATTAATATATAATAATTAATATAATTAATATATTTAAAATTAATTGTCAACATTGTTTAAGATTACTTGTTAAACTTAAGAGGCAAAATGTTATTTCACGTCCGCATACACGGACGTATACAACATCATGTAAATCCGCGTAGCTACCTATAATTTGTCTTCGTCTGCATCAACTATCGAGCTCATAGTCGAGCTACGTGAACGACCTCGCTTGTATCAATGTGTGCGAACGCATACATTATGCGAAGATAACAATGAACTACGTAGTTCTCGTTGATACATCGCGCCGTTATGGCCGGAAAATTTTACCACAAACGCATACAGCCCACGTACACACACATGTAATGTAAAACCCATACGTGCTGGCTCCGACGCATAGCTATAATGATACGATGTCGCGACTTGCGTAAGAAACACGGGGTAATTGTGTAATTACGCTGTACCGATAATACATTTATCCATTGTCTCCAATTTGCCTTATTATTTATCGAATATGATCAGTAGTTAATTCCTAGTTTTTGAAATAAAGTGAGAAGTCCGACATCGTAAGAGAAAAAACATGCAATTACGTTATTAATAATTTACGTGTTAAGTTTTAATTAATTCACTGAAACTGACGTGAGCACAAATTATCATGAATTTTCATGAATCTGATATCCATACAGTTCAACTGCTTTTAACGAACGAAGATATAATCGTTTGATTATTTAGCATCTCTAGTTGAAGATCAAACATGGATTAAACGAGTAAGAACACTGGAAATTGGACGTAAGAATACCGATCTGTAAGCCTGTTCCGCCGGTTCCAAAATAGATTTAGGGCCACGCCAAATACATGGGCGGCCCTTGAACGGGAATCACGGTACGTACACATTTCATCAATTTAGACCCTTCGCCATACGCACGTGTCGTTTATATTTCCTCACAAATGAATGAAAGTGCTATTCACTGCTCGCATAACGTGTTATTTCTTTATTTTGTAATTAGATGTTAAATGTTGAACAAATATCTTAAAAATATATCAAATAAATCTTTTCGTATATGAAAAAAATAAGAAAAAATTAAAAGGAAATAATATTTAGTTATCTTGATTATGTAAAATTATGTAATACCTTATATGATACGCTCATACGCAATAATTTAATAAAGATTTTGTTTGTATACAATAAATGTCTTCGTAAAGAAAAATTTGAAATTATAATAAATGATAATTAGAGTTAGCCATTCAAATCAAGAAATGTAGTAATTTTATATGTATAATGTATTAACAACGATGCAAGTTAATTGTGGTGTAAAGCAAAATGAAAAATATAATAAACCTTTGCATTTATGCGCGAAGTTGAGAATATATTTTGAACGCGTGGCAAAAAGATCACGCGATATATTTCCGGTTCGGTACTTCCGCTATCTACAGAGAAACATGTGCATCCACTTTAAAGTACGTACGGTGGCCAGCGGAGCAAGAAACGTTTAAAACGGTGGGATGTATGTGCGAGGAAAACACAGAAAGAAAAAGTTAAACCTCTTTTTTAACAATAGAATACATTTCTATTGTTAAAAAAGAACAATAGAACATTAATGTTATATTAATGTTAATATAACATTAATTATGTTATATTAACATATTTAATATATTATGTTAATATAACATAATATATTAAAAATTCTATGCACCGAATAATTGCTTTAAAAATAAATTACATTCTTTTGATTAAATGAGAAATGTGTTAATGCGCTGCAATAATTCAAGCATAACTTTCGATCTGTTTGCATTTTAATTTAATTTTAAAAAACATTTTAATTTTAATAAAATCAATATTTTAAATAAAATAATACTTTTTCAAAATACAAAATTTTTAATAAATTGCAATGGCATATATGTATAATAGCCTCACATCTAGCTGATAAAAGTGGAACTTCATGAAAAATATTCTCGATATTATCTTCCGCAGAATATCTTTTTTATATCATTATTTTTTTCTCTTGCACATATCCGTCATTTGAATATATATTTATTTGTTACAGATATCTAAATGTTATTCCAAATTCGTCCATCCTTTTTAAAAGCTCCCGTCATCCGACGTATCGCATTTTCATCACCTTTCGGTAACTTCCATTTGCCAACGTACATGCGCTATCTAATTACTGCGGTGATAAAAAAAACCGCTGCACTTTCCTGCCTTCACAGCTACGCTAATTACAATCTTCCCGTCTGCCTTGGCATCAACCTCGATCCTGCCGGCCGGTGCGCGGTGCACATTAAGAGCGATAGTACCTGCGCTCGTTAGTGTAGAATTATACAGCAGCTCTTATAATGTGTCGCGCGAAGCCACGAGGCGATTACTGGGAGAAATCGAGAAAATAGAGGGATACCGGGTCGGTGGCATTCCGGGCGAATACGACCGGCACTCGCGGTCTCACCCTCAGGAGAAATCGATCGTATCGCTATCAATTGCAAAAAGCGATTATTCGTCGAGCAACCGATGCAGATGAGCAAGGACAGAGAAGGATCATTGCCTACCCCTTCACTTCGCAGTTCTTCAATGATTATGCGCGCAATTCTCGGGTAAACTCCAAAACGGCAGTTTAGATATTAAACTACATAATCTTTTCTTGTCTTTTTTTTTCTTCTTTTTTTCGTAATGTGATACATAACGAGTGAAGAAATGATCGCGTTCTTCTAACTGAGAACTGTGGAATTGCAGATGCTCGTTGCGCACGGAGAGCATGTTGTAAAGTCACGCGGAGCAGGGCTGAGCAGTTTTACAGGCAATACGACGAAATCGATTGTTTCAAATACCGCACGTGGCTTGAAGAGACAGATATAAAGCCGGAAAACCGGAAACCTATTTTTCTCGCAACGCATGTCGTCCACATGCACCGCAATTCAAAGAAGGGAGGCGGATAGTTATAAAAGGATCAGGTAAGGAGTTATTGTCTACTCACGATGGCCGGTCCGATGCATCACGATCATCCTGCTGTGCCTCAAAGAATTTCTCGTGGGAGTGTGGCGACCCGCTATTTGAGAGGCTGCCAAATTGACGGGCACCGTGGTTGACAAGCAGTTCGCCATCGACGGCGCACGACCGAGCTCCTTCTCTTTTTCTTTGTCGCCACGACCGACTCGTCCGATATTCCCGGTTGACACCGCACCTGTCGATGGTGAGAGTATTCCATGACATATCCAGATATCTTTCGAGCGACTTTTGGACTAAGATCCAAAGTTTCAGAATCGAATCCGGTTTCTTCCGAATAAGCATTTCTGTACGTGCAGAATTTCTACTGCATTTTGCTCGTACAGGATTTTTACTTTCGGGAGAACGTTAATGTTTTCCTGATGGACATTGGAGTGCTGGAATTTAATCGCATTTTTTCTTTGTTTTTTTCTTTCTTATCGCGTCATTAGACCAATTATTTTATAACTAAGATAGTTGTTCACGAGCACACTGTCTTTCTTGGAAACGTAGATACAATGTAAATACGACGTAAATTTACAATCCCTCTCAAGCATGTTTTACGACATTTCTCGTGTTTACTTTTTACTGTCCTGTCTACGTAAAGGAGCAAACAAGTTACATTTTATCGCGGAACATTTTAACCCGTCAATTTGTCAACGTGCTGCTCTTACGACTAATAATAGTTCCATATCCTGCATCTATATTTATTGCTTCAGCAGCGATCGTTTAATTATTATTTATCTACACTTATATCTTTACTTGTTCTTTTGTTTTCCAGGGGCATCGCTACAAAAAAGATTCAATAAAAGTATCCGTATATCCATGGGCGTCCGAAGGGAGGAGGGCAAGACCAAGCATTTGCCCCCCCCCTGGGATCAGCAAACAATTAAAATTAATCATTTTTTCTTCCTTGAAATAAAGAAAAAAGATGCTAGATTGCAGACGTAACGTACGCTTACATCATCTACCTTGTTGCGGTGAGGAAGCTTTTACTACCAAAAGGTGTATAAATTTTAAATTATAAATATTTTAATTCTGGAAGTGACATTTTAAATCATGCCCTCCTCCTAGAAAAAATCTCCTAGAAAAAATCTTTCGAACGCCCATGCGTATATCCTCCGAACGAAAGAATTATTTTATCTATTTATTATTGCGCAATCATCGAATTATGCGATTAAAAAGTAGAGACACGCACACACACATGCACATCCTGATGTATGTACTTTGCGAAAGAAGTAACTTTTACTCACCCGTGACTTTGACAGCGTGAATCTTGGATACGTTGCCCGCGCTGACAGCGTTGCTAACTCTATTGTTATTCATATTGTTGTTATTACTACCACTGATGGTATTGTTGTTGCTCTGAGATAAAGTGGACGTGCCATTGCCTTCACGGACCTGGTTCAGATTGCCCACGCTCATGGTGGAAGTAACGCAAGGCGGCATCATCACCGGTACGTCCTGAAGAAAGAAGAGATCGAGGAAACCGCATCGATCGCATTAATGTTTGGTATTTCATCATTTAGAAGAGAGATAGAAACAGAAATACGAGATAGAAATAGTAATATGGTTGCATCATCGAAAAATAACTATTACTAATCATTTTCTTTTAATGCGCGCGCGTGTATATGTAATTTTCTTTGAATTACTTAAAGAAACCTTGAAATTTTCTCTTTTATTTAGGATTAAATTTATTTAGGCTCTAATAGTTTAGTTAATTAGAATTAGTCAATAGTTACATGTGTAATATTCCGGTGAACAGAATGAAAATTATGTTGTATGGAACAGATATCGCAAAGTGCAGAAAAGTACAGAATTCAGTTTGTAATTTGCGTGTGCTGACGTATAATAAGTGTCTAGATAATTAACATTGACTGGATTCAAGACTCTTAGTAATTAACATTGACTCTACTCGAGAATGTCATTATGCAAGATACTTCGATTTTTTCTACTGGCATCTTGATCATTCGTTTCCAGCGTTTCTTGTTTTTCTTTCTTGCTTTTATCACAATTTCTTAATTTCTAATTAATAGTTTCTAGATTAATAGTTTCTGGTATTACAGAATATCCTGAATAATATTTGTTATTATTAAATTGATGAAATAATAATTTATCAAAATAAAGATAATTTTATATCCGTTATTCGTTTATAATTGAAAAATTATTAATAATCAATAAATCAATAAAGAAGGTAATCGTGAAATGAAAAACAGTGACATTTTATGTTTTTTTTCGTGCAAAAATGCCTGTATGTAATCTTGTAACTCAAGAAACACGGAAATCATCGGAGCAATGACTAATGCTGGTCGCGTTACGCTGACACATGAAGCTTTCTCATGATGACAAGACATGCACGTAAACAGAGACACGTGGGTAAAGCCATACCTTATAATTATCGTAAAAGCTCACTGGCCGGCTTCTCGGTGCATACTGAATTTCCTCGTCGGGCTGCATCGTGCTCGCACCGTATGACAGTGCCCCTAAGGGATGCGCGCGCAACTCGTAGGACATCCTTCGTAAGTCACTATGTCTGCATTTATTATACATAATAAATGCATATGTACAATCTATACGCGTACTATGTAGAGAAAAGATGCCAATATCGATTATATACTATTTTGTTTTTCGAGGTTATCTCTTAACTTAAAGCTCAAAATAAAAATTTGCGTACACATATATACGGTTTACGGCAAACTCTCAAATTTAAATTCTAAATTTGAACTCGTACCGTAAAAAAAGTAAGAAAAATAAAAATAAAAACAAAATATTTTTAGAAAGCTACAAGCATGTAGAAGAACTTAATATTATAAAAAAAGATAATTACCATTAAACTAATTAAATTAATTTGTAATTTGTCAAAGAAAACTTAGGAAAAACTTTTCGAACTTGAAAAACTTGATATAAGCTCATTTAGCATATAAACAAACTAGAAATATATAAACTATGAGTTCTTAACGTTAACTAACTAAATAGATCGCATTTATATTAGTTTTGAAAAAGTGTAACATTTATTTTCTGAGGAATAGGGGTATGTCTCTTTAAAAAGTCTATGTCAGTTTTGGCGCCTTTTCTCTATAAATTAATATATTAAGAAATAGAATTTACTCTCTTAAATTATTAATAAGAAAAAGAAAAAAATCTATAAAAAATAATTTTTTTAATAAAAACCATAATAGACATCTATTTATAATATGAACATCTAGTAACAGTATCATCTAGTAACAGTATCATCTAGTAACAGTATCATTATAAACTTTTGCAAATGAAATCATTTGTTCACTTATACCCGAATATTTTCGTCAGCTGAAACGACGATCATATCGATCACCAGACGTCATTTGGATTCGTTTGTTCCTTATTGCCGTACGGAAGTCCTCCACTATTTCTGCGGAATTGTACCTGAGCTCAATATGCTTCGCATCCAACGTGGTATCGATGACTCACGAGCCAATCCGCCAGCAATTTTGGAAGAGAATTTCCGTCTAATCCCATTCGACGCGTCGTAAGTCACGTGCCGCAAGGGATGCGCTTGTGCATAAAATGGGGATGATCAGGCGTCTCACGAGACAAGACGATCGAGAAGATAGGCGACTTTTCCTCCATGTGCACGTGCTCGGTCACGTGCGCTGTACATCCGTCACCCCATATATGTCTGGTAAATTAAAAAAGATTGTCTGCGTGAAAATAGATCGGCATGGACCATCTGAACGGATCGTTTATTTAAAGCGTGATTGATCTTTGACCACGATACGTTTAAATAAATTAATTTCTTCAAAGCAATTATAATAGATTTCGTAAGAATAATATGTAACGAAAATAGTTTTGTAAAAATTCGCTATCGTTTCGTAATTATATTATCAATAAATATCAAATATCACTATCATAGTGGTATATCACGTGATAGATGACGTAGGTAATGATAGAAAAGTAACAAACGAAGCCGCAGACGAAACGAGTATGAAGTAAAATGAGGAAAAACACAGGGCTCGCGCATCGCTTTGCAAACAATAATCCTCTGGAGGCGTACACTCGGAGGCGCGGAGGATCTCGATTTTATGGAGGTCGTTTCACCTTCTTGAGCTATCCCACGAGCCACCCGCTGCTCGCAAAAAGAACGATATTTCTTCGTGGGAACACCGACGCAAATTACGTTAAGGCGGTCCCGGAGTTACGGCTTCTTCGGTCTCGCAAGATGCTCTCTTAAGTGCTGATGAAACTTTGATCCTAACTTTTAACCGCATGATCTCCTGAACCATTAGCGCTGGCGACACTTCGTGTGCGGCTGATGATTTCTATGAAGTGACTATCGTTTAAAATATTAAAATACCGCATATTAATATAAATCTGCTTTTAAAAAAATCACGTAGAAAAATGACATCTTAATTTTATCTGTACGTAAAAACGATAAGAAATATTAATATTAATATTAATTCTCCGCAATTAATATTAATTACGGAGAAACCCATCTAACATAATTCCATATTTTCTTTAAAAGTAGGCACGTTTACATTTATGGTTTATTTTATATTTCTCTTTTATGCCGAGAGTTCTGTGTGTCGAAGAGAAAGCTGATGTCAGTTAAATGAATTGAGTAAACTGAAGCAAATTTGACTTTGCTTTTAAGTATCAAAAGAATTATTTTTTTCGATAATAAACACGAAGAGAATCATGAAGCAGATTCAGAGCAGTAAAGTGATTGCATATTTTACATTACACGCTTTCATAGATTTCTCTTGCGTTTCTCTAGATCAGGAAAGTACCTTCCAACGCTTTTCGCTCATATATAAACGCGGGAAAAGTAAAAGCGTAATGCACTTGACGCAAGAGCTCATAGCATCATGGCGCGATACTTTGGAATGCAACAGCTCGTCAACATTTGATTACGTTCGCAGTTAAGTGAGCCTATCTTAATGCATTCAACTCGTTTTCCTTTGCAATTAAATGCACGGAATTAAAGGAACGATTATCGATGTGCTAGCAGTATGTTGAAATCTTCAATGAACCTTTAACGTTTGCTCCCGTAAAAATATTAAACGTTAAAGAAAAACCCGAAAAAAAGATTTGTGTCTATTGTACTGTTTTTTAATTTCTCAGCGAGTAAAGGAAGAAAAAAGCGGAAAATTTTTTGAAAATGGTTGATGATTCTTATCGCGTTATATTTTAACACAGGGATGTACGTACTAAATATTAATACATAGGTAATCGTAAGTGAAATAATGTGATACGATCGTGAGCTTTTTGATGTACTGGTGCCTGTTGAGTCAGCTGAAGTTTATGGTACAAGAGTAATGTATCTTCATTCTTCGTAAGTCCTTATATTACTTTGTGCATGCATTAGTCAGTTTAATAAAATCGCACGAGAAAATGTAAATTAAAATTTTAAACGTCTTATCAAGTCTTATCAAGCGCACGTTGTCTGAGAACAATATTTATCAATTATATGTTTATCTTGCTAAAAAGTTCTAAAAGTACTATTTATTAAAGAAACTTACTAACATAAATCCATTCGTCTTATTACGAACTGTTACATTTAACAGGGCCATTTAACAATAACTTTTACAGGAAAAATATTAACGCATTAAATGGCCAAACAAAATGGAAAAAAACAGAATAAAGCGCGTGGAAAGGCTGGTGTGGACGCCGCCTAAGAGGGCTTAATAGAGAAATGACTTATTTCCAGCTGTGTAACTCGAGCATATACACGTACACATACATACGCACAAAAGTCTATCGTAGGTAGGTCATCGTTATTAAGTAGGAATTTGAAGAACCTCGCACCCTACCAATGATGTGCGAGGAGTCCATTGATGATGTGAAAAATTCTCTCTGATGATGACAATATTTGCACGGTTATTAATAGCACCGTGTGAAGGCTTACTAAGCTTCCGTCTGTAACTTTATTGCCTTGCGTGTATTACGCAATGGCGCATTAACTTGGGATCTCGAAACTAAAGTTACGCTCACAGAGTTTCGATCAAGACAAGCAACTCGCACAAAGCAACAAGCAAAAAGTGCCAATTGTTTTTTGCAGATCTCGACGAAATCTATGAAATAAATCCTCGCTCCTTGCTTTATTCCAGCATAACGGCGAAACCACGCTTCAATGCTCAACCAAAGAAAAAAAAAGAGAATCTTGACGTAATCACTTGCAGTAGCACACTCACTAAGTGTCACCTGACATCATTGGCTGTTGCGCTCAAAGGTATGATTCAAAAGTATGACTACCAAGGTATATTTGTCTGAAAGACAGTAAATTAAAAGTGATTAAGCAGGAAACAATGATGATTAAATCAATCAACTATTTGCAGGATTGTATATTGCATTGCATGATTATTACAGGCACTTTGAATAATACCAGAGATTTTCTACCTCTCGTCCGGGTTGCAAAACTTACAATTTTTTAGCAATAATTTGGATTATATTAAAATAGAATTGAACGGTATATACAGCGAATATAAAATTTTATATCAACTTTTATTAAACTTTAGTGTTTAAAAGTTTTGGCAAAAAGAATTATGTGGACAATAATACATATTTGTTTTTAACTTTATCTTTTATATATATATATATATATATATATGTAGATATATCATCTCTCTCTATATACATATAACAGTTTATTTATTTATTGGCAATTGTTCGTTATAAATGCCGACTTTATGTGTGCCTTAAGATTCTATTTTCGTATTTATGTACGGTACGTGGTACCGTAAATCGGGTGCCAAAATAAAATTTACGAGTAAGATAGAGGAAAAAGGAGAAAGAGCAAAGTAAAAGAAAATTTGTAAAATCATGTAACGAAGGAATGCATTTTAATTCCAGACTAGATAAAAGTCGACTCAATAATACAAAGAAGAAATGAGACAAACAAGGTACAAAGATATTCTAATAAAAATTTATTAGCATAAAGTTTTCTTAAGAGATGCGTACGTATGTATGTATACGCACGTGTGTGTGTATGTGTATATTGCATGTTTTTCTAATTTAACGAAACGTGCATCATAAATCGCGGGAAATAAATTATTCAAAAATTGCCTAGAGTATACTACTCGTAATTTAGATTGATGTACAGAATTCTATTTATCGAACTTTTCATATATGAATAGTTCACAGTACCCGGAAACATATTCCATCGCGATAATGTTGATTGGAAACCGTTTGAAATACGATGTTGTCAATCTCTCATTGTATCAGGCAGCGAGATTGAATCAGTATAGTATAATAGAATGGACGTGAGGTAGTTGAGTTCATCTGAGATGCAATTGCTTACATTCCTCTTTTTTTCGACAGAAATTAAATAACGACAAATACATGGATACTGTTATTTGTAGGCAATTGCAAAGTGTGGGACTGGAGACGTTAAGAAGATTTCTTACAGAATGATTGGGATTTATTAAAAAGAATTTTGTCGACTTTGAAAAATCTCTTTTCTCTGAGATTTTAAAATAAATTATTATTTAAAATAAATAATAAATAATTAAATTAAATTAATTAATAATAAAATAAATAAAAAATAAATTATTATTAGGCGCAATATTTGAAATTGTAGTAATATCAAAATCTTGTAAAAACTTCACCATAATCACCTCATTGCAAAAGAAATTTTCGTTGTGATATTTTCAAATGGAAATCTCATGCGCGTTGCGTACATTTGCATTAACGCGAAATTGTTAACAACCACAAATCGTGAAGCAATCAGCGGACGCGCGAAAGTAGCGTTCGCATTCTATCACGCTCGATTTTCATCAGATATGCATTAGTCAATCGTGTGTCTTGGATCCATTTAGGCTACTCGTGTGCGTAATTAACGTGCGAATAGACCGGCAAATGTTTTTTATAATTCGAATGTGGAACGTGTATGTCTACTGACCCAAATAGTCTACGGCTTTTCTATTTTCGTGCGAAACCTGCAAAACTGGATCAAATAATTCTTTTACATTTTATGAATACCGCATGTACATACGCAAGTAATGCTAAAATCCTGTACGGAGAGAAAAATATTGTAGTATGATAACGAATTCAAGCATATTAAATAATTTCTATTTGTAACAGGCATTCAATCAATGTTATTGAAGATAATGTATTTAATTTGAACAGAAAACTGATTATATAATATATTTATATTAATACAAATATAAAATAATCTTTTTCTATTGGATGAACGTGTGTCTACTCAATTATTCATGAAAAATGTTAAACTTCTGCTATAAAAAAAGAGGATATAAAATATATTATTAATAAACAATATCTGCGAGATAGTGACAGTGGAACATTAATCAAATTTGGAACGTGTTATTCTTCTCACATGCATGAACGTATGTTATCAACAAAACGCTTTGTAATTCAAATTAATTGCACAATTGTGCAGACATAGTCGTGTCACCGAGTAACGTCATATTGTGAAGTAGCAAAAATATTTCTTGCTAAAGATAAAAAAAGCTTGTCACATGCGGAACCCCGCGGCCACTTTTTTCCCTCATAAGTACTCGGTCTTTGACGGTCGCGTTGCGTTACATTGCGGATGATAATTATCACCTGTCTCATTATACGTTCTGCCAAGTTTCGTCAAATTTATCGGCGGTTCTTATTCAAGGTAATCTCGAGATTGTAAAGTCAAGTATAATTCCTTAATTCCTGAAATTCTGTTTGAGTTACAAGACTGTCTGTAAACAGATGTGGTCTGTTAAATAGTCGCGAAATGATATGTCGCAATCGCATATAATTGATATAAAGTAATCGCACATTTTTTTGCATAGTACGTAATCATGTTTATGAGTAAAAATATCGTATGTGTTACGTTAATTATCAAAAATAAACTATCGTTGCATCAAAAGTCCCAAATTCCACATATTGGGAAAATGAGAACTAATACAGATTTTTGTATCAGTTCTGTTTTTCTTTCTAAGTTTTATTTACACGTACAATTATATAAATTATATAACATAATTTTTTCTAATTTTTAAAATCTTTCAAAATAACATGCCAATAAATTATAACTGCACTCATATTTTTTAGCGTGAAAGAGAAGACATATAATTTTGTAGTGATAACGCCGAATGTGCAGCGTGACACTTGTTTTTGCTGCATTATCAGTATTTTTGAGATGTCATTCTGTCTTAAAATATTCAGTTTTGATATATAAATATTGTCTCCGATAAAAATAATGCTTGAACATTTAAATATAATATGAAATAATGTGTCTAAAATATTAATTTAATTAGTTATACATGTATTCATGTAATAAATGTTACATTTGTCAAATGTGAACTTCTTTATTGTTAACCAAAACTAGCATAAACCAAATAGTCAAACTACAACGTTTCGATCATTGATTTTGATCCTCATCAAGTGGAAATCATGTAATTATGTCAAAAAGTCATCCTCTAAAAGTCAAAATTAAAAATTAATTAAATTTTTATCAAATGTTTTATCAAATTCTTAAAATCTCTCAAATCACGTCAATATTTCTACATGGATCACGCATTGTGATAGTCCATAATTCGCTTCCAAGAATCCCTTAATAGATCGCTTAATAAGACGCTCTATATTAACCAATGATTCCTTTATCTCCAAAGCATCTTTTAAAATCTCAAAAATAAAATTTTCCAGAACCTAAAGAAGAAAGAAGTAAGAAACCCCAATTTCTAATTCGCTGCCATATAAAAAAAATCAATCGATCACTGACATACATGCACATCAATCGACCCCAACAAAGCTGGGTGCCACGTGAGGCCGAAATTAGATCTCAGACTTCGATGCAGGCAGTTTTGGCTTCCAAGACGTCGTCTTCCACTATTTTCACACTGCGACACGTTTTAGCTAGACACAAATATTCTCACTTACGCGATTCACACCACACTGTAACAAGAATCGAAGCGTCCTCCACGAGCAAGCCGGTCTCGAAAATACGGGGCACAGCACAGAGAATGCAGCACACACCGCGACTCCACCGATGTCGCGGTGACAACTGAAGGCCCATGTATATAATGCATCGAGGCGAGGCTGAAGAGGCCCCACCAGAGCGTGTCCGAGACGAAGTCGGGAACACCAGGTGTGTTCAGAGCGCCTCAAACCGGGGGGAATCCCGTCGGCAGGTGAGAACGACCATCTGATCGCTGGCCAAGGATAAGCACGCGATCGAGGGTAGCCGGCGTTCTGGACGCATGTGTATTTTCTGAACAAACACATGTCATAAAAATGAAAAAAACGAGAAAGTGCAAGCAAAATCGCGAATAGTCATCGGAATATATTCATATTTATGAGATAAGTAAAGTCTGAGGAAAGAACAGATTTATTATATCCATTAAATAATATTTTTGCTTTCGTGTATTGTGTATGCGGTGTGCTTTAAACAGCATCTGATATTGATAGTTGTCTTTACCTTGACATTTAGCATCCTTTTTTTAAAAATTATTCTTAATGCGTGATATTTATTGTTCTTTTGTTTCCAAATATGCGAGCATAAATAAGACTAATGCACAGCCAACAACGGAAATCCAATTCTACTTTTTACAATTTACAATTTAAATGGCTACAGGAGCGTATAAAAAGAAGTAAGGTGAAATGTTTTGACGTGATGATGTATTTATCACCGATCGACGATCGAATGGGATGCTAATCAAAATTTTTTCAAGGCTGAGCACCACTGTTGTTACTTTCACGTCGTCGAGCGATTCAGACCTGATGAAAGAACTTATGGAAAGTAATAAAAGGGGCAAGAGGAAGGGGTTCTACCCACTGGTTCCTGTCTACCTTGAGCAGTTCTCCATTATCTTGCTCTGTCTCTTTTTAGTATTTTTAATTAACACTATTTAATAATTTTTAATATTTTCTGTTCCGCTTTTGCATAAACCCGTACTTTCTGGCTACCTCAATATTTTATGATAGCAATTTCAACAATAACCTTGAAGAAAATGTATAGAATATATTCTAAACTTCATGTATTTTTTCATCTTTTGCATCTTAAAATCGACATTATTCTTTTGACAGATGAAATAATATTATTTCATTAGTCATTAAATAAATGCAAGCTATACTTTGTCACTTTTCCTTCAAGATATATTTGCTATAGACGTGCTATCAATTGAAATGCTACGTTATGTCTGCTAATTAATTAAGCAATTATTTTTCCTGTGTTCGCTAGCTTGTTGCAACATAGAATGAGTAATAATAATGAATATAGATTTTGTCTCGAGTGTGTGCACTGTAATGTCGTTCTACCAATGCCGTGTTCCGGAAGATCGCTGATGTAAACGAGAATCTTTCTTATGTGGCTCATTAGCGTAGTAAATTAGTGACTCCGGTTCAATGAGCTCTCTAGGACAGACGTGTTGAGAGATGTAACGAAAAGAGCTCACTCGAACGAGCACTGTATATGCACATGTGCGTATGCAGGAGAACTCTTGTCTCTTGTCCACACGAATAATCATATTCGAGGGTTGCAGACTGGTCTCTGGTGCATTCCAAACGATTCGATGGGATCATAGCTTTCCGTTGGGTAGACAGGACAACTTCATATTCGACGAAACTTCTTTAGAGAGGGAACTAAGTTTACCTTTACTTTAGAGATGAAATTCACACATAACACACGTGTCACCTAATTAACTCTTAAAATTCTCTCAAAAACTGTAAAAGTATTTCGTTAATTAATTTTTAAAAACAATTTATACAAACTATTTACATACTAAAGAGTTATATTCATCATTATGATCTGGATTTCAACCTCCATTCTTTCGATTTTGTCAGTTCTTCGAGGGAGAAAATAGATCCGACGTGAATACCTGAGGATGATGCCAAACCGGTCTTCCGAAATCATCTAAGTGGAAGGTACAAAAGAATCGTAACCGGCCAGTTTTCCTTAAAATCTCACTTTGGCAGATGAGCGTGCGTGCACGCTCATTGTTCTGTATTTAATATTTTTGCATAATCGTAAAATACTAGATTTCACATAATTCATTACACTTCTTGATTATACAATATCATATAATTCTTATTAATATATACACGTTATTATTATTAATAAATCCATATAATTCTAAATACTTGAAAAATTAAATGTATTAACGAATTTATTCAGTTTTATGTTATAAAAAAGATACAGTTGCAGTAAACAATTGATATAATTAATTGTTTATAATTGACTTAAAAATGTATTGCGTTCTCTTAATAGCAGATAATTATTATAAAAGCAAGTTTTCTTTTTACAATTAGATCGTATTATTCCGGATGCATTTTATTATTGTACTTTCGTTTTGAGGCCTCTGTACTGCGCCGCTCATTCAACCGTGGATGATAATTTTACACGCTAATGAGTAACAAGGAGAAAGATCTCCCCGGTGTTAGTGTTAGTTCGTAGAAAATAGAACGGACAAAATCTAATTCACTTCAAACTTATATAGTTATCTAATTAAATCAGTTTTTGATCTTGTTATTTTTTATTTAAAGCAAATTGCTACTTTTTGAAAAATAATCCTTTTATTACAATATCCTACATATACTAGATGGAGCAGCTCCATAAATTATATAGATTAATGCGTATTAATCTTATAAGTAAAATATGTGATAATAAAAATATTTTTATATCAAACACAAATAGTTAATTCTAATAATGTAATACATATAACAATAATAATAATGTAATATTATATATATGAAATCTGTCACTTACAGTATATAATTTTTAGTAGGAATTAAATTACTTAATGGAGAATTCGAGTGCACTGAGTGCGCTTCCTTTCGGTCCTTTCGGTACGCTGCTCCTAGGTCAATAAAAATGATCGCACTCAGAAAAACTACTCACCTCCGTGCACCTTGTAACAAAAAGCTACTAGCCACTGGAACGGAGCGAGTGCACATCAACCGAATTCGCCATAAATCAAATTTAAAATTTAACATGAAAAATCTAGGGAATATTACAGAAACTGAATTTCTTATTTATTAACTAGTATGAATGAAGTTGGCGGCATTGACAGGCACAGTAGCGCAAGTGAAATCGAGTCAAACATGTGTGGTCGAGTTTGTTGGTGAATTATTTTATCATTAATTACAATACTTTTACATAATACGTTTAACTTAATAAATAAACACAAAAAATTTTATCTGCAGTTTGAATTTTGAAAAAAATATCGAATTTTCTTCTTTTAATTGCTACATAACATTTGTCAATTTAACATCATATAATTCAAATTCTCAAATTTAAATTTATTATTGCAATAGAAAGTACTGTAGTTATAGAGTTTTGTAATTTTGTGTTTTTTTTTTATTTAATAACTAATATTATATCACTACATTACAATGAGAAAAACATTAAAACTAATGTTTTCCGTATATTGTTTGTAAATTTTCAAGGGATATATTTTTGAAATTGATAAGAGTCAATAATAATAGTAATTATACGTACGTTTCCAAAGAAATTTTACATGGATTAGTTTACGTGTAAAAATATTTCAAATCTTTAGGTTAGACTAAGATTCCAAAATTATGCGTGGAACAATGTGTCAAGAAAACTTATTTTAACATTACTTTTAATTCATTATTTAAATGTCAGAAATTATTGTAGTTTAATTTCAGTAAGAAAGTTGTGACACATAACATTTTTACAAGAGATTGTAATTTATATGTAGTGCATTGGAACCAGACACCTTGTGCTGTGTGTGTGAATACAAAGATGCCAACAATAAGCTGTGCAAACCAACATGGACTGACACTGAACTAAAATATAATCCATCATGTAATATGGGCCCACAGGATATTTTACCTTGTATAGTGTCTGGTTCACATTTTGAGGAAGAAGATGGAAGAGTCCTGTGTGCAATGATATGGGGACTGATTCCACCTTGGCATCAAGTGAGTTAAAGTATCATAATAAAAAACTAATATGTCACAAAATTATTTCTTATCATCTTATTATATATAATATTTTCTAAATAATTCAAGACTACTATAAAATGTAAATGATTATATTTGCAAAGTGTTTTTATTAACATAATAAATAGAAATCTCAATTCTTTCTACAGGGGAATTACAAGAAACGTTCGGACAAGTTGTCTACGCACAATGGCCGTTTGGAGAGCATACAAACTTCAAAGTTGTACTTGCAATCTCTGCAGAGGCGACAAAGATGCATCGTTGTCTGCGAAGGCTACTACGAGTGGAAAGCTGCCGCAAGTAATAAGTCTTCGAAGCAACCCTATTATATATATGCAGCTCAAGACGAAGGTGTGAAAGCAGACGATCCTACAACGTGGTCGAATGAACTTTCCGAAATAGATGGATGGAAGGGTTTTAAGGTGCTGAAACTGGCTGGGATATTTGGAACGTACAAAACTGAGAAGGTAATTTTCTGTTCCGTTTCTGCCGTGCGCGTTGCGTTTAGAATAGTTAACATTTTAAACACCAATAATATTGATTATTAATTATTTTAGGGGAAAGTTATTCACAGCTGCACAATTATCACAAAAGCGAGCAATGAGAGTCTATCATGGCTGCATCATCGTATGCCAGTATATTTAAATAACGAAGAGGAATGCCAAGTGAGTGTTTTACACACGTACGACATTCGCAGAAATTAATTCATATAAAGATATTATAGTGTTTTATGTGCTTTATTATTTTCATGTCGTTTTTTTACTAGGTATGGTTAAATAAGGACTTACCGACAGATGCTGCCGTTAAAATGTTAAATAATCTGGCATTGCAAGAAGGTACTCTGAAGTGGCATCCGATATCTACGACTGTTAATAATGTGCATCACAAAACTACTGATTGTAGAAAAGAAATACAGCCAAAGTGAGTAGAATATAAAATCATTTTAGTATTCTACAGAAATACAATATATTGATAAATTATTCATTGTACAGAGAAGAGAAGAAGAACAGTCAGGCATCTTTTATGGCTTCCTGGCTGCAAAAAGGCTCCACTGGTTTAAGCAAAAGGAAAAGCACAGATAACAAAAATACAAATACAGGCAAAGAGGAAGATGAAGCAAAAGCTTCAAAGATTCAAAGGAAAAAAATTTAAACTTTACGCAAGTAGTGTGATCTGCGCACATTCAAACTGATGTATCAAAGAGATATATCGATTAAAATATTTGTAGATATTTTTAACTTATTTGTTTCAGTATTTATACTGAAAATATAAATTTGTATAGGTGTTAATTGTTAACATGGTGTCGTAAGCTCAGGAGAATTAACTACCTCTTATAATTATCTTTTGAATGATGTAATATATTTTTAATATAGTAGTTGTATATCAGCAAAATAATTTCTTTTACAGGATTCTCTTAGATTTAGAATTATATCTAATATACGAGTAATCTAGTTTTCGAAATCGATTCGTAAAAAAAATAAAGTAAAAGTTGACCGGCTAGTGGCGCAGTCCCATGGTGCGGAATATCGCCGACAACGAGGGGACCAATAGTCGTTCACATCACTGGTGTATCTAGGGAATTTTAACTAGCAGATTATCAGCGCGCATGTTCTTCGCGCTGTCCGCGGCCATGATCGCAAGTTCGGGCAGTAGTGTGCGCGGCGCCGCAGTGCTCCGTACCGGACCATGAACTATAGGTTACGTACGTGAGTACGTTGGAGAGCACCCTTCTCTTCCCCGCGCAGAATCACTACTTACGTCGCGGCGTCGACTTCCTTCCTTGTGCATTTTCGTGGTTCGGTTGCTGTTTGCTCACGGATGACACGTTGATTCGGGTCGACTCGGCAGTCAGGTGCTGAGAGGAAGACGGCCCGTGAGCGTTCGCCTCGTTGTGTAAACGCGTTCGCGGTCCAGCCCCTTCGTGCGTGTGTGCATGCGTGCCTACGTGCATCGTGCGCGTGCATTTTCTATTCCATCATCTGCCAGAACGTAGGAGCGCAGCGGGCCGCAGCAAAATGAGCAGCAGCGGCGAGGAAGCGTGCGAGCAGACGCGCGAGCAGACGATTAGTAATGTTGAGACGGAATACCACGAAATCAACTCGAAGTGCGCTTGGCCGATACTCTATCAGGTGAGAAAAAGGAACGAGAGGCGCGGAGAGGAAGAAAGAAAGAAAAAAAGAAAGAGATAGACTAAGGGAGGAACTGCTCGCTGTTCCACTGCCATTTCCGCAAGTCGCGGAACCACGCGATTTCGATGGAAGACGCTGCCGCGTCTCGTGCCTACACGTCGTGCCGGCTACTCGTCGGCGCACTTTCTCTCTCTCTCTCTCTCTTTCTCTCTACCTGTCTTTTATTCCGGCGTCTACTTTCCTTTTCCACATCCCGCGTTATTGTTCCCCTGAAATACATTCGTTCTGTACTGCTACTGACGTTGTTCTCGCAGAATGTCCGTGCTGCGCTCGCCGTGTCACGCTCGATAAAGACTCTCGGATGCATGAACGACCGAATATCGCGAGACGTTGAATAGTGCTATGCAGAACGGAGCTTACTCCATTATTACAGAAACTCGGCAAATCGCCGGCTGGACTTGCTCGATGATAAAATGAGGATACGAATATTCGTACACCGTACGCATCGCGTTTCGTACCCAGGTAGGATTAATATGAGGAGCCAGAGTGGGCCCGGGCCCACAGCGGTAAAATTTGAGGGCCGGCAAAAACCAATAGGCGATAAACGGTGTAGCGCGGTAGCGAGCGAGCGTTGAGCGCGTGACAAACGCGAGGGAGAGAAGGTAGAGCTGGCAACAGTCTTTGTGTTGTCTTTTAAATGCCGCGATATACTATAGAGAGGACGTTGTTCGATACACCGACCAGCGAGTTCGCCGAACGCGATACGGCTTCCGCCGTATTATTGTGCCGGTTCCGTTGCGACGCGACGTGCGGCCGTGTCTCGTGCGGGATTCGCCGGGATTTACAGAGCCGATCGATTTATCAGAGCGGTTCGCCGGAAAGAAAACGACTTTGCCACCTGACAGCGGGAGATTGACAGCGCGTGCCTGTGTGCTCGGCGTGCGTGTATGTATGTACGTGACGCGATTGTGCTCACCAAGGTCAAGCCTCCAACTCGGAAATGTACGGTTTCAGTATATTTAGCAATCGTGCAATTTCTCCGAAGCGACGCGCAAGAAATCCGATGATGTACTGCACGCTTCCACGCTCGGACTTTAGAATTCTCCCACCGAAGTCGCGGTATCTTTATTGAGATGTATTGGACTGACCGGAGAGACCGTGCGGAATTTTTTAGCAAAATTCTAATGCAAAACTTTGCATCATATTAAGAATTAATGGAGAAATTGAATTTTGTTAAAAAAAAACCCGCGCTGACTTTTCGGTCAGTCCACAAATTTTCACCTCTACATTGATTCTGTACTTATTTGATCAATCTATCACACGATACCCACTTTGCCAACTAATTAGAAAATATTTCTCTGCGTTTGTAAATTTAATAAAATAAGAGATTGCTCTTTTGTTGGTGGTTTTCCCAGTCCAAATTCATTATGGATTGAACCTGCGTTTTAATACTTGGTTCTATTTTGCAGCACATACGTAACGAGTGTGGGGGTTACGAGTACACGTGTAATGAATCAAAAAAGCCACAAAATAAAAACTTGAACCGCTACAGGGACGTAGCGCCGTATGATCACACTAGGATTATACTTAAACGAGGCGTGTGCGATTATATACACGCCAATCTCATACAGGTAAATACATCGTGCGATAAATTATTTGTATATGCAGCTGGTGACAGGTGATGCAAGTGTATCGTTTATCACTAGGTGGATCGCGCTAATAGGCAATATATCCTGACGCAAGGGCCCTTACCGAATACTGTTGGTCACTTTTGGTTAATGGTTTGGGAGCAAAACACTAGAGCTGTATTGATGTTGAATAAGATAATCGAGAAGAATCAAGTGAAATGCCATCAATACTGGCCACTGGATGACTCACACGAGCCCACTATGACGTTCGAGGACGTCGGTATAAGAGTGGAGTACGTCAGTAAAACGGAATCGTCGGACTACACCACTAGGACGTTACGGTAAAGAAATGTGCACATGTGTATATTTTAATGAGTCGCATCATCTTCACCCAAGCCCAAGCCAATTAAACAAATTGGCAATCGCCCCTTGATCTCCATGCGAGCATCGAGTTATCGTTTAACGTTTCCAATGTTTTTGACTTCTATCTGCAGTATAACGGACCTGGAAAGTAACGATAGTAGAGAAATCTTACATTATCACTATACCACTTGGCCAGACTTTGGAGTACCGCAATGTCCAACGGCCTTTTTACGTTTCTTGGCAGACGTCAGGCAATCAGGAGCATTAGATCAAAATGTCGGTCCACCTGTGGTCCATTGTTCCGCAGGGATAGGAAGATCAGGCACGTTCTGCTTGGTCGACACGTGTCTAGTATTGGTAAGTGTAATGGAGCAGCTTTAGCTCTGCCTTTCTGACCCAGCCAAAGTGAAGCTGGAATTTTAACGGATCGCGTTAACCGTCGCTCGTCGCTTTTAGATCGAGGAAAACGGATTAAACGCCGTGAATGTGCGGGAGGTGTTGCTGGAAATGAGACGGTCTCGCATGGGTCTGATACAAACGCCGGAGCAGCTACGTTTCTCGTACGCCGCCATCATTGACGGAGCGAAACAATTGCCGCTCGACAGCGCGGTAATTAACTCGTAGTAGCACTCGCAGTGTGCTGTTGATTGTAAGTAATTTGCTTGAATATCAATTTTGCACTGACGCTTACGCGCTTTGTAGAATATCAGTGACGATGGAGCGACGACTCACTACGATGAGATGAATAACACGAGTAAGCCACTGGGGGAGAAAGATGATGAACCTCCACCTTTACCACCACCTAGGGGAGACTCTCTAACTCGTAGCATGATGCCAGATTTAAGCCCGGATACATCATTAGGAAACGGTATTTTCTCGTTGTGCAAGATTGTTGTTGTCCTGGTGTGAAGGGAAGGTGACCTCTTTGATTGCAGATGAATTCGGCGATCCGCCCGATAAGCCGCTACCGCAGGAACCGCCAACGAATCATGCGGACTCATTAGCGAGTTCACCGTCCGCAAATTCCATCGTGAACAACGTATGCGATCAAACTGCTGACGACGCCGCGACACCTGACGAAGTCGCAACTGATGATATCGAAAACTCTCATCAGATAAACAGTTCTTCGTCCAATTCAGACGTGTAAGTAACGTTTTTTCCTCTCTCCCTCTTAGCGACGAACGTAAGTCATCATTTAATTAAGTTCATCACAAGGCTCATTTCTGTTTTTTTTTTTTTTTTTTTCCTGAAACAGGAAAGGGGAATTACGTCGACGCAATCGGGAGAAGAACGAACGACTGGCAGCACAAGTGCGCGAGATGAAACGCCGACAGCAGGAGACGGAAGAATGGCAGAAGCTCAAGAGGTCATTATTTAAGCCCCTTACAATAGGCATAGGCATCGGAATTGGTGCGGGTATTGTGCTGTGTGCCTACCTGTACATGCGTTAGTTAGATCTACCGAGTCACGCTTAAGTCGATGTCGTCGTACGTACGTACATACGAACTGCACGCGAACTTTCCAATTGTCAGTAACGTATCGAGAGGAAGAAGGTTACTCCCGTTAACGGAATAACCTGATGATGACTGGTGTTCAGCTTGATCTTGAAACATCCTCGAGAGAATTAACGAAAGCGTTTCCGTAGCGTACGGAATCGCATCGGTGGTACAGTCCTCATCATCGGTGGTACAGTCCTCATCATCGGCGATATCGCGAACGATACTTTTTTATTGGTACTGAAACAGTAAATAAGAGAAGAGCAAGGCGACGGGAAAGCAAGAGAACATTGCTAAGGAGGAAGCCAACGTGTAGTGCGTTGTTGAAAGTATATACTGCTAAATGTTCAAGCAGTAACGGCGAGAACAGGGAGAATCGGAAATTGAGGCATCGAGGGCGAGGATAGAAAACGGATTTCGATTTGTATTTTTATATTGTGATTTATTGATTGACGAGTATCTCTAGGACGTTAGGATATATATGTTTTCTCTCCTCACAATTCTTTTGCTATCTTCGAAGTTGCTACGGTCGCGAAGCGAGCAGCTTAAATCGAAATGTGCGCTCTTACGTTTTTAACGATGAACAAAAAGGTATGTCAAAAGGCATTTAATTTTTGTAATTGTAGATCTGTTGAAAGAAATGTCTGGTTGCACTTGTATATCTATTCAAAAACCAGTTATGACGAAACTGCATGATTTCGATGGACTGCATGAATTTGACAAATATGAACCTCGAGTATCTTCTTGTTTGCGCTATAATGGCGATAGTGGAGTTTTAGATATTTTAAATATCTAAAATGAAAGTTGTGGATGTTTAAAGCTGAAAGGCCACTTTTAACATTATTGAGAATCGGTAACAAAATAGCTTGAATTTTTTATAGATCGATCAATGCTTAAATGTACATTTTTACATTGATTACATTGATTTTATAGATTAACTGATTTTGATAGTCGGTTAATGATACCGTGTTAATCAATAAGCGAGAAAAACGCTGCCGTTATGCTTTTTGACAAACTGTTTCTATATGATTTTATAGTATGCAAAATCATTAGTTTTGACGAATTGGAGCGAAAGAGAAAGATAATCATTTTTAAACCGCCTTAAATCGAATCGAGAAAAAAACATAGCTTTTTTTTATATAATATATTAGTGTTCTATAATCTCAAAGCAAATGCACGTGAGCATTATGCTATTAATTCTTCTTTAAATACAGATTTAACGTATTGGAAGTAAGCTTTATAATTTTCCTAATTTATTAAATACATATATTTCTAACATGCTGAGCCTAGAGAGACATTGTTAAAAATTTGATTCTAGTTTGCTCGCGTACATGGATTTTGTAACTACTTGCCAATTAGATTTTGCTGCTTTATGTGAGAAATACATTTTCGTAAAAAGCATATTATATTACATCCGTATTATATATTGTGACATTATATTTTAGTGTTTCAAAGATATTTTCTGTCTACTATAGTAATCTGTTTCACTTGAATTTCTTATTGGGCTATGAGTAACATATATTTTTTTTTCTCTTTATTTTACAATCTTTTCATTTTCCTGTTTTGTTACAATGGATTACGTCTTTATATTTCGTGAAGAAATTGCTTGAGAGATGTCGTGTGTGTATATATATATATATATATATATATATATATATAACGCAGTTGCTTTGATAAATTCCTGCTAGAGTCTGCTATTATTTATACGAATCCTGTTAATTTATACGGCAATAGATTATAGAATCAGTTATTTTATTCTGTAAGACATTCCTGTGTGATGTGTATGAATATTAGTCAGAAATTTCTTATATTTTGAAATAGTGTTACTTCGAGTTGTGGATGCAATCTTATAGACTAGAAAATTGATATCATGCTTATCTAAAACATTTCTTGCTATTACACATTGGAGTTTTATTTCTTTTCTATAATTAATTAAGATACTAAAAATTGCAAAATTAATTGATTTTAATAGTTTGATATCAAATCGTTAACAGTAGATGCAATCATGCTTTTGAACAGCAATACGGTATTTTCAAGAGAGATGCTAATTATTTCTATGTTACATTTTCTATGTTACATTTAAAAAAAAAATCTTTCTTTAAATCGAGTGATACTTGTGCATTTTACTTGAATATTCGCATGAAATACCGAAAGTTCGGTAGCGAAATTATCTTAGCTGTTAAAGAGAAAGGAGGAAGAAGTTAAAATGAAATCTTAGAAAAAAATGTGAAGAATTCCAGCTCATCGCCCGATAAACATACGTTACAAACTGTGTATTGGGCGTTGGATAAAGACTGAGTAATCTAATGAACTTCTAGAGAAACGAAAGAGGAGGAGGAAGGAGGTAAATGAGCGGCAAAATGACGAAAATTAAGCCCGCGTATTCTTAAGTCGAGCTTTTATATAAGTCATCTCGAGAGAAAGACTTGTCAGGACGTGTTCTAATCCAAAGACAAAATGCGAAAAGAAAAACGCGATGCACCCGACACGTCTTAGCGATGTCTCAGAAAGATGCGCGTCGTCACTGAAGCGTATTTTTTACTTTTGTATGTTATCGCCGTTGAAGCACTATCTCCCAAAATGGGATATTTCAGACACGTCGAAATCTTGTGCATATCGGCGTGCTCATCTTCGTGTTTACGCATGCGGCATAGTGCTTTGCAAGGAACTGAATAGAGAGACGTGAGAAAGAGAAGGGGATCCAAATGAGGCGGAGAATTAGCGCTCCGCGGGGAACACGATGTCGAATTTCCGACGGGACATGCAGTATTCTATTGTCAACAACACGTTTTGACTTTACACACTAATATACTATTGTTATCTAATTTTTATCGAAATATTATTTATGTAAATACAGACACTGCAGTATGCGACAATTCGACCGAAGAAAAAAAAACGACGCCAGTCTCGCGATGATCGTTATTATGTCACCGAGAGAACGACGAGATGCGGACATTGGAGATCACTTCCCCATCGTATTCATCGTATCACGCGTCTTTGATATACTCATCGTATCGGCGTCGAAATGTAATTTTGAGGATGGCACATTCGCACGGTTCCGAAATCCGCAGTTCTCACTACCGCCGTTTTATATGTGCACGAGAAAGAGCCAAATACGATCGTATATACAATATAAGCGTTCATCTCTCCCTTATTGCTGGCGATCGCGCAAAGCTTCCGGAAGTGGGATATACGAACGTTGATAAAACAGTCACAAAAGACACACGGTGCTAATTTAAAGTTCCAAAATCGACGTGCGCTCCGACGTGCATGAAGCATGCATATATATGCGTATGTATGTATGTATGTATGTGCAAAGGATAGGGGTATGCATGTATGGGAATCCGAGTGAATGCAGAGGAGCGTGAAATGAAGTAGAGCGGTCACTAATATTGGCCGTGCAGTTCCCACGTCAAGGCAGCAACCAAAACGCAAAATGCGTGCGCAATCTCGCAAAATTCATTCTCCTGGCACGAAACAACGTCTTTTACGTTCGCCACAATTTTCCGTTGTTCATTTTCTCGACTTCCGATTAGCGGAAACGATTCTTTCACGCGCGATATAATCTTCTAAAAAAAACATAAAAGGGCTTCACACGCAATCAGCATTGAGTAAGACAAACGAGAAAGAGCAGAGCCGGCGACACAGATACTTTTATACTTCTCGTGTGTGTACAATAGACGTAACATTATACAAGTGAACACAGAAACATAGCCAAGTGCCTACTCGTACAAACAAGGGGAAAGGAATGAAACCACAGCAATCGGTCAATAGCGTAACGGTAGCGATCTCTTCACCTTTTTGGAAGAGCATAGTCGCCGTGGAAGCGAGCCGTTCTTATTATCCGACAATATATAAGTAGATAATTGTCTAGTAAATCGAGATTAGATTGTTTACTCGAAATGGTACTTTCGAAGATGCTCCCACCGTGTTTGAGATAATAGAATAACGTGTTCGTCTCGCTTCGTTTAATCCTATAGGCCGCAGTTTTTATTTACCTCTTTGTGTACGAAGTACTTGTGAATATAGTCTAGTGATAATGATGTAATCAAAACTTTATCTCTTTTTACAACAGATTTACTTTTGAATAATTCTTATGTGAGAACGCAGGTCCTCGTAGATGTGCTCCTGAAATGTACTAAGAAAGGCCGTTTCAAAGTGATCAATCTACTATAGTCTTCAGATTGCCGAGCGATCGTGCACCAGGGTAACGATGCGAATGTGAACGATTTTTCGAGCTTATTATTTCGAGAGGAAATCGATCTCGTGATCTCTAACGACCTTCGTTCCGCGGGAAAAAAATCTTGGCTGATGACCGCAGAAAAACTGCTATCTCCAATTGAAAGCAATATACGCACTAGATTATAGTGTAATATCAAACGTTACGATTCGATCGATGCGCTTGGCAGCCGGACTAACGATAATAGTAGGAATCGAGTGTACGTATTAAGCAGATGTAAGAATGGTGAATGGTGGGGAAAAATCGAAAGATCCTTGATTCTTGGAAGCGCACTAGCTGAAACGTACATTTTATACGCTGATCATAGAGTCCTTTAGTCTACATAGTACATCTTTTATAAATAATGGGGCCTTTTTACAGTTACTGATGATGATTGTCGATCATCGACACGCGAAAAAACGCGAACTTACCTCGAGACGAAAAATAGGTAATTGAACGTGCTTCAAAGGATTAAGGCAAAGTGAGAGAAGATGTGAAATGTGAAAAAACTACCTGCGCTTACTCAGTTAATCGACAGTTAATTAAAATTAGAAATTCTTGCAAAACGAATAAGAGATTGCTTACAGAATTTCAGAAAGTTTTACAAAAGATTATAAGGCTGATTAAAAGGACTAAATTTTCCATATTTCAAGGAACATAGTCGCGATATATTACATATAAAAAAAAACACTTTTATATTTATGTGTCTAAGCAATAACTGTCGATTAAACGCGCAACGTCAGCGAGAATAATAATATTTCTCCCTAATCCATTCTGCATCCTGCAGCTCGAACTATAGTTAATTACATTTATATCGTTGTAGGACTATAGCATTGAATGGTATTTTAATGTATAGAAAACTGAATGCGGAGAGAAAACGGAAATCGTGGAAGCGTGTGTGAAAGAAACCATCGGACAAAGATGAAAGGATAAGTGAAGGAAGGAGCGAAACGGTTTCGCAATGACAAAAGCAGATTGCCGAAAGGTCCTATCAACTATAAAAATTTTCCCACGATAATATAAGCATATTGTATATCTTTCGAAATTCAAATATGATAGCCAATTTTTTCGGAAGTTTTCTCAAATGGCTCTCTATCGTCGTTTCGCTCCTTCGCTCGAGTTTCACGAGAGAAGACGAGTTGCACGAATAAACACTGGACGGCATGGCATGAAAGACGCGCAATTAAATGTTGCGGGAGTAACGGCAAGGACCGGCAAGCATCGCGAATGTACGCACGTGTATCAGGCCGATTCGTTCGAAATGGTCTCCTGCGAGGAATGCTCTCGTCGTAAAGGCGAGATTTGGATATTTTACTCAACCGGAAATAGCACTGTGAGAGTAGACCTCTTTCACATCGTAGATTTTATATTCTAATTTCGATTACGACCCGACGAGATACGCGATTCTCACGATTGTGCATCTCTCACCGTGAACTTATTTTTGCAAAATACATTTCTGTGGACAGTTCGGATTCATGTAATTGTGGATTCAGGTAATACAGACGTTTTTTTACGAAGTTGCGGCGTAACTGTAGTAGATCCCAGACAATCACGAAAAGCCATTTCAAATTAATTAACCTGATATACTCTTTTTTTATTTGTATTCCTATGTAGAGAGAGAGAAAGAGAGAGAAAGAAAGATAGGTTTTATAAAAATTTGATAAAGATTAATACAGTGAACTATTAGTTACTCTATCAGTTAGATTGGGAAGGAATTCTGTTTCATATTTTTCCATTCTTGGCTCTCGTAATGTTCTGTCATCCATTTGGAAAAATTTAATGCGTATCAGAAGTATCTTAAAATATGAATTACTCATCGATGAAGATGAGCACATATTTCGCATTAACATTTCATTCGTAGATCTTTTTAGATCAAATTTTTCTTTATATGAAACACATTAAAGAGAGATTGATTCTTTTGTTGCAATAATAATAGTTATATTAGAGAGAGTAATTTTTTTATTGAATATTTTTAATATGACTACCCTGAAAATTAATCGTGAGTTACCTTCTTGAGAATATACGAGTTACTAATAGCTGACGATAGTAGTACATCTGTGTTGAAAACTACCTTAGAGTAAATTGGGTCGTTTATTCCGAAAATTGTATAATTATAATAATATGTAATAATTTCACTAAAATCATATCTTAAAGTCTCGATTTTCAAAATAAACGGCTTAATTCATGATCTCAATCCCATATTATTTCGAATAGAGAATCGCCTTACGTTTACAAGTGACATGAATCGTGCAACCCTTTCTCTCTCTCTTTCTCTTTCCATCTTTGCATCAATATTGCTGTTTAGGGTAATTTATTTCAGCCTTACCGTTTATCACTTCGTACTTAGTTTTTTTCATTCAGCCAAGGAGCACGGAAAGATCCTTATCTGATGATTTCTTTCAGATCAAAAAGCGAAACTACCGAAAGCGGCGAATCTGTGCACGAGGAGGCCGAGTCCACGATCTAAATCGAAAGAAACAAAAAAAAGAAAGAGAACCGCCGCGTAATCATCCTCCGCAATAATACTTCGTTTTGTGCCTTGTCAGATTTTACATGGAACCACAACGGATAGGAATCCGTTTCACTAGAAAAATGAAAATACTTGACAAACAAATAAATCGCAATGATTGCTATACAGAGGAACAACACGATGTACCTATGTGTATATTTGCTCTCGCGATTTCTCGATTTCCAGATTAAATTGACGGGGCGATTCTCTCACGATTTTTCATCCTTTCCTGATCGTTCCTGGCTATCTTGTGGACCGGAAACTTCTCTGGAAACAAAGAAGACCATACATTTTCAATTGACAATAATCCGTTTTCTTCTGCTTTTTAATTGTCCTGCGTGTTATTTTACTTATACTTCAATGCATTGTAAAAGAGAAACTTTTAAGATAGTAATGCACGAAAATTAGAGGAAAAATGTATTTATAAAATTCAATACAATTTGTTTTTTAAACGAATCTAACATTTAATTATGATATCAGTTTACTAAGAATAGGAAAATTATTGAAATTTAAGTCTTTTTCTACATTATCATTCCATCAAGGGGCCAAGTTGTATTTTTTAATATACGTTAACAAATTGGATCTTCTTTATATAATGAATTATTGTGCAGCATTGCGAAAAACAACATATTTTGCATAGTGATGTAACAATGTGTAACATCGCGACGCTCTAAAAACGGCTCTCTCTTATGTCATGCACCACGTGAAGCTCTAACAACTTGGATAATGAGATATTTCGCAAAAGGTTGCACATATCCTGTAGACTATTAAAAATAAACAAATTATAAAATTTTTTGTTGTGTTATTTTGATCAAACAAGGATTGGCTGATAAAACACGAAATCTTCCATATTATAAACATCGAAGAGCTTCTCTTTAAATTTGTTATTCTTCCTAAAATCGCAAAAATTCTTGAAATTATATTGTAACAACAAATTGAGAAAAATGTGAAAAACGAAATATGCAATATTTAAATATTTTTTATTTAAAGCAAGGAAAAGCAAAATTAGATTACGTAAATAGAATTTGGAGGAAAATTGGTGAATATATCTACTTGAAGAGCTATATGCAGAATGTATCCAGAAGAGTACAAAACTACGTATATTCCACGTACAGAAAGTGCCATGAAATTCTAAAAAATCGAAGAAGAAGAAAATCTTTCAGATCTCGTTTGATCAGTCTGTATCTGTGCGATAGTTTGGAAAGAGGAATGCTAAACCCACGTGCGGGCACGCGCGTGCAAACCGGTGTATATATATTAAATTAACAATATTTTAGGCGTTGACACAAACATCGAGGGAGACGTATCTCCCCTTGTGGCCATGGTTAACACCTGCAAGATCGACGTAAAACAAGAAGCAACGTAGTACCACCCAGGATAGATTGGCATGTGTCACGTTGGTTTGCCAGGTCAGTTATCACCCGTCGTAGAACGTCACTGTTTAATTAGCGTGCTCTGGTTTGACGTCATTGTTTCATATAAATACCGAATGCTCGATCTCAGTCACCATAAACTCGCGAGAACGCTTCCTTGCTGTGCTATAATATTGTACTTGGAGAGGCGCTTTACGTCGAGATTCGCCGTTACGCAGTTACCGTGTTTTGAGGGTGAAGAAGTGATCGTTATTTTCCTGCAGGGGATTCTTGACTACACTCGATACTTGCAAATATAAAATAGTAAGTATTACGACTTTAACTGTGTTAATCGCATATTTTGTTGGTTGTTAAGAAAAAGAATCAGGAAGAATCGTGTTTTCCTGATTTTATATTTACAATGTTTAAATATATTTTCTATAAATTTAGAGTATCTAAGTTTCGTTTCAAAGCTCTCTTACTGCATTACAATCAATGCACGAATTTATTCTTTAAAAATATAAAATACTCTTGTAAATCTTTAAAATCAATTCATTAAAACTTGATTGAATTTATTTTTCTTTATTTTCTTTATTTTTCCTTAGATGGCTGCCAAATTCATTATCTTCGCGTTGCTGTTCATCACCTGTTCTTACGCATCGCCCCTCAGAATGGCGACCATGTACGGTTCTCCGTTGATTGTCGTGCCAATCTTGGTGCAGGAGCTTGAGGAGCCTTTGATTCAAATCGACGACGAGCCAATGTACGATTTGCACGACAATTCTGAGGTGGCAGATGAGACTACGACTTCCTTCGGTGTCGTAAAACGCAGCGCTGAGGAAACGGCCGACGACGACCTGGAAACGGCAGCTGGTACTAATGTTATGCGTCCTTTGTTCGTCTATCGGCAGCAGGTCGCGTATCGACAACGTGTCAGAGACGCAATTCGACGGGGAAGACGAATATAAACGAGGAAGAAGGAATTTCTTGATTGGAGAACTTGGCAATCAAGCGAATTGCAATAATTATCTCATTTCGGTATTATCGCGAAGGTAATACATTCGAGATATTTGGAGCCCTCGATACAAAGGCCTGAAGGTCTTCAAAATCCTATAGGATTGAAGAAGAATCGGGCCTGTAATGGGAAATTATCCTATAAAATTTAATAAAGATGGACGGAGATTAGAAAAAGCAAATATCAAAGGAAAATGAAGATCGACTTGGATAATTCGATGGAACAAACAACGAAGGCAGCGTCTGTTTTAAAAATAGCAAGTTAAAATCATATGAGGATAATATGAAGACGAGGTGATGGGAAGAAATGCTGATGATTTTGAAACAGCGATAACTTCTTCAATAACCGTCTTTCAATCATTTTAATCTAATAATTATGATCAACGAATGACTGTCTGATAGGCGATAATAAGTCTGATGAAGTCTTTCCTTTGCCTGTTTTCAATTATTAACTCCAGAATTGCAAATTTCTTTTCAAATCAAGAATGTAAAAAGATAAAAATTCAAACTTACGGACGGTGAAGCGGAAGATTCGCACCAGAGTGAAAATTTCGGGTGCAAATAAGGCTATTCTCTTGTTGACGGGTTTGACGGAGCGCCCCGAAAATGAAAAAAAAATATATATACATTGGAGAGAAGGGAAAAAGCGACAGAAAAATACAGTACCATACAACGGAAGAAAGAAGCTTTCGTGGCGAGAAGCGAATGAACTTTGGGACGAGATATTGAACTCGTTAGTAAATTATGCTAAAAGGTTGTGGACCTCGTTATTTCGACGGATATTAACGACGGATAATGATGCGAATTAAGCGTGTAGACTAAACTCGCTGATACAGCGAAGATTTTCTTTTTAAAGAATGAACAATAAGAACAACCAGAGAAACGCTTAATCCTACGATCATGCGTAATCTCTTGTAAGCTATAAATTTAAGTTAGATAAGAAATAAAGTCTATGTAATTAATGATTAACTACTTAAATAAAGCGCGCGGCACTTTTTCACAATTTGTATAATTAAATAGCGATAAGTTATCTCTTATTTGTATACAAATCGATTATTAAGTAATACATAATATTAACGAAAGCTGCCTACCAAAGCTGCATTACAAAATTGCACGAGCAATCAGATTAATTATATGTATGTGATACGCGAATGTATAATAGAAATGATGAGAATATAATATAATATCTTTGACGAATCTTTGTTACCTCTACAGATATGTGTACATAAAGTTTTATAAATAAATATACATTATAACATCAATTATAATTGTTAACGTTTGTTTCCTATTTAATAAAATTAACATAATGCACAAACGTTACACTCAACATGAAGATTAACATAATATTAACATAATTTAAGATAACAGACACATTATATTCATATAATTGTTTATTTCTTATTATAATATCTATTATTGATGCAATATAAATGTTCATACTTGAATAAGGAAAATCATAAATAGAAATAATTAAATTCATACAGTAACAAAATTATTTAATTTAAAAAATACGGTTTGTAAAGTATTATTATACAAGCATCAGTTATTGCAAAACATTTTTTTTAGTTGCAAGGGAAAATGATTTCAAAAAACACCTTAGAATTTTTTGAGAAAAGCAATCTTTTTAATCTTGAAAAATTATTATTTTAATTACAAGTTTAAATTTGAAAATAATTTATTTACATTTCTTGAGTGTTACTTCCTTCTAACAGAAAGTTTTATTATTCTGGCTACTTTTTCTCACTTATGTAAATTCGAAAATGAGAATCTAAGTTTTAAAGAAATATATAATCTCTCTTCCAGAGTTATTTTCCCGGAAACACGGGATATCTCAAGTAGTTACGATAATGCTCCCTCCTGTCGTTCACTCGATACCTTTGATTTGTAGGCTGTCCCCGATACCAATAAGGATACTGACGTCTATCTTCGGCTACTCCGAGATCATCCTCGAGGTCTGAACCTCGTTGCGACAAATCGATACTCTCGACATTGCCGGAAGTGTCCTCGTGTGTCGGATAATCCGCATTGCGCTTTTCAGCCTGGCGAACCAGGCGTATTAAAGCAGGATCCAGTAAAATATCGTGCGACGACAAATTTACTGCTTTCTGTTGATGTTCCAATTGAAACGGATCGTCCTTTCTATCGCCAATATATTTTGAATGCTGCGTCTCGATACTCTTGGAATCGAACGAGGCTGTCGATGCGTTTGATACCTTGTTAGAATGCGATGGATCCTTCACGGCGCGTTCTCCAATCTGGGTCACGCCTTTCAAGAGGTTCGTATTTGAAGGGCACTCGGAATTGTTCTTCGCGTCCTCCAATTTCGATGGACTTATATGATGATTCTCGGCATCCTTCGTATCGTGTGCATCGCCCGTCGAAGCGTCAATCGTCGTTGAACTTACAAGTATTGATCCTGCCAGGATCGCGAAGCAGAGGCCGAAGAGATTGCCGAGGTGTTTCATCCTGTCCACGAATTTTCCATATAATGCAAGAATAGGAATTCCCAAATGTCGACTAGCAGCTCAGGAAGTCGAAGCGAGTCTTTTATAGCTTGTTATCCCTGTACATCGCTAAGCTGCACGCTAAACATTACCAGTCTCGGTAGGTACACGCGCTAATGATAAGTAAAATATTTCTTTCTGGTCAGCCAAACGGCAGTCGTGATATTCTGCGTAGAATGTTACTTGTGACTATGACAGAACATGATACATCATTTTATTATAAATGAAAAAATAAAACTATAATATTATGAAACATATTGACTTATTAATGTAATCTATCTATCTATATATATATATATATATATATATATATATATATAGATAATTCTAAAACTGGATTGTAATTTTAATAATTCTAATTTTAATAATTCTAAAACTGGATTGTAATTTTATATTTTTACAAGTTTTGTATAAAATACTACTTTACTTTAATTTTTTGTTATAATTATCTTATATTTTGACGATAACAATGAATAAAAAATATTGCAAATTGAATTATATGAAAATAAATTTTACTGTTTTCAAATATGAATTTCTTATATTCTAAAAGTAAAACGATTGAATAATATTGTATATAAAATATCAAGCAAAAAAAAGAAATTTTATCTTATCTATTATTCTTATCTATTTATCTTATTATTATATTCAAATCTTTCAAAATAAAAGCATATTAATGATCATCAGTTTAATAAAAACGTTCTGTAATATATTTTATATATTATATGCATATGCATATATATATATATATATAAGCCAATATTGCATATAATATATAAAATATATTACAGAACGTTTTTATTAAACTGATGATCATTAATATGCTTTTCCCATTTTTATCTTAAATAATAATTAAATTGTTAATCTATTAGTTAATTAATAATGAATTTTAAAGTTACATTTTTCTCTTGTGTATAAAAGTTAGATTTATTACTGATGTTACTTTTATTTTGAAAGATTTGAATATAATAATAAGATAAATAGATAAGAATAATAGATAAGATAAAATTTCTTTTTTTTGCTTGATATTTTATATACAATATTATTCAATCGTTTTACTTTTAGAATATAAGAAATTCATATTTGAAAACAGTAAAATTTATTTTCATATAATTCAATTTGCAATATTTTTTATTCATTGTTATCGTCAAAATATAAGATAATTATAACAAAAAATTAAAGTAAAGTAGTATTTTATACAAAACTTGTAAAAATATAAAATTACAATCCAGTTTTAGAATTATTCGGTACATGATCGATCAAAGATTCGCATGATACAGCACCCGACGAAGCTAAAGTGTATCAGTTTACCGCAAGGTTGATACTCACGTTTATTAGCAAAGCGGCGATAATTCTGTCAGCACGTCGTATAAAGCCTGTACGTCCGTTATACCTTGACAGAGCTGGAAAATCTTTGGCGAAGCAGTCTCGTTGAAGACAGGAAGAATATCGCATAGTTTCAGCATCGCGATGAAAATTGATCTACCGGTATGTTCTTATACCAATAGTGTATTATAGCGTTTGAAAAGTTCAATTATCACTTAGCAATTAACACGAAGTAAAAATACAATGAATATACATATACATATATTACACTTTGCACGCGAGTAATCAAGACAAACAGACAGATTTTCGTTTTAAATGATGATTCATCGTTGAAGTTGCAGGAAATTGATTAAAACAAAATAACTTAACAATAGTTTTAAATTAATATATAAATATAAATATGCATATATATAATGAATGACTTTATTTTCGCATCTAAGAATAAATTAATGTAATATATATTAACATTTTTTAATACTTTACATTAAATATTCGGATAATTATGGATGATTAAAATTATATTACAAAATCGAAGTCTAATTATGTTGAATAATTCCGAACTATTTAAAGAATGTCATTTACTGATCGGGATTATCTAAATTGTCTGTTTAAAAAATTAAAATTTACTACATTTTACAGTTGAAAGTAATTATGTTGCCCGTGATTCTTCTGCTGTTTGCGGGAACACTACGTGCGAAGCCCATAGATTACGAGGATGTGGAAAATCTGTTGCCAACGGAACCTCAGACCACGAATGACACGTTGGCCGTTATCGTACAAGATCCGGTGGTACAAGACGCTGTGCAAAACGCTGTCGGCAATGGATCGTTGCAGGGCTTAGTGGTGAAGAAAAAGGTTCTTATTATGCCTGCCACAGAGCCCACCAAGGTTTGCACGCCGGCTTATATTTAATCATATTGCTTGTATTTGTACCACTTGGAAACATTAATGCAACGTTTCCGAACATCTCTTCTTTAAAGAAGAAGACAAGGTGCTTGAAAATGCAAGCAAATATTATTGCCATCGTTAGCGATACTGGTTAATCAACAGAGCGTTTATGACTGTTAGCATTTATTACATCACTTCAATGCGTGATTAATCATTTATATAACAGCACTTTGGAAATATCAATTAACTATCAAAAAGATTATATAATTTTACGACTATTTTAGTTCCGTTGCATATTGTTGCGCAAATGAGTTTTTGATGCGATAATTCTTTTCTAGTGGAGAATAAAGGAAATTCGGTTACGTCATTTTCTTGGAAGGGTGATAATGATGTTATTTCCTTTAAGGTGGTGTCACAACGCGAGCAAGTCCTCGTCGTTCCGGTGACGCACTTGGAAGATGTGCGAAAGAACATCACAGAAAGTGCGACTGCGGAAGACAACGTAGGCGACCTAGTAGTCCTTCCGGAAGTACAATCTTTCGTCAGGGACAATGAAGATGCATACGCAAGTTTGGCAAACTATGAAGGAGCGTTAACTGACTCGTCGCAGCATGATGACTTCTACGAGATGCTAACCGAGATTCCAAAGATCACGCGGAAGCCAACATTTCCCGTCGATAATGCGCCGCAGGAAATTCCATACCTCCTGCCAAATCCGACCCAGGAAGAACTTCCGGCGCATCCATCAATATCGGTACCGATCATAGCGTTCCTCGATCCTTCGAGAATCTCCGACGACAAAATTAACGCGCCGATCGCAGCAGCATTACCAAGACGAGATGGCACTCCGAACCAATTGGATCTATCGAAGAACGAACGCAACCAAATTCAACGGGACGTTCAAGATTATATCGATGGAGACTCGTGGGGTGTGGATCTCGACAATTGGCGACGCGCTTCGCCTCCTTCGGAGGTAAATCGAGTGACCAGTACTTCTTAAGGCGATCTTCTTTCTACAAGGTGCTCTTTATTTTTCTAGAAGATCTAGAATTTCGCAATTCTAGTTAATCGATAAATGAATAATGATAAACCCCATAAAAATGTGATAACTAGTAACTTTTACTTCTTCTTCCTTAACTGCTTAACTAAATATATATAAGAAGCGTTATATTTTATATTATATATTATATATAAAATATAATTTATAATAAAATTATTTTTACAGATAGAAGCATCATCTTTGCTGTTTGAACCGACTACGATGGAAACTCAGTATATGAGCGGCATTAGTTCTGAAAACTCGCTACCTCTCGTAATGCCTTATAGCGATATTGTGACACCGCTCTTTTGGACGGCGGACGCGAATGATGATTATCCTAAAAATCCACATGATATGAACGTCGCCGCGGACATCGTCTTCAGACCACTCTTCAGATATCGACAGGAAGCCCAGCAAAGATCTTATAGAAGATCGGCATATCGAAGATACAATTCTTATCCGAGACGCAATTACCGCTACAGATCGCGATATTCGAATGATTATTATTACTAGAGTGTTGATGATAGCAAATATCTTCATTACTGAAAAACTTGAATATTAATTTGCATATTATTTCTTATTATAAATAAGTCTTCTCTTTCTTATGGTATTAATAATTAAGCATTAAATAATAAACGCACATAATACATGAAGTTGTTATATAATATTTATTGTTTATGTCCAGTTTGAGATCTTCAGCTTAATTTTATTAAGTGCATGAGATTTAAAGAGAAGATTGTGTTTTGCTGTTATTTAAACTTATAAACTAATTATTAATAATATATTAATTAGTATAAAATATATTATGTATACTTTCTCTCTCTCTCACACACACACATACACACTTAAATATTTTAATTGAAATACAAGAAAAATTGAGAAATTATTCATTCTAATAATATGTATTTATGCTGTGCTTTTTCATCTTGCTTTTTTATTTGTCCTTTTAATCATTTCTGCAATGATGCAACATCAAGATGCACTTTGATATATTGCCTATAATTATTGATCTTAATTGGCTCTTTATCAATTCTGCGTCATGGTCAGAGTTGACAGCCTTATTGAAAAATATGTTATGTATTATAATATGTACGTAGATATGAACGTAGATCGCTTGGCAGTAAAAAGTATATGTTAAATAGAACAAATTTACCGCTAGAAACGGACAATAGAAAATGTAGGATCAATTTAGCTTTTGCTGGATCGTACTTCGAGATATGTGGAGATTATTTGTCACACAAACATATCTTGTACACACAAAAATAGCATCTAAATGTGTTATGTATAAAATATATTAGTATAAAATATAGGTGGAATGTGAAAGGAATTTATTTGCCATAGAATACTCTAACTGTTCTCAAAAATATATAAATTCACGATACTTCCGAAAGTAGTACACTCGATACAAAGTGTGATATGCACATTTTTAATTCTTAAATCTGATTGTTATTAGCTAAAATGCTAATTTATATTAATCACATCACTTTATATTATTGATCAATTCGCATTATAATTATCAACAAATAATTCTTCTTCTTCCTGATCCTTAAATAATGTTTCGTAAAATCAAGTATAATTATTAATTAATTACGTAACTTTAGGACAAAGCAAGGCGTTGCTGTATAAAAGGTAATAACAGCAAATTATTATTAGATATCTGAATTTCTCCTGTATAATAACATCTACTCTATAATAATTAATTAGGATCGATTACAATGGTTCTATTTAATGTTAAGCTAGAATATGTCGCTGTCTAAGTAATGCTTAACGTTTCTCGAGCAGTCAATTTGACACTGAACGCTAAACGGGAGCAAACGTAACGTGTTTCAAAGATACTTGATGCGCAAAGCAGTAAGTTCCTAATCATTAAACGACAATAAAATTAGAAACGTCAGTCGAGCGAGTTTGCTTGTTTTCGTTAGACGAATCGTTCGATGAACGATCATTGGCGTGCTTACTAAGAATACGGCGGCAGAAATTATTGCAATCCGTAGTAAACGTGTCATCACTAATGTCCCCGAGGAGAACAGTTAGTCACTGGCTCTTCCATCGATTCATTCATGGCGACGTAAGACAGCGGTTGTCTAACTTTTCACGACGCTCCGAGCTCCCAGAACTCCCGTGATTTGTGTCATGAATGCGTCCCTTGCGAACAGTTCAAGACATAATGTCTATGATAAGGTTCGAAAGTGAACCAGAAAATGCAAATATTAAGACAAAAGTTTGAGATATAATGACTATGATAAAAGTTCAAACATAAATCAAAATCTTCTTCTGAGCAAATGCAAATTCAGAAAAGCATAAGGAGATTAGGGACATCTGATTGTACTTTTGCTTTAAACAAAAATGTAAAGAAATCAAATAAACACGAAGATGTTTCTTCATGTCTTCAATAAATAAGTTTTGAAATACGTTAAATTCTTTGTTTTTGGAAATATAAAGAATTATAACTTTTGCTAGCATGTCTTTCATAGTTCTCTCAGAGTGTATTGCTAAATGAGAGACACTGCCACAATTCAGCGAGATTAGAAGAGTGAGAAAGCCGCTTGCATGTGTAACACGTGTAAGCAGTGCGTGCAAATGTTTAGCGATCAGTGAATAGGCGTTTAGCACCTGCACAATTCACTGTCAACCAGAAGCAAGAACGGAAATGTTAATTATTCCCGGTTTATGTTAAGGTCAGAGATAATTACGGTATCTGTATCATTACAAATGGAATTCCTATAAGAATTAATATAAGAGTTTAATATAATTAAATATATATTTAATTTACAAATTGGGATATACAATTAATGATTAAATTAGCAACGTTGCGAAGACTAAATTTAGATACAAGAAAAATTACAAATTTACTAATTACAATATTATAAAAACTTCTAAAGAACTATAAATATAAATAAATAAAAATAATAATATAAATATTAATACTTTGAGTACTAAATTAAAAATATCATTGTTAAAAATGTTGTTGAATAAATCAACAACTATCAGCGCTTATTATTTTTTCTGCTCGTAATTAATACTAGAAATTGATTTTATGTTATTAATATCACATTGTGTACGTAACACAATGGCTGCAATGTTCTTAGATCACCATTTCGTAGAACAAGGAGCAGCCGAAAATTTGTTACCCACGATGCCCTTTTTTCCTTTTAAGTGCTTTCACTCGAATCCAGCTTAGATTACAAAAAGAGAAGGGCAGTGTTTTGAGCCTTTTTCGTTCACAAAGATTCGTTTACAAAGATGACTCACAACAATCCGGCGGCGGATCTTTACCGAGAAGAAGACGGCTCTCGCTCTACAACGAATCTGCATATATCGCAAACTGCCATGTGAGAGCAGTTTTAATTGCGTTACTCAGGATCGCAGCCGGTTTACGTATATAACCGATGCGCGGTCGATGTTTTCCCTCAAACGCCTCTTAAGAGTCCGAGCAGGAGCTGGGGAGCGAGTGCAACCAGGATATCTGCGACAAGAGGAAAAGAAAGTTCACAATGAGATCGCTACTGACAGTAAGAATGCTATAGTTCTTGTATTAATCCGACTAATCTCTTTTTTTATTAGACAGCTATCTTATTAAAAAATATCTTCTTAATCCTTACTCTATAATATTTTTGATTGGATGTTGTTCAAATGTTGTACAGTTTTATAGTTTAAATATGTTATAAATTATTATCATGCTATTCGTTTAATCTTTCACAATTAATTTAATACATTTTAATTTAACACGAACTAATGTGTCGAAAAACAGAAGTGATTCACGAATGAAAGAACAAAACTAATGTTATAAAAGCTATTATTATGAAATTATTATCGCCTCAAAATTACTATTATCTGATTTCGTTTTTGAAAATACAGTAAACTTGTGCACAATTATCCTTTTGATTCAACAAATAATAATCGAATAAACTGTGAATAAAATAAAATAACATTTGATATGAATACTTTTAATATAATTTTTTAATAATATTATTTTATAAATTGTATTTTATTAAGTACTTTTTTGAAATTGGTTTTTGTAAGTACTTTATTAATTATATGCTCTCTTTTTCTTTTATTATTAATAATACGTCGCTTTGTCATATTTTTTATTAAAATATAATTTTTATTTTCCGTTTTTGTGGTTAATGTAACCTAACCATTTTTTTATTTGTTTTTGCTAGACGATTTCTTGAATTGTGAGCAGTTTATAGTTAAGAAATAGTATTGTGCTCGTGTAAATATCAGAAAAGTATTTTATTATCTCCGTTGCTGCAAAGCAGGCACTGAAACATTGAACAAAAAGAAAAACTATCAATTTCGTTAAATGATTTCCCGTGAGATCGCGGAAGCAACCTTTTTCTCGATTAAGTAGATGTCATTGAAGTGAATAGGAAATGCGTAATCTTCCGTGTTTTTACTTTAAGGCATGATTGAAATTATCGCGGCAAACCGCAAAAGAAAGATATCATTTGTTTCGTGATATAACTTAAATGCTAACTTTTTTTAAAACATTTAAAATTAATATTTTAATACATTAATTTTAATATTTTATAACATCAATATTTTTAATCTTTTAATGTTTTATAACATTAATCTTTTCGGTCTATTCTCTTTCACACATCCCAAATATTAGAATATTTTATTTAAATTTTATTTTTATTTTTATTAAATTATACGGCAATTTTTATTTAAAGATTAAAGCAATGTCGGGGATTATAATGTTTTCGTAAATAGTTTCGTAAATATAGTTTTAATTACGTTACTTTGTTATTAATTATTACTTTGATATTAATTACGGTTACTTTGATATTAATAAATTTTCATGTATTTTGCAGTTACTTTTCGCGATCGTTTTGCTGAGTTTGAGCGCTACGCAAGTTCAAACAAAAAACATCGTATCAAGCTCTACCGCTCGAATAACTGATGAAACTGAATTTGCGCGATCGCGCAAATTCTTGGATAATGAGAAACATATCAAGCGAGTACAGATCCGCAATCAAGCTGGATTAGATGGTAAAGTGCAAAGGATCCGTTTGAGCCGTGACTTTGAAGAGAATAAACCGGGCATTCACGCATATGGTTTGCCGAAAAAACGTTTACCCAATAACGGTGTCATTGAAAGAGTTTACGTGGAAGGAGGCCACATCGATGATGTTTCAAGAAGTAGCCGACTGGTAAATATTATCATCAATTAGTATAATTAGTATCTGAAGTGGTTGAATTTGCATGATATAATTCGAATGTTTCAGTTTTGTGTCTTAATACGTTTGTTACTATGCATTACATATGTGTGACATACTGATTTATGTGGGAGACCAGTGTGTCCCCATGCATGAGAACGATCTTTTTTAATTTTATTTCCAATCAAGAAAAAATCTTTTTTAATTTTATTCCAAGAAAAAATCTATTTTATCAATATCAAAAATAAAAAAATAAAAATGTGAGATAGATGTGATAAATGATTTTCCAGTCACAACCATGGTAGCGAACGTGTTAAACGCTAAAACAAAATGCCGACCTTATTTTATTGTACAAAAGAACTCGTTTCCGAGTTTAATATAACAATGAATGTATTTCTTACAGGTGGAAGCCTATGGAATGCCAAAGGATGACATAAATACTAACGGTTTTATCGAAAGGCTGTCATCGCCGAGCGCAGATGATCGCCAATCCGAAAAGCTGGACTCACAAAACGAGAACGTCAGAGTAAGAAGATCTATTCGCGAGGGATCCGATAATAAAATCGAAGACAAGATCTCCAGCGAGGCGGAAGACATGGTAGCGCAAGATGCGAAAGTCTTCAGGCCGCTTTTCGTCTACAGGCAACAAGTGGCTGCCAGAGAAAGGCGGAATCACGCGAGAAACGTGGTACACAGGAATCATCGACACGCGGCTCATCAACCTTGCTATCACCGGCAGTATTGATTTTATTGAGCAGAATACGCGCAAGCATCGCATTTATTATCTTGTGAAAGCTAAGTTAGACGCTTGCTAGATTCTCCAGATAACGCAATCGTGTAAAGGACGTTGTGGCAATATCCGAAGGACAATCAGTTTCTTCATTTCTTAAGACAATCCTACACGTGCTTTGTTGAACGTTTGCGTTGCTTGAATCTTTTTTTTTAAGATGAGAAAGTGAATAATATGGAGAATTAGTCAGATTGCAGACAACGTAGAATAATTTGATCAATGATGCAAAGCTTTTTATTAAGTCTGTAAAATAATTCGATGCTTCCTTTTGAAGAAATTGAGCCTTTACTTTCTTTTTCTCTAGAGGGAATTCAACTGTCGGATAGGTAGAGAAAAGTATTAGAAAATGATATTTCGAATATTTCGAAGATTGACATTTATTTTTTTTGTAATCTTGAGGTTTTTTGTATTCTTGAGGTGGCAATTATAATATTGAAATAAGACTATAATATAGTTGACTTTGCGTTGATCATTATTGATTACACTTGAATAATTGATTATTCAGTTGTAATAACATTAAGAAATATTAATATTATGAAATATTAATATTAATGTGTTACGATGTCTATACATAGATTAATATGCTGGATATTATTAGATTTGTAGTTAAAGCGTACAAATATTGAAATCTACTGTTGTGTGTGATAAATCTTACAATTAACATTTTGCATTTCTGCATTAAGCTAAGACTATAATTTTGCTTTTTTATACTCCAATGCCTAAAAGTATTATTAAAAACTTTGTACTAACTTTATTGTTAGATGTATAGCATTATTCTAACTTGTTAGATTATTTCTTTCATTCTGAATAAAACCGCATATAAAAATTTTTGCATCATGTATTTTTAGCGCGTTACTAAATAAATAAGTTCTTGATCCGATGTAAGTATTAATTCATTTTTACATATCTGAATATTTTTTTAATATACTGATCTAAAAATTTATTATCGGCTGAATAATAATTAGAATAAGGATAAAATAGATTATACTTTTATGAGAAAGTTCATTAGTTTCCAAACAAATACTATTGAAGGAAACTATAAATTCTGAAACAATCTAGCTATTTAAGCTTGTGTATGAATTATTTGATAGTTCAATAGAGAATAAATTGCTTTATAATAGACAGCAAATTGCAGTATTATCTCTATATGATAAAAAAATCGCTTTATGTTTAAATTTTCAAATTTATTTTGTTAGAAAAATATAGAATCGCTGTCACATGTTTTAAATGTTTTAATCGTGTCTAATTTCTCGAATATTAATTGACAATAGGTTAAAAAGAGGCTAGAATCCAATAACGCAATATGTTGTAAACTACAATATTATGATTTTAAGAACACATTGAACACAAAAATTTGGAGTATAAGATAATTCATATTCAACTTTTGTACTTTTAGAACTCAACAATCGCGTAAGTGAAATGTTTTAACAATTTGTTCAGTTTTAGTTTCTTTATTTAATTATTGATGTAACAAATTACTCTTTCATGTTTTCTGTATTTATGTAAAATCTGCATTCGCAAGTCCAATCTATTTTCGATATTAAATCTTACGTAAGCGTTCATTCCTATATAATAATTCATGTAAATAATTTATATGTTATCTATAGTTATCATATTTATGTTCTGTAATGTAATAGCATGCATAAAAAAGTATGGAGTATATCTGAAGTAAACAAAATCGTTTCTTTAATTGTCATACATGTACTCGACTTATTATTGTCTCTTGTATTACTGCCATTTGTGATTTGGAAATGGATTTCTGAAAGAGATTACATAAAATCATTGCTAAAAGTAATCTTTGAGGTAAAATATAATATTTACAAATAAGATTAGCATCAAAAATATAAAAAATTAAGATATTTTGTAATACCTCATATTTTTATCTACCTCATCACTTATTTAGATATTATATATCTTCCTCTCGTATCTACTATATTTACATAATTAATTTAAAATTAATTATTTTTTTGCAGATCGCATTAGAGTTAATTATGTGGATTATCTTTGCCGACATTTTAATATACATGACTATAATTTTTATATTTGATGACATATATCATAGCAAAGCACAAAAAAAATATTCGCAGGCCACACTAGTTGATAATGATAAAAATTCTCACGTCGCAATTGGTGAATCTAAAAAGAAAGAAGTAGTTTAAATTTTATCGTAACGAATACTACATTTAGGATGGAAATGGAATCTTACGGATGTAAGCGTTTTAAATTATTTCGAAATTTGCATAGACATGAACAGTTATGTTAAAAGAATGTCTATGCATACATGTATTATAATAATAATAAAATATCAAGAAAAGAGTATGCAAACTAATGCATCGCGTGTCACAATGTTCATCACGGCAGTTTCCGTGTTGCAACCACACGTAGAAATAAACAAACACATCAGACAAATATAAAGATTTCGAAAAAATCTATAAATGTTGCCTGGAGGCATTTAAAATCATAGACGAATATTAAGTCATTTAGAAGTCGATGATATATAAAGCAATGGCCAAACTTTCGAACGTATCTTTTACAAATTGATTTACTCGACGTATATCTTTTTTAAAAGAAACCATGTTTACCAAACTTCTTCTCGTTGTCGTAAGTTCTTGCAACTAAAAATACTTTAACATAGTCAAATAGTGTACTTATTGCTGTTATTTTTATTGCAAATACATTATTATTACCTATATTTAAAGTTATTAGTGAAATTATTAATTATTAATTTAATACCATATTGTTTCACAATGCCAGGTAGCTGTATGCGCAGTGAATGCTCAACCCCTGCCAGATCTCGCGGAGACAGCCTTAACAGCACCTGGAGACATTGCAGAGAAGGTGGCCCGCGGTGTGGCAGAGATTGTTGACAAGGAGACAGATATCGCAGCCAAAGTTGCAGAAACGGCAGCTGACGCCGCGGAAAACGTCAGTGAGTCGGCATTGAATGTGGCTAAGGACGTGAAGAAGGGCGCAGTAGATCTACTGAAAACCGCACTCGAGGCAAAGCCGGACGTGCTACGAGCATTCCTGTTGCCTTTTATAACCGCAAATGATTACGCGAAAGACATTATCAGAGATCTCTTACCGCTGAGACGCGAACTGGAAATTTTGGTGCATCCGACAGCAGCCACATCCGTAGCAGAAGCTACGGCCGAAGCTAGGGCCGATGGTAACGCCGACAGCAGGGCCGAGGCCAGGGCTGATGCTAAATCCGTTGCTTGATAATCGTCCGTGTGATTTCTGACGCCATTCGCACTTGCCCATTAACGTGTACTGGAAATCTTAATAAGAAACTAATCATATACATCGCTATACTATTTACCACAATTTTGATTGATCTGCGTCGAGTTCTTAATTTCTGAAATGGATTGATTTAAAAACTATATGCTGAATTTGTATTTGTTTTCCTTCATAAATACAGATATGTAAATCCTATGTTTTCCTTTTGCTTCTTTTTCTCTATTTTCTTTCAAAATTTCAAAAAAAATATCGATATCTATTTCGATACATCGTTGCGAAATTGCTAAATGCGATGAAGTCAATATCGTGGTTTTATGTTGCTGCGTTTAGCAGAACGCAGCTGCCTTGTGCTGTTCTGTGTGTGACAGTGTTTTCTTTTTACATGCAAAAGCGCTGTACCCATTGCTGAGTCAAAGCGTAAAGCGTTTTGCAGCCTTTGTATCTTCCGCAAACATTTTAGGAAAAAACCTTTTTTAATGGAAATAAATCTTCGTCCAATTCTTAATTACATTAAGGAGGCATATACCTTTTTCGGAGTGACAAAATTGATTTTTTTTTACATATTTTGAATGTTTAATGTCTTAGGAATGAAACCCTAAAGCTGTTTTTTGAAATTCGAACAACTATAGAAGATACATTTTGATTGATTTCAGGTAACATAACGAGGAATGACTAAGCTCCATTCGATTATGACCTTGCTTCTATACTTAAACTTGTGTATAGCACAATCAATATATCAACTTTAACATAGATAAAAGAACATTGTACCTTATGTTTTGTTTGATATAACTCATGTCGTGCGACGGTTTAAAGGGTCGATTATACTAAGACGTTAAGTTTTAACGTGATATGCAAGTACGAATGGAGCCTTCAAAGTTTCTCGTGCACGCAGCAATACACAGCTAAACAGCATTCCAAGTGTCATATTAGAGATGCAATTAGAGATGATACAGACGTGCGTGACATAACGCGTTAATCATACCGCTCGAATGACGAGCATCACGTGATTAGAAATCGAGTGATCAAATGGCAAATTGTATAACATTATAGTTTATTTACGGATGTAAGTTAATTGCGAGCTACGTATCATAACGTCGCGTAAAAAAACAAGTAGATAATAAAATTCTGAATTTTCTAATAAAAATTCTAAAATCTTTAATAAAATTTTAGCTCTAAACATGGTGGCATGATCGAACGACATGTGGATCGATCGATTGATGCGATTTATCCACTACCAGTGACTGTGACACGACGCCATGAATTTACAGCCTGGCACAATCAGATCACTGATTATCAATAGACTGTTAAGCTAATTTCGAGTGTAAAATCGTGATAATATTGTATTAATTTTCTTTCTTACATTAATATATATATTATACAAATTATATTGAGTTGACTGAAAAAGTCCGTGCGGATTCTCTAACAGATGTTGTTTATTTCAATCTAATATGCGCTAATTCAGCATAATCTAATCAAGTACGTGTATGCTTGAAAAGATGATACTTCGGTACACATTTATTAAAGTAAAGTAATTTGAATTGCAATAAAATAAATATAACTGTTTAGCAATGGTTTGAAAATGGAAGGAAATAACAAGATTCTCTAGCGCATAATGCTTTTTTACTACTGATAAAAATTATGCGAAACGAATGAAACAAAAAGAATGTACCGTGTACACGGAAAGGATGCTGTTAACATTATAGTAATAGACCATAGACATAGTAAGAATCGACCGAGCGTGTTTTCTTATACTTGGCAATGAATATCAGAAATAGTAGAAGTAGTGTAGCTCTCTCTCTCTCTCTCTCTCTCTCTCTCTCTCTCTCTCTCTAATAAAAAAAGAGTAAGGTGTAAGAAAGAGTGAGTGGAGAGTGAGCACTCTTCTTTTATTAGAGAGAGCTATACTACATCTTTCTATCTTTTTCTACCTGATATTCATTGCTAACAATAAGTAGAAAACACGCTTGGTCTATTCTTACTATGTCTATGATTATATAAATGAGAATGCAAAACAGTCAATAATGATCAACGGACTATTCAATAAACAGACTGTCTATGATTATAAATGAGAATGCAAAACAGTCAGTAATGATCAACAGACCTTCAGTTCTTCAGTTGGAGAGCTTCATAAAAGATTAGATATTTCTTTTCTTGTTATATACAGGGTATATCAGATAATAAGAAAACGAAAGAAAGAAGGAAAATTCTTTACATTGTACAACTTGCAGACAATAATATAAAACTTTACAAACACTATTTGCATATGACACAAATTTGAACAATTTTGTTATAATAAAATACACGCTCAGCAACATTGCATATCACAAGGGCCCTTCCACAGTAGTTCACTCATCTCGATAGAAATAATAACAAATACACTATTATCCCGTATATTCGTTAGTTTTGCGAACAGTGTATAAAGAAATAAAGTGAATAAAAATTTCGGATGTTTTCTATCGAGTTGAGTGATCTGTTGTGAAAGAGTCCTACTTTTGATATGTGATGTCAGCATATAACGGAGCACTTAAGGTATGCCGCTTTCGGTCCTGTGTCGAGTATGAGTGATTGTGTGTGTGGGTGCACGTGTGGGTGTGTGAGTGAGTTGGCCGGGGCTGAAGGGAAGGTCTGTGTGTGTGTAGAATGGGGGAACATAACATCAAGTTCCCTGGACGCGGCTGGCGGACCGCTGGGTAGTTTGCTGAGGGCAATTCCCCGGTGGTTCCGTCTAGTGTCTAAGGATGTAGATCCGGAGGGGTTTTTAGTGGGTATGCTCAGAGGCCAGTATGGGTCCTGGGAGAGTCCCACACTCCCCGCGTCGGTCAGCGAACCGCTGAGCGGCCGAGGGTGCGTAATAGCATTTTTTTTCTCCTCACGTCCATAAAAAAAAACATATAACGGAGCGCGCAAAGTTTATTTTGCATTAATGAATTATACGTAGGTCTGGAACACCCTATATAATGTTTAATTTATTATAACAATTGTTCAAATTCGTATCATATGCAAATAGAATATTTGTAAAATTTTATTTCATCGTCTGCAAGTTGTAGGTACAATGTAAAGAATTTTCCTTCTTTCTTTCATTTTCTTATCATTTGATATATCCAATAACGTCTTTTCTTTTGAAGCGCTTTTACTTATTCTGTTCTTCCTCATTCAAAATAAAAGCGATTTTGATTTACGAAAATGTAAAGAACATTTAAAAAAAAGTACTGATACAAATGGAATGATATTGCAATATTAACCGACAGAAGATCATCGCATGACCGAAAACTGGTAATGGAAGCGTCATCACGACTTGATTGCGGTTACATCCTAAGGGGAAAAAGAAAAAAAAGAGGAAAATCACAGGGACAGCGACTCTACAGATACCATCGGTATCTGTAGAGCCGGCAAGTTCTCGGCAGTGTGTTTCAGCCATAATGGGCAACACGTGTATACTCTCTGATAATGCGTGCATTTCCATCTCTCTGCCCCACTTATGTAGCATGCTCGGCAGCGAACGTGTTCCGTAGAGTTCATCGGTTTCATCATGCGATACGCGATTATTCTTGATAAAGTCTCAAGGGCATACGTGTATGTGATGTTGGATTCGGAAAGCAGCGAGCGATTAACTGAACGTGTGTGGCGTGCGTTTTGTATCGGGTCGATCGCTCCATTCAGTCGTTGGTTGACGTTCACTTGCAGTCGCAAGTGTGCAACTGCCTCCGCTGCCTCGTATTGAATTAATCCGACGCAGACACCAGACGAAGCAGTTGACATTGCTCGACGGTGCGGTGCTGAGCATTGTGATCTAACAACGTGGAATCGTGATTGAAGTGATTGATTGATTGATTGGCCACGTATAGCTGTGTCGAGTGAGAGATTTTCGAATTCGCCGGGACGGAAACTACGGCTATCATGAAATACGTCGCGGCACTCGATGTGGGTACCACTACGGTGCGATTTCACGTTCTGGACGAGAAGGCAGTCACCGTGGCGTCGTCTGTGGAGAAGGTTTGTTGTAATTGTATCTCTGATATGTAATCCATCGTACTTCTAGGTTTAAAACTTCAAGACTAACAAAGTTTAAAACTGATTGCAATAAAAGTTTTGATACCATTAAATTATGAGAGATTAAATTTTTCTCTTACGTAAAAATTACTGAATATTATTGAAAACGATATCATTATATTGTTATAAAGTTCAGGAACGATATCAATTCTTTCTTCCCCCAAAATTAATAGAAAAAATTATCTTTCCATAGAGAAATGGATACAGAAACAGATAACATAAAGTTTTCAGAATTACGATTTGTATTTCTCATTAGAAATAGCATTCTTTAGAACTTTTTTCTATTCTCGCATAGTAAAAACATATTTGTGTTTTATCTATTGTTGCTTCAATGTTTTACTTGAAAAACACGAGAAACAATATTGTGTTATATAAAAGATCATCTGATTTCCTATACAGATAATATACGATTCATATGTGATAATAACATATAGTTTTGTAATAAAGTTTTATAAGTTTAACGGGCAATATAATCAGATATGATAGGTATGTCTGATACGATACGTAAAGCGTATCTGATGACTATTTAGCATCAAATTATCCAAAATGATGTGAATGAATCGCATATTAATTAATTTTAATTAATTAATTAAATCTTATATTAATTAATTAATTAATTTTTTTGTATGATCGGATATGATATTGTGTAATGCTTGTTAAAACTGATCGATGATTACTGATCACAGCAATTTGCTAATTGTGTAGTATAAATATATATATTAGTTATTTCATGAGTCATCTGCATGTAACACAGGTCATATGATTAATAGAATAACCAAACAGCAAACTTTTATTCGACCACTTCTGGCAGTTTATTGATGTTAACAATGCACAACGTTATTTAGTTTGGCTGAGTATTATTTAGTTTATACTTATTAATATAATAGAATAGTTGATTATTTTTGAGATAAAAACATTAATTTCCGAACTACTTGTGATGGAGCTGTGTAACAGAATTTTCCTTCTAGACTGCTTATTAATTCGCTCTCGAAGCATAAAAATAATTATATACAAGGTTGTTGACACAAAACCACGAAAAAAAAGAATAGTGAGTCGGAGAATGATCTACACATCTATAGAATATCTTGAAGGTCAAGGTGATCAAGGTATACGGACAGATCTCGCACGGCGAGATGGCGTTCGTATTTTGTTGATCAATGAAAGTAGGAATAATAAATCGTCATCACTTTACTTGCTACTTTACGGTAGTCTGTATGCTTCAAGTGCACTTACGCGCGCGGAACATTGATTTACGGTTAATTTCACCAAGTCCGGTTAGGTGAACTGAACGGTTAAAATAAGTAGGGCGGTCAACTGAAATAGACATGTATGTATGTGCAAGTATTTATTAGGCTAGATTATTGGTCGCCCCGCTGATTTTAATCGTCGGTGTAGCTAATTGGACTTGGTGAAATTGACCCTTAAGTGTGACGACGAAAGGTCATTGCCAGTAACAATAAATTACCTTTTTTTCATACATATCTTCACACGCGCATAATATGAATGTATTGAATAAGAAATTTTTTCGCCTTATACATTTCAAACTGTTTTTAATTTCTATTAGTCATAATTATACAGTTACATATTTCAAAATTAACACATTCATTGTCATGCGCAATTTAGCAGATTTTTACACGTCAAAGTGTAATTTGAAATATTATCTCGTTCTTTACTTTATCAATTTTCCAGATTTTACAGTATAATAATATTTATCAGCTGAGAACTGAAAACTGTCGCGATTTAGAAATAATTCGACAGTTAAGATCAGAGGAAAAGATAATAAACTATGTATCTCTTTCATTTTAGGTAGAACTAATCTATCCACAGCCTGGTTTTGTAGAAATAGACCCAGATCATTTATGGCAGATCATAGTAAATGTGATAAAAAATACGTTGGACGGTAAGCTATTAATATAACTTCCTTCTGATCTGAACATTAATCTACCAAATTCTGAAAAAAATATTCTTAATTATCTCAATAATAATAGGCAAAGTTCTCAATGCGATTCCTAAACGATTCGATTGCGAACGTATTTTGTAATATTTATAATGATATTTGATAATAAAAATGGAATGCAAATAAAAGCGTGAAATAAATGTTAGACTTCTAAATGTTCGAAAACTATCGCTGGTCTCTTCGGACTTTGCTCTCCACAATCTGGAATGGATGAACACAGAAAATATTGGTTTCACGCATTTACAATAGACACTTGAAGCTTCAATTCGAGTAGCACTTGAGTTCAGTAATGACAAATAAGTTTAAGACATACGTTTATATATTATAGTTTTTAACCGATTTGTTAATTCCAAACGAACATGAGAGCGTTGGCTCGAATTGGAGCTTTGGCTACCTATCAAATGTGTGCTGAACCTCATTTCTGTATTTCGATCTGTTCTAGAGATGTTCACCGTAAACTGAGGTGATACCAATCGGACACATCGAAAGTAAGAAATCACATCACATTCTGCAGCTTGCAAACTTTCCCTGTGCACTTTAATGCTTCTTATTAATTCTGTATGGTTTTTCTTCAGCCTAATTAAATCGCATTCATGGATCCTTTATCTATTAGGTATCGAACTTAATTTCCGACTTTTTCTACTTAAAAGACGCATTTATTTCAATGACAAAATGAATGAATACATTAATCAAAATATTTTCCATCATTTTCTATGACTTTTTCTCATTTTTCTCGCAAAAGTTGAATTCCGCATCGATAGAACTTCTTATCTTTTGAAGCGATCCAATCATTGATAATTTGATGAAATCAAACATCTCCTGGCATTCTCTTACCCTGCATCGCATTGGCTTCATGAATAGTTCTCCTCTCTCATTCATTTGCCTCTTATATAATTATAATATCTATTGAAATTATTTCTTACTTATTAAATTATTTATTAAATTCGTTCGCAAAGAAAGAGTGTAAAAACAATTATAAAGAATAATAAAAATATACGCTTCTTAGTTTCAAGTTTTGTCGCTTATAGCCGACATCGTATTCATGTTTAATTCGTTATTCATTTTTTACGTTGCTACAGTTGTAGCTATTTTTATATCTATATATTTGCAGCTAGGATTAGATCAATCCACTTTGTTTATGATTGCAGGTAGCGGGATTGATCCGAAGTCTATCGTTTGCTTTGGGATTTCGACGCAACGTGCTACCTTTATTACATGGAACTTGAAGACCGGGGAGCCTTATCACAAGTAAGATCCCAATTACGACAAAACGCGATGAAGCACGTAGTCGATATAATACCTCGATTAAGACGAGAATTCACACGAGATCTCAATTGTCGTTTTAGATTTATAACATGGAAGGATCAACGAGCGGCCAACCTGGTCGAGGAGTGGAACCGATCGATGATGATGAAAGGACTGCGGATGGGTTCATACTTCTTGTATACCTTCACAAGGAACAAACGATTTTTGGCCGGCAGTGTGATGAAGTTCATGAATATGCAGGTGCAACATTTTATCATTCGATTCAACAATCTCGATCAGTGTGAATTGGATTAATTCACTTGATTCAGTCTGACTCACTGTTAGCTTCCCGACGAAACTTTCTTCAGTTTCTTTTTTCCAGCTATTGTCGATAGCTTTCTTGAGAGTTTACGTTATTTCGATTTTATTCACAGGTAAATTTAAAATTAGCGTGGGCCTTTGAAAATATACTAGGTCTCCGAGAAGCGGCGTCTAAAGGAGAGGTGGCGTTTGGAGGTGTGGATTCTTGGCTTTTATATAAATTAACAGGTGAAGAAATTTATGTTTTATTTTTCGATTTTAAGTTTAACTTAAATTGGAAATATGGCAGCAGTACTAAATGCTTTTTGTTATACATACATATACAGGGTGGGGCAATAACTATTACCACCTTAAATATCTTCGAATTTATAAGGTCCAGAGGAAAATTTATGTAATCAAAATTATACGGTACGAAGGGGGCTAACATATGGCGATAATAATTTTTGTCCTGGTGGAGGCGCTTCGAAGATATCAAGGTCACCTTCATTTTTTTTAATAGGTTCGGTATGTTTTTTTTCCATAATTTTATAGAGGAGCTTAAAACAAGTACGGAACTCATGACACAAAATTATTGAACAAGATTAAATGTAAATGAAAACGATAAAAAATACATTTTTATATTAAATGAAATTTACGTTTAAAAGATGTACGAAATGACGCTTTATTAGTATGTTTTGTCGGAATGTTTTGATTTTGACATTCCTCATAAATGATGATCAACTTGTTCTTCAATACCAGATTCTCGTTCAATTTGTCGCGAACTAATGTGCGGATTTTGAGCCACCATTGTGAGAACTCTAATTTCATTCCCTTCATTAGTTTTTCGCTTTTCACGCTCACTTTTACGTATATTTAAGCTACCGGTTTGTCTAAGTTTATCACACACATTTTTAAATGTTCGACGCGAAGGCTGAGTGCGATTAGGATATCGTTCAGCGTATAAATTTTGTGCTCTCACTGAATTTTTTTGACATTCTCCATAAATGAGATCATTCTCCATCATGTCGATTTGTTCTTCAAATGAATACATCTTGCACGATTGATTTATCTATCGATACTACTTTTTATGTTTATCTTATCCTGTGAACTTATTAAGATGGCCTTCAAAGGGTCTTTGTTTACATTGAAATAAGTTTACGTCACTATTTATTTTCATCGATGTATCCGTTTGAAGAACAAGTTGATCATCATTTATGAGGAATGTCAAAATCAAAACATTCCGACAAAACATACTAATAAAGCGTTATTTCGTACATCTTTTAAACGTAAATTTCATTTAATATAAAAATGTATTTTTTATCGTTTTCATTTACATTTAATCTTGTTCAATAATTTTGTGTCATGAGTTCCGTACTTGTTTTAAGCTCCTCTATAAAATTATGGAAAAAAAACATACCGAACCTATTAAAAAAAATGAAGGTGACCTTGATATCTTCGAAGCGCCTCCACCAGGACAAAAATTATTATCGCCATATGTTAGCCCCCTTCGTATCGTATAATTTTGATTACATAAATTTTCCTCTGGACCTTATAAATTCGAAGATATTTAAGGTGGTAATAGTTATTGCCCCACCCTGTATATTGACATCATGTATAATAATATAGTTATTTTATATGTTTCGGAATAATTAATTAATATTATTACTAATTAATATTATTATTAGCTATATCTTACAACATGATTAATAGTCACGCTGTAATACGCTGTTTATTTATTGCAGGGAAACATGTAATGGATCCTTCATGTGCCTCAGCCACTGGTATGTACGATCCATTTACGATGCAATGGGTCGACTGGTTCTTAAAAATGCTGAACCTACCACGCAATATTTTCCCAGAAATAGTAGATACAGCGGGCAACTTCGGAGTCACGCCTAAAGACATGTTCGGAACTGAAATTCCCATTTGTTGCTCAGTAAGTGTTGCGTCATAAAGTATTATATTTTCATGGAAACAGATCTCTGCTTAATTTATAATAATTTATGATACACAAATTGGCAGGTTAATTGCACACTGATATATAAAAAAATATCTCATAGATTGGTTTTGAATAAGTTTTAATTTAATGTTGAATGTTTGCTTACTTTATGCTTTAAAATTTAAAACTTGTTTGTAATAATAAATCATATGTAAAATTAGATGGCTGACCAAGCAGCATCTTTATTTGGTTCAGGATGCTTCAAACCCGGCGATCTCAAAATTACCATGGGTACAGGCACTTTCATGAACGTTAATACAGGGCGGGAACCACACGCATCTGTTACTGGTAATTTTGTATACTTGCGTTGCATATTCATTGTGAAATTTTATTTAAGGTCCCCTGTCAAGTTTGAAATATATCGTAAATAATACCATAGTACCATAAAATAATATCAAAATTAAAAAACTATATCGACAGCATAAAAGAAATAAAAATGAAAAATTGTTTACAGGATTGTATCCAGTTGTCGGATGGCGAATCGGGAAAGAACTAACATACGTTGTAGAAGGATCTTCAAGCGATACCGGTATACTAATTGAATGGGCTAAGTCGATAGGTAATTTATCAGCTTTTAAAGTGTCGAGAAGAATATGCGAGTTCGCATAAGTAAATCTTTAAATTCACTCGCTAATCATGCTAAATTGATGTATCATCTCTGATGTGCGATGTTTTATTTTTGAAAGAAACACATACTACATTGTTGTTAATTTCAAATCAAATGATTGTTACAGGAATTGTAAACAATCCATCAGAAACAGCTAATATGGCAAACTCGGTTAATGACACCGATGGAGTGTACTTCGTTCCGGCATTCAGTGGACTGCAGGTACATTAATTTATTGCTATGGCATATTCTCTTGATATTAACTTATATAAAAATATGATAAACTTATCCTTTATTACGCAAGAAGATTTATAATTATGCGAGGAAAATTATTTTTATCTATCTATTTTTGGCAAACAAATTTAATAAACTATAAAATTAATTTTTAATAAACAATTTTAATAAAATACAAAACTTATTACTTTTTATTTTCAAACTAACATTTAAAACATGCTAATGTTTTCTTTTTATTACACGAGATTTATAGATGGAAAAAATATTGAATTATAAATGTAATTAAAATAAGGAACAACAACAGCAAAGCAACATAGCAAACGAGAATGCATCTAACACGTCACTTATTTCAGGCGCCCATTAACGATTACACTGCTGCAACTGGTTTCTTAGGAATAAAACCTACTACACGGAAGGAGCATGTAGTTCGAGCTTTACTGGAAAGTCTCGTCTTTAGAGTACACTTGCTTTACGAGTGCTTATGCAAAGAGACTTCCTTTACGTATCGAAAAATAAGGTAAAATATTATATGATGCCCTTGTAGTGTACAAGTAATTCTCGTTTTCCGAATTCCCGTTTTACGAATTTTTTTCATCTTTACGAATTTTCTCGAAATGAAATATTTTTTAACATTCGCGCAAAAGTCATTTAAAAAAGGCTCAAATGCTATTTCTAAATAAAGTCTTTTTTATTATTTTTTAAATCTTATACTTCTTTTTCTGTCTTATGAACGTAACTCTTGATTATGTGTAACATTATTTCTATGGGATATAAATTCTCGCTTTACGAACGATCGTCAGGAACCAATTAATTCGTAAAGGTGAGAACTATCTATATTTATACTACAATACAGTAATTGCAATAATTACATCGCCATTAATGATCTATGATCTTTATCGCTATTAGCAATAACACAAAGCTAACGATAAAAAGATAAGAAAGAAAAATAGAAAGAATATCTTATTCCACTGTATACTATCGATTTCTGTAACTTCTGTTACTTTCTTTAATTAAACCCTTTAATTAAACTTTTATCATGTTTAACGGCTATTATATCGATACAGAATTCATCATCGTAGGCCAAGAGAAAGTTGATAAAAAACTAGTGTACATTTTAATTTTAAGAGGAAATTACAATATTTTGCGTCAGAAAATTAAAAAAAAGTAAAGAATATACAGGGTGGTCCACTTAAATCGATCATCTTAGATATTTCACTTGTTTTTGATGATACGAAAAAATGTCTAAGGAAAAAGTTGCACCGTTCGAAGGGGCTATCATGATGACAGAACAATAATTTTTTCAAGGCTATTTTTTCGGAGATTCAAAGGTCAAGATAATTTTTTTAAATGGAACTACATATTTTTGTTTGCGCAATTTTATAGCCAACATCGAGAAGAGTTCAGCGACCTATGACAACATGACCTTTAAATGATCTTGAACGTGGGAAACAAAAAAATCAAACTTTATGCTCTTCAACACAAAAATTTATTTAAGGAGGTGTTCGAAATGATGTCCTCCGACTTCAATACATTTTCTAAGGCTCCATGGACGTTCTACTTATCGAAGCCACCTTAGATTTTCGACGGTCCAGTAGTTCATATTTCTTCTATTTACTTGTCCATGGTTAGTGAACATTAATTCATCGGTAAACACTCTCATGTTCTGGAATTCAATGGAATGTAAGTGTTCTTGTGTCTTCAATCGTTGCCGACGAATTGCACTTTCGGCTACTCGATCCACCTTGGTGCAACACGGCGAGAAGCGAAGGAAGACCGTAAAGCTGAATAAGTGAAAGAGCGGACGATGTGAAATGAACTTTGAATGTATGATTAACAAAGGCTTTATTGTAACACGTTGAAAGCGCGTTTTAACAGCAAAGAAACTTCGTAAGAGATACACTGTGGCTTTAAGTCCGATCGACTCGACTCGCGATGCTCTAATAACAATGATCAGCTGATTCGGAAGCTAGCCGGTGTCGGATTCGGAGCGGGGAAAGACGAACGCGTGTTCGTCTTCGATTCGCTTCATAACAAGTTCTTATTTTGAGGCTTAGAATCGATGAAAGGAATATGTACATGCAGAAATTAAGATGATAAAGAAAATCGCAGTTGTAATTATTGATAAAAGTCTGAACATTACCGCCCGCTTCAGGGGCGATGACGCCGCTGATAATGGACGAAGAACTAATGATATAATCAGCGAGGATAATGAACGCACGCGTGAATTACGATTACGACTATTGCAAGTGTGACCGAACACGACAAACCCAAAGAACAGCGAAATAATAGAGAGTAATTTTATGACACGTAAAGCGGACAAAGTTTGGTGATGGGGCGTTTGTATGTCGACGTCGACGTGCGCACCGAAACCACCCGGACAAGGCCATCCGCGCCGGGATGAACGGCGATGACTCTTGCCAGAGGCCACTTGCTTGGCGGTGTGCGCTCGTCGACGACGAGAACAAGATCCCCCGTTTTGACATTGCGTTCGGGCTGGTGCCATTTGTTACGAGTTTGGAGATGGTGAAGATACTCTGCCGACCATCTCTTCCAGAATCGGTCAATGAACTGGCGCAGCAATTGCCAGCGTGAGAGTCGAGAGACGGGAACGTCGATTAAAATTGGCTCAGGAACTACTGCCAGCGGTGCCCCAATGAGAAAGTGCGCAGGTGTCAGCACGTCCAGGTCGTCAGGATCTTCCGATAATGCACAGAGAGGCCTGGAATTGAGTACTGCCTCAATTTGTGTTAGCAGCGTGTTGAACTCCTCGTATGTCAGAACGGCGTCTCCAATGATACGACGAAGATGGAACTTGGTTGACTTCACCGCGGCCTCCCACTTGCCGCCGAAATGAGGCGCTCCAGGCGGATTAAATTTCCAAGCCGTGCCATCAGCAGCGAGAACGTGTGCAAGATCAGCTAGCTCCTTGGAGGCTGCGGAGAACATTCGTCGCAATTCGGCATTGGCTCCAACAAGATTGGTTCCGCAATCGCTCGTTATCGTTTGACACAAGCCTCGGTGTCCGGTGAAGCGTTTGTACGCAGCGAGAAAGCCTTGAGTGGTGTAGTCTGTGGCAAGCTCTAGGTGTATTGCTGAAGATGAAAAGCAGACAAATACAACGAGATAACTTTTATACTGACGAGCGGAGCGTCCACGCCATGTGCGCAACGTGAACGGCCCAGCATAGTCGACACCCGAATTGAGGAACGGTCGTGCCGGTGTAACCCGAGAAGAGGGAAGCTGGCCCATAAGTTCTCGTGCTGCGACTGCACGGTAGCGAGAGCAGCGAACGCATCGTCGAACGAACGAGCTGATAGGAGAGCGACCACCCAGAATCCAATATTGCCGGCGGAGCGTGGCTAGCATAAGTTGCACCCCGCCATGAAGAGTTCGATGATGCACGTCTGAGATGACGAGGCGAGAGAATGAGCACTCTCGAGGTAGAATGGCAGGATGCTTAGCATCTGGATCCAGCAGTGAATGGTTGAGTCGTCCACCAACTCGGAGAATACCATCTTGACCTAAAATAGGAGTCAGTTTTGATAACGGATTCGAGCGAGGGAGTGGGGTACCCTTTGAGACGGCGTGCAACTCATTGGCGAAGTAGCGGCTTTGAGTTTCTTTGATCCAGAAAAGTAGCGACTCGTGAATTTCCTCAGGCGTAAGTGCATGCGGATTTGATGGATGTGGATTGCTTCTGAACCGAGAAACACAGCGCTTAAGCCAGGCAGTGATACGCAGCAGCCGATTGAGCTGCGAATACCGATCGATCAGGTCCCAGGTTGACTTGAGTGCGATGTTGATCATCGTGCAGCGAGAGCGTCGATGCTCTAGATCGACCGTAACGTCGAGAGCGGGCACGGTTGTCGGCCACATCACAGACGGTTGTTTCAGCCAGGCAGGTCCGTGCCACCAGAGCTCATGATTGAGAAGTTGAAGTGGCAGAAGTCCCCTGGATGCGCAGTCGGCTGGATTATCGGTTCCAGCGACGTGGTGCCATTTTGCATCTGGAACATGCTCCTGAATTACAGCGACCCGATTTGCGACAAATTCTGCCCATTGTGATGGCTGACCTCTAATCCACGCGAGACTAACGCTAGAGTCAAGCCAAAGATGCACTGGAACAGATTGATACTTGAGGAGTATTTTGCGGATGCGAGAGATCAGACGAGCCAGCAGCATCGCAGCGGATAACTCAAGTCGAGGAATCGTCTGTTTTTTGAGTGGAGCTACTTTGCTTTTTGCCACGAGTAAAGTGATATTAACATCTGAAAACTCAGAGAATGAGCGAAGGTAGACGACAGCCCCGAGAGCGTCGTGTGACGCGTCGGAGAAGCCATGGATTTCAATGGCCTGCGAGTCTGAGTGCGTATGAAGCCACCTCGGAATGGAGTACGACTCCACGGTCGTGAGATTGTCGGCGAAGCTCACCCATTTCTGCGAAATTGCGGCTGGAACGGGGTCATCCCATTCGAGCTGGTCCTTCCAGAGCTGCTGAATGAGCATTTTCCCAACGAGAGTGATGGGCGAGAGCCAACCAAGAGGATCAAAGAGCTGAGAGATACGAGACAGAATTGTGCGTTTCGTGATAGAAGAAGAAGAGACAACAGCACTGACCTTGAATCGGAACGTGTCTGAGTTTGGATTCCATATGAGTCCGAGAGTTCTAGCCTCTGCGTTGAATTCTCGGTTCGAAAAATCAAGTTGCGAAGATTCGTGAATATTGGCCAGTATGGTGAGATCGTTGGTGGACCACTTCTGCAACGGAAAGCCGCCCGCTATGAGTAACTGTGCTAACTGCTTGGCTTTGTCAGCCGCGCGTTCTGGGGTGTCAGCACCTGAAAGCACATCGTCAACGTACATATCATCACGTAAGATCTGAGCTGCTTGTGGAAAGCGATGTTCCTCATCGTCAGCAAGTTGTAAAATAACACGTATTGCCAAGAATGGCGAACATGCTAAACCGAAGGCGACCGTGCAAAGAAGATATTCGAGCGGAGGCCCCGCTTCACTCCAAATGATCTTTTGAGCTGGTTGATCGTCAGGGTGAACGAGAATCTGCCGATACATTTTTTCGATATCAGCTGCGAACACGTATGGATGGACACGCCAACGGAGCAGAACGGCGTCAAGATCCTGTTGAAGCTTTGGACCAGTGTGAAGGCAGTCGTTGAGTGAGTATCCAGACTTTGTGCGGTATGATCCGTTAAAAACAACTCGCAGTTTGGTTGTAGTGCTTTGTTGACGAAGAACTCCGTGATGTGGCAGATATACAGAGGCGGATTGTACGTCGGTGGGGACGGTGCAGCGTTGCATGTGCCGTAAACTAGCGTACTCCGCCATGAAGTTCTTGTATAGTTGACCAAAGGTGTTGTTGATGACGATCTGTCGCTGTACTCGTCGCATGGATTGCTCCGCAGCCTGGCGAGTATCCCCCAGGCATCCGATATCAGACCGGAACGGCAGCCTGACAATATAGCGTCCAGTTGGATCACGAGAGTGAGTTGTGCGAAAGTGCTCTTCGCACGCTTGTTCATCTGCGTTGAGCCTCGCGTGAGTCGATGACGGAATGTCCTCCTGAGTCCAGAACCTTTGCAAGGAGTCATTGAGACTAAGTTCTTCGTCGGAGGAAAGCGATACGGTCGTCACTTGGTGGATTTGGCTGTATTTTTGCGAGGTTGATCCGGAGACGATCCAACCAAGTGTAGTGTGCTGAGCGACAGGAGCATTGGATGGTCCCTTGCGGAGCTCATCACGAAGAAGATGTCCATAGATGTCAGCTCCGAGGATGATATCTATCTGAGCTGGCGTCGCAAAGTCTGGATCGGCGAACGGTAGTCCCTCAAGATGGTCCCATGAAGAAGTGTTGATTGGCTCCGATGGTATTTTACCTGTCAACTGAGGTAGGATATAAGCAGTTGCCGTAAAGACTGATGATGGGTCGACACACGACTGAAGTTGCACGGAAACCACTCCCCGGACAGATCCGACTTTGTGAGCACCGACTCCAGCGATGTTCAGCGACGATCGACTGCGCGAAAGACGCATTAATTGAACGATAGATTCACGAATCAATGAGATTTCTGAACCCTGATCCAAGAGTGCGCGAATTACGAGACTTCGTGATTCATCAACCAAGAGACGAACCTGAGCTGTGGCGAGCAGAGTTTGTCGCTCGGAATGATCGACTCCAGATGAAACGAAGTGAGCTACGGCGGTTGGTTTCTCGACACTTACTACTGAAGAGGAAGGCGAACTCGATGATGAAAGAAATGGAACTGATGGTGTGAATGTTGTCTCCCGATGAAGCAGAGTATGATGTTGAGCCTTGCACAGGCGACATCGTTTGAGACAGCGACAATCTGCAAGACGATGATTTCCGAGGCAGTTGAAGCACAGATTTTTTGTCTCAACGAATTTCCGACGATCGTCAAGAGATTTGGACGCAAACTCTGAGCATGAGGCGATATAGTGCGAAGCTGAGCAACAGGAGCATCCCGATTTGGTTATTGCAGCTGAGTGAATACGAACAGGCTTAGATTTTGAGCCTGCTTTCGGAGCAGTTAACTTGGAGGCGGAATTGCGAGAACTGATAGCCTCGAGAGCGCGAATGCGCCCTTCGAGAAAGACCTCCAGTTGAGAGAATGTAGCTAGCTCCGTGGACTCACCGAGGTGAATTTCCCATGCTTCGAGAATGGTGGGGTCCAATCTTCGAGTGACGAAGTGGACGAGAATCGAGTCCCAGCTTTCAACGGGAACGTGGAGAGCAGCTAGAGACCCGAGAGATTCCTTGATCGTAGAAAGAAGGTGCTTGAGATCGCTACTTGTAGCTTGCGTGAGCGGTTTCAAGTCGAAGATTCGATCAAGGTTCGAAGAAACAATAGCGCGCTTATTTTCGTATCGCGAAGTGAGCGATTCCCATGCGCGAGGAAAGTTATCAGACGTAATCGATATATTTGCAATGAGTCGCGACGCTTCACTCGAAACCTGGCTTCGTAGATAATGCAATTTTTCCACGGGAGAGAGATCTTGATTGGACACGACCATCGATGAGAAGAGATCTCGGAACGCTGGCCAGTCATAATAGTTGCCCGTGAATTTCGGTAAGCTGATTTTTGGCAAAGCGCGACTAGATCCGGAACAGCAGGTCGATTGACTAGTGTTGAGTGCGTCTGGTTTCGGCTCAGCGAATGAGTCTTGCAATTGAAGAAGATTCGATTTAGAGTCGAAGTAAGATTCCTCACAAGTTGCATATAAATCTTTTGAGAAATAGTCAAGTGAGCGTTGTTCGTCCGTAATAGATTCGACTAATTTATCGTGGTTCGATTGAAATTTATTCCAGTCTGAGTCGAGCTGGTGGATTCGCGCGGTTAATGTAAACTTGTTTAGTTTCTCTTGTCCAAGTTTTTTTGTATTTGTGTAAGCCCGAGCTATTCGACCGAAGAGATCTTGTTGTTTCTCGACAACAGAAGTGACGGTTGGCATGGTGAAAAACTTCGAAAGGTCGAGTGAGTAATGAGCTGACACCGATAATGATAATTACTTGGAATGGCAAAGAATAACGATTGACAGAATGTGGCTTACAGATTTCGACGCTGAACCCCTTCTTACAACGGACGACCAGGCGGACCCTCGTGGAGTTCAATCTCAGCAACCAGGAGGTCGAAACATAGATAGCACTAGAATGGACACTGTGAGAAAGAAGCGACAAAGAAGATCCGGCTCGAAGGACCAAAATGTTCTTGTGTCTTCAATCGTTGCCGACGAATTGCACTTTCGGCTACTCGATCCACCTTGGTGCAACACGGCGAGAAGCGAAGGAAGACCGTAAAGCTGAATAAGTGAAAGAGCGGACGATGTGAAATGAACTTTGAATGTATGATTAACAAAGGCTTTATTGTAACACGTTGAAAGCGCGTTTTAACAGCAAAGAAACTTCGTAAGAGATACACTGTGGCTTTAAGTCCGATCGACTCGACTCGCGATGCTCTAATAACAATGATCAGCTGATTCGGAAGCTAGCCGGTGTCGGATTCGGAGCGGGGAAAGACGAACGCGTGTTCGTCTTCGATTCGCTTCATAACAAGTTCTTATTTTGAGGCTTAGAATCGATGAAAGGAATATGTACATGCAGAAATTAAGATGATAAAGAAAATCGCAGTTGTAATTATTGATAAAAGTCTGAACAGTAAGATTGAAATAATTCCATACATGTATTGTGTGCGTATGTGTATGTGTATGTAAATATTTATGATCGTGAAATGCTTTCGCAGTTCAGTTCATTTCCTGAGCTTCTCGATATCAGAGTTTAAATATGACTGATTATACGAAAGAGAAAAGAATAGAAATGCTTCTTATTTACGGTGAAAGCGGAAGAAGCTCTACAGAGGCGCAGAGAATGTGCGGCCAAAGATACCCTGAAAAGCGTTTACCGTCTCGCGCTGCTTTTGACCGTCTTATTAAAACATTTCGTGAAACTGGAAGTGTTTGTTCACGTAAGAAAATGCGACCTCGTTTGCAAACTAATGAACCAGCAGAAGTTACTGTTTTGGCTGCAGTGGCAAATAATCCACATATCAGTTCTCGACAAATACAAAGAAATACTGGTATTTCCAAGACAAGTGTTTTACGCATTCTTAAACGCCACTCATTTCATCCATATCACATTGCATTGCATCAAGAACTTCATGGAAATGATTTTATTAATCGAATAGAATTTTGTCAATGGGCGCTACAACAGTTGTAGGTCAATGAATTCTTCTTCAACAGAATATTGTTTACCAATGAATCAACTTTCACTAACCATGGACAAGTAAATAGAAGAAATATGCACTATTGGTCCGTTGAAAATCCAAGGTGGCTTCGACAAGTAGAACGTCAACGTCCATGGAGTCTTAATGTATGGTGTGGTGTTTTACACAATTGAATCATTGGCCCTTTCTTTATTGATGGTACATTAAATGGTCAAAAATATGCTGATTTTTTGTCCCAACAATTACCAAACTTATTGGAAGAGGTGCCGTTAGAAACTCGTTTACAAATGTGGTATCAGCATGGTGGTTGTCCGGCTCATAACGCACGTGTTGCACGTACAGTTTTACACGAAATGTTTCCGGAACACTGGATAGGAAGAGGAGGACATATCAGTTGGCCAGCACGTTCTCCTGATTTGAATTCTTTAGACTTTTTTGTGGGGAATGTTAAAGAACACTGTTTACAATGATGTACCAACTACACAAGAGAACATGAGAGAGCGCATTTTGAATGCATGTGCTAGTATAAATTCAGAAATGATAGAAAGGGTAAGAGTATCATTTGTGCATCGTATTAGAAAATGTATTGAAGTCGGAGGACATCATTTCGAACACCTCCTTAAATAAATTTTTGTGTTGAAGAGCATAAAGTTTGATTTTTCTGTTTCCCACGTTCAAGATCATTTAAAGGTCATGTTGTCATAGGTCGCTGAACTCTTCTCGATGTTGGCTATAAAATTGCGCAAACAAAAATATGTAGTTCCATTTAAAAAAATTATCTTGACCTTTGAATCTCCGAAAAAATAGCCTTGAAAAAATTATTGTTCTGTCATCATGATAGCCCCTTCGAACGGTGCAACTTTTTCCTTAGACATTTTTTCGTATCATCAAAAACAAGTGAAATATCTAAGATGATCGATTTAAGTGGACCACCCTGTAGAGTGTACGTGTATATGGTAAAGAGAGAAACACAGCGGACTGAGTTTTTTGATTTGATCAGATGCTAAAAGAAGGAAATAATGAGACACAATTATATAGTAAAGATCCGAATGAGGCAAACGGAAAACGGAAAAAAAGTTTGATATCTCTATGAAGAGAATAGAGATTATATTGTATTCTTAAGGTGGCAATTATAATATTGAAATAAGACTATAATATAGTTGAAATTTAAGATTATTAAATTCTTCTAAGAAGATTATAGATTGTTGCGTATATATGAAACAATGAACGCGTTAATTTGAGTATATAAGTTTTGATTTGACACTTACTTTTTTTTTGTGTGTGAACGTTTTTGTCCTTAGAGTCGACGGTGGAGTTTCCAATAACGATTTCATCATGCAATCGTTAGCTGACTTAACAGGGCTGGAGATAGAACGTCCAGTATCCGTCGAGATGTCCATTTGGGGAGTAGCTTTCCTGGCTGGCTTGCAATACGGTATGTAAAGAACGGTACCAATCCAAATTTTATTAAATATAATCATGGTTTAACGAAGGATAATTTTTAAAGTGTTATTTAATTTCAGGTTTGTGGAAAAGCAGAGAAGAAGTGTTGGAACTTCGTCGAGTGGACAAAATATATACGCCGAAGGAACGATCACGATTATCTCGTTCACACTCATCACACGTGTTCAACCAATGGAGACGTGCGGTAGAACGGTTTACGAATTGGTACTGACCATAGTTTTTACACGAACAAGACGTTTTTGGTGATGTATGTATGTGTAATCATGAAAGAAATTCGCGATCTTGCGAGCATATATTTACCGTGAAGTTTTTACTCGATATAGCAGTTTTATAATCATCGAATTATTAAAAGCTGCGTATTATAATAAAAAAAAACTTAATTTTTTAAATTGTAACGTAAAACTTCCGTTGATGATCCCACTTGCGTCGCATCATGTGATCGTACAAAGATATGACGCGACCTCGAAGTAACCATCAATTAAAATGGAAGCCTTAACGATGTGTCAGGTGATATCACGATATCTGCTGATAAAAGGCAAACTCACCGTGTTTATCCGCGTAATGTAAGTCCATTAAGAACTCTCATGATATTTGAGAGGTCTAAAATTACATTCTCGAACAATTTTTCTAGGTTTATGGTACTCAATTGTGATATTTAATTGGCCAAAAATATATATACATTTATACATATGTACAATATTTTTGTATAATGCGGTCTTTTGTCGGGAAGTAAAATTAGTGTTTAACAATTCGCCGATGACAATCAATTGTATTATCACATTATGTCCATGTATCGCACGTTATGCACGTGCAATCGATAGTAATTCCATAAATACAATTGAAAAAAATTGACATTGCAATCTATGTTCGCATTTTATTCACCAAGGCAATCAAGTCCCTGAAGTGCGCACAATCGCAGGTTTCATCGAATCGGAAACAATGTCAAGTGCGGACTGAGATGGCCCTGGACTATATCACATTTATTGCTACTAATAGTTAAACTTTTATACTTCTCGGTAGCGAGGGTAGAGAAGGTCAGGTATGCTCTCGTTGCTTGAACAGATAATCGAAAGCGTTGTACGACGTACATCATCAGCGTGAAACACATGTAATAAGCTAATTGCCTACGTAGGCTGTGGCCGCGACGTATTACACGTGGCACGCGAGATCGTTTATCAACTGTTAGCTGCTTGTTCTAGTTATAAAGTTCATTAACGATAACAGGTGGAAACCGATGTTCCGGTTAAATTTAGTCCTTACAGACATCGGACACGTATAACATCTTTTTTCTCGTGCCTTGCGACAGTTTGGTCACACTCGTGGTCGAAAAAACAAGTCTTGGTGTTTACGTGATTAATATTATGTATTTTGTTGAGATCAAGGAACCATATTAAGTACCTAAACTTCTGACTGTAAGTTATTTGCCATTTTTAGCACGTTTAATGCAACTCCTTGTCACATTGATCGATTCATTGATTTTGCCTAGGTCCACAAAATGACACACAAAGTAAAAACCTTGAAAGAAGCAGTCGCGCCTGTTACCTTCCTCAATTGTATATTCTGCATGGGAATATTTGAGATACCTGCGAATCGTCCACGATTTCTTCTAAGTGCCGTCTATGTCGTCTCGATGTTGACTGGTTACTTCTTTGTACTTTATCAGGGAATAGTAATCTTCAAAAGAAAATTCGGCTACACTTACGTACTATTTTATTTTGTCTTGACGATCAATGTCATGGTTGCCATTTTGGCGATAATTTTGTTCTGGCGGAAATCCGAGGTATGTTCATGTACCCTCACGATATTTCATATTAAAAGGAATAACAAACAAAACTTCTATGAAAATTGCATGAAGATATTTTTACAAATAATTATGAACGTTATAAATCTAATGATTTAAAGATGATAGCAACGAATTGATGTCGTGTAAAGATTATAACTTTTCGCGTATCTAATTTTCCCATCACGTATTAATTAACAAATATAACATCACATATAGTAAAAACTATGTAATAATAAAAAAGCCATTTGAGATGAAAAATTGATATTTATTAAAATATTATGTATTAGTGAGAATCTCTGATTTCACATTAAATACGCGGATTTTAATTTATAACAGTTTTCTTTATACATTGTGACTTTTGTCATTTAGAAATATTAATGTCATTAAAAAATTGTAAATTTTTGAGAAATTACCTTCAAACAAATCCATTACTTTGATAATTTTGATTATTAATTTCAATGTTTCAAGAATGTACATAACTTAATTAAGAGATGCAGCATGGCAGATGTCACTATAGAAGCATTGGGTATAAAAAGAGAATACCAGAAAATTTTTCGTCAGAATATATACCTTATAATTTTCTGGATAGCAGGAATGATATTGTTAATTTTCATGTATTCAATATGGATGTATCGTGATATCGAAATTATACAAGCCTGTTATGTCAATATGTGCTTTTGCATTCCGATAATGATAAATTCTATAGTGGATACCACCTTCATTACATTTCTCAAGTAAGTAAGATATTTTCAAAAAGGCAACAGTCAAACAATGCATTGTGAAAATCTCGTTCATGAAACTGTTAATGTAATTATTAATGTATCTACGATTTCTAACATATTGATTATAGCCTTATATCTGTTTATATCTGTTTAAAAATTATTTTACATAAATTGATCATCCATCCAAACACTGATATAAGATTGCGTAGCGCAGGTGTATTCAAAGAAAATTTCGGAATATAAATATTCTTCTTAATAATATAGTACAGTGTGCAAATAAGTCAAATGTCTTCAAGATCCCTGCTGAGCAGGATAAAACATGTATTGCAACTATCAGAGCACAGTATAAAAATCAGAAAGATAAAATACTACATCTCATACAGACGTTGAGGTAAGATAATTGAAACAAAATACATTTTCTTTCTAGCATTAAATAAGCACTGATACTTTTTCCTTGTAGGCATCTACACTTAGAAAGTACGAAAATAGCACGACAAATAAATAAAACTTATTGTATGCAACTTTTGCTCGAATTAGCGGTCCATTTTGCAATAGTGACTGCAACTTGTTACTCTTTGTATATCTCACTTTCTGGTCTTAATCACAACTTTACAGTCACCAACGATAAGATCATCGCCATGTTCGTCTGGGGATGCATCTACTCAAGCAAAATTATAATAGTAAATGACATTTGCACGAGAGTCTCAGAGGAGGTAAAAATTATTTAAAATAAGTTATAGAATGTTACATAACGTAAATTAGGATTTTATTATATAGTTAATATTTAATAATATAAGTGTTACATACTTGGGATTACACTATCGCTATTGCACATAAATTGAACATATTCAGAATATATATCTTTCGACATTTTATATATTAATGTTTAATGCTATATCGAATATTTACTACGACATAATTTATTTTTAATTTTACATTTGGAATATAGTATTACGATTTATTTTAGGCATATAAAACTGGAGAAATTGTGCAATCTTTTGAGGGATCCGGTCTTGATAATGATATGAGAGAAGAAGTAAGCTTTACACACTCTAACGCGTGGTGATATGTCAATTAATTTGTTATATCTTTTAAAGAATTAAATAAATATATTCACAGATTCATCAGTTTACGCAACAAATAGTACTTCAGTCATTAAACTTTACTGCTGCCGGTTTCTTTACAATTAATAATAGTTTTACTGGCAAGGTTTGTGTTACTTGTTTGATTTATTCAAAGATATATTAATTACATGTAATTTAATTAAATTGTTATATGTCGTTCTCTCTTTCAGTTCTTTGCTACAGTCACGACATACGTGGTTATTTTAATACAAATGGACACACCGACATGATACGACAAAATACGACATGGCACAATGATTCAAGCGCAAGATGATGATCAACAATGCTATCTGTCAATTCTCATCAATCTGGAAGAAGGAGAATTTAGAAATTTAATAAATTTTTTAAATTTTTTCTCACGCTTTGAAATTAATTGAGAATTGAGGTATTCTAAATGTGTTACAATGTACATGTTCAAGTCAATCCAAAACTTACCATTACAAACATGAGTAATAACCGTTTTATAATTTTGCCTTTTTCTTATAAAATCTTCCTTATGATGCTAAAAATCGATTAGCTAAAATGTAATACGTATTATAAAAGAATAATTATAATAATGATAATGTATAATGATAATAATCTATTCATAGTTTTTTTTTATATTCCACCTATTAAAATATATTTGTATAAGAATTATAAAAAAATTACTTTTTATATGAGCCATCCATATTTCATTGAAAAAACTGTACACTATATTTCTATACTACTAATAACCATTTATATTTCCCTTACTTATATAATACAAATAAATCTTTTCACACGCTATGTACAAATATATTTAAATATACATATGCGACATACACATCATGTATAATAGGAAATGTACTAATTGTAGTTGCTTATAATTACATTGCATGAAAATCGATTATCCCAGTTGGTATTACTATCTCTTCTCTAATACATTATCATCTAACGATCTAAGGATGTTAATGCAAAAGACTAATAAAATGCCGTCCCATCAGCTTAATGAACATAACATTTTGAACGCAGTCCACAGGACTTTCAGCTCGAGATACTAGGTAATAGTCAACAAACGAAATTGGAAGAGTCACGATCATGGTAGATATTATAGAAGGGATTATATATCCTCTTTCCATAACAGTTTTCTTCTTTGGTCCCGGAATTTTTAGATATCCTTTGCATAACTCGAGATTATATCTTAATCTTTTCTCTGCGCTATTTCTGTGGAGTGCTTATGTGTATGGATTTTATTACGTAGTGATCTCTTGGCCTGAAATATTGGGTGACTTTATAAATTCTTTTGCTGTAATAATGAGTTTGATTGTGACAATAATGTCTATAATTATTACTTTCCACAAGAAGAAGGTACAGTTTCATTTTAATGGTGCTTGAACAGCGTGAAATCTGAAGTGAAATGAATAACAATATAATATATATAAATACATAACAATATTAAATTCAATAATTTGCAATATTTTAAAGTATTTCATACATTTATATTTCACATTTATATTTATTGATCTACATTTTAGATTATAAAAAATTTCAGTTTTGATGTCTACGTAAAAAATTCTGATATTTGCCAAAATAAACTTTATTTAAAAATTTTGGTTTTTGAAGAAATAAACGTTGTATAACACTTAATTAATAAATTTTCTTTTTACATGATATAGTAAATAACATAACAGTTATAATAATATTTTTACAAATCGTAGCTTTAATGTAATTATATTATTAATTATATTCTTTTCGAAAAACTAACTTTCTATATATTTCTTCTTGCAATAGAATTTTCGTATGTGTATAAGAAAATTAATTCTTGTGGACGATACATTAGAGAAACTTGGAACACCCAAGGAATATCACAAAATACGAAATTCGATAAAGCAGATGTTGATTATATGGTTTATGATGATATGCGTCACGTTAACTAGTGACTCTTTACTGTGTATCGAGGTATTTAAAGATATAAAAGCCATGCTTATTCCACTGTTTATGGATTATTGTCTCTGGATCAATACCTTCATGGATATAATCTTTATGGTTCTTCTAAGGTTCGTAAATCTTACTTTATTACACTTACAATTAGTCATGTCTATGGTTACTGAAGTATTTCTAACTTTTTACATTAGAAACGATATAGATATATTAAAAGCGCCGCACAGTGAGCTAAATCCCGATCTAGCGAGACAAAATTATTTTATGGGCTCAACAGAGGCCAAATGAATAGAATAGCACAAAAAAGTATGTAATAAAATATATATCAAGGAAAAAGTAGGTTTTTCAGTTCTCAGAACTGAAGTTTGATTACATTTTGAGGTTTTTCATTTTTGAGAAAAATTGGTATAAAAGAAAATAGGAAGCTAAAATAGATATCAATTAATTTTCTAGTTTAAAGAGTTTAATCTAGCTAAATACCTTTCTAGTTTATGGTAAACAAATGTTAGAATTATATTAAAGATTAAAAAATAAATAGAAGTAAAAATAAAAAATAAGAAATAAAAGTAAAAATTTATATTAAAAAATGTATTATTTTAATAAAAAACTATATTAAATTGTTATTATTTCAATAAAAACTATATTATTTTAATAAAAATTCGAAATCAGAATTATTTTCGGATTTGCTCGGAGAAATATTTCACTATACTCCTCATCAGCCGTATCCTCTTCCACTAAAAAGTCCGGTTAGTAATAAGAGGAGCAGAATCCATGATTTATTATGATTTGGAAAATAATGAAAATCCGTCTCCTCCAACACTGTGTTTCGGACTATATGATTGAGTGCGTTACCGGTGATGACAGCGATTTTAGATCTAATCTCGTGGAGATATAAGAAACTTACACCAACTCAATCTCAAAAACGTACAAAATAGATGACAAGTTTGCGATAAAGTAAAATTCGATAAAAATGATATTTTTCCACGAAGCAAAATCTCTTATATTTAAATGGTACGAACTTATCTTCAATAAAGGAAGACCACATTAATATAGAGACATTAATGAGAGAGTTTTACTGAAAACCTTACATTTTGATTTACATTGATATTTTGACTTTTGTCCCGCTAGAATCAGCCCTCTGTGCGCCGTTTTCAAAATAAAGTAAGGAACATGATTTTCTTTTACGTTTCTCCTTTTTACGCGTTTATATTCTCCTAAATATTTTCTAAATCTCGTAGGTATATCGGTACTAGATTCAATATAATAAATGAACATATTAGACGACTGTCCGAAACTGAAAAATGTGGATTGAGATGCACGAAGAAGTCTGTGATCACTCGCCATTATGTTGGAAGTACAAAGAATTGCAAACGTACAGTTTGGATCACCATGTAAATTGATATATCAAACACTTTTGAATCTCAGTTGGACAGAGAATTGCGAAGAGAATCATATAAGCATACAAATGTATTTATTAGTAACAAATAGAGACGAGATTCTATATAAGACTAGAACAAGACTGACCGCAAAATGTTTGCTAATTGTAAGAATGGCGTCGCATATCTCCTCCTAGTGGTGCTGGACAATACTCAATAATCATCCTTGCGAAAAAAAGGAAAAAAAGAAACGTCAAACCTATGCGCTGTGAAATATTTGAATGTATTTTCCTACACAAAAGGTGAGATATGAGAAATTTGCACCAATTAAACAATATTTAATGTAACAAACATAATGTAAGAAACTTGCTACATCCAATAACGTGAAAATTAGCACAATAATTAATTCTTCGCATTTATGATTTTCTTAGTATTAGGTTTTAGTATCTTTTCTCTTTTCCTATTTGTGCCCTTCTTCTGCTAATATCATTTTAAAATTACTTGGTGTCATCATAAGATGCTTTAAGTTAGCAGCATTACATTTCTTACATACAATATTTTTTCTTGGTGCAAATTTGTCATATGACCTTCTTATAGGAAAATTAATTCACTTAATTCAAAACGAGTCGATTTGGTCTTTTTTTACTTTTCTTTCAAAAGATACTTGTTTAATATATATTTTTTATTAAATTATTAAACCTTTGTTTGGTAACCTTGGTTTGGTACATTAATATATAAATAAAATGACATATACCTAAAGTTTTGTGTATAACATCAATCAGTACATGGATTCTTCAGCTTTAATTATTTGCAAACTCTCCTAATAAAAAATAAAAAAGCTTGAAAAATACGTATCGTTGGGCGATGACATTTCTAAATATTTGAAGTGAAATTCAGCAATCTTGGTCTTTGCAACAGAACAGGGCTCCTTCATAGGACATGCAGGATAAAAGTGAAAACACTTTTATAACATAAACGGACCATGCACTGTCGATTGAGCTTACAAATTGGAAATATTATAATCGTGCTAGCGATCAATTAATTATGCTTCATATAAATATATACAGCCCATCTCGTTTCTTGTTTGCTTGGTGAGAGACACTACTACAAGTCTCTTGATATATTCAAATAAATCGACAAAGAACATTTTGTAAAAAATTATTTTATTAATCAAATGAACAAAAACAGAAATATTATCATTGTTTTACTCTTATTCATGGTCTTTCTGCATTGATTTGCCATAAATTCATCTACTAAAACCTGCTAAATTATATGTTTCATTTTTTTCAGGCACCTTCATTCGGAACTTTGCCAAGTAGCACGCGATGTAAATAGTCTATTCGGAATACAGATGACTTTACAGATGATTTCTTATTTCGTTCTTATAATTGCAATGTGTCATATGCAATTCAATGTGTTGTGTTTCATACAAGTATACATGCATAAAGTAGTAACACTAAAACTTCTACTTAACACCAACGTATGGCTTACTGTTTACTTGACAAGACTGATTTTGCTGAACCATACCTGTGAGAGTGTTAGTGCTAAGGTAATCTCAATTTTTACAGGTTTCTTGTTTTTACAGGTGATAGATAACATGATGACCTTTAATTTGCTTAAGAAATCAATTTTATATAATGTAATTAATATAATTAATTTATTAATTTATAATTTTGATAAGGAAAAAGTAATTGCATCGAAAAAAAATCAAGAATTATATACAAAAATGTAATTTTTCTCATTTCTGCACAATAAGAAATTTGAGAATTATGTCTTCATAAGAATTGCGAAGTCATACATGTCATGATGTCACAAGAATAATTATGAAGGTAAAAATTAGAAACGAAATGATTACTTTTTCATTTTTCCAGGCACAAAATACCAGAACTGTACTCTATAATTTGATCAATTTTACTCGTTACGTTAATATGCGCGAACAGGTGAGCTAAATCTAATAATCATCCAATGTAACTTTTTATTAAGTATCTTAAGATAATAACACTTAATGCAGATTATCATATAACGCAGATTTTGCAATTTGTACTGCAAATATCACTTCGACCATTGCAGTTCAGCGGAATGGGCATGTTCCACTTTGGTTACACATTTACTCGTAAGGTTGGGTTTTAGTATCTTTCTCATTTGCATAATGTAATCGTAATTTGAAATTTTGGTAAACAGAAAAACTTCGGATTTCAATGTTTACATTTAACATTTTCTTTCAGTTCTTCCTGTGGGTGGTCACTACTATTATTTTCCTAATGCAAATGAAGAGTTCTCCTATATCTCGAACATTAATTTTCGAAGGAAATAATATGACATGTGATTAGTAGAAAACAATATAAAATTATACTACAATTATATGTTTTATGCTTGTTAATTGTATAATATATTTCTTTTGTATAATACAAGTAAATCTTTTCATAAGCTATATACAAATATATTTAAACATATGTGACATACACATCATGTATAATAGAAAATGTGCTAATTGTAGGTGCTTATAATTATATTGGATGAAAATCGATTATCTCAGTTGATTACTATCTACTATCTAATACGTTATCATTTAATAGTGTAAGAATGGTAATGCGGTAGTTTAATCAAATATCGTGCTATCATCTTAATAAACATAATAATATTTGTACGTCACAGAACTTTTAGCTCGGGATACTAGTTAATAGTCAACAAATGAAATTGTAAGAGTCACGATCATGGTAGATACTATAGAAAGAGCTATACATCCTTTTTCCGTAACAGCTTTCTTCTTTGGTCCCGGAATTTTCAGATATCCCTTGCATAACTCGAGACCTTACTTTAATTTTTGTTATACGTTATCTCTGTGGAGTGTTTATGTGTATGGACTTTATAAAGTAGTGAACTTCTGGCCTAAAATATTTAGTGAGTTCCTAATTTTCTTTACTCTAGCAATGAGTTTCATTGTGACAATGATATCTATAATTATTACCATCCGCAAGCAGAAGGTACAGTTTTATTTTAATGATGCTTGAACAGCGTGAAATGAAATAAATAACAATATGTATAATATACATAACAATATCAATGATAAATTTAATACTTTGCAACTTAAATTAACATTATTAAATTATTAAATTAAATTAATATTATATTTTAACTTATTTCATGTATAATATTTATATTTATTGATTTACATTTTAGGTTTTAAATAATTTCATTTTTGATGTCTATGTAAATAATTCTGATATTTGTCAAAATATACTTTATTTAAAAATATTGGTTTTTGAAGAAACAAGAAACGGTATATAATACTCAATTAATAAATCTTATTTTTACATGATGTAGTAAACAACATAAAAAGTTTAATAATAATTTAAATAATTTAATTTAAAAAATTTTAATAATATTTTTACAAATTGCAGCTGTATCATAATTATATTGTTATTTATATGCATCTTTTCTAATGAATAACTTTTTATATACTTCTTGTAATTATTGTAGAATTTTCATATATGTATAAGAAAATTGGTTCTTGTGGACGATACATTAGAGAAACTTGGAACACCCAAGGAATATCACAAAATACGAAATTCGGTAAAGCAGATGTTGATTATATGGTTTATGATGATATGCGTCACGTTAACCAGTGACTCTTTATTTTGCATTGAGGTATTGAAAGATAAAAAAGCCATGCTTATTCCAGTTGTTATGAATTATTGTCTCTACATCAATACCTTCATGGATATAATATTTGTACTTCTTCTAAGGTTCGTAATCTTACTTTATTACAATTATTCACTAATATCTTGTATATGTTACTGAAGTACATATCCTAATTTATTACATTAGAAATGCTATAGGTATATTAAAAACACGGTTTTCAAAATAAATTACAAAACATGATTTTCTTTTAGGTTTCTTCTTTTTATGTGTTTGTCTATATATTCTCTAAATTTCGTAGGTATATTGGTACTAGATTCAATAAAATAAATAAGCACATTAGCCGACTATCCGAAACTGAAGAATATGGAATGAGATGTACATGGAAGAAATCACTTGTCACTCGTCATGTTAGAAGTACAGAGAATTGCAAGCATGTAGTTTGGATCGCCATGTAAATTGATATATCACAAAATTATTGTTGGTCGACTTTGTTGACTCAGTGAGTCAGAGAATCACAAATGAGGAGAATTGTATAAGCTTACAAATGTATTTATTATTAATAAGTACCAGACAAGATTTTGTAAGATTGACCACACATACTCATTGTGAGTGGCGTCGCATGGCTTCTCCCAGCGGTGCTAGATGATACCCAACTTTTGAAAAAAGATAAAGAAACGACATAAAATCTAACCGCTGTAAAATATTTTGTATTTTCTTACAAAAAAATAAGATATGAGAAATTTACATCAATTAGAAAAATATTTAATGCAAGAAAATTGGTGCTGCTATATTCAATAACACGTAAATCAGCGCGATAATAATTATTTCAATGTATTTATGATTGTCTTAGTGCCTTCATGTTAGGTTTTAGTATCTTTTCGTTTCTTTTTTTTCTTTTTTTCCTCTTCCCGCTAATAAACATTTTAGAATTAATTAAAATATTTAAAATTAATTAGTGTCATTATAAAATAATTCAGGTTCGCAGCATTATATAATTATATACTTATTGATATAAGAAAATAATATAAGAAACTTATAAATTTAATATTTTTTTGATTGATGCAATTTCTCACTCTTTATGTCACTCTTTCTATAGAAAAATTTATTTACTTAATTTACAATGGGTGGACTTGGTGTCTTTTTCTACCTTTCTTTCAGAAGATAATTGTTTAATATATCTTTTTCTTATTAAATAATGAAATCTTTGTTTGGTACATTGATATGTGTAATGCAACTAAAGTTGTGTGTATATTGTCAATTAGTCATTATGTATAATGTCTATCAGTGGATTTTTGGACTGTTATTTTTAATTGCTATTGCAAACGCTCCTAGCGAAAAAGCTCAAAATGTACATATCGTTAGATGACATTTCTGAATATTTGAAACGTGAAATTAGCAATCTTTGCAACAGAACAGAGCTCCTCTCATAAGACGTGAAGGATACAAATGAAAACACTTCTATAACATAAACGAGCTACGAATTATTGATTGAGCTCACTTAGAAATTGAAAATACGATAATCGTTCTTCTACTCACAAGTAAACCTACGGAAGTGTCATTCTCCGATTTTTCTGAAATTTGGATATGTTATAATACATGAAAAACTAAGGGACACGTATTTTTTTTTAGCGGCGAAAAAACATATTTAGGGGGTGAAACGACCCCCCAAAATGGGGGGTAAAATGGAAAAATTGCGATATCTTTGAGACCAGTAAAGCGATTTTAATGATTTTTGGTATGAAAGTATCTTTCGATAGAAGACGAAAATCGGCCTAGGTATGTTGGAAGGGGAGTGAAAATTAGGGGGTGAACTACCCCTAAAGTGACTAATTTCTTGCTGCAAAAAATCAGTTTTGATCTGATCGAAGTAAAATCTATTAGAACTTCAAGAGGAAAGCTAATTAAGGAGCACGTATTTTTTGTTTTGTTTTATATAAATATTTGGGGGGTAAACAATCCCTAAATTGCCGCGTTCGTTTGGCATTGCGCATGAAAACCTTGTAAAACTATATTTTTTAACTGTTCGATCTTTTTACTATATTGGTTTTTTAAGTCGCTGAATCCGAATCTGAAATCAGATTTTCAAAATTCAATATGGCGGATCCACTATGGCGGACGAAAACTCGAAAAATTACTTGAATAGACAGTAACTCGACATGCGACTTTCAAAATACAATAAAATCAACTTTTGACATTTATTGTTAGTTATGTGAAGTAAATTAAACATGTTAAAAATATTAATCGTTTATAACAAAATTGTTTAAACAATGTAGATAAAAAATGAAATGAAAAATGATTAGAGTGAGTCCCCTTGCCTCTCACTTACTTCTGTAAGTGTGTCAGAATACGATTCATTGTTAGAACGCTTATGTACAGGTAACGAAAGATTTGTTTTGTTATTTCAATTTTATTATTTTTTTTGTCGTTTTAATTTTTTTGTGTTTTTATTTCATTAATTTTTTTATTATTACTTTTATTTTATAAATGGCTGATTTGACAATTAAATCATTTTTTGTGCATAATACATTTTTTTAACGAATGTCATGTATGCAAAACTCTCAAAAAATGATTTAATTGTCAAATCAGCCATTTATAAAATAAAAGTAATAATAAAAAAATTAATGAAATAAAAACACAAAAAAAATTAAAACGACAAAAAAAATAATAAAATTGAAATAATAAAAAAAATCTTTCGTTACCTGTACATAAGCGTTCTAACAATGAATCGTGTTCTGACATACTTACAGAAAATAGTGAGAGGCAAGGGAACTCACTCTAATCATTTTTCATTTCATTTTTTAGCTACATTGTTTAAACAATTTTGTTATAAACGATTAATATTTTTAACATGTTTAATTTACTTCACATAACTAACAATAAATGTCAAAAGTTGATTTTATTGTATTTTGAAAGTCGCATGTCGAGTTACTGTCTATTCAAGTAATTTTTCGAGTTTTCGTCCGCCATAGTGGATCCGCCATATTGAATTTTGAAAATCTGATTTCAGATTCGGATTCAGCGACTTAAAAAACCAATATATTAAAAAGATCGAACAGTTAAAAAATATAGTTTCACAAGGTGTTTCATGCGCAATGCCAAACGAACGCGGCAATTTAGGGATTGTTTACCCCCCAAATATTTATATAAAACAAAACAAAAAATACGTGCTCCTTAATTAGCTTTCCTCTTGAAGTTCTAATAGATTTTACTTCGATCAGATCAAAACTGATTTTTTGCAGCAAGAAATTAGTCACTTTAGGGGTAGTTCACCCCCTAATTTTCACTCCCCTTCCAACATACCTAGGCCGATTTTCGTCTTCTATCGAAAGATACTTTCATACCAAAAATCATTAAAATCGCTTTACTGGTCTCAAAGATATCGCAATTTTTCCATTTTACCCCCCATTTTGGGGGGTCGTTTCACCCCCTAAATATGTTTTTCCGCCGCTAAAAAAAAATACGTGTCCCTTAGTTTTTCATGTATTATAACATATCCAAATTTCAGAAAAATCGGAGAGTGACACTTCCGTAGGTTTACTTGTCAGTTAATTATGCTCGGCATAAATATACAATACGATCTATATCACCTTGTTTGCCGCGTCACCTTGAAGCGAGATGGTACCAAGTTTCTTGATATGTTAAAACGAAATAATAATTAAAAAGATTAAAGACAATTAAATGAAATTGAACATCTCGTAAAAAAAGTAATTTTACTAATCAAATCAACAAAAACGGAAATATTATTCATTATTGTTTTTTAATTATCAATTGACAATCTTATTCATGGTCTTTCTGCATTGATTTGGCATAAAGTCGTCTACTAAAGCCTAGTAAATTATGTTTCACATTTTTTCAGGCATCTTCATTCGGAACTTCGCCAAATAGCACGCGATATAAATAGTCTATTCGGAATACAGATGTCTTTACAGATGATTTCATATTTCGTTATTATAATTGGAACGTGTCAATTCACTATCTTTTATTTCATAATACACTTACACGACGTAGTTACAGTGAAACTCCTATTTTACGCCAACGTATGGCTTATTGTTTACTTGACAAGACTGATTTTGCTGAATCATACCTGTGAGAACGTTAGTGCTAAGGTAATCTAACTTTTGGTGAGTCAATGTGTCATATTTCACTAATTCCATAATACCATGACGACAAACGACAGTTTTGATGCTATATTGGCATCATTTTGACTGAGATGTTTTTATAGAGTAGGAAATATGGAAATTACATGTCTTTATAAGAATTGCAAAGTTATACATGTCACCATGTCACAAAAACAATTATAAATGTAAAAATAATAAGAGAAATGGTTATCTTTTCATTCTTTTAGGCACAGGAAACCAGAATCGTACTTCATAATTTGATCACTTTTAATCGTTTCGCTAAGATGCGGGAACAGGTGAGCTAAATCTTCTAATAATCATTCGATTTAATGTTTTACTAAGAGTCTTAATATAATAACACAGTGTTATAACACAGATTTTGCAGTTTGTACTGCAAATATCACTTCGACCGTTGCAGTTGAGCGGAATGGGCATGTTCCACTTTGGCTACAAATTTATTTATAAGGTTGGATTTTAGTATCTTTCTCATTCGCGTAATGTAATGTAATGATAATATGAAATTTTAATAAACAGGTATACTTTGGACTGCAATGTTTAAACTTTTGCATTTGCTTTCAGTTCTTCCTTTGGGTGATCACTACTATTATTTTCCTACTACAAGTGGATACTTCTCCTATAATTCGAACATTACTTTCTGAAGGAAATAACATGACATACACGATTAACAGAAAGGAAATGTGAAACTGTATTAGATGTTGGTTATTTTTGCACAAAGTGCTGCCACTCGCTTAACTTATACGAAATTAATTCTATCTTTTCTATTTCTAATAATATTAATTTATATTAATTATTTATATTATATTTAATACAAATTTATATTAATTTATTTCTTTCATTATATTAATCAAAGAATATTTTTAATTCTTTTTCTGGGTAATTACTGCCATTATTTTCCTAACACAAATGAATACTAGTCCTATATATGTCACGTATAAGAGTTTCATGTTTATTATACGTTTATTAAGTTTGGACAGAAATAATATAACAGATGCAATTACACATATATTACATAATATACAGGAAATATAAAATTGTTATTATTATCTTTCTACTTATTGTATCATATTAATATTTTTAATTATTCTATAGAGATAAATTGTGAAAATTGTTTTACAATTCATTAATTATATAAAAATTATTTTATTAGTATTTATTTATATATGATTAGTTAAAAGAATATAATTTTATTTGTAATGTACAGGGTGGGGAAAAATTATTGGTCAAGCTTTCGCCAGTCGATTCTACTCGTCGAAATTGCCAACATTGCATCATAAACATGGTGCCGCAAAATTAACTTTCAAGGTCATTTTCAATGTCAAATTTTTTTATTGGCTTAGTCGATTCTACTCGTCGAGCTGAACAAAAGTCTCAAAGGGACCATATGCCGGAAATAAATATTTCATAGAGAAATCTTCGTTTGAAGTTTTTTTGCCTGAAATTTCAAACAAATTGATTTTTATGAAGTCAGAAAATAAATCTGATGCTTATAAAGTTCTTAAAATCATGTTCTGAATATCCTGATCATGATTAGCGAAAATCACCCCCCAAAAATGACCCTGAAAAATTCGTTTTCAAGGTCAAAAATCTGCTTAATCTACTCTTAGCGCTACCCAGGAACAACAACGTGGACGTGGTAGATTTCTGTTCCCTTCGAGGTGACTTGATTACAGTGAGTCCCCCTCGCCTCTCACCTCGGGGTAACTTGATTACAGTGAGTTCCCCTCGCCTCTCACCTCGGGGTGACTTGATTACAGTGAGTTCCCCTTGCCTCTCACTTTATCGTCGTCGACGCTACCTACGAACAAACAGAACTGACCCATCGGCCCCAATAGCTCTGAGCAGTTGTGCTTGTCTGCCAGCTTCAATGTGACCACCACCGTTATCAATGCAAGCTTGGAGTCTCTCCACCAAATTATCTCGCACTCTACGGAGCACAGCTCGATTTCGTGCTAAAGTAGCAACCGCCTCTTCAATGCGATCTCGTAAATCCTGAGCTGTCCTTAAAGCCCTGCTTGACCCATAAACAATGGCTTTCAGAGCTCCCCAGAAATAAAAGTCCAGAGGGTTCAGGTCAGGTTAACGGGCGGGCTATAAGTGTGGCGCAGGATTACGACCGATCCATCGAGTTCCAAAAACTCGTTGTAAAAAAGCGCGGACTTGCCTGCCGAAATGCGGTGGAGCACCGTCATGCATAAAAAAAATTCGATTACGGGCATTCCTCGGAACCATACGTCGCAGTCGATTCAGGAGAGTATGACGTAGAAACCGCAAATACTCAACGCTTGACAATCGGTTTGAGAGAAACACAGAAGCAATATAATCATTCCCGAGTATCCCTGACCAAACATTGACTGAAAAACGGCCCTGCTGAACTCTTTGGACCATTGCGTGTGGATTGCGTCTGCGCCAGATGCGAACATTTTGCCGGTTCAAAATGGAAGTGTTGGAAAAACTGGATTCATCAGTGAACACTATATTTTTCAGAAAGTGCCGATATCTTCGGATCTTGCGAAGCATCCACCGACAAAAACGAAGACGAGCTGTGCGATCATCAGGTCGTAACTCATGCACTACCTGCACTTTGTAGGGTCGTAGGCCTTCCTCACAGAGATTGCGCAAGACTGTTTTATGATCAACCCCTACTCGCGCGCCTATGCGTCGTGATCCCATGACAGGATAAGTTCGAGCTAGAGCAATCACACGTTTCTCAATTCTCCAAGACACACGAGGACGACCTGCCCTACGGTGGCCAGCACCTGCAAAATTCATTTGCTCCTGATCATGTAATCGTTCATCGAGTCGTTGAAATTCTCGACGATCAGGCACGGACCCTGGACGTAATGGTCTGCCATTAGCTTGGCGTCGCAACCAACTAGCATAAAGAGCTCGTGCTCGTGTGTAATTACCATGAGCACGATCAATTGCTCGAAGCATTAGACGTTGGTCACGCCCATCCCGAAGCGCCCGATCACGGCCATCACGTCGAGGCATGCTACAGCAACGTTATTCTTAGAAAAAATTTGGTAAAAAATTAAAACAATTTTTTTTATTTTACACTGAAAATTGATTCAAGATCAGCGGCGGTCTTCTAATAATCACGAAAAAGGTCTGGATATGGATGGAAAGCTTCTTAAGCACAAGTAACGAATGTCTTATGGAGCGATATATTATTCCTCTCCGAGGCAAATGACCGTTGCTTTAAGGAACCAACAGCCGTTGAAATGTTACTGGGTACCAAGATACCCCGAAGGGAACAAAAATCTACCACGCCCACTTCGTTGTTCCTGGGTAGCGTTAAGAGTAGATTAAGCAGATTTTACATTCATCACAATTAATTTTACGAAATTTTTTGGCTTCTAAAAACTTCAAACGAAGATTTCTCTATGAAATATTGATTTCCGGCATATGGTCCCTTTGAGACTTTTGTTCAGCTCGACGAGTAGAATCGACTAAGCCAATAAAAAAATTTAACATTGAAAATGACCTTGAAAGTTAATTTTGCGGCACCATGTTTATGATGCAATGTTGGCGATCTCGACGAGTAGAATCGACTGGCGAAAGCTTGACCAATAATTTTTCCCCACCCTGTACACTACGCATAATACATATTTCATGCAAAATAAAATATTAAAGAGTTTAAAAAGATTTTTCATAAATTATGATTTCATAGTACATGCACTGTTACATGTTTCTTTCATAAGAGAGAAGAATTCTATTATATTATATACAGGGTGAGGCACCTAAAACAGGCCACCTGAATATCTCGGCTGTTATTGATGATAGAAAAAAATGTGTCAGACCAAACTTGCATCGTTTCGAGGGACACATAATTTGTTCTCAATAGTTTTTTATCAGGTGGACGCGTAGAAGTCATATGAAGGTCAACTTCGTTTTATTAAATGGTATAATATGTACTATCTAGTAGAGCGTTTGAAGATGCGCACATTGATCTACGGGTCAAAATCATTCAAGGTCACTGAAGGCCAACTGCAAGGGAAAATAATTTACTTTATATTGCCTAGAGTTCTCTGCTATTAAAAATACTGTAAACTCAGAAATGAAAAAGTTCTAACCCTTAGAAATTTTTTCTTTTTCCGCGAAGTTCTGAGTTGATGATATCATTATTTTTTATATTGCCTAGAGTTCTCTGCTATTGAAAATACCGTAAATTCAGAAATGAAAAAGTTCTAGCCGTTAGAAACTTTTTCTTTTCCGAGAAGTTCGGAATTGTTGATATCTATATTTTTTATATTGCCTAGAGTTCTCTGCTATTGAAAATACCGTAAACTCAGAAATGAAAAAGTTCTAGCACTTAGAAATTTTAGCCTTCAGTGACCTTGAATGACTTTGACCCGTAGATCAATGTGCGCATTTTCAAACGCTCTACTAGATGGTACATAAAAAAACATATCATACCATTTAAAAAAACGAAGTTGACCTTCATATGACCTCTACGAGTCCACCTAATAAAAAACTATTTAGAACAAATTATGTGTCCCTCGAAACCATGCAAGTTTGGTCTGACACATTTTTTTCTATCACCAATAACAGCCGAGATATTCAGGTGGCCTGTTTTAGGTGCCTCACCTGTATATTATATTCTTACATCCTAGAAATTTTTTATGTGCATAAGAAAGCTGGGTTTTGTGGACGCTACTTTGAAAAAGTTCGGAACGCCCAAAGAATATCATAAAATCTAAATTCAGTAAAATGGATATTGATTATGTAGTTCGCGATGATATGTCTAACATGCTTCCACAGATACCCATTCACTATAAAAGATATCGTTTTTTTATTTCTACTAGCCGTATAATTTTTATATCAAGATCTGAATTGACTATCCGTAAGTTAAATATTGTATACCAATCGTTGACAGTAATAATGTCTGGCGGCCTCAATCGACTATGTCATCGCGTATGTTTATGAAGGAATTAAATGATGGATGGCGTTAATGCATTGATCCAACTATGTATTATTCTATCGCTCTGATAAATGAGGTATATGTCGGCCGATCGAGTTACAAGAGACGCGTGATGTCAGTTTATGACAGAAAACGTGACAGTGATGACTATGGCAACTACCATAGAACAGGCTCTGCAACCTTTGCTTCTGACCGCCTCCGTTGTTGGTCTAGGTGTCTACTCCCCGAAGAAATTTTATTTAAGTATACTCTACAATCTGACAATATGGATCGCTTATTGGTTTCTTTATTATTACGCTGTGGTTATGTTGAAAACCGAAAAGTGGTTTCTAACGCTATCTACTATAGTCAATTTGCAGATTACTGCTCTCACCACCGTGACATTTATTATCATGAACTTATATCAACATAAGGTATATATACATGGGCGTACATTCGAAATTCAAATTAATTGAATCCGTTAACACAACGAATTAAAGAAATTTTTGTTTTCAAATATCGTAAAAGATCGATATATGTATTTCTTGTCTGACATTGTACAGAGATTCCGAATATTCTTCAAAAGACTTGCTGCTATAGATGATACGCTAAAGGAACTAGGCACTCAAAACGTATATGGAAAGCTGCACACTTGTTCAAACTGGACATTAATTGGATGGTGCATATGCAGATTTATAGCGGATACAATTGATACAACATGGTGGTTACGTGTGACAAACGATAATCAAATCGTAGTTCTGCCCTACATTGTAAATCATCATGAGCATGTGAATATGCTTATGGATTTGATATTTATGACTCTTATATGGTTAGTATATTATTTGGAATATTCATATAAAAACTTTCTCTCACTATAAACTTTTATATAATAATTAAATTAGTTTTAATATCTTCATATTATTGATATATTTTTTATTGATATATTTAAATATTTTCACTAAAATGATTAAAGAAATTTTAATATTTTATATAAAGTTTCTCAATTCAAAAATAGAGAGAAGAGAATACACACACACATATGACAATAAAAATAATAAATGTGTTTCATATATTTCATAAAATTCATAATTCTAAAACAGTTTGATTATAAATATTTATACACTGTCTTATAACAGGATTACATCTGCGACAAGAGAGCTAGCCAATTTATATTAATGCTCTACTAATTATCATTAACAATTTATATTTCATGAATGTAGGTACATTGGCACCAGATTTGACGAGATATATGAACACATGAAATATCTGCTGGTGAAGCAGGAACATAAAGTAAAACGTACATGGAGAAGAACTGTGACTACTCGTCAATATATCATGTATCCTGACAATTACAAGCGCGTGCTATGGACCGTAATGTAAATCGGTACACGAATATACTCGCATAGATCACTGAATTGAACCTAATTGGACAATAAAAGTGGCGTACTTGAGATTTAACTAAAGATTTAATTTGTCCGAATAATAGACAAATAGCTTAAATAAATAACTCTATTTACATCCTCACTAATAGATTTTATTTTTTTATAGGCATCTCCACTTAGAATTGTGTCAAATCGCTCGTGAATTAAACTCAATGTTCGGAATACAAATGACTATAGAAGTGACAGCTTATTTGATATACCTGACAAGATTATGTCATTTCCTTATCCTATATCGTCATTATTTTGATCTCTCAATGATTACCGAATGGCTTGATATCTTCATCTGGGCATTTATATATGTGATTAGGCTTTTCTGCTTAAATTACGTCTGTGAGAGCGTCTGTGCTAAAGTAAATTGATACGTAACTTTCTACGTAAAAATATTAATAAATATAAAACATTTATTAATGTTATCTTGTTGCAATATTTCAGGCTAACAAAATCGATCAGATAATTCATCAATTAGCAGATATTCCTCGATATGCTGATCTTCGAAGCGAGGTATAAAATAAGATCTTAGTAATAATGGAAATAATTGTTAATTCGTTTAATAACCCTATATTAATAACCCTAAATTGCTAATTTGTGTTCGCAGATTTATCAATTTGTATTGCAAGTAATGCATCATCCCTTGAAATTCACTGGACTGGGTCTTTTTTATTTTGGCAATGGTTTCCTATGGAAAGTTGGTGTCTCTCTAAATTAACTTTTTCACATTTCTTTACACTTCAGTATCTCTCTCATATCACATATCGTAAACCATAAAAGGATGTCATTGTATTTTCTGTGATCAAATATTATAGAATATTTTTATTATTATATTCGTGCGCGCGTTTAACATAAGAATGTAACATGATTTACTACACATGCATGGGCGTGCGAATATAAAATAATACGTTAAATGTAAATTAACAGTAATGGTGCACTAAAATAAGTCTCATTTACCTTATACTGAAACTGTCTGCATGGAAATTGAATTTCCATTTTTTTCCTTTTTTCCAGTTCTTCGTGACAATAATAACATTTGCAATCCTCATGATACAGATGTCTACTACTTATATTTAATACAACTAACTTTGACTTTTAAAAAAGTATTTTAAAAAAATTAAAATAATATTTTAAGAATAAAAATAAAACATTATATAAAATCATTATTTGTATAATAAATTTATATATAATATGTACAATATATATTAATAAAAAATATACGTTTCACATGTAGAGATTATAAACATATACTTATTTTACTTTGTTATATAATAAATTTTATATCAATTCTTTTTCATTTTAATTCTATTTTATTGTTCTGGAGAATATTTAGAGAATACTTAAAAAAGTTAAGGGAAACAGAGAATATTTTAAAATAATTTTTAAATAATTTCGAATCTGAATAATTATAATTAAACTATATAATTCCATGATATTTTAAAAACTAGGAAGAGTAATACATATATAAATATAGTTGATTTATTGTCATAATTGTTTAGACTATTTTTAAATCTTAGGATTTAAAAATATTCTAAAGTGTGTATGCGCGCGCGCGTATGTGTGTAACTGTATAAAGTAATATCTATTAAAACTCTTTACATGTTATATCTCTCTTTTTTTTATTCTCTCCCTTTCTCTGTCTTTGTTAATCACGTTATCATATTATTACATCAAATTGATTAAATTGATTGAAATAAAAAAAATTAGGAAAATGAGACCATCACACATGTATTATTCGTGCTTCTTGAGTGTTATATGTCTCACGTAGCGTATTATGTCATATTACATGAAAATTGCTTTATATAAAAACCTCTTGAATAATGTCTACTTTGCGTCTACTTCTAAAAGAAATGAATTAGTAACATCGCTTTTCAATGCTTCGCAACATGCAAAATTGAATAGACTATCTCTGTTATTTATCAATGCGGATCGATTGTTTTAATACACCTGAGTGCTGCGTAATGAATATCAAATTATAAAAAATACTAGCATGGTGAATCGACGCAATTGTGACGTGACCAGCAATTTTATCGGTTACTAGGTGTTAGTTTACGGTGGATAAATTCACCACGCTCCAACAGGCCTTGCTACTTTTCGTGCTATATTATTGTTTTAAGTGTCTATTCCTTTAAGTCAAGACCGATGATTGACTGAAGTGAGTATTTAAGTTCTTTTTCGTATTCTTTGACTATCTATATGGTTTGTTTATGGATATCTACTGTATAATATCTTAATTTTTCTCTTTCTATAATATTGTTATCTCGCGACGCCAATAATATGTATTTTAATAGCAACTGTAGCTACGTATTTTAGTGTTCAAATCACCGTGTACACATTTCTGTAAAATATTATTTTAAAATAGCATTTTATGCACTTTTCGTGTATGCATATATGTATACTCAATATAAATTTATATCTTATATTAATAGAATATTATAAACATCTATAAAACATTTTTTATATTGAGAATAAAGTAAAAATGTAAATTATTATCATACTTTACATATATAAAGTGTGTAACTTTATATACTTTTTTCTCTCTTAAAAAACATTTATATTTCTGTATCTTTTTCTTTTTTTCCTCAAAATTATCGTTATTTTCTTACAGATGAGTTAATAAAAATAATATTAATAATAACAATTGATAATTAAAAAGCTTCTTCAATATTTATAGTAGATTATTTTATAATATCTTATAATTGTTTATTGATTTTCTTGTGCATGACCGCATGAAATATTATACACATAACAATGAAAGTTACATACACAGCAATACATAGCAAAAAGTACATAACTGCATTTACTTCGTACAGGAAAGCAAGCGACATATGGACTAATAGCATTACCTAAGTGATCGGCATAATTCAATGAGAAATAATTTTTTTTCTCTCTCATTTGTCAAAACAGATCAATCGTTTTAATATACGTAAGTACCGTAACATATGTCGCTAATACAAGGATTCAACCATCATCAGACTATCGACACGTAATCGTAATGTATCCGGCGAATAAGCATCAACAGACATTCAGAGTTCATTCACAGTGGTGATGATCATGACGATCACTATACAACAAGCTTTGCGTCCTCTTTTTCTCACGTGTTTTGTCATTGGTTTAGGCGCTTATCCCATAAAACAACCACATTTAAGGATTCGATGGGTTACATACTTAAGTATACTATATTCTTTGACAGTGTGGTCTCTTTATATATACGTTACTTATTATGTGACAACTTTATTTACCCTGGAAAGAATATTTTTCACTATTATTAGCTTTATTATCACAGTGATTAATATTCTTGCCACAATTACATCCAGTTTCGTAGGTTTCTACTATCACAAGGTACAACTATATTTTTAGTATTGACATTAATTGTGCACTCATATGCATTCATATATACTCATATGCACATATATATGCGTGACTGTATTATATAGTATTATTTATTATATACAGTATTATATACTATATACAATATTTGTATATACGTATGTATGTATGTGTATATACATATATAATTTAACGTATATACAAATATGTTATATATTTATATATGTTATGTTCATATATCACATAAAGTTTTATTTGTGAAAATTAGATTTAACTACATATATAGAATATAGTTTTTTTTGTGTCAGATCGCAGCATAACTTTACTAATATTCAAATACCCAAAGTAATATACTATATATATTTGTAAAAAGATGTTACATTATTATGTGTTTCATATTTAAAATATTTGCAGAAATAGTAGAAACATTGATATGTATTATATTATTGCTTAATATTATTTTAGAAATTTGAGATGTGTATGATTAAACTTGACGCTGTGGACGACACTTTAGAACAACTCGGTACTCCGAAAATGCATAAAAGGATATTCATGTGGTCAAAACAAATAATAATTGGATGGTTCCTATACAGTTTTACCTTAAATATTTATTATGTACAAAACTATGCCCAACACATGAGTGTTTTTTGGGCACTAATCCTGTCAGTCATAATACTTTATGGTACTCATGTGAACATATTAGTGGATGTTTTATTTATTATTCTTTTGTGGTATGTACAACATGTATTTATAATAGTAAATTAGAGTAAATCATGTATGCTGTTCGTAATTCTACAAGGTATTTCATAACTCCGGAACTACCCGTTATAGTTTGGACTTATGTTAGTTGACAATGAATCGAAAAGTCCTGTACCATTTTGCGATTTTCGCAATAATAACCGAGTTATTAACGATTAAAGTAAATAAATGAGAGCGCAACTCGTGCAGCGAGGCATCCCTGAGGTGCGCCACTGCTTCACTAATTAAGCCGTAATTAAGGAGGATTTTTACTTTGTTGGGTCGAAAAAATCGATTTTTTTACATTTTCTGAAAGATTGAAGTCTTGGAAATATGTGGTTAAATTTTTAAGTCGAAACTCGCAAAATTGACAGAGTTACAAGCCGTACCAGGCCTCGCTGCACGAGCCGCGCTCTCATTCGTTTACTTTAATCGTTAATAGCTCGGTTAGTATTGCGAAAATCATAAGTTATAAAATCATAAATTATAAGATATATTCATTAGTTTACAGAAAGTAATTTATAATACGGAATTCTTAAAATAGTAAAATAGTAAGTTTATTTTTAAAGAATTTATTCAATAAACCTTACAAAGGATTTTCTTCAGATTGATGGAAATTTTCCAACCTAATATTTTTTTATATTTATACTAAAATATTTTCTTAAAAAGAAATAAACAAAATAAAATTGAAGAAATATTTATAAACTTATTAAATGTCATTTATCGTTGTGCGTGCGCATGATTTACCATTTAAATTAAAAGTTCAGCTTTTTATAGTATTTTATAAACTGTGACATATCTTACAATGCAGGTATGTCGGTAATAGATTTGATAAAGTACACGAGCATATAAAATGTCTATTGGTGGGAAAGGAATTAGGGATAAGGCGTCCATGGAATAAATCAATAATCGCCATTAATAAATCAACCAATAATTACAAACAAGTGTTTTGGACCACAATGTAAAACGATAAACGTATTAATATTGCATAGATTAATAATTTGTTATGTAACAATTAAGCAATAAATAATAAAAAACTATTTCTTCTAAGCCGTTATAACTTCTGTGTTGTGTGATAAAACCAAATACGTTTTTACAGGCACCTTTACTTAGAATTACATCGCATCTCCTGTGACTTAAACTTAATGTTCGGAATGAAGATGACTCTTCAAACAGCATCTTATCTTCTATATTTAACAGCGTTTTGTTATCATATGTTCTTCTTTATAACGTATGACAAATATTTAAATGAGTTTTCGTCCCTTGACTGGTTTATGACATTTCTTTGGGCTTCTTCATTTATAATAAGGCTATACGTTATAAATTATATCTGTGACAGTGTGAAATACAAGGTAAAACGCCATTTTTAATAAAAATATGCATTCAATAATAATTGATCATAAATTTCAGGCTAATGGTATTGACAAAACAATTGATCAACTGACACATGTTATGCGATACGCTGATATATGGAAAGAGGTAAAAGAATGTTATAACAACACAAAGCAAGCGAAATAAATTATTTAAAATATAATAGTTTTAATTACTTATTTACAGATTTACCAGTTTATTCTACAAGCAATGCATCATCCATTAAAATTTACTGGAATGGGTCTCTTCGAATTTGGTCAAAAGTTTTTTTGGAAGGTTTATATCCGCATTTATTATGTTTTGTTAATTATTGCATCATATCTGATATAACTATCAAACATTTAGAAAATTATTTTGAAGACGCTATCTTTGTTATTAGATTTATTATTATAATACTATTCTTTCACATTACATATAAATATCTTATAATAATTCTTAGTTTTTAACTTATTTTGTACCGTTACTTAAATGTACTATTGCAAACACTAAAAATATATCTTTAATATATCTATTAATAGAGGAAAGTCCCCGATTATGAGATACCATATCGATTTTGCCGAATGTAAGGAAATCTATAGGCAGAATTTAAAAATGTAATACGTTCTCTTGAAGAGAATTTAATAAGCTTTAGGTTGGTGAAATGAAAAATCTAATTTAAATATTATTTTTTTGGAAAATTAAAAAAATTTGAAAAAAGAGCTTTACGCAAATCGTGAAAGTGTGCTCCTAATATAAGATACCTTGAGAAATCGGTGTTAAAAGTGCAAAATACATCAGTATTGCAAGTAAAAAACTTTATTAGATATTTTTATAAAAATACTGCTGCCACAGCCTTCGCCAAATCTTCACGATTCCACTGTCAACGCTTCCTCGTTTCTCTAACCTCCATAGTCAGATTCTATAAAAATTAAATACACAAAAATTCGTAATATAAATTCGTATTAACTTTTCTTTACCCTTAACGTAGTATTTTCTTTCTTTTTATTACACTATATACTCTTCATATTCGAGCAATAAGTATCTCATATTAAGAGTACCCTGAATATCTCATTATACGAGCCACACGCCCAGCGGTTCCGCGATCATGAAATCTAACCTCTACAATTAAGCAATTCAACAAATCGCGTATTTTCCTGTTACTACGATTCTACTCTATCATTGCATACTGAATTTATTGCCAACCATTTCTTTATTATGTAATAAACAAGGTTTAAAGACTTACCTTAAGTTTCTTTGACATGTTCACAATTTCACAAACCTTTTCTTGCAAAAGCTAAACGCAATAACGAACAATGAATTTTTCACTAAATACATTTTACACCAAGAGTAATAAGTTTATGGTGGAATTAACAGATAGTGCTCACTAGTTTAGCAGAAACTCCATTATCTTATATTAGGAGTATATCTCATAATAGGGGATTCTCTATATCTTTAATATATCTATTAATATATCTTTAATATATCTATTAATATATCTTTTTCAGTTTTGCATCACTATTGCAACATTTGTGATACTTATGATACAGATGAAAGTACCTGTCAATATTGGCATTTAAACATTTTGCTATGAAAGAACTACTAAATTCTCTGAAAACAATAAATATCGGGAGAAGATATTAACATTATGTTTTATAATTATGCCGATTAAATGTTACATTCAGATTCATATAACATTAGTTAAATATAGATATATGAAAGTACACTAAAACAATAAATATGTATTAAATATGTAAGCTCAATATAAGAATGCAATTTTGTAATTTATATGTATTTTGTGATTGTGTGTGCGTGTGTGAGGATGTATGTATGCGCGCGCGTGAGTGCATATAAAATATAATTTATGTTTGGTTGCGTTATTTTTATTTTATTTTGTATTGTGTCTTTGTATTTTTGTATTTTGTACTTTAAACTTACATATAGGAGAGACCGGGGCGAAGTCACTTTTTTTTCGGTGCTGATTTTTAACAAAATAAATAATTTTTGTGAAACGTAGTGTAAAAATTGAACTCTTGGCTACAAAATGTATATGGGCATTTTTGGTCTACGTCGCTTTGTTCACCCGGTATAGAATAAAAACGACACAGGTGCAAAAGTGAAATGTCAAAATTGCCGGGGCGAAGTCGTCACTTCAGTCTCGGACTGGATTTTAAATGAAAAAACATTCCGATCATAAAGAATGATAGGATACATTTCATTAATTATTTTTTAATAGAAAAATATAAATATTTAATCATCGGAATCCGACCACTGTTACTTCCTTCATTTCGATTTTCGCCCACTGCGCGTCGAAGGCTGCGGTTCTAAAGTTCATCACGACAAGACATGGAAGAAGTCGTGGGATCGAATTTGTTTTCGTGTACTGCCCAGCGTGACATACGTTTCTAGCGTATCGTATAATTTCAGCTATTCCTTGGAAAGAAGTAAGAAATAGTTTAAGAGTAATTAAACAATAAATAAAAAGTAAATGATTGAGAACTAAATAAACTAAATAAATTTTTTATGATTAGTCTTATTTATTTAGATTTATCTTTTCTTGTTAGTTTTATTTTATTTCTTAATTTTATAGATTTAATATTCTTTAATATTATAAATTATATAATTATCGAAATTATAGAAATTATAGAAATTCAGAGATGAAAATCTTTAGTTTATCATAAAAGCTGGTTATTATATTATCCTGTTTTACTATATGCTACAATATCTTTATGCTACATATTATTATATTTCTTTATATACTTTTTTTCTCTTAAAAAATATACTTTTAAAATAATAAAAATTTACTTTTCTGTTTTCTTTTCTTTTTTCACTGTTTTTTATCAAAATTATTGTCATTTTCTTAAAGATGAGTTAATATTGATAATTAAAAAGCTTTATTACTTATAGTAAATTGTACATTATTTTATAATATATTATGAGTCTTTACTGATTTTCTTGTGCACATAATTGCATAAAATAGTATGATAATAAAATAGTATATATAACAACAAAAGTTACATAACAATAGCAAAAATAAGTCCATGCATTTACTTCGTACAGGAAAGCAAGCGACATATGGACTAATAACATCACCTAAGTGATCGGCATAATTTGATGAGAAATAATTTTTTTTCTCTCTCATTTGTCAAAACAGATCAATCGTTTTAATATACGTAAGTACCGTAACATATGTCGCTAATACAAGGATTCAACCATCATCAGACTATCGACACGTAATCGTAATGTATCCGGCGAATAAGCATCAACAGACATTCAGAGTTCATTCACAGTGGTGATGATCATGACGATCACTATACAACAAGCTTTGCGTCCTCTTTTTCTCACGTGTTTTGTCATTGGTTTAGGTGCTTATCCCATAAAACAACCACACTTAAGGATTCGATGGGTTACATACTTAAGTATACTGTATTCTTTGACATTTTGGTCTCTTTATATATACGTCCTTTACTATGTGACAACTGTATTTACCCTGCAAAGAATATTTTTTACTGTTATTAATTTTATTGTCTTAATGATTAATATACTTGCCACAATTACATCCAGTTTCGTAGGTTTCTATTATCACAAGGTATAACTATATTTTCAGTATTGACGTTAATTTTGCACTCATATGTACTTATACAGGGTATCTCGCGTGTCCAATCACTCTCCTACAGGTAGATCTCGTTAAACTGTACTAAACTGTCTTATATCGTTTTGCAATTAATCACGTACGTGGTGGCACGTGTCTTGGCACGACTTTTAGACGTCAAAAGTTGTTCCTACAAGATTTATCTCACTGTATCTCACGTACGGATTCACTAATCTTCTTTTATTCATATCTCAAAATTTACGTGATTGCAAAGTACATGACTTTTTATTCAATTTGACGAGATCTATCTGTGGGCGAAAGGTGTTTCGGCTCGAGTGGGATACTCTGTATAGAATATAGTTTTTTTGTGTCAGATCACAGTTAGCACTTTACATATAACTTTACATAATATTCAAATAGCTAAAGTAATATGCTATATATTTGTTAACAGATGTTACATAATTATGTTTTATATTTAGAATAGTTGCAGAAATATAATAGAAACCTTGATATGTATTATATTATTGCCTAATATTATTTTAGAAATTTGAGATGTGTATGATTAAACTTGACGCTGTGGACAACACTTTAGAACAACTCGGCACTCCGAAAATGGATAAACAGATATTCATGTGGTCAAAGCAAATAATAATTGGATGGTTCATATACGTTTTTCTCATGAATATCTATAATGTACAATATTATGCCCAATACATAAGTATTTTTTGGGCACTAGTCCTGTCAGGCATAGTACATTATTCCACTCATGTCAACATATTAGTGGATTGTTTAGTTGTTATTTTGTTGTGGTATGTGCAACATATATTTATAATAGTAAATTAGAGTATCATGTATTCTGTTCGTAATTCTTCTAAGATCTTTTTCTCTGTGTATAAATACGATTGGTTATGTTATTTTCTCTGTAAATATATTATAAGATATATTCATTAGTTGATAGAATACAATTAATTTATAATAGGCAATTATTATTTAACAATTATTATTAAAACAATAAGTTCAGTATTTTTAAAGAATTTATTCAATGAACCTTAAAAAGGATCTTCTTCAGATTGTTGGAACTTTTCCAAATTAATATCTTATCTTTTACATCGTTATTTATGTTAAAATATTTTCTTAAACAAAATAAGCAAAATAAAATTGAAGAAATATTTATAAACTTATTAAATGTCATTTATCGTTGTGTGCACGCATGATTTACCATTTAACTTAAAAGTTCTGCTTTTTATCGTATTTTATAATCTCTGACATATCTTACAATGCAGGTATGTCGGTAATAGATTTGATAAAGTACACGAGCATATAAAATGTCTGGTGGGAAAGGAATTAGGGATGAGGTATACATGGAATAGACCAATAATCGCCATTAATAAATCAACCAATAATTACAAACAAGTGTTTTGGACCACAATGTAAAACGATAAACGTATTAATATTGCATAGTTTAATAATTTGTTATGTAACAATTAAGCAATAAATAATAAAAAACTATTTCTTCTAAGCTGTTATAACTTCTGTGTTGCGTGATAAAACCAAATACGTTTTTACAGGCACCTTTACTTAGAATTACATCGCATCGCCCGTGAATTAAACTTAATGTTCGGAATGAAGATGACTCTTCAAACAGCATCTTATCTTCTATATTTAACAGCGTTTTGTTATCATATGTTCTTATTCATAAAGTACGAATATCGAAAGGATTTGTCGTTCTTTGACTGGTTTATGATATGTGTTTGGACTTCTTTATTTATAATAAGGCTATACATTATAAATTATATCTGTGACAGTGTGAGATACAAGGTAAAACGCCATTTTTAATAAAAATATGCATTCAATAATAATTAATCATCAATTTCAGGCTAATGGCATTAACAAAACAATTGATCAACTGACACATGTCATGCGATACGCTGATATATGGGAAGAGGTAAAAAAATGTTGTGACAACACAAAGCAAGCGAAGTAAATTATTTAAAATATAATAGTTTTAATTATTTATTTACAGATTTGCCAGTTTATTTTACAAGCAATACATCATCCATTAAAATTCACTGGAATGGGTCTCTTCGAATTTGGTCAAAAGTTTTTTTGGAAGGTTTATACTTACATTTATTCTTGTTTGTTATTTAATTATTGCACACACACACACACACACACACACACACACACACATCATATCTAGTATAACTGTCAAAACTTTAGAAAGTTATCTTAATAAAATTATTTTGAGGACGCTATCTCAATTATTAGATTGATTAGTATAATACTATTCTTTCACATTACATATAAATATTAGAAATAAATATATACATATAAAAATCTTATAATTCTTAGTTTTTAACTTATTTTGTACCGTTACGTAAATATGTACTATTACAAACATTAAAACTACATTAATATATCTTTTTCAGTTCTGCATCACTATTGCAACATTTGTGATGATTATGATACAGATGAAAGTACCTATCAATCTGACATTTGACATTTAAACATTTTGCTATGATAGAAATAATAGAACTACTAAATTCTCTAAAAACAATAAATATTAAGAAAAAGTATTAACATTACTTTTCATAATTACATTTGTCGATTAAATGTGATATTTAGATTCATAAAACATTGGTTAAATAGATGTATGAAATTACAACACTAAAACAATAACCATATATTAAATATGTAAGCTCAATACCTATAAGAATGCAATTTTGCAAGTATATGTATAATATTAATATGAACAATAATAAATGCATATCCTTCATACAAACATACATGCAAGAAATAAATTAGCATTTTCCAATTCGCAGTACGCAATATTTGATAATAAATTATCTCTTTCACTTTTAGTGTTCGTTAGAAGAAATCGATTGTTTTAATATGAATAAGTGTTCTAATGCACATATCGCAAATTAGAAGCACTTACAATTATCACGTAATCGTATTGTAACACATTGGACGAATAGGTCTTAAAAGCCAAAGTTAGTTCATAGCGGTGATGACTATGGCGAACATTATACAACAAGCCTTGCGTCCTCTCTTTCTTATATGTTTCTTTATCGGTGTAAGCGTTTATCCCATAAAACAACCAGAACCAAGGATTCGGATTACATACTTAAGTATTTTATATTCTTTGATCTTCTGGTCTTTTTATATATACATTATTTACCATGTAGCAATTTTATTTACGTTGAATGGATTATTTCTCTCTACTATGAACTGTATTGTCATGATAATTAACATTTTTACCACAATTATGTCCACTTTCGTGAACTTCTACTATCACGAGGTACAAGTATATTTCAAGTATTTATATTAACACGTTGATCGCCACCTCACCCAAATCTGAGTGATAGCAATGTGTTTCCTCAGAGGTCCCGTCACCTATTGGGTGACGCTTTGAGACGCAGAATGAAACTGCGTAGCAGAGCGGCAAGCGAAACAATACTTCCAGATAATTACTTACTTATCTATTAGTTACATTCTACAAAATTATTACAATTATAGTAAGACATAAACCGAATTTAGATGAAATTTTAAGAAAGTATGTGTATGTTTCATGATGTTCCAATTTTCTTTGCAACATTTAGAAAATTAAAGAAACAGAAAATAGGTTAAAATAATAAAATAAAAACTGTCGAACCGACAAACATGAAAGTAACGTCGCAGCGTCCCAATCTATTGGGCTCCGCGGGAAACACATCCAGTGGGCGATCAACATGTTAAACATATATATACATAGTCTTAAACACAATGTTAATTAAAATTAAAATTTGTTTTACTTCATGCGAAATTTTACATGATATCTTTAGTGTGCAAGAGCAAGTACAATAAACAATGATACGAATACGTGAATCTCTCATCGAGTTATTCTATCTTTCTTTTCTTTTTCTTAAATGTATCAATTGTCAATCATTAATATTATTTAATGTCGACTACACAATAAACAATTATATCTCTCAAACTAGCTACAGCTGATGTATAATTAATTATTTTATGTTTAATAACAATGTAATTCTATGTAAAATTAAAACTGTCAGATTAATATTTCTTAAATTCCTTGATGTCAGTTAACTGTGCTAATTAATATATAATAACATTTTATATAAAAATTTTATAAAAATATAATATGGACAGAGATAATAAAAGAAGATAACAATAAGTTTTTAAATATAGTGTAATATTATTTTAGAGATTAGCGATTTGCATGACAAAACTGAATGCTATAGATGATAGTTTGAAAGAACTGGGCACTCCAAAAACGTATCACAAACTATGCATCTGGTCAAAACGAGGAATAATTATATGGCTTGCGTATGTTTTTATCATGAATGCTTATGACACGTATTGGTGGCTTGGACATCAGCGAAGTGTCTTTTGGGCATTGACTCTAGCATGCGTGACAAATCATTGTATTCACGTCAACACATTAATGGATTTATTATTTATTATTTTTTTGTGGTATGTACACTTGTGTATTTGTAATAATTGGAAAAGCTAATTAATGTATATCTTCTTGTTGTTATATTTTTTTCTATAATTAATTTTTATCCGAAATTTTCCCAAATTGTGTTGGTATCTTATAAACACAATTATTAATTAGCAAAGTATAAATATCAATTTATAAAATATAAACTCTAAGATAACAATAACATTTAAAATTTTGAGCAAATCTGTTTCTCAGTGATATTAATATAATAATAATAATGATGACTTGATAGATAAATTCTATTTTTATTATACCGTTATTTACACCAAAATCTTTCAAAAATAAACTTTAGAAAAGTAAAAAGATAATTATTTGTAAATAATTATTTATTAAGAGTACATGTATCAATATCTATCATCCCATCATTTAAATTAAAATTAAATTAAAATTAAAAATCATGTCATATGTTATATAATTTTCGAAACATTTCGTGTAACACAGGCACATTGGTAATAGATTTGACAAGATAAACGAGCATGTACAATGCTTGTTGGCAGAAAAGGAATTGGAGACATGCAATAGATCTATAGTTACTATTTATGAATCAACTAATGATCATAAACGAATGTTGTGGATCTCAATGTAAATCGATCGTGGTACCTTTATGTAGATTATTGATTTATTGTTGATCTAACGATAACATAATTAACAAAATTATCGAAATCATTTCTTATTTAATCTTGACCTCTATATTGTTGAGTAAAAAAACATATGTTTGACAGGCACATTCATTTGGAATTATGTCGTATTGCTCGCGAATTGAACTTGATGTTCGGAATGCAGATGACTCTTGAGACAGCGTCTTATCTTATGTACTTAACAGCATTTTGTTATCATATATTATACACAATAATGCAAGGGTCTTTTAAAAAAATGTCATTACTGAGCTGGTTTATTTGTTATATGTGGGCTTGTTCGCTTATAATGAGACTCTACATTATAAATTATATCTGTGATAATGTCGTATATAAGGTAAAATTATGCGCAGTTTTCAATAAAAATATACAGTCAATAATGATAATTTTGCATCGCAGGCTAATGGAATTAACAAAACAATTCATCATCTAACAACTATTACTCGATACGCTGACATCTTGAAAGAGGTAAAAAATGTTTTACTATAAAATAAATAAAAATAAAATATTATATCATAAATAAAGTAAATAAATAAAATTATTATGTAAAATTTATTATTATGTAAAAAATATTGTATAATGTATGTAAAATTTACTGATATATTTATCCATTTATAGGTTTACCAGTTTACTCTACAAGTAATGCATTATCCGTTAAAATTCACTGGAATGGGTCTCTTCCAATTTGGACACAAATTTATTTGCAAGGTTTATATCTGTTTATATCTACTTTATTTATCAGCGTAAATTAATTTAATTTAAATAAATTTTGCATCACTATTTTAAACCTTTAGAAAATTGTTTTGAAGATTTTTGTTAGTAGAACCGTCTAAAGTAAAAGTATTACATAAAAATATTATTCTCTTACATTAGATGTGTATCTCCTCTATGTAATGGTTTTAAGTTTCTAAGTTATTTTTCACTGCAACTTGTATACTATTACAGGCAGTAAAGGTAAACTGATATAACTGATATATAATTTTCAGTTTTACATTACAATTGCAACATTTGTAATAATCATGATACAATTTAAAGTACCTGTAAATAATATGGAGTCTTAAGCTTTTCGCTTAAAGAACATGATAAAATTATTACATCAGAAAGTAAGATAATGACACAATGATACGTTAAAATAATCTTCTGCTAGTATACGGATTAAAATGTCATAACGAAATCACCAATCAAACATATGGATGATTTAAAAAAAAAACAACGAAATTAATTGCTAATTAATTGTGTTAAAATAATGCAAACAGATATTAGAAAATATATAGGTATCGCCATATAATACCATAGTGAGTAAGATGGCTTATAATAGAAAATTAACAATATTATTATAATTTAAATACTTCCAGACTATCTAAAATATAGTACCTACTCTTGAAATATACTGATCTTGAATAAATAAAAAAAAGATAAAGGAAATTATTACAAATTGTCTTTCTTCTTTTCTTAATAAACTATTCTTTTCAACCTTTCTTTTTAACTTTTTCCTAATACATCTATATCATTAACTATTTAACTCTTTAAAATCAATAACTAATTAAAAGAATACATTATTGCGCGCTATATGTATGTATGTACGTACGTATTTATGCTTTATTCCTGTTCCCCTTGGGGTTACAACTCTCTTACAAATCTCTTAAGTCCAGTTCCACAAAATCGAACTTAAACCGAGCTTAACTGAACGACCATTACATTTAACGTCATGGTTAAACTTATATTGCGGTCCACATCTAACCGACTTTTAACTCGTCTTTTTTATTATCCATCCACTCACACTCACACATCCCTTCCTCCCCCACACACAATCAGACCTCCGCTTTTTCGTGCCTTATTCTTCATCATTTTCTTCTCTCTTTTTCCCTTCATCATTCCTTCCTTTACACTTTCTCTCCACACTCCCCCTCTTTCATTCTTCTGCATTTTCTCTTTTCCCTCTTTCTCATCTCACTCCTCTCTTTCCCTCCCCTCCCTCCCTCTTTCTCTCCCCCTCTTCCTCTCTCTTTCCTCTCCCTCCCTCTCTTCCTCTCTCTCCCATCCTTTCCCTTTCTCTCATCCACCACTACCTCTCCCCCTTCTCCCAATGCATCAGCTAAAATAGTGCCCGCGGTCGTGCGCGAGACGTACAACAAGCGTGTGAGCGGCTCAAGTGTTTGTGTGCGTGAAACCAAAATTCCTGTCCAGATAATAGGAGAAATAGTGGAGGCTATTCGAGCGAGACAGGACGTGAGATAGAAAGAGATAGCAATAGCAGAGGTGATTCCCAGCGTTTGGTGTCCTCGGTGTCTCTCGTGCGCGACCGCGGGACACCATTTTAATCAGTGTCTGTACATAAAATATGTATCGTGATATTATATCGTATATCGTGTATATTGTCATATACTGTAAAATAAAAACTGCACCCACACATATAGTTAACCTATTATATTATTCTAAACGTTATTGAATGCATTAGCTTTTTATAAAAGCACACATGAGAAAAAAGTTGGTGATGTTATATAAATAATTTGTAATATCTATAATTTGATAAATTATCTCTCTCTCATTCATCAGAGCAGATCGATCGTTTTAATATACGTAAGTGCTGTAACCTTCAAGGGATTCATTATCATTGTGCAATCGAAGCAATTGTGATATGCTTGTTGGATGTACACTCAGTGTTGGTTTACAGTGGTGTCGATCATGGCAAGCACTATACGAGAAGCCTTCCAGTCTTTTTTTCTTATATATTTTATTCTTGGTATAAGTATTTATCCTGTAAAACACTCGAAGCCAAGAATTCGGTGGATTGTATATTTAAATATTTTATATTCTTTGATAATTGTGTGCATTTATATGTATATCAGTTATTTTGCAATAACCTGGGGAAAACAAATGGGAATTACTTTTAGTATTCTTCATGGTATTGTCATAACAACTAATGTTTTGGGCACTATTATATATACTATTTTGAATTTTTACTATCAAGAGGTACAACTATATTTCTAGTAAATATAGATTTAGATTAATATTATTACTTACGCGATTATATTGTACATGACTATTCTTATGACAGAAATGTAGTAAGAACAGTAATATTGTTTTAAATTACCATATAATAATAGTAAATAAAATAATATTCAAATAATATTAAATAATATTATTTTAATATTATTTTATTTAATATTATTTTAGAAACTTATGATGTGCATCGTTAAGCTTGATGCTGTGGATGATACTTTAGAAAAACTGGGTTCCCCAAAAATGTATCACAAAATGTGCACATGGTCGAAACGAATAATAAGTGGTGGACTTATGTATCTTTTTATCATTACTGCTTATGACACGTATTGGTGGCTCAACTATATACAAAATATTTTTTTGGCATTAATTATATCATTCGTATTAAATCATATAACTCATATCAATATAATAGTGGATTTGTCATTTAGTTTTTTCCTGTGGTATGTTCAATATATTTACAATAGTTAGAGCTAATTATCTTTCTGTAATGATATTCTTTTAAATGTATAATTACAATTATACATTTATAACGTTACTTACATTTTTCCTATAATATTTGATAAAGTACAATAATTAATTGATAAAACGTGATTACTGAAATAACAAATTTAAAATTTGTGTAATTGCATTAAAAATTTTGAAATTTTTTTCAGATCGGTAATATTATTTTTATTATATTATTGTGTTAGTTACACTGCGATTTTTCTAAAATAAGTTAATTAAAGAAAATGAAAAAACTCAATATTTATAAATTTATTAAGTATTAATTAATACTTAATAAATTTAATTTTATTAAAATATTCAGTTTTTTCATTTTCTTTAATTAACTTATTTAGAAGATTTATTTAACTTATTTCGCCCCGGAGGGGAGAGATGTTCTCTATCATTAGATCAAAACTTTTGTCATATATTTTATAATTTCTGAGATATTTTATGTAATACAGGTACGTCGGCAATAGATTTGACAAGGTGAATGAGCACATACAATGTCTTCTGGTGAAAAAGAAGGCTGGAATAAAGTGTACATGGAATAAATCTGCAATCGTTCATCAGTCAACCAATAATTACAAACGAGTGTTATGGGCTTCGATGTAAAACGCTAAATATATCAACATATTTGTATATATTATTATTGTTTTGTTGCTGATCTACGATGAAATAATTAATCAATTATAAAAAGTGTTTCTTGTATATTCTTTTTTATATGGTTTTTTACATTGTGTGTTTAGTTTATATTGTTTAGTGATAAAATATATGTTTTATACGGCAGGCATCTTCATTTAGAATTACGTCGCATCGCTCGCGATTTGAATTCAATATTCGAAATACAGATGGTTTTGAAAACAGCATCCTATTTTATATACTTGACAGTATTTAGTTATCAATTGTTCTTAATGATAATACAAGATTATAAAAAGAAAACAACGTTATACACTTGGCTTGTCATCTGCTCTTGGATTTTTCCGCTTACAATAAATCTCTACGTTATAAATTATATCTATGACAATGTCGAATATAAGGTAAAATTGCGCGGAACTGTTTTATAAAAATTAATATTTTATAATAATTAAATGTGAATTTCAGGCGAAAAAAACTTGTACAATTATCCATCAACTAACGACTCCTATTCGATACGCTGATATGTGGAAAGAAGTAAGAAGTATTTTAATAACTCAAAAACCAAATAAAATATGTTAAGATTCAATAATATACCTAATCTACAGATTTATCAGTTCGCTCTACAAGAAATGCATCGTCCGTTAAAATTCACTGGGTTGGATCTTTTCCAGTTTGGCCATAAGTTTATTTGGAAGGTATATTATAGTATTATATTCCCATTGATATTTTTTTCATTATCCATTGCTTTGAAGTTATTTATGTTACCTTATTCATTTAAATATAATCGCGATGAGCGTTATATGATTACTAATGGTAACTTAATAGTAAAAACAATGAATTGATACATTTTTTTTCTCAGTTTTGCATTACAATTACAACATATGTGATGATTATGGTGCAGTTTAAAGTACCTGTCGATGTTATCCAGGGTTAAGTATTTTCCTGTATAGAAAATGATGGCACTATCGTCACATTAGGAAGCAAGACAGTATTGCAACAACGTAATAAGATTATCGTGTGTGATAATATCGATTAGATGTCATTCAAGTTCATGTAATGTTAAACAGTACAGTCATCCGAAATTGCAACAATCTTGTTATTATCAATAAATACATATGGAATACCTGTAAGTCCAATATAATGTAATTTCGCGAGAATTACGGTAATCACATGATAGCATCTCTCCATAGGGAAAACACCATCTAATTTAGATTAACGATCTGTGTATTTTTTTACCGCTCGATACTCGCTGGCTACTTGCTGCCTATCTCGCAGAGCAATTCTCGTAAAGTCTTCTAAAGGAAGACATGAAGAAAGTTTACAAGAGAAGGAAGTAAATGTGTTTGACAGTTTTACGAAAGAATGTGGAAGTGTGTCTCGCGTGGCAAAATTTGATTTAGATTTATGATTGATGATTCGAAGACCATGATGAAAACGATTCAAGCAGCGCTGTCACCGCTGTTGACCATTGGCTCGATTTGCGGTTTGGCTATCTTCGAGTATCCACCTGGACGCGCCAGACCGTATTTCTCTTGTTTGTATTTCTCGATTACGTGGAGCCTTTATGTATTTCTCTGTTATTACTTGTTTTACAACAATTATGCTGTAGTTATATCGTGGCCTATTAAAGTTGTAATGCTCACTACAATTGTATCTGTGTGTGACAGCTTGTTTCATTTTAAGGTAGGAATGTAAGCTGTGAATTAATTATTTTAATTTTCGTGCATTCAAGTTCCTTTTCATTAAGAAAGCCAGTCTCAATTTTTTAAAAATAAACAGCAAAATTTTTTAAAATATATTTCATGTACACTTTTCATACTCTTTCATATTCTTTCTTTATATTATTAATTATGGCGAATGAAATTATATTGCTGAAAGTTTCATATTGCTTTTTACATTGCATTATTAAAAACAATTTGTGCATTCAGTCGATGTTATTCTTTAAGGATTTGAGCACATGTTTGCGTAAGCTATCCGTTGTGGATGACACATTACAAGTGCTCGGAACACCAAAAGAATACAGATTGCTATATAAATGGACGATTGGAGTAATAATTGGATGGATAATATTGGCTTGTTTCTTGAATACAATAGATAGTATCGTATCATATTACTACACACGTGAACATTCCGATATCGTTCGTATCTGTGTTCCGTTTTTCACGAATCATTTGTTCCATGTTGATACCTATAGTGGATTGATATGGGGAACTATCCTGGGGTCGGTATATGTGCACAACTATATCGTAAACTGCGTATCTGTAAAAATATTTATTAAATTAATAAATATTATTTGGAACAAAGAGCTAAATTTTTTCTTATTTCTCTTAAACATTTTCTAAAGACTTTCAGATTTGATTGCATAGCTTATAATTGTTAAAAATTATATAACAAAATATAAAATAATAGATAAAGAAAATAAGAGTAGATAAAAATTGGTAGTGTTATTAAATTAATAATAATTAAATATTTAATAAATAAATAATTAAATATTTAATTGTATAATAATTAAATTATTGATTATCCATAGAGATAATCAAAATATACATAGTTAATGAAGTTGATATCTCAGATTTTGTTTCAGTTGTCTTCCTCTAATTTTTCATTAAATTCAGATACACAGGCTCCAGATTTCAACGAATAAACGAGCATATTTATACACTATTAAGTGAAGATACAAAATGCATTAAAAGATGGGATAAATTAATACCAATTAATTACCAATCAAGAGCAGAAGCCAAAGATTGCAAGAGATACATATGGATTATAATGTAATTTTGAGAATATCATATTTGATAGATTTTTTAAGGATTTTTGTTTCTCCATTATTTCGAGAATTATTCTTACAAGTAAACCTACGGAAGTGTCACTCTCCGATTTTTCTGAAATTTGGATATGTTATAATACATGAAAAACTAAGGGACACGTATTTTTTTTAGCGGCGGAAAAACATATTTAGGGGGTGAAACGACCCCCCAAAATGGGGGGTAAAATGGAAAAATTGCGATATCTTTGAGACCAGTGAAGCGATTTTAATGATTTTTGGTATGAAAGTATCTTTCGATAGAAGACGAAAATCGGCCTAGGTATGTTGGAAGGGGAGTGAAAATTAGGGGGTAAACTACCCCTAAAGTGACCAATTTCTTGCTGCAAAAAATCAGTTTTGATCTGATCGAAGTAAAATCTATTAGAACTTCAAGAGGAAAGCTAATTAAGGAACACATATTTTTTGTTTTGTTTTATATAAATATTTGGGGGTAAACAATCCCTAAATTGCCGCGTTCGTTTGGCATTGCGCATGAAACACCTTGTGAAACTATATTTTTTAACTGTTCGATCTTTTTACTATATTGGTTTTTTAAGTCGCTGAATCCGAATCTGAAATCAGATTTTCAAAATTCAATATGGCGGATCCACTATGGCGGACGAAAACTCGAAAAATTACTTGAATAGACAGTAACTCGACATGCGACTTTCAAAATACAATAAAATCAACTTTTGACATTTATTGTTAGTTATGTGAAGTGAATTAAACATGTTAAAAATATTAATCGTTTATAATAAAATTGTTTAAACAGTATAGCTAAAAAATGAAATGAAAAATTATTAGAGTGAGTTCCCTTGCCTCTCACTATTTTCTGTAAGTGTGTCAGAACACGATTCATTGTTAGAACGTTTATGTACAGGTAACGAAAGATTTGTTTTGTTATTTCAATTTTATTATTTTTTTTGTCGTTTTAATTTTTTTTGTGTTTTTATTTCATTAATTTTTTTATTATTACTTTTATTTTATAAATGGCTGATTTGACAATTAAATCATTTTTTGTGCATAATACATTTTTTTAACGAATATCATGTATGCAAAACTTTCAAAAAATGATTTAATTGTCAAATCAGCCATTTATAAAATAAAAGTAATAATAAAAAAATTAATGAAATAAAAACACAAAAAAAATTAAAACGACAAAAAAAATAATAAAATTGAAATAACAAAACAAATCTTTCGTTACCTGTACATAAACGTTCTAACAATGAATCGTGTTCTGACACACTTACAGAAAATAGTGAGAGGCAAGGGAACTCACTCTAATAATTTTTCATTTCATTTTTTAGCTATACTGTTTAAACAATTTTATTATAAACGATTAATATTTTTAACATGTTTAATTCACTTCACATAACTAACAATAAATGTCAAAAGTTGATTTTATTGTATTTTGAAAGTCGCATGTCGAGTTACTGTCTATTCAAGTAATTTTTCGAGTTTTCGTCCGCCATAGTGGATCCGCCATATTGAATTTTGAAAATCTGATTTCAGATTCGGATTCAGCGACTTAAAAAACCAATATAGTAAAAAGATCGAACAGTTAAAAAATATAGTTTCACAAGGTGTTTCATGCGCAATGCCAAACGAACGCGGCAATTTAGGGATTGTTTACCCCCAAATATTTATATAAAACAAAACAAAAAATATGTGTTCCTTAATTAGCTTTCCTCTTGAAGTTCTAATAGATTTTACTTCGATCAGATCAAAACTGATTTTTTGCAGCAAGAAATTGGTCACTTTAGGGGTAGTTTACCCCCTAATTTTCACTCCCCTTCCAACATACCTAGGCCGATTTTCGTCTTCTATCGAAAGATACTTTCATACCAAAAATCATTAAAATCGCTTCACTGGTCTCAAAGATATCGCAATTTTTCCATTTTACCCCCCATTTTGGGGGGTCGTTTCACCCCCTAAATATGTTTTTCCGCCGCTAAAAAAAATACGTGTCCCTTAGTTTTTCATGTATTATAACATATCCAAATTTCAGAAAAATCGGAGAGTGACACTTCCGTAGGTTTACTTGTTAGTTGTATAAGGAATATAACTTTAAAACGTACTATAATAAAACTTGAATTACTTTTTACATTAAAAATATTTTCCATCCATTTTCTCTAGTGCATATATTTTATTTATTTTCAATTTATCAATTTTGATTATGGCAATTATGATCCGATTGCAGGCATATTCACTTGCATTTAAGCCATATATCACATCAGTTAAACAAAGTATTCAGTATGCAGATGACGTTACAAATGGCTTCTTACTTTGCGTTCTTCGTGGATCTCTTATGTGTAATTTATACATCATATATAGATAAAAGTAAAAATATTGGATCAATTCTGGATGGACTATTTTCCTACATCTGGCTTGTCGTATGCATCGTGAAAGTATTTGGATTAACTCATATTTGTCAAACTGTCTCGGATAAGGTAACAGAATTGAATAATTAGTGATTAATTAATGAAACTAGCGGAACAGCAACGGACGTTGCAAATTTTGCAACAATAATAAACGTGTTGACAAAATTTTCATGAAATAATACTCCTTTAAGTTACCTAGTTTTATTTCTTTCGTATAGAATTTTCGATGCAAATACGAATCTTGCTCTTGTATCGATATCATTTTAGGCGCAGGAGACAATAACAATTCTTTATAAATTATCCAACGATAATCCCGATGAAGATTTACGTGAGCAGGTAAATTATTGCGCTTCACGATTTCGTACATATCTTATTTATTTTAAATATATGTCATCTCCGTTTACATTACTACTGATTCCAATGTATAGGTTTTACAATTTATATTACAAATAAAGCAACGAGAAATAAAATTTTCTGGCCTGGGGCTTTTCTATTTCGATTATGGTTTTATTCGTCACGTACGTTCTCTACATTTAGTAAATATCCAAATTAATATAAAATAAATATATTATATTTACCCCTTTCCCACAGATTGCATGCAAAAGTCTGAATGATGTTGTAAATATGTGTTTTTGACTTTCATATAATGAAAATGTTTATGATTTAGTTGCATTTATATTTTTCTCTTTGGTCTTATTTTATATATCTAAATTTTCTCTATTTTATTCAAGCAATTCTATTTTATCATATTAAATAAAAATATACTTTTTCAGTTCTGCAAATCAATTGTGACCATTTTGATAATTATAATACAGATGCATGTGTCTTATGATGACATAAGTCAGCCAGTGAATGACGAAGATTATATAGTTATATGAAATTAAATCTGTGAAAGCACTCGCATATATATGATACACCTACAGTTTCTGAAAATATGTATATATTTCTTCTGTTTTATATAATAAATAATAATATGTAAATTTTTCTATTCTGCATTCTCTTAAATTAATTTTAATTTCTTATCCTCAATTTCTATTTTTTATAAAAATCCTTCTCTTTCTTCTATGTATGAAAACGAAATACTCTTACATAAAACATAACCATGTCTTTTTACACCTTGTTCCGTTTAGATTACCTCGTTTATTTGAGCACCGAAAACTAATCCTTCTTCCAAGAAATCAATATTTTTAATTTAGGTTTGTTGCATAATACGATTGTTTGAGTTACGAAGAATGCTTCCAGTAGATCGATATTTTTAATCCATATAAGTGCTATTGTAATTCGTTAACAAATAAACCGTGAGAATCATTATTTGTCCGATTCCGTTAGCGTTAATGTAAGCTTTATCATCTCGCACCTTTACGATCGAGTAATATTCGGACATCAGGGAAAAGTCATTAGTTTAAGTCGAAGCCACCATGAAGAATATGCAACCGGCTATATCTCTGTTCTTAATTTCGTCGTGTACATGCGATTTCGAAGTGTTTGAATATCCTCACGATCAGCCGAGATTATATCCTACTGTCCTCTACATTCTGATAGAATGGTTGCTTTATATTTACATCATCATTGAAGTAACGACATTCCTCAAAAGATTTAACATAGAGTTGTTTAAGACTAATAAAACTAGTATTATTTTTCCAATATTGACTATATTGCTTACCTTGCATTATAATTGTGACACTTGCGGTATGATCTTGTGAGTATTAAGAAATAATTCTATAAAAATAAAATAATTCTATTCTACTACAATACATTAATAATACTGACAGTGCTAATAAAACACGAAAAATGCGACATCCGTAGCTCAACTCTCAATTTTGTCGTTCCTATTCTTTTTCATGTAGAAAATTACCACTACAATAGCTCAGCGACAAAAGTTACGTGATCCTTTTTGTCAAACGATCAGTTTCAGCGGCTCGTTAAAATGAAACCTTAAAAGGATAATACAAGAAAGAAGAAGTAGATAAAATAAAAATGTATCTAAATGCACGCAGCACGCCGCATGACAAAAAGAAAATATCTCTCGCGAAATTCAAACCTCTGTCATACAGTTTGCACAATTTTGCCTGTTTGAGTTATACAAAATAATTCTTATTCCAATAAATCGATATTTTTAATTTGCATAAGTGTTACCATACGATTACTGAACAAGCTGTGATAGTCAATATAGTCTCGATCACGTTAGCACGAATGTAAGTTTTTTCATTTTGCATTGTCTTCACGATCCAGTAACGCTCTGGCACCAGATAAGTCACTAGTTTAAGTCAAAGTGGCCATGAAGAATATCCAAACGGCTATATCTCCGCTCTTAATCTTATTGTGTTTATGTGGTTTCGGGGTGTTTGAATATCCTCGCGGACGGTCGCGATTTTATCCTACTATCCTCTACATTCTAGTAGTATGGTTGCTTTATATTTACATCATCACTGAAGTAACGACATTCCTCAGAAGATTCAACATAGAGTTGTTTATAATTACTAAAACAAGTATTACTTTTACAATATTGACTACATTGCTTAGCTTGCATTATAATAAGGTATGGCATTTGTCGTATGCTTTTGTGAGTATTAAGAAATAATGCTTATATTATTTTGGATAATAATTCTCAAAAATCATTTCTGCATCTTAAAGTATTCTTGAACGTCTTTCTCACTTTGAATATCTAATACCTAATATGTGTACAATATCGGATTGATATCTAACATCGCCAATATTTCGTCATTCCGTTTTACATAAACTACGATTGTATTCTCAAAATGTTTTTTCATATCGCATCTCTTTTAGAGATTTAAATGTTGTCTGAACAAACTAAGTATTGTAAACGACACGTTGGAAAAGTTTGGAACGATAAAGAATTATGCAAAATTACGCAGACAAATTACGTGGTTGATCATTGGATGGATTGCCTCGATCTTTTTACTGAATATGATTGATAGTATATGGTTTTTTGAAAACATCCCTCATTGTCATGCTGCGGTAGCTATAAGCCTACCCTTCCTTATAAATCAAACACTTCATGTAAATTCACTTTGCGATATATTTCTTTTGATACTACTAAGGTGTGTAAACGATGCAATATATGTCATTTATAAATCTATAAATAATTTCCATTAAAATGTAAAAAATGTCATCTCGGTATGAGATGAAACAATGCACTTAATGCATGTTTAACATCTAGTTTATTCTGCACACTTATTGTAAATTGTAAATTGTAAATTGTACATTATAAATGATGGTATTGTAACGATGTAGATACATAGGATCTCAATTTGAGCAGATCAATCAATATATTGCGAAGTTAACGGAACAGGACACACAGCAAGTAAAACATACTTGGGCTATTTCTTCATTGCCTGTGGATTGCCGACACAAAATTGGCATCAAAACAACCAAAGTAATCGTATTAATCTTAATGTAAGAATATTCAAGAACTTAGTTTTCTGCATACAATAGCACTTTTTACTCAGTGCAATAAAATAATAGCCTAAAATTATGCTGTAAAGTTTGCAATATAGTAAAAATATTTTTCGTATTCCAGAAGAGAAAAGTCTTATAAAATTTGTTTTTGGAAAAAAGAATTTTATAACTAAAAAAGTTCACGTTTATCTATTACATTTTAGATGCATTTTGTAGGCATGTTCATCTTGAATTGTGTGTGATAACACGTGAATTAACAAGAATATTTGGGATGCATATGGTGATGCAGACACTCGTATTTAATGTTATTACGGCGCAGATTGTCAATGATATTTATAACACAATGATTCACAGCAATTCTAATTATGAAATGGCACTTATTCTTTTTGTTCATTATATCTGGATTGTAACAAATATCATAAAAATGATCGTTTTCAATTGTGTATGTGAAAAAGTTTGCAGCAAGGTACATATGTTTAGAAAAATGCATGTACTATAAACTATAAACTAATATAGGTGTAGTTTGTTATTTTGCCTTAGTTTGTTACTTATGTCAAAAAATGAGATTTAGTCACCACTGTTAACTTTTTCTGTGTCTCCCATGATACAATAAACTTTCTTATATCTTTATCCAAAGATATGCATACTTAAATATTAAATTCTGTAAATTAATGCCAGGCAGGAAAAACCGAAGTATTTCTCAATAAATTGACACATTATAATTTGGATATCGAGACACATGATTACGTAAGCAATAATTTTAATATTAATGTATTCTTACATGAAATTATTTTTATTTAGTTATAAATATTTACAGATCATGCAATTTCTGTATAAATTATTACAACGACCATTAAAGATCTCAGGGCTTGGGCTTCACTTTGGGTATAAATTGCTGCTACAGGTTTGTAATATTTTACAAATATAGTTATGTTACTTTCTAATTCCAATTATATATTAATTTTAATAATATCAGCAAATAAAATGACAATATTACGAATTAATTTAACTTTAAATATGCATATCAACATATAAAATATTTATTAAATATTTATAATTAATCATTATTTGTATTTATGATTTGTATAGATACCATGCATTATTTTACATATGCATATATTAATAAACAGTAAAATAATGTGCACTAATCCGTTACAGTGTGTGAATTATATTGGGACGGTTATAATAATTACCTTACAATCACGTTCATAAAAGGCAGAAGATCCATATAAATAAGTAAGAAATGAAGTGTTAGGAATATAATACATTTCATTACATTTACCAACTGACAATGTATATGCTATTTTTCTTTGTTATATTTTTCATTTAATACTGATTAAAGAAAACTATGTCACATGTCTTATTGACCTGTTAATAATTGTTCCAAGTCTTTTAATAACATTATGATTAATATACCAAAGAAAGAACAAGAAAGATAAAATTAAAAGAGAGATAAAAAATTGCAAATATAATAATAGAAACCAAATCAATGTTGACGTTTTAGATATACATATATGTTTGAATATAATAGCACACCATGCGTTTATTACTAATAGTGTTTTGAATGTCCACGAACTATATGTTACAGTAGATCGATTATTTCAATATAGATATAGAATGCAGTAACTGCAATTATAATGATTTGTTATTTTTGTAATATACTTTCATTTGATGCTGATTAAGAAATGTTATATCACATGTGCAATTTACTAATTAATAATTGTTCCAACTTACGTAATATAATTACGGTAAAGGAATTATATTATGATAAAGGAATGTAGTAAGAGGAAGAAAATAACAATATTAATATTATGACAATTATAACAAATAATTATAAGAAATTATAATAAATTATAACAAATATTATAACAATTATAACAAATAACACTATTAATAAACTAAAATATGGCATTAACATTTCCGCTATGGATATATTACATTTCAATGTATAATAGAAGTATGCGACGCATCGATATATACCGCCTGTTGAAAAATACGTTCGCAAAATATAATACATGTTTCAATGGATCGATTGTTCCAATATAAGTGTAGCAATTGCAATTATAACAATTTGCTATCGTTTCTATACTGTGCAATTGTGAGCAGTGAGAATGCAGTTGAGAATCGCGATTGTTTCCGTCATGACGGGAGGTCTGCGGACGGTACTGTCACCAATCCTGATGATGAATTACGTGCTCGGTTTAAGAATCATTGAATTTCCCGTAGGTCAGCCAAGACCACGGCTCAGTTTTCTGTACATATTATTATTGTGGTCTGTTTATTATTCTGTTCTGATGCATACAGTAATGCCCTATATAATTCATTATACCCTTGTGTATCATATTTGTATACGATTAAATATCATTGCAATATTACTGTCAATTGTATCCGAAGCGTACCAAAACCAGGTAGGAGTGTATTAATACAAACAATGCTACACGTTTACTCGCTAAACTTTCATTCGAATGTTAATCACGTATTTTAATATATATCGCTGTTTTATTTTAAAAACTCCCATTAGAAATTTAGAAATTGTCTGAAAAAACTTGCTATGCTCGACGATACACTGGAAATGCTCGGCATAACAACGGATTACGAGTTTCTACGCAGGAGAATAATATGGATCATCTCAGGATGGTGGATAACATGCATAGTAACGATTTATGGAGACTATTTTTGGTTTAAAGATCAATATAATATTGATAATAGTGCAACAGTTGTCTATATTATCTTTATGTTACATTATGGCTTTGATGTTACCTTTATTGGAGATTTGACTATTACAAGTCTTCTGGGGTTAGTACATTTGCTTGTATTTGCATATGTAAGTAATATCTTTTTAACTGTTAATTGTGTTAGATCTTTCATTTTGTAAAGAATACGCATGTCTATATTAACTCGTTACTATATTATATTATCATTATGATAAGTTTTTCATATTAATTGAAAACTGACATTATATATTTTAGATATTTAATTTTTTTTATAACGCTACATAATTGAAAAAAATAAGGAAAGCGAAAATTATAATTTATTTATTAATCGTTAGATATATAGGATTAAAATTTGACCAAATCAATGAATGGCTTCAACAATCTTTGGAAGATAATATACAAACACGTACCATAAAACGATCTACAGGACAACATTCCATGTTGAATTTGCGCCAACGCAAAATATTGAAAATTTCAAGGAGCAAATGGATTATATGGATCGTAATGTAAGACAGTCAAAGTAAATTTAATGAATCGCGATACACTGCGTGCCACAGGAATTATAAGTATGGTATTTATGCAGACATCTTCATTCGGAGTTATGTAAAATATCTCAAGAAGTAAACATGATATTCAGCGCACAGATGACTCTCAAAATGGGAAATTATTTCTGTTGTATAGCCTTGGGACTACACGCAATCTTTAACATATTACTTATTAAGAACTATGTCAGTAGAGGAAGGGTGTTCTTTATCATGGTAGTCTTCTGGTCATCTTTATATCTATTTAAACTGCTCCTTATTAACTATATGTGTGAAAGAGTTAGTATTAAGGTATCTCTTCTATTGTACATTGTATTTCGCAACATTTGCTTATTTAAAAATTAATTTAAAATTTCCGACGCCCGCGCGCGCGCGCGCGCGCACACACACACACACACACACACACACACACAAGCGCTATATGATTAAATAATATTGAATTTTATATTGTGTCAGATTAGAAGTGATTTTAATGTAAATTTTCTTTTACAATCTTTCTTTTTTCTCCAATTTTAGGCAAGTGCAACGGGAGATTTTGTAAATAAGATATTGGATTCCACTTATGATATCGAAACTCGCGAAAACGTAAGTTTTTATATATACAAGTTAAAGTGTAAAACTAAATTTAAATAAAAGCTTGTAACGTGTATTAAGTAATTCATCGTACTAAATAATCGTAATAACTATACAGATATCACAACTGTTATTAAAAATAGCTGGAACACCGCTTAGATTTCGTGGATATGGATTTTTTGAATTTGGTTTTAAATTTCTTCATGGGGTATGGTATATTTACTACTATAATTATTTACTATCAGCGATTAGATTCATAAACATTTAAAAAGTATTTATATTATGTTCTTTTAGTTCGTCAAATCTGTTGCAACTGTTTTAATTATAATAATACAATCACACGTAAATGAATAAATGTATGACGCTTTTCTCTATCTCCTTGTCTCTAACAGAAATTGCAATTACTATATTGTAATATATAATACTATATGACATATAAAATATCTAATATATAATATATATTTAATATTTAATATATAAAAATAAGATATAAAGAATATATAAAATAAGATTTTCTTTAAATATGTATACATCATTGCTAAATATATTCTAAAACTAATGTTTATTAGTTTTTATAATGTTAGAAATTAAAAACTTGGTATCTCCTAATATATATTTTACAATTTACACTTATTTAAAATTATTTTATAATCTATATCTTTCATTTTTTTTGACAATTATTTATTTCCTGATTTAAAGCAATTTTATGTGTGTTCTGAAGAATATACAATATAATTTTACCATTGCAAAACAATAAGTCAAAAGCACTATCATGTTGTGAAAATTACTTATGATTTAAATTATTTTGTTATTACAGTAAATTACCAGTTTTCAGTAAATATTAATTGAAAACTGACATTATATATTTTAGATATTTAATAATTTCTTATACAGTAATAACGTTGCATAATTGAAAAAATAAGGAAAGCGAAAATTATAATTTATTTACTAATTTAACAGCCAATATAAATATCTGCATAATATAATTTAAATATCTACAATATAAATGTCTATATGAATGTTTTTAATATTTGGGATAACAACATGCCCAAATGCATTTATAATAGTACTTACAAGGGAAGGATCGGAACTGTCCGTCACCGATTTTAATAAGCTTTTATGTTGTAGAACATTGTAAAATATTAGACCCATATTTTCTGTTAGCTGTGTATTTCAACATTTAGGTTGAATCGGCCCTTTAAAGCAGTTCTGACCCTTGTTAGATACTTCGTAACATTATTTAGATCAACAAAAGTTAGATCAAGAACATTTCATTATGCAGTAGTCATTGTGTACACAATATGTTAAAATCATAATGACAATTAATATAATTAGATCGTAATAATATTTAAATATTCTACAACTTCTAATAAATAACCCCAAATATCGTATTCTAAATTTTCCAATTTAAGTAAAACTGTTCTTTTTCCTTCTACATACAAAAACAGACGAAATGATGTCCCTAAAATTGTATAAAACTATTAACTATTTTTATTTTTGTATCATGCTTCCATTCGCTTTATTATAGTTTCTACAATTTTGTCTGTTTGAATTATAAAAACTAATTCTCATTCCACCAAATCGATATTTTTCATTTGCATAAGTGTTAGCATATGATTAATGAATAAACAGTGGTAGTCACTATCGTCTCGATCACGTTAGCAGGAATGTAAGTTTTTTCATTTTGCATTGTCTTCACTATCGAGGAACGCTCTGACACCAGATAAGTCACTAGTTTAAGTCAAAGTGGCCATGAAGAATATCCAAACGGCTATATCCCCGCTCTTAATCTTATTGTGTTTATGTGGTTTCGGGGTGTTTGAATATCCTCGCGGACGGTCGCGATTTTATCCTACTATCTTCTACATTCTAATAGTATGGTTGCTTTATACTTACATCATCATTGAAGTAACGACATTCCTTAGAAGATTTAACTTAGAGTTGTTTGTAATTATTAAAACTAGTATTACTTTTGCAATATTGACGATATTGCTTAGCTTGCATTATAATAAGGTATGGAATTTGTCGTATGATGTGAGTATTAAGAAATAATTCTTATACTAATTTTTTGATAATAATTCTCAAAACTCATTTCTGCGTCTTAAAATATTCTTGAACGTCTTTCTTACTTTGAATACCTGAATACTTAATATGTGTACAATACCGGATTGATATCTAATATGGCCACTATTTCCTCCTTCCGTCTTACACAAACTACGATTGTATTCTCAAAATGTTATTTTCATATCACACCTCTTTTAGAGATTTAAATGTTGTCTGAACAAACTAAATATTGTAAACGACACGTTGGAGAAGTTTGGGACGATAAAGAATTATGCAAAATTACGCAGACAAATTACATGGTTGATCATTGGATGGATTGCCGTGATCGTTTTACTGAATATGATTGACAGTATATGGTTTTTTGGAAAACTCCCTCATTCTTATGCTGCGATGGCCATATGCATACCCTTCCTTACAAATCAAACACTTCATGTAAATTCACTTTGCGATATATTTCTTCTGATACTACTAAGGTATGTAACCGATGCGATATATGTTATTTATAAATCTATATGATTTCTACTAAACTGTAAAAAATGTGATCTCGGTATGAGATGAAACAAATAATGCACTTAATGAATGTTTAACATCTAGTTTATTCTGCACACTTATTGTAAATTGTAAATTGATGGTATTGTAACGATGTAGATATATAGGATCTCAATTCGATCAGATCAATCAATGTATTGCGAAGTTAACGGAGCAGGATACGCAGCAAGTAAAGCATACTTGGGTTATTTCCGCATTACCTGTGGATTGCCGACACATAATTGGCATCAAAAGTAATCGTCATCCTCCCAAAGTAATCGTCTTGATCTTAATGTAAGAATATTCAAGAAACTAGTTTTGTGCATATAATAGCAACTTTTAATCTGCGCAATAAAATAATAGCCTAAAATTATGTTGTAAAGTTTGCAATATAGTAAAAATATTTTTCGTTTATTACCATTTTATCGCTTGGGAGTAAATAAACACTTAATATAACGTAGATGATCTTCAGAAACCATTGATTAAAAAGATGTATTCCAGAAGAGAAAAGTCTCATAAAATTTATTTTTGGAAAAAAGAATTTTGTAACTAAAAAGTTCACGTTTATCTATTACATTTTAGATGCATTTTGCAGGCATGTTCATCTTGAATTGTGTGTGATAACACGAGAATTAACAAAAATATTTGGATGGCATATGGTGATGCAGGCACTCGCATTTAATGTTATTACGGCACAGCTTATCAAAGATGCTTATAACGCAATTATTTACAGTAATTCTAAGTATGAAATGGCAATCGATCTTTTTGTTAATTATATCTGGATTATAACAAGTATCATAAAAATGATCTTTTGTAATTGTGTATGCGAAAACGTTTGCAGCAAGGTACGTATGTTTAGAAAAATGCATGTACTATAAACTATAAGATAATATAGTTGGAGTTTGTTATTTTGTTTTAGTTTATTATTTGTGTCGAAAAATAAGATTTAGTCAAAACTGTTAAAATTGTCTGTGTTACTTCCATGTGTTAAACTTTCTTATATCTTTATTTAAAGATATGTTTACTTATACAATATTAAATTCTGTAAATTAATGCCAGGCAGGAGAAACAGAATTATTTCTCAATAAATTGACACATCATAATTTGGATATTGAGACACAGGATTACGTAAGTAATAATTTTAATATTAATATATTTTTACATAAAATTATTTTTATAAATTATATATTACATTTATAAATTATATTTATAAATATTTACAGATTATACAATTTCTGTATAAATTATTACAACGACCATTAAAGATCTCAGGACTTGGGCTTCAGTTTGGACATAACTTTCTGCTACAGGTTTGTAATTACTTTTCGCACAAATATAATTATATTATTTTCCAAAATTCTCAATTGCATATTAATTATAATAATACTAGCTAATAAAATGACACTATTACAAAGTAATTTAACTTTAAATATCAGCAGATAAAATATTTATTACAAACAGTATTAATCATTATATTTGTATTTACGGTTTATATCGATAATATCGGCTATTTCACATATATATTAATAAACATTAAAGTAATGTGCACTACTCTGTTACAGTGTGTGAATTACATTGGGACGGTTATAATAATTACAATACAATCACCTTCATAAGAGGCAGAAGAAGACCTTGCAAATAAGTGAAGTGCTGTAAATTTTGAGATAGCAATAAAAGAAGATTTGCGAATCAGTACGCACGTTAGCGCGGTTCGTGCAGCGAGGTCGTCGGTAGGAGGGCCGCGCGCGCGTGGTTGATTACGGCGCAGTGAGGCAGGGAGGCCAGAAAGAGTGCTTTATAGCATACGGTGGGAATATGGTCTCGCGAACCGTCGCAAACTTTCTGACATCACTGAGGCGCACCACACTCTCTCCATTCAATAATACAATCACATGTAAATAAATAAACGTGTATCTTGTTCTTAAAAAAGTTGTAATTAATGTAATATTAAAAAAAAACTTTTAATTAGTTGGAGTATAAAATGTTTGGCATGTATACATTTCCTGTCTTTATAAATATATCTTTGGTATTTATGTGTCTTTGAAAAATTAATACTTAATTGCTTTAAAACATTAACTGCTTTATTTTATATATTACGTGTATTTCTTATTTTTGTAATAATTGTTTTCTGCAGAAAAACAATTTTATATATTTATCTTTTCATAAATACTCATAAATAAATTATTATCATATCGTAAAGAAAAAATAAAAAAATAATACGTACAATGTAACTATATGCAACGAACTTATTACTAATGGCCGCACATTTTATTAACTCATAACATATAGAAGTGGATCGATTGCTTGAATATGCGTAAGTGCAGGAATTACGAAACATCCTATAGTCTTCGCGACCGGCGGTCAACCGAGAAAGAATATTCGCATTCGCGACTGTCCGTGGTAACGCGAAATATTCAATCAGTTTTATCGCCGCTCTTGTCCATCAGTTATGTGTGCAGATTAAAGATTGCGGACTTTCCCATGGGACGTCCGTGACCGTGCTTTAGTATTCTTTACATTTTGCTGTAGTTGGTTTACTGCTTCTTCATGGTAGGCAGACTGATGCCTTACATACCTGATTATCCCTCCGAATATCAAATTTACGTTTCGTTGAACATGTTCATGACCCTATTATTAATGCTCCTCGGAGTGTATCATGATAAGGAACGTTAAAAGAACGTTAGCATTAACAACACGATATCGATTCTATGCGAAATACACAATCTTTAAGGAGTATGGAGTAAGTAAATTTGAAATTATTGATTTATAGATTTTCGTACGGTATTAATGCAGTAGAAGAATTTGTGATCAAAGGAGAGAAAATTATTCTGCATATTCATACAAAAAATATGATTAACACATTCACCGCCAAACGTAATTTTTGTAATTGATTTTTCCTTCACGCTACAACTGGGTTATTAAAGTTTATCGTAACATATTTATGTAATCATATCCATAATTTTAATAAATAAAAAGATTCAATTTTCTTTACAAATACACTTTGTTTGTTATGCCTTTCTGTTATTATTAAACAACCATTATCTTGAAAATGTAAATAATTGCATGTTATATCAGTATTTACGTATTTTAATGCATTTATTGCATGTCAATCATCAGTGACCGTTACGATATTAAACGTGTTAAGAAATTTCTTTTCACAAGATATATAAAATTTAGAACAATTATTATCCAAGCAACATGTTTATAATTTTCATCATGTATCTTCAAACATTAACTATATTATTGTATGAAGCGTATACAGTTTAAAACATTGAATAAACATTATTTGTTTATTGTATTATCCTTTTATATAAGAAATTCAGAAATTGAAGAGGTTTGCTGTTAGACAATACACTGAAAAATCTCGGGACAAGAATGGATTGTCAAAAATGAAAAAGAAGAATAGTATGGCTCGTTTTAGGATAGTTCGTGGTAAATTTTGTTACTAAATTGTAACGATTACACTGGTTTACAGCCAAAAATAATTTTAAACCAGACAACGTGTTTGTTATAGATTTTTGGGTGCTGAAAACGATACCGCAAACTACATTTTATCAGCACGTCAGGTTTCCAACATAATTAAGGTTTAATGTGTAAAAAACTTTGCGATATTTGAGATTTTTTAAATTTTATTTTTATGTTAATTTCTTTCCTCTTCCTTATCCTCATCTTTTTATGCAAATTATTCTTTTCATAAAAGTAATTTTATACATTTTGTTATACAGAAAAAGTAGTTACTTTGAAAATAACAGCGTTAGTAATAAAGAAAAGTAATTTGATTTCTCTCCTATTTACAATACATTAATAAGTACCGGACATAATTTAATGATAATTGGATGTTGAAAGTATCAAAAGAAATGAGCGAATATAGTTATTTAATTAATTAACAAATTGCGAATTGCTTGACGAGCTCATTAATGCCTCGTGCATCACTTATGCGTATCTGTTGTATAATAAGTATCATCGTGCTCATTTATCAAAGATACACGTTATACATCATTAACTCGCTATTAAATTCAGTTTTTGTTACATAATAATTATTACCTGAATATTGCGTCAGTTGACGTATTTTCGTAAATCTGGGTTATAAATTCGTAGCAAAAGATGCTGTTGATGTGATTGACGTGAGTAACATAAAAATACAATGACATCAGTATAAAAGAGTCTTTATAAAAAAAAGAAAAACATTATTCAAAATCTGTGTAGTAAACATTTAAAGTTATGGGCAAAATATATGCTTCATTCAGTCATGAATAATAAAAAATCTAAAAAATCACGTAAAGGACGCATTGTTCCGAAAGTCGATAACAAACCTCCATATTTCCCTGTATCTGCTTACTTAAAAGCATTTAAATTGCAACAAGATGCTGTACGAGTCAGAAATATAGATAAGGAAAATATAAAGCTATTAAAGAAATTAAACATCGTTTATCGATTAGGGGTTAGTTGCTTATTATTATATAAAAATCAAGCTAAATATATTAAATATTAAACGATAAATATTAAACACTTTCTTCATTTTTAGGGACATGTAGATTGCTGGGCACCAGATTTTAAGTACAAGACGAGCTTTGACGATCAAGATCGTAGAAACAATGTAATCATGCGGGAAAACAAAGTTATGCTGAAGAAAATACGTCAAGCGGAAAGTCAATATCCTGCTCGTGTGTTTTTGAAGCAGTGGAGAAGTACTCACGAAGCGGTAGAACACCGTGCAAGGTTACCAATTAATATTTCTAACACAAAACAAAGGATTCTGTGCTAACTTTATTTTATGCTCTCGCTTATGGAGTTCGCGATCAAGCTCCTTTCGCAGAGCGCGTGCTGAATAGATCAAGTTCTTGTACACGTCCATAAAATCTCTGATAATTTTCACATCACACAGATTCGTCTCAATAATCGAGAGACTGTCCACAGCGTTAGATGTGCGCAAGCAACTAGCTGAGAAGAGTCAAACAAAATGTTTCTTCGACGTCGGGATCAAAGGAGAAAATCTGAACTTTGGTCGCATAGTATTCGAGCTGTACGACAGCATAGTGCCACGCACGTGCGAGAATTTCGCAGCCTTTTGCCGCGGAACAAACGGATTGTCGTATAAGTACGTAATTATTACACATCGCAAAATATACAATATCTAATATATAATATAAAAATAATATAAATAAAAATAATATAAAATAAAAATCAAAGAATCATAAAGAAAATTAAATTAGAGATCACATTAACGATGATGATGCTTCCGAAATATTCCCAGAAATAAAAGCTACTCTAAATTTGTCCAGGAATCTGAGACTCCTTTAAATCTGTAAAACTTTGGACCGAAGTTTCCTTCTGTTCAAAAAATAAACGTATAAAATTTGCAATTCGTAGGAACACTCCCTTTCATCGTATCGTTTCCGGCTACTGGTGCCAAGGAGGAGACGTGACAAAGTTCGACGGTACCGGCGGTACCTCTATATATGGCAACTCGTTTGAGAAAGAGAACTTCCAACTGCGCCATACAGGACCTGGTGTCCTATCTATGTGCAACAACGAGAACGATAGAAACGACTCCAAGTTTAATCTTACGTTTAGACGTTTGGAAACCATGGACGAAAATAACGTAGTCTTCGGTCAGGTGATCGGTGGAATGACAAACATTTACAAGGTAACATTGTACACTTTTATTGTTAATCCAAATTTTGCCAAAATGAGCAATGTTACATTAGCAGTATGGTGGCAACTAATATAGCTAATTTGAATAAAACTGAAAAAATTGTAAAAATAATTGTTTTCCGTTATTGTAACTTTAATATTTCAAGACAGTTTAATGAAAAAAATGATTCTGTAATTAATTTATTAATTGTCATCTTGTCATTTATTATTTTTTATTGGTTAATTATGTATATATTATTTTTTCTTGATACATTTAATATTAGGTTTATTAATTTAAACTATTATTGTATTTTTAACATATTAAATCACCGATAATATAAATATGTAGGATAATTTTAAAGTTAATAAATAATTTTGTAATTTAATCGATTATCACACATCAGCGGAACACATGTCGCCATCTAACAACTATCTGGTAAATTACAACATACAAAGACGTAATTCAGATTTTTTGTTAAAAAATTCTTTTCAATTCAAATTAGATTATATTCAACATAAAATGTAGTTATATTAATAATTAATCGTTTTACGTTCATCATTATTCGTTCGTTATTTATTTATATTTGCAACTTATAAATACCTTTAATATCAACAATAACTTCCACATATGGATTTAAATAAAAAAATTTAATTTTAATTTTTATCTATATCTAAAATTTTAGACATTTTGTATGTGTATATTATATCAACGATATTTTTTTTATCTTTTAGTTGTGCAATATGTAAGTTGCCAAATGTAGCAAATTGAAAATCAACAACGTTAATCTAGAAATACTCTGTGTCAGGATTATCTCGTACTTTTTACATAAAAAAAGAACTCTCATCACACGATATCGTTTTACGAGAGATTTAATTACCGTCCGCGCGTTTAAACTCGACCACAGAGTAGTGGTAAACTGTTTACGTCTGCCATGATTAAACAGATCGAGGAATTCGGTACGAAGACCGGAAAGCCAATAAAATCGGTGATCGTATTAAATTGCGGAATTCTATCGAAGCGTGAGCATGAAAAGCTGTCCAAGCTCCAAATATGAACTGATCATATTATCTGCACGGATGAAAATATCATTTATCGCATAATCTGATTGCGTATCATTAATTATGACCTGCGCATTGTTCTGCCACAAAACCACGATTACATAAATGAAGGAATAAATAATAAGCGATTAAAGATTCAGTAAAGTATTCTACATCGTTGTAAATGTTGTATCCTTTTAATTATCGTAGTAGATAGTAACTATAACGTTACAACAGAATACGCTAATGTACTAATTTTACTGATTCAGATTTAATAAAAATATGATAAAGTAAAAGCTCTTGTAAAATTTAAAATTTATTTTATTTTATAATATAACATATCTGTGTTGAGTGCTAATCACAATAGATCTCTCTAATTACTTAATCGTGTACTGAAAATGAAAAATATTACAATAGAACCTAGACTATATCTCGATTAGACGGAAGGCAAGATTGGATAATCAGTTTCTTCGGATAATGCTATGTAACTGATGCCAGGAACGATTATAAATCAAAATGAATTGACAGTTTATTGTACAAATTCTGTAGAAAGCATAAAAATAGATGCAATCACTAAAACAAAAATGCTTTCGATCAATATAACAAGAGCAAATAAACAAATAAAAATATACAAATAGAGATGAATTAAATTGATAATACGTGCGTAGGTTGCTACGTTGCTGCTTTAAATGCATGTCATGCGATTTAAAAATTGGAACTCTCGCCAACATGTAGATTGATTAAAATCTCGATTGACGTACAAGTTAAAATATTCAACCGACGTAAAAACAGAACTCGTATTTTTCACTTTTTCCATAATTTGCGGTAAAATTAAAATGAAAAATTTGGATTCACCATTCGAAACTGCTTTCGAAAGCTTGAAATAAAGTAAAATTCTAGTCAACTTGACAGCTTTTAGAAAATTTCGTTTCTTTTTTCAATTAATCGAGTTTTCAATTAATTAGACCACTGCTATTAAGTGACAGCTTTATTACGCTATTAAGTAACACTGCTATTAAGTGATAGCTTTATTACGCGTACTATAGAATGAATCACTTCTGAATCAATATTTAAACAAGGATGCAAACTCCTTTTACTTATATGCTTCGCTTGTTAGATAAGTAACACAAGAAAAACAATTTGGAATTAGCGTGATCATTATAAAAACAGCAAAAGTTCTCGCGAATTTACTTCAACTTTGTACTCCTTATTTTATTGTCACAATACGCACGCAATGCATTCTTTACAAAAGATTTATTATCGCTTTATTTTGAACTGCAGGAAACAGTCATATATCGATTTGCAACTGCAGCTGGATATTCCCAACATTCATCGAGATGTCCACCTCGACATCACGAATATCTTGTATACCGTGAAATAATGCGTTTTCCACATCCACAACATTGACCATTATGCTTTCGAGAATGTCGTGGTAACCATTTTCCTGTCTTGCTTTCTTCTTTTCTTTTTGTTTTTCTCTAGTAGCATATATTATCAGCAGTTTCGGGCGACATCGCGCTTACAATTTAAGAGCACGAACAAAATGAAATACACGAATAAAATATGAATGTATTAAGACATAAAGTCAAGAATAATAAAAAAAACTATTGCTCTTCCAATTCATTTGTAGTTAAGGACAGCTTCGAAATCCGTTTTCTTCATAGAAACTGATATGAATCTTTTTTTGTTTTCTCCTTTTGACTTATAATTTATTGTAGACTGTATGCATTAGCAACATTATAATTTATATAATTTAATTTTTTATCTACGTAAATAGAAATAATTTGATGTGTATATTAAATATTCGATCTTATTTATACTGTCATTTCAGAAAGATGCACCTTCTTTTAAAATAATAATATTTTTAATAATTAATAATGCAAAACTAATAATGTCCAGATTTAATCTGGATTTAACCTGCGCAATCGCAGTACAACATAAGTTATTAGTAACTTTTCTAACAATTATTATTCTATCCTATATTTATTATAATATATTTTAGTTGCTGCAATTATTACTATGATTTTGTACGTACATTATAATATTTATTATTGCATCAGTGTTTTACTTTAAACGCGTACTATCTCAGTTATTAAATTTGCGACCGTAACTGTAACTACGGAAATTGTGAGTGTGACCGTTACGACATTACGGTCGCTGCCATGATAATTAATATCGGAACCCTCTGCTCATAGTGGCAATTATTATCACGTTAAAACAATTATAGATGCTACCATCATCGTACCATGAAAATCTCTGTAACGGTCGCAGTAATTATAACGAATTAATCGTGACAATGATCAATATAGCGTTAATCACTGTTATTTCAAACGCAAATTCCTATTTAATCGAAATATAATTTAAAACATTCTGCGATTTCTACGTGCCGCTGCGTGATAAGGTCAAACAATACACGCTAAAATATAAGAAAGACTTCATTATTAATATTAAACAAATATTCATGATATATCGATTCATTATTAAAAACCTCGTCAGCTAATTTTCCCCCAAACTAAATGATGTTCTTTACACGTGGCGTTGCTTGGAAAGCCGTCCTCGTCGTGTCAACGCGTTGTCCCGATCAATGAACCACTTTACTCATCCCCATCACCAATATGCCATTCATCCCTGCTACGTGATCAGAGCGATCGACGCAAACTCCTTCGCCGCTAATTAGAAATAATAGTCCGTTTTTGACATCGAATTAAGCGACCCCGCAACTCATTATCACGTTACGTGACCAACGCGATCAAACCACGGCCGTTTTACTCGTCCTCGCACGTTTCTCTATGTGGATTACGCTTTTTGCCGAGCTTTTTGTTAGCACTCAGCGAAAATATTTGCTGGCGTCCCGAGCACCATTTTCTCGGCTACTTTAATCATTTTTATTGATACTCGAATGTGCGACATTATTGATGCTTCAATGTTCATGATGCTTGCACGTCTTCGAATAAAGGCACCGCCATGTGAATAAATGAGAGAACATTTTTACGGTTTTTATTGGCCCCGATGCTGCGCGCGCCGTCACATTTAGATGCAAAGAACGCCGTTTTGCTGAAGAGAAGCATTTTAATACAGCATTTCTCTGAGCGAACTTGAAGCTGGATTCTCGTAGTGGTCTTACGAGACTTTGCTTGACGCAATTTTCAGAGACGTCTAAAGGAAGTGTTTAATTCTCCCATTTAATTAAATTAATGTTCTTCTGATAATTTCGCTGAGGAACGCGGTCATTCACGAAACCGGAAAGTGTTTTGAATGAACAACTTACATCAAAAAGATTTATAATCAGAATTCAATAAGGTCAATTTTGCATTACATATAACTGCATGAAATTAGATCTATTATGTACAAAGTACAGATACTACAGATAGCACATTTTGCGGATTTTAATTTATTCTTTCCTTTTATATGCTGCTATATAAGTGAAAAAGTTATTGTAAAAGTATAATAGAATTTTCTCCATTATTTACGCAAGATAATACACCGGTCATAAATTTAATTGAAAAAAGCATACATAATAGTAACATATTACGTAATTCTAGAATAAGGAAAATATAAATTATATATAAATATATATAAAAATATTATATATCTGCCACAAATATTATAAGTTCGTAATTCTCTAATCACAATGGAGAATCAAAGAGAATAAATTGCAAAAACTTCTGCCGGAAATCATTAACTACCCAACTGACATTAATGAAGTCCTAATGGCTGTTCATAAAAAATGGACAAAGAAAACGGAAAAAACAAAAGGAGCATTAACACGGTCGAACTGGCAGGAAAATTGCTTTAATCTAAGGCTTCATTTTCATTTGGCAGAATTTTTATAATACGTTCGATGCGAATAATGAAACTTGATTGACAAGCCATGGAGTCGTTATCTAAATTATCTAGAGCGAATCGGAGCTACAAAGAAAAGGGAAAAATAAAGGCAGGTCTCTCGCATTTAATTCGTTGCTTCAATTCGAAATTACTCAATCAAAATTAGCGCCGTCGCCCGTGGCACGAACAGGAAATTGAAATCGATCTATAGGAAAAAAATGACAAAATATTCGGCAAAACTCATTCCGCGCTACGTTCACGAACGCACGAGTCACACGACGACGACATCGTAACGTGATGTTTCGTAATCCGTTTGTGGAAGAAATATAAATTATAGTCCCGCGATGGAGCGAACGCCCTTCGCAAATACGCAGGAGATCTGGTTGTATCTGATCCCGTCACGTGCGTCACGTCTCCATCACACTTCGCGATTCAACGCAAGGGTCGAACATTAACACGACAGAAGAACAACGTACAACATAATAATCATATATATCAGTCTTGCAATCGGGAGAATCGCCGCAGCTGCAATTACAGAGCGTATTAATTGCCCTTAATTATGAGATAAAATACATTTCGCGAAGTCTATCATGAATACACAATTTCTTACATCCTGGGATAAGTCTATAAACTGTATTTTATTTCGGAAATTACTGCAAAACTATTATAATAAAAGCTGCTTTACTAGAATGGCTTTACATAAAGCTATTCTATCCAGACTTGATGGGAGATTTAAAAAATTGCAGGAAAGAAAAGTATCCGACTAAATTTTCGTCGAGGCAAGAGGAAGACTCCAAACTTGACCTAAAAATAATACTCAGCCACGTATAGTGCTCGAAGAGCAATATACGTGGTGCTTTGTGATAATAAAGTGTGCATTATTGACTGCTCTCTTGCCGCCAAACGAAATAATTGAAATACCTATCTCTGAGGTTAGCTAATCGCATGATCCGTCGAAATGCGGTAAACTCCGCGAGCCTACACTCGGCTCGGAAAATTAGGTCCCTAATTGTATAGAATTCGCACAATTGAATCGCCCATAGGCGGAACGCAATTGGGCAGACATTGGTATGTTGGATCGTTTTGATCATCGATTAAGCTTGCCACATTCCAAGTTCGTCTAGACAGATCTCTTAATACTCGATCTAACAAATATAAACGTGTTCAGCCAACTTAATCGCCGCCCATAAGGAAATTTGCTCCACAAGTGTATTCCCACGAATACTGGCGCTTAAACGAGAAGAAAAACGACAAAGCGCGAATGGCACATTCTCGAATCTGAAGAGTTTCCTGGATTTAATGTTAATGTCCTCGAATGCTCTGCAAATAGAGCCATTTTTTCAACTGGACATTTATGCGAATGCAAATTTAAACGTGCGATATGGGGTTGAATAACAAAAGAATAATAGATATATTCCCAGCATTTCAACATCTTTTTATAGCTGATGAATTTTTATTCTTATCTACTTGGAATTTCTGAACTTTCTGTATAGAATCCTTTCTGTTCAAAATTATTATTATTAATAATAATTTATTAAAACTTTTCTTTCACGATATAAAGAATACATAAAAGAAAAGAGTTAAAAAAAACTATTGCGTGTTGTTATAACACGTTATGTAAATGTCGGTTTTATTAATGACTTCATTAGAGTGAATGAAAGTAATCTGAGCACGTTTTACGTTGTAAAACACTAATGTGACAAGAAAAAAAAGTGCGACATGATATTCCCTTGTGATCTTATTTGGTACTCTCATGTCCTGTTCTAATGAGGTAATGCATCATTCTCTGAGTTTAATCAAAATTAAAGAGTTTAAGAGATTGCGCCAGATCAGAGGTTTCAATATGCTCCCGCAAGTACAAATACACTGTCTTCAATAGTTTTTTCCTAAATTGTGTATAACTTTTTAAGTTTCTTGATTATAAAATTGAGATCTTTCTAATTTTTCCAAGTTTATATAACAGTGTGTTCAATTTATAATATTCTACCCAAAAATTATAAAATCATATATCACATATGTAATGTTTGCAAATTTATATTTATAAATTTATATTTATAATATACACCAATTCTACTTTAATTATTATTGTATATATAAAATTTATTATCTATTGGTAGAGACGATTCATATTATTTTACATGTATTGTTTATTGCGTCATCTTATATTGATATTATTGTGTTGTGCATGTATTTATTTAATAGGACATACCTATTTTAATTGAAAGATATTGCATTTAATTGCCTTCATTTACGTCTGCGATTCGACGAACTTCGTATTTTTCCACTAATTGCTTGAGAGATCGTTTAGCTTTGAATGTTTCATTTGGTCGCACGTAACGATTCTGACCAATTCTGCATTGGAATTTGCGCTTTGACCGTGGAGAATGCAACTTTTGATGGCGTCGTTTGCAAGAATTTAAAGGCGTAGCTTTGTACAGAGACACAGGCAAAACCACTCTGCGTATATATCAGCAGTAACAGAAACAAAGGATCCCGTCCACGCATGCCTCGTTCGGAAAAGAATGTCACGGAAATTGAACTGAAAAATGCTTACGAAGAAGTTATTTGTCACATTTTTCGAACCGAACAAATGAGAAGAATAACCAAAATCAAAACTAACAAAAATGTCATCCCATTTAATATATTTAACATTTATATTCCATTTTAATTGTACATATCAATCGTAAATATTCAATTTAATATATTTTTCTACTTCCATCTTGTGTATTGCAGATTATTATTTTAAAATTTATTCAAGATGTTGCAATTAGCGACGTTTAATAATCGATATTTCCAGATCCTTTCGAATTTTATTTTTGTGAAAATGAATATCATTTCCAGAAGATACAGTCTAATTCTAATTGTAAGTATTACTTTATGTAAATCGTTTAGTTCTTTTTTCTCTGGTATTATTTAAGCTTCAAATAAATTCTTACGTTTTTAAACAGCTGACTCAAAGACCGAAATCATATGTCATGATTTAACGATAAACATAACTTCGAAAAACAATAGATAAACAATGAAAAACTATATATACTTTTCGTATTCACTAAAGTACTAAACCATTTTGGATTTGGACTGAAAAGTTTTTCCGCAGAGTATTCGCCCAACTTGGCGCCTTTAGATTACCATTTATTTCAATAATCGATGCATTTTAACTTGATAGTACTTTCGAAATGTGGCTGAGGTACGAAAAAGCACAAAGGAATTCGAAATTTACTCGAGAGATGGTAGAAAATCGAAAAATTCGAGGCCAAATATTTTGATGACCAATTGTATTACATATATTATGCACTTAAAGCGCAAAAACGTACGAAAAATGACTAAACCTTTTGCATACATTTAATAGACTGTCATATATACGTGAATCGAAAACATAAGCCTCAAAAGCTTGTTTCGCAAAGTAGCTTGGTCAAACTGTTAACTAGTTCTGATGTGATGACATATTGAAGCAAGAAGGTTTTAGTTCAGTCTTTAAACGCGCCACGTGCAGCCTGTCATTACCTCCGTTGCTTGCAAATGTCCAAAGTTCAGTTGCAGCAAGCCTTAAACTTCCTCGCACAAGAAACTTTCCGTAACACGTGCAACGATGTCGTCATATCGTCCCTTTGCTGATCACCAGATGGACTCGGAAACTCGAAACACAAAATACAAATTTGCCAAATAACGTAGATTCGTAGAATGTAGAATACACGCGTGAATGTACGCGCTACATATTCACAGAAACAATTTATCGTTTAATTTCTGTCGGTCGCGCAATGATCATAAATTTACATTTTGCATTTAACTTTCATTATAATTTTAATAAGACGAAATGACGATTTTAATTATTAATAAAAGAAAAATTAATTTAAAAAACGAGCGATTAGTAATAAAAGAATTTTGTGAAGCATATATATATATATATATATATATATATATGTATATATAATGCAACATAATTAGACGATAACAAACTCTTAACAAAATCTTAAGCGAACTTGTTTTATTTTTTAAGCACATTAAAAAATTAAATATTGAGAGAAGCACGTAGAAATCCAATCAAAGTTTCCTCTAGAAAAGAGTTGGCTGAGTTTTTCAAATGTTATCCCATATTTGACATTTATTATTCCATTTTAACTGTATATATCAATCGTAAATATTCAATTTAATATAATATTTTTCTACTTCCATTTTGTGCACTGCAGATTATTATTCTAAAATTTATTCGAGATGTTGCAATTAACGATGTTTAATAATCGATATTTATTCCAGATCCTTTAAGTTCCTCTCGAATTTCATTTTTGTGGAAACGCATGTCATTTCCAGAAGGTACAGTCTAATTCTAAGTATTAGCTTTATATAAATCTTTTAGTTCTTTTTTCTCTGGTATTATTATTTAAGCTTCAAATAAAAAAGAAAATAAAAATTGGGAGATATGTGTGTGCGATTAAAATAAAATTTTGCACTTTATATTCTACTCACTGTCGCGAACACGTGCGCATAAGTGCAGCATCAGTCTGGTCTCAAATCACATAAATGATCTCAGATTACCGGTTCTCGTCAAAGTCTCGTCTAACTATCGTAAAATCGATTCTAAATCACGAGTTAAACGCGAAACGGACGCGCTTCCAGCATTGCAATGAATGCTGGAACTTCGGTATTCTCTTCAGTATCGCTAGAACGTCAAGTTTACCTGACTCTGCCACGCGAATTAATCCACGCCAAGAGTGGAAGTTCACGCGACTCTACCTTCAATTACAACGGAAGATTTGACCTTCAATCCTCAAGATCTGTCGGCGTAAACGTGTTACATTCAGGAATTGATTATTGGAGATACTCTCGGGCGGAAGTTCTGGCAGCACAAACTTCACCTGTATACGTGCGCGCGTGGATTTCCATTGTCAGTCGCGCTGGTATGGAAACAGTATTATACGGTATTATTCGCAGGGAGATGAAATTGGCGCCAATTTCGCGACATAAATTGGCTGGATTTCTAAAACGTATTCCGTTACCGGAACGCAACTCGAATAATATCGTCTTCCACACGCTACCGCGAACAGATGTACAATCCGACATGGTCATCGTCATTCTGCATCAACATTGATCTCTTTAACGCCTGAGGAACCGAATTGCGTAACAGGTTTCGTTGTTTTAATGGAATTTTCTATCGGAGAAATAGGAGAACTTACGTATTAAAAAGAAATGTTTCTTCTCTTTTTCTCACGACGCAGTTACAATATATGCGTCGTCAATAACTCACGTCATTTGCTAGAACTCTTGCCAAGGATATGAGAAAATATTTGAGGCACTTTGGAAAATGAGATTTGGAGGACATAAAATGGTCTCAAAGAGATAAGTCACTTCAATAGCCAGTTCTTTCTTTTTTTCCTAGAACATCATCTCGATCGAAAGGACGTGAAATTACGTCAAGTATTTTAAGTCATCAGGTGGGAACGTGCGAACGAAAATTTCTTCCGCGTGTCGAAAATAAGTTTTGTACCATTCAGGATAATTTAAGATCGTTTAAGTAGAACGCAAAAATTAACAGCGTAAAAATGTAACTTTTAAGCTTTAAGCGTGGGTGTAGTTTTGAAATGTAAATAATTTTTGATAAATAATTAAACCTTTCCTCAATTATTCAATAACATAATTAATTATGTTTGCCGGTCAACGTTTAAATTATTTAGAACTGTTTACATTATAACTATAACTAATTATTTGACACATAAATAAATAACCATATTTCTTCACTTTACAATTCGTTCAAATTAAATCACCCTTTTATTTTCAGAAATAACTGCTAGTGTATCTTAAAATTTTTATATTGCATTATGTAGTCTATAATCTTTCCCAAAGATGCATATGAATTTTCGCGACTAAATCAGAAATTAATGTTGAAACATGTTGATGCATTCATAAAGAGATTATATTAACGTATAACGATGCATACGTGGCTTTGTGGCAAATTCCGCGACAGGTGTTGCAACAGGATCCAATGGCATGAAAGGATTTTCTCATGCTAGAGCCTACGCGCATAATCGGGAAGTCGATACGCCCGTTTCGAGAATGTTAATCATCTACAGAGAAGTAACAAGAGCGACAAAGGGAAAATGGGAGAGAAAGAGAAAGCACAGTTATAGATATTTTAATATATTAATATAAATATAGATAATCAATAGAGAAAAGGTGCCAAAATTGATATAGACCTCCTAAAGAGACATACCTTCATTTCTCAGAAAGTAAATGTTACTTTATCAAAACTAATATAAACGCAATCTATTTAGTTAGTTAACGTATTAAAAACTCATAGTTTATATATTTCTTGTTTTAAAGATGAGATGTAGAAAAGATCGTAAAATCAAGCGAATTTTTTATAAATAGAGAAAATAACTGACGCGAACATATCGCACGCGATGAGATTAAAAGAAGAGAAAATAAGGAAAGTATGAAAATATCTTTTTATGATTTACAATTGATTTACTTTGCGTTTCAGCATGATCAGATTTAAGAGCAAGAGAAGCACTAAAAGTGCGATTAAACCATCTCTCTCTCTCTCTCTCTCTGTTTCGCATTCATTAATAAATATCATCAGTTAGAAATAGCGCTATCAATTAAACAAATATCACATAAATGTATCCTAATTCCTTTAATGCAGCTGCTGTGACGTCATCAATTTATCGCTAAATATATTAAATGTAAAGTACACTTAACATAGTGTAAACGTTTCAAATTTATTGGAGAACTGTGGCGATTAAGTTACTAAATACGATGTTATCGCGTATCTATACCACTTGAATAGCATTATTTGGATTACGCGTGTTATCCGTGTGCCGCCTAGCATCACGGGTATTTGAAATGATACATAGATATCACAGGCACGCGTGTACATGCCGAAATGTATTATCCGTTGCTACTTTGGCAGCTACCGAATATATACGAAATGGCCATGTATCTTGACGAAAATCAATAACACCAATTAACTGCTGCAACTGTATTGAGAGGTGTTTCACTAAAACAGCGCGTTGCTCATCGATAATTAAATATCTCGTTTAAAAGTTACCATTCTCATTATATTAAATAGAGATTATTTTTATAAACGCACAAAAATATGAAATTTCCGCTAACGAGAAGCTCATAGTAGAAACATAGTTGAAATATAATGTCTCGCTGCATCGACGTCGGTATTTTACATCAGAATAATACCACAAAAAAAGAGAGAGAGAGAGAAAGAGAGAGAAGGAAGAAAACGAAAGCCAACACGATATCGCAAAATGTAACTCTCCAAAAGCCGCTGTTAAAAAAATAATGAGCGGATTATTTACGACCCCGAATGGCGAGAAGTTTACTGATAAATTATTTGAGATGGCGGGAATTCCAGATGAGCTCAAGAAAAGCCTCCTATACGAAATAAGGTATAGATGACACTTTGCTGACAAGGGCCGATCATATAATGGCCAAAAAGTTAGGTGATGGTTTTGTGTTCATCTAATAAAGCACCCATCAGGAAGTAACATGTGAAGTCCGTTTGCTAATGTAACGCCTATTACAGGATTCTCGAGTCGAGGAAGTCAGCTGCTCGTGAGGTCTACAGAACCTACCGCCAGGGCACCAGCGCACACGCTCAAACACGCGCACGCAGTCAAATCACATGAGAATGGTCCACTAGTTAAAAGAGAGAGTCCTCACGCACACGGGTGTGTGTGTGTGTGTGTGTGTGTGTGTGTGTGTGTGTGTTTATAATTAATTGCATTGTGTACAATTACTGTGTAGATTATCAAGCAAACAGTGCTTGAAACAATAACATTGTGTGCAATGGGCACATTTAAAGTCGGAAAACTGCTCGCAGCTAGGATGTGAGCAAATGGAAAACTTTTCAAATGAAAAGCAAAACTGTGCCGGGGTTTTGAATGATCGACACACTGGACGTCGACTTCGACACAAATATCGATCCCTACGTTCCCGAGCCAGTTGATTTCGCCGGATCCGACGACGAGTTTGGGGAGGACGAAGAGGACGATGATGTCGACGACATTGATAATGATCCTGACTATATTCCTGCACCCGAGCCAAAAAAACCTCGCGTGTTCAAGGAGAATGTTCCTCAATGGAAGTGGGAGAAAGCCTACCGCTACTGGACCAGACAGGACGATTACAATCAGCCCATCATCATCTTCCGCGAATACGTCAAAACATTGGGAAAGCAAAAGAGGACCGAAATCAACGTCAAGTCCCAATTTCCCAACATAGTCGGCGATGGATTAAAACGTCTTCGCAAGTGGGCCGAAAAGATCGAAGACAATGGCTATGGCTCGGCCAGAAGCGTCAACATGCGAGTGTACGAGCTTTTCTGCGAGAAGAGGGACAAACACGGTATTGTCAACGATCTTCAAATCAGAAAGTGGGGCATTCAAGCGAAGAATGAAATCAACCCCAACATGAAGTTCAAGGCATCCCGTAGTTGGTTGTTAAACTTCAAGCGGAAGTACAACATTGTGTCTGGAAGTATCACGCATAAAGTTGGCAAAACCTTCTGGAAGAAGCGATTGGAGTTGGAGGCCAAGGCAGTCCAATTCGTCGATCTGGTGAAGAAGACCATCGGCGAGAAAAACTATGAGCCTCATGAAGTGATCAACATCGATCAATCGAGATTCGATAAGGAACTCCACAGCTACCGCAGTTTGGCCTTCAAAGGTGCCAAGCAAGTTTTTGTAACTATGGGTTCGAAGAATGCAACCACGCACTCCTACATGGTGATGGGCAATATCGACGCTTCGGGTACAGTAATGGACTTTCTGTACTTGAAGTCCCAAGAGGCAAACGGTAAATTTCCCGAGATCATTAAGCCCATCATTCCTGACAACATCAAGGCGTACGCGGGGACCAGCGCGATGATGACGAACGCAGACTCGAAGATATATCTAGACTTGCTGTTCCAATATTTAATTAGCAAAGGCATCAAAAAGTGTCTTTTGCTTGCCGATAGTTGGAGCTCTAATAAGAACACCAAGCTGTTCGAAAAAGTCCTTGCTAAGTATGAAGGACGATTGAAAGTCGAAAGGCTGTTGATTCCCGAAGGAACTACTGGCATGATCCAGCCTCTCGACGTGTACTATTTTCGGCCGTACAAGCAATTTGTACGTCATATATCGGATTCCCTTGAAGTATGCGATGGAATTTGGAAGCGAGACAATTACTTCAAATTGCAAGCATTAGCTCATTTCCAATTCCAGGCATCCATGTTTCGTGACATGGTCAAATATGCCTTCTACAAGGCGGGTTACTTGGATGAGCGGCCGGGATCATTCAAAACCCCGGCACAGTTTTGCTTTACATTTGAAAAGTTTTCCATTTGCTCACATCCTAGCTGCGAGCAGTTTTCCGACTTTAAATGTGCCCATTGCACACAATGTTATTGTTTCAAGCACTGTTTGCTTGATAATCTACACAGTAATTGTACACAATGCAATTAATTATAAACACACACACACACACACACACACACACACACACACACACCCGTGTGCGTGAGGACTCTCTCTTTTAACTAGTGGACCATTCTCATGTGATTTGACTGCGTGCGCGTGTTTGAGCGTGTGCGCTGGTGCCCTGGCGGTAGGTTCTGTAGACCTCACGAGCAGCTGACTTCCTCGACTCGAGAATCCTGTAATAGGCGTTACATTAGCAAACGGACTTCACATGTTACTTCCTGATGGGTGCTTTATTAGATGAACACAAAACCATCACCTAACTTTTTGGCCATTTTATGATCGGCCCTTGTCAAACTAGAAGAGAACCGGCACTCACAATTCAGTCTTTGAAGTGTTCATGCTCTCCGTGTGACAAACGGTGCAAAGAGCGTAATGTTGCGTTTTATGAGAGCATAAAAGAGTCGTGACGTGTACTGGAGACGGAATGATGGAAAATGGAATTTAATGGACTATGCATACGCGTACGTCGAGGTATTTGAACGTACTTTTGTTGGCTTTAAGCACACCGTCCCTCGGTGAAACACTATAAGCATCGCGGCAACGGAATTTCGCAAGAATTACGAGCTTGGCAAGGGTACGTAATGTTTGCGGGCCGATCGGCTCCGCGGTAATAAAATGCTCGATAAAGCGTAACAAGTGCACGTCCCTTCTCCCTCCGTTCCCTCCTCCTTCATCTATCTTCTCCTCAGTTCCAACTTCTCGCATTTTTAATCCGGTTTGTCGACATTTATACCCCTCCCCCCCTCCCCCCCCCCGGTATTATTCGTTAACGCAATAAGTTTTGCAAAACTTACGTACAAGTACAAGAAGTTTATCACTTACGATTTTGAGTTCTAAGCTACGTGAAATCTTAAAATCGCTTATTTATATGAATGATAGGCACGAAATGACGGATATAAAATTTTTATGGCCAACGTGGAGGACGCACATTTATATTCCTCGTAATAAAGGGGCGCAAAACATTTTTTACGAGCACTTTTAAAATCAACGTCGCATTTTATACGCAACCTATCTCAATGTAATGTAACTGATTGACGAAACGGAATACCGAACAAAAGTGAACCTCTTCTTTGTCTCTTCTTTCGTGCTAAGAAACCAGTGAGATCGATATCTTCCCTCGCTTTACCTTAACGTAACGAAACGATACACAATCTCCTCTTTTAGATACGAAAAGTGAATTGTTTTAGTGGCCTCAAAGTAAAAGCCACGATCGCAGCCTTTATCACAGGAATGCACTCCGCTTTATACGTTGTAACCGCATCATCGCCAATAGATTATACCGCAATCGTGTCTCTCTCTATTGTGCGGTATAATAATCGTATTAAATTGTCTGCCTTAGTTTACGCGCTTTATACGTTGTAACGTTTAGATGGTCACGTACTCGCAATAACATTGGATTCCATAGACGTTGGTATAATGTTTTATGGCGATAATAAAAAATGTTAAAGGAACAGTTAAGTGTCTGCGCATAACTCACCGAAAACGTTGATTCCTAGCAATGGCTCGTATAACGTACAAGTATTACTTATATAATTGTTAAATAGTTTGCGACAATACAGACAGTCTTCAGCCTGCTGTGTTCTAGTTTGGTTTAGTTTCTGTATGTGTTGGAAGCCATTAAAATACATGCATATAGATAGCAACCCTCGCCCACCGCAAGTTACCACGTACCCAAGAAACTAATTAAACGAGCGATGCTCTCATGAAAGTAAATAACTAAATTTTATTTATGTGTTATACTATCTTCTTTCAAAATAACTGTAAGCAAATTACGAAGCAATTATTTCTGCTTGCTAACGTCATTAAATATCAATTATTTGCTAGTTTCAGCGAGAGAAAAATTAACGATTGATAAAATGTTTATTAACGGAAACAGCCAATTAAACTTTTATTGAACAGTATAGAATGCGTCATGTGAACAAAATTATAGAATAAAACACAAAAGTATTATTAGAATTATTCTCTTTCAATATATGATTAAAAGTAAATCAAAGTTACTCTTTTCCTTTTCTTTCACAAATACATTTATCTGAGTACGTGAAACATACATGATATTTCTTGAAATTATAAAGTCACACACAGAAAAAATTAAAATATATAATAAAATTTATGAGTAAATTCTCATGCACAAATATGTACATATATATTAATTAGATATAAATAGATCATTAAATATATCGACATATAACATTATACAATCAACACAATCTGTTATATGATCATGCCTATCAGAATCTTCCCTCAGCAATCAATACGAACGCACGCAGGCTACCGCACCCTAAACTCTCCTTTATTTATGAGGAAACAACCTTTCATTTTTAAGTACATATTTAATCAAATCTTTTAATTATTTATTTAATGCTGGTTTTGGCATATAAGGGATGATATGTGAGAATTTACTCCAGAAGAAAAATTTATAAATCGAATAGAAGAAGTAGATTGCAATGTACTGAAAATAAATTTAAAAGTTTTTTATAATCTACTCTAAAAAAAATTATCTTCTCTTTTTTCACTATTCACTATTTTTCACTACAAATTTAGCATTAAAAATATTTCAGTGTTATATGTTATATTATGATTGATTCTAATGCAAATATATTATTTTAGAAATCGAATGTATTATCCAGATTGATACTTATTGATGAGGAAAATGAGAGACATATTTTGATCGAAGTCATCTTACCGATACCGCCTCTATGTTATATCGAAAAATTTCTTTCATTCCATTCGAGATTTCAACGCCATTGAAATCGTTTTCCTCTTTCTATTTTTAATTCTAAAGTCTCAAAGGCTCGTTAAATCAGACTTCTCTCATTTCGTTCCGCTGCTTTTCTCACGAACGCCGGTATCAATTCACAGGAAATAAGCGCAAGCGGAAGCGTCATGAAGCTAAACGAAGAAGCGAAAAAGAATGGCCGCGATCAAAATCATATTTACATAAAAAGATTCAAATAGCACATGGGAGAGAATTTTTACAAATTTGGTTCTCTGTCATTAGTTAAATATACAGCTTTTCAGTATTTATTTAAAATGATTAAACTTATAATAAGATTATATTTCACACTGAAATCAAATGCGATTTGATTTTATCGCAAATGCGATACTATTCAGAATGAGAATACCTCTCGTATCTACGGAAATAAATCGTGACTTCTCGTCCAACAAAACATGTATTAATCGGACCAAAATCGATTCCTAGATGTTATACGCTATAAGTCTTGCAACCGTGGAACTTATACAGCAAATAGACGCTACGAGAACGAAGAAATTCATTCGCTATGATTTTAAGATGATCATTTCCCATTCCTCGTTCATTTCTATTCGAAATGAATAAATCTCAATGTATTCAGCGAAGAGTCTACTTGATAAATCGCCATGTGTTGATGCTTTCATACGAACAATGAATGGGACTTAATTAATTGCATGTGATGAGAATCTTTGATTATAAAGACAAGTCGCGTTTAATCTAAAAGTCACGCTTATGTTTTTAAAATTTGTAAAAATATTAATAATAATATAATTAAATATAGAATTACTAATATTATAATATAAGTATTAATATTACAGTAAAATAAATTGATAATACGAAAGATAATAACTAGCATAGTTATATTAATATGTTGAAGACTGAGTTAAAAATGCCGCTAAGGGTTCCATCCCTTTCTACCTGCGCAAAATTGCACAATTTAGGGCTGTTTGCGTCGCATCACACAAACCGATAATTTCAATACGCAAAATAGATTGACGTAGAAATAAAAAATCTGTCTTTTACAGTGAATATCATCAAAAATTGTTATCGGACAATTGAATTAAACTGGAGTTCACGATGTGCAATATTTCGATATATATTTCGATATATCTGGTGGATAAATCCGCACCTTTGATGATAAAAAAAGTCGTTTCTGCACCATGTAGTAATAACAGGAACGCGAGAATTTTTTCCAATGCCGTCGGAAAGCGCGAGTCTGCTCACTCGAACGTCTACTTAATATGCTGGGAACTTGCCGCGCGCGCATATTTTTCCCGCTAAAAGTTCGCTCTCGGCCTCGAGAGAAAAAGGAACAATTGCCTTCAATTCTCCCCTCTCATTTAAATCGCGAGTCAAATGCAAATAAGCTGCGGAAGCTCGCGGGCGCGAGCAATGCAATTGCATTATCTCGCCCCGGAAGTGCGTCAGGCAATTTCTCTTTCATGGTAAATCCAGCCGAGCAAGACGCGCGAGCGAGCGAGTCTCTATTTCACCAAAATCGTTAAAAGTAAGAAAACCGCCGCGCAAACCTTAACAATTTAATCGCGTAAGCTCGGTAATCGCACTATCGAGGCGAAAATTCCGATGCTTTACATTTTCCAGGGAAAATGCCCGATACTTTATATTCTTTTTTGTGACACGTGCCCTCGCATATTTAATTCCACGGATTAATGAAATCAACCAGTTCTGCGTACGATGTAATAAAGAGGCACGGATAGAAATCAAATCCACTTGCACATGTGGAAACAGGTTACTGCAATTTTTTTTAGTTTTGGGTTTTGTTGTATTTATTGAGTGATCATCCAATTAAAATGCAATGTAATTGTTGGCTACTTCGTTCACGATACGAGATAAATTGCAACACCAACCTTTTGTAAAAGATTAACAATTTTGAATTGGGAAAGATTAATATAAAATACATTCAAGTTGAATATAAAAAAATAATTTGTGTTGATATAATTACAAAATTAATGCGGAAATCCCTATAATCTCTTTAAATTTTTTAGTTAATTTAATTGAGTAATTTAATACACTATTACTATAATTATGTGTGGTTTAAAGTGATTTTTTTATTAACATGAAAATACTTTATTTAAAACATAATTTTATATTAATAATATACAAATACATGAAATTATATGAGAGAGAGAGAGGGAGAGAGGGAGAGAGGGAGGGAGGGAGGGGAGAGAGAGGAGAGAGGGAGAGAGAGAGGAGAGCGCACAGAGTGAAGAAGCAAGATAAATCAAAGCTAACTTTAGCACAGTGCAAGAAGCCTTTCTCCTAATCTATTCGCAAATATTTTTTGCGCGTTAATCATTTTGTATTTCATCATTAACGAAGGAAGTATAAATACTAAAACGAGCAGTTATGGCTGATTGGAACTCTTTGATCTCGACAAAATAGCTCGTGATTGAACCATGCAATGTCACTTTCTGATAAATAAGAAGTAGTTGTATTGAACTCCGTTACGTCATTGGAAACTAATTAGAAAACCATATAAAAATATCTGGCAGCATAAATAACTAGAAAGCAGAGCCGATAATGTAACATTTTCTAATTTTTTTACGTCTTATAAAAATATTTTACCATCATATAATTTTATTAAAATGTTTCATTAAAATAATGCATTTGATAATAACGAGCATATAATTGATTCTGGCACACACATATATGGTATTGTAAAAAATATATATCTTTTAACAATATAATAAATATCTCTGTTTTAATAATATAGTAATGTGACAAAAATGTTTTTAACATAAGAAATTGAAGATATAATCATATAACAGGATAAGAATGAATAATATCAATCATGTGCTCGTTATTATCAAATGTTATGTAATCATTGTATTGTTATAATATCTTCGTGTATAAATATTATTATTTATTATATAATATCAATTATTATTATATAATATCAATATTATATTAAATCAGATTACACATCTGATAATGAAAGCAATTCTAAGTTCTCGTTTTAAATGAGTTAAATATCATGTTCTTATCGAAGCAAAAATTTGAACACTTAGATTTTTATTTTAAAATCACTGTCAGTTTGTCGTATTTAAAACAATACGAAGTCTTATTACATTATTTGCACTGAATTTTTTCTCTTTTTCTTTGTTCAGAGAGTCTCGCGATGTCTCACGACATACGTGAGGATTTATAAAACCCTCTTTTGCGGGAACGGACAATTTCCTATCTGCGGAACTGTTACCGCTATCGTTTTTTTTTCTCTTTTTACAAGGATGGTTACCGTCTTGCCGTCCCCGTAACACACCTCAACAGTATCGAAACATTTTATCGGTCGCGCATTCCCGCCTGCCGCAAAATCACTTTCACATGACTTCATGTATGCAGCACAATTTGTGCTGCACAAATAGCAGATGCGCGTTTTTCCTTAATAATACGAAACCCCGTATGAAAGTAACCTTTATCCCGAAATTCTAAAAGCTATTCAATTTTAATGAAGTAAAATAAATGGGCAAGTTTCTGGATTGTCGATATTTTTATTCAGCCCTAAGAACCGGCCTTAAGAACTTAATGAAAGAAAGTTACGCGATTCCTTAAAGAGAACTTTTAGAAAGAAGATTATTAGGTGCATAAATAATCAATTCGTCTAATTTGTTGCCACTTAGTATCAATTAAAAGTTGGAAAAATCCAGAGAAAGTTATACTAGCAAACTTGCTTTAAATAAAGCAAAAGATTTCAAATTTTCAAAGATTTTCGCACAAACTTAGAAGTAATATAAAACAGCGAAAGAATTCGTCTCGGTATTCACAAAGCGTACTATAATCATTTATCTTTTTGTATAAAAAATAACTTTTATTTTGCAAATAACGTTTACCCTCTTTGAACGTCCGCTAACTCTTGAAAATGACGAATTTTTTAAATTTTACTATATTTTTTATTCTTTTATGTAACATAAAATTTAATTTTGCCTATAGGAAGTTCTCAGAACTGATTGAAAAGGGAACAAAACGTGGCCCTGCAAAATTGAAATTAAAATTCCCTAACACTCGGTGGCAATTAATAATTTAGTGGAACATTGCCCGGTAACGCGGCTATTTATAAATAAATATTCTGTGTAAAACACCAGTAGCTCTAGTCGGTTCGTTATAAATCATTTACAGAAGCAAAGTTAAAAGTTTCATGAAAAGTTTTATCGTCTCAGTTGCAGTTAGCAGCCCATGGCAATTATCAATGGCAATATTCTTGTTTGAAATATATATTTGCGGAGATTGGTTTGAGGAAAGAAAAAGAGAGACAAAGTGAAAAAAAGGAGATCGACAGAGATCAATGCGGAGAGGGTTGCGAGTGATTTCATTAAACAATAATGACGCAGCTAAAATAAGGATACCATTATTATTTTCCTTAACTTGACAAATATAATGAATTGCATGTTCATTTCCCTCTCCATCTCTTTCTGCGTCTATCATTGTCCCTGCAATTTTAAATTTTTTCCGAGATTAATCGATTTCTGTATTTATTTCTATGCTAATTTGGAAACAAAGTTTATCGCAAAATGGGAATGCTGCTCGGACATGAAAATCTACCTATGCAAATAACAGAAAAGCTATTCTTTTTAATAGAGAGGAGCGATGTAATCGAATATTGATTTGATTAAAACAAGAGTGATTCATCAATGATTAACGAATCTGGAATTGTATGTCGTTATAACTGCGTTAAACATAACAAACTGTATCAAAAGATGTAATTAATGCATTAAACGATTTCTACGCGTGCTCGAGATTGCTTGACAAATCTAATCTCTTTTTTAACGATACAAACATATTAGCATTGCAAACTATAAAGTGTAATAAGTAAAATTATAAAATGTTATTATGTTCAATAATCAACACAATTATTTGTACATTAATCTTTATTAATTCTGAATCTTTATTAATACTGAAGACAACGTTATATTTCAGAAAATGGAAAAATGTTTACGTTAAAAGGAAATTTTAAATCACATAAGAATAAGTGATGCAACAAAATAAAATTGTAAACTCTTTTTAATTAAAGTTAACTATTTAGCGAAGAAATGTACGAGTGGCATTGACATTGGTATCGACATCGTGGAAAAAAGATTATAAAATAACGTACCCCTTTTTTAAAGTGGATCATGCAATATATATATATGCCTGTCTCTTGAAGCTTTGTAATGCATATATATATTATCACAAACTATTCATAGAATTTCTCATAATTCCTTGAAGTAACTACGGCAGTCCTGAGATTACAAACCATTATCTGGTCACAGAGCAAATGAAATTTTCACACGTCGTATCATTTTGATCTCTGTAAGCGCACATCCAATTTTAATGTTCTAACAGCTGGGACTTAACGTCGTGGCTTTTAGCAGGACTTTGCTATTTACGATTCCACCATAACGCATTAAACACTTTTAAGCTCTTGTAGAAGCTTTCACGTCAGTCTTGAAGAAGATAGTTAAGAAGGATATACCTTTCAGCATGAATACTTTTCAAAGAAATAAACAATACCAGATCCATTCTCGCCAAGCTGGTAACTTCCACTTAATCCGTGAATTAGTATCAGATCCTTAATGATCGTCAACGAGCTTCCAATATCGTGGTCGATACTCATAAAACTTGTTAACTGGAGTATATCTCTTTCTTAAATAGTTATATACAACTGGCGAATTCCAATAATGGAAGAAGAGTAATGAAATAAGAGAAAGACTCCTTCCATTATTTCGGTTATTACTTTAGTTACATATTTTGCAACAAAGCTTAATCTTTTTAACCTGTCTTTTTAACCTATATTTCTTCTGCGAAAAAGGAAAATTATATTTTTGACGTAAAAATAAATCATTAAATAATCCTTTTCTATAATACATCTTGTAATAACAAATATTAAATGATACTTTATAATATATAATATAATATATAGAGTCACTATATAATATATAACGATAACTAACTGCTTTTTTTATCATATTTGTTAAAAACTGTCTATTAAACTGAAACTCAATATTATAAAATTTAAAGAGAAATATGTTTAATAAACGGAACGAGAATCGTGGATTTTTGTAAATTTAAAAATTATCCAAAATATTGAAATGTATTTAAAACGCAATTAGTAATCTCATTTTTTTATACCGTAATTATTTAATTTGTAAATTTTTTATTAAAGAATTATTGATTTTATACAAGTCTGTTAGGATTCAGATATGTATTTATTTCTCGAAATGATTTTATTCGTAATTCTGATTCTATGAAATGTGTGTACGAGCGTTTCTATAAACATTAATTCGAATCCATAAAATCAGCAAAATGTCTCGTAAGTTTGATTAGCAAAGGAAAGTTAATTAAAATTCATTCATTAAACTGAGAGCTTCTAAGGCGTGCATTCGCCGCACGACCTTCATTTTTCCCATATTCGATTTTCTCACTACGCAGCGCTGATAATTGGAAAACTTTCGCCGGATAAAGGACAGGTAGGATATTTTTTTCCACCGATATCAATCGTGGAACTTTATTGAGTTCAGGGACAGAGCGAAAAATGAATTCGTTTCGGCATTGTTTGAGCGTGAACAAGCGTGAGTATCGCATTGCGTTATTTCCTTTTTTCTCGTATGTGTCTCAATGTATATGCTTTGAATTTCCATACAGCCCACAGTGGAACGTTCGCATTTTATTGACATTTGTGCTCGCGATTTTCTCGTAACCATACGAGGCAGACGTGCAAAACGTATAATAATAAGGTGTATATTTCTTTTCTTAGAAATTTTTTAAACATTTTTTAAGTATGGATTTCAACAATATTACACAAATGTATTATTTCAATTGTAATTTATTCTAATCAAAGTTTTAGCTCTCTTCTCTCGAGTAACACATTCAATGACAAGGCATGACACTCCACCAATAAGTGATGAAGAAGAATAAAACGCGCGTAACATCATCAAAAATTCCCCTTTTCACTGATATGGAAATATAAATGGCAATATCATTTGTTCAATATCATCATATTTACAAAACTGAGAATAGAATTATTCATCGAATAATACGGCTGTGCTCTGCTTGAGAAATACTCTGTGAAATTTAAATTTGTGCAAATGTTGCTCCCATGGTGGCGATTTTATTAATAAACAAACAGACATATTAATCGTTCAAACACCATACACTGGTCTGCAAGCAATACTCGGCGGGTTTCGGCCTAAATATACCGGCCGGAAATCTATTACTTATTTGTGAAGCTGTTTATTCTCAATTACAGTGTTGATCAACGAAATTCACGGCACGCGCCGCGGAGCTGTTTTCCCAGCGGAAATTCATACCGCGCGGCAAAAAGCAATATCCGCGTTCCTTTTCGAGCGCTTATTGCCAATGCACCAAGTCAATTTCGTTTCGACGCTTTCTACCCCTCCCTGATGTAGTTTCACGATGTCGTACGATTTTATGCACGTCTAGGTGATGCCAGGAAAATAATAATATTGTCATCTTTGTATCAAATGACGGAGAGAGAGCAGATTAATGTATATCATACTCTTATGTATACGTATGTACTCTAAATGGTTGAGAGATGCTCCGGGAAATTCAGTCGAAATGCGACGAACACACGGAATAATTTACATTCGTTTGCTATAATCAAGTGGCATGTCATCACTGTAAGTCAATAATTACCGTACTGATAGGGTACTGAGTAAATTATTCATTGTTCGAATATGGAATATCAAGAACCAACTACCACCCCAAGAAACGTTTCTACACATACCGTTGAGATATCTTCTGTCTAATAACTACATGCAATTTTATCTCTCGTATTATCTTGCATCTTGCATTGATATTTATTTCAAAAAATATGAATCCCAAACTAAAGCTATGAAATAAACAATTACAACGAAAACTATAATATAAATAAGGAAATGTAATTGTAAAACAGGAAAAATTAGAGTAATAAATTACCAGAAATAAACATACTGAAATATCATTTGTATATAAACAACAAGATTGAAGATTTATATCATCCATTATTTTAATATACTGTTACTGAAAAGTATTACTGAACTATTACTGAAAATTATATATATGTTTCGATTACATGTGACGATGTTTTTCATAAATAATGTTAAAGTAAAAAATAATTTTATAATAAAGTCTCATACAATTTCATAACAAAGGTAGTACAGATATTAAATTTGATGTATAATTGCGAGATTTGTTATTATCAAATAGTAAGTGTAAAACATCACAGTTAAATGCAGATGCAATGTCTGTACAAGATAGATTTACTTCACGGCAAAGTGAAAAATTCGTGCTGTTTAGCAGTAGGTGGAAAAGTTAAAGTCTGATTCCAGAAAGTCATTAATCACAATCACAAACTCCGTACTTTTCTTTGCTCCTGTCAACTCGGCAAAAACATTTTATTAATACTCGTGTGCACCGACGTAACAACGTCTATTATACATCTCGCAAAGTTGTAAGAAGTTTTGTGAGAAAGACGGAAAGAAAGAATAAAATAACAAATTTTTATGAAAAGTAAAGTCTACCTTCCAAGAAAATAAAATCTTCTGAATCAATATAAGATGCACTTATTTAAGATATTTCTTCACACATAGATGTATCTCTTAGTTAAGAATAAATTAAGAAATTAATCTATATCCAAGGAAATTATTAATATTATTCAAGGAAATCGTAATTATTTACAAAATTACCTAATTCTGTAAAAATTTTGTAGAATGCTATTATACTTATTGATCGCACAAGATTTTGCCTTAAAAAATTATAAAACAAATTATGAAGAAGAAAAATTATGAATTTCTTGCGCTATTTTTGCAAGAATCTATTTTGTCAGATACATTCTTATTTCTCTCTATTCTAATAAAATGTGCGTTTACAGTATCCCAACTTGAACTGCGGCGAAGAACACGCGCGGGCATTCGTTTTCTCGTATTTGCTCTCAACGTCCATCGCGTTTACGAGCCGAAGGGGGAAGGCTTTTGCGGCAGGAAAAAGCGAACCACTCCCGCGAGGAAATACAGGGATTTTACGATGAGTCCACCGAGAGCAGAGAGACTCACGTCTGTTCCGGTTTAGCCGGTAAAATATTGACCACAGCCATGTCGCGTTAAGTGTTTACCAAATACTCGATTAATGATGTCTCGACCTCAGCAATGGCATGTGGATAGACGGAATACCCGAGTGCGATCGATAAATCCTACGCCTAGCTTAGCGAAAGTTCGCTAGGCAAGTGCATTTATCGTCAGACAGATCTTGCAGAGAAACGCTCCAATCACTTACCCGATGGACTGGCTAAAACTTTATTGTCCACCACGGATGATCGATGGACTTGTATCACCCACCAGAAAGCAACGATCGATCGCACAAATGCGCACGCGAGCCGAAATAAAAACGTGGAATTGTACATATCCTTGACCCGTGCTCGCTACCTTTACTCTTCGTTTGTGTCATGCCGGAGTCAGGGTACCTGATCCCTCGGCGGAAGGTATTTAATTAAGCATTCTCAGGAAAGCATTTGGAAAATATACGGAATACATCTCTCTAGCCTCACTTCGTTATAACGGCTTTGCGATTTCGTGCGACTCCAAACGAGCTCAAGTGACTCCGAAATTAAGTCGCATCTCGTCGCGACGCGCGTTCGTGCACTATGCGATAGACTAATTCAGTATTTGCATAAAAATTCGGCGCCCTTTACCTTTGCTCACATCTCATTCGCCTGGCCAGTTAAAGTAAATCATATAAGCGAACTCGTAAAATGCACGCTCGCCAAAGACATCCGCTATGTTCCGCTGCAGCAGTCTAAAAATGTCTGAATGCGCCCGACGCGACGGCTGTAATTCCACTTGCCAATTGCAATATGCAGATATAAATTTAAATTCCTTTACGCCGCACTTTCCCATATAGCGTTATTATCGCATCTTGAAAATGTCATTTTGCAGAAAAGCAGATTTCTCTTTTCTAAAAAAAAAAACAAGTTATTCTCTTACCAATTCCTCGTTGTCAGACGCAAAATTCGAACGTAGTTTGTACATTTCGGCATACAAACACGAAATGAAACATTTTAAATTAATTCCTACCGTATTCCAATTAAACTCTTTATTCATCTTTGTTATATCACGAATTTCGGGAACGTGGATCCGACACATAGGAATCCGTTTTAAAATTACGTACCGTTTCGGATTGATATCGAACGAAATCGAGTAATCACACGAACTATGCGCAATTTAAATGGGTCATCGTTTCGGTACATGTTTTTCCACGTGGCAAATTTCCTTCCTTCGGCGAATTACGCGATTCAATAATAAAATCTTTAAGCAGCTGCAGGGTAGCACGGATTATTTACGATACTTAAGCGTGTTAAACTGAGGTAAAAGCATGCAAGTCTCCGTGAAGGAACACGGCTAAAATTGGGTCACAAAGCCGTTACGTAAAACACATTTTCACAATGACCGCCGAGGAAAACCGGAACTCCATGTCGCCAAAGTGTCAGAATAGCGGTCGCGTATAATGCGCCTTATTAAATTCACGGTAACGTGGGAGAGCCCGAAAATTAACCATAAACATCTGCTGTAACTTAGCTGTTAATGGCGGTCGCATTTAATTTATCATTTCTGGATTTTACGCCTCGTCGCACTCATATCGCGACAGTCCTTTGACGGTTTTACAAACGGGCAAACGTTGCGAAGTTTTCCTGTCTCGAAACTTTATAAATTTAGATAAACGTTTTTAATTACGGACTGTAATATTTCTTAATAGTCCGTGAGTGCTCAAATGCGTTTGTATTTACGTAAGCAGATTTAAGGGAACGATCAAAGTGTAAAAGACCAGACGGTCGGAAATTATTATGCACGTGTAAAGTAGCATAATAAAGATCTAATCCCCGAGGAGAACCTCGCCGGTAGTCATGAATTAAGCGTAGCATTACGCTAATGTAACACGCATGTGCGATTAATAATACAGATCGGTCAGTAATACGCGTGTTTATTAATCCTCTGCGATCAGGATCTATTGATCCCGAGTCGCCCATTAATACTTCATGAACATGCGATGCAATAACATGAGCATGTGGAGAGAAACCGTAATTGACGTTCGGGACTAACTTGTACCGAGATAAGGGCGGCGCATTCTGATTAAATGGGCCACTATAAGCACAACTCCGCAGGTGTTGCATTTATAGTCAACGCAGTCTCGCAACGGGAATAAATAAGCCGTGTGGTAAACGCAACGAGGAAACTTACGTTCTCAGTACTTCACCAGGAAACTCTCTCTCAATCTCTTGATTAAATAATTAAATTAAGTCTAATCTAATGAAATAAGAGATATGCAAGTCAAGTAACTATATTGACTTTATAACGCGTCTTTATTTTACTTCGCGTGTATTCCATTATTACGAAGCTCGCTTATCTCATTTCTATTTCACTGAACAATATTGTCGTTTCGCTTCATGTGACTTTTAGATACTTTACAAAATAATGCTTCACGTGTAAGATGGGTTTATAACTCTCATAATCCCGCTATACGTATTTCATAGATCACTGCAGAAGATTTAGCAGAAGATTTAACAAAAGATTTACGATCATTTTTCGTCGTTATCGCAAAATAAAAATCTGCGTTGTTCTCTACCAGAACGTCCGCTTTCAGAATACATACGTAAGTACATGTGTTTGCCTGAAGAGCGCATTAGGATATAAATTGCGCTTTCGTGACCACGGGAGCTCGTACACTCGCGATAATTGTTTCCGCGTCGCGACGGCTTTCAGGATTTTACGCGACGCTGAAACAACTGCAATATCCATCGTAATAATAGGGCACCGCTACCATTCGCGTACGGTAAATTCCTATTACATGAAGCACGCTGATGTGGGACATATCCGTTTTTCTTTTTATTTAATTCTCCATATAAAAACTGTAACATGTTTAACGCACACACACAACTCAAGTCAACCAAACAGTAAACTTGTCCCGTGCTTTCCAATTTTTTCAGTATTTTTAACATCTCGATATTTTCTCGTAAAAAATGTCTGTTACACAATTATTTTCTCCTGCGTCTCAATGTATTGGAGATCTCTCTTGATTGTGCAAACTTGCGCAATATTATTTTTCATTTTCAAATATTATTATAATATAAATTTTTTATTGAGCACTATAAAAATTACGCTTGTCAGTATGAAGAACAAAAATGCATATATCAATAAAAGAACACGTAGATTTCAACTATAATTTCAATTTCACAGTGATAACTTATTTAGTAAAATAAAGACAACCGAAACAACCTTTCCTTCCTCTCCCTCTTTCTCCCTCTATGAACAGCAGTTCTATTCATTATTACTGGCATTCATTATTATTGATATATCGCATGGTATATGATACTGTCCTTAGAGTCTTAAATCCGATAGTACAACCTGTAAACGCTTACGATAGTCGATCTTCGGACAGGAATCTTAATGCAGGGCGTCTAATCAGTAAGTTGCGCACGTCATGCCCTTAATATACGTAACGATTTGTAATTCATATCCGAGCGAAATGTCGATCAATCGTTTGGATATCAAGATCTGGGAGAGCCACGTTTTCCATCGCTGAAAGGGATGGCAATCGAATACGTTCGAGCCCACATTTCGTTCCTGTTAGATCCGCAAAGTAACGCTGTGGCTATCGAATTTCTGCATCGTTACTATAGAGAACAGAATGACAACGGAACACAAGAGCAAAGCCAATATATTGGTTTACGAGCGACCAAGCAAATTTTTAATAACGCAACGTTGTAACGAACATGCTCGACGAATACGACCGCCAATTACGTTACGTTTTACATCCTTGGAGAAATTTTTAATTCCTAGTCAATTCCTAGTATGTATGATAATTTAAAACTACATTGTTTTATTATAACTTAACAAAAGGTAGAAGGCAAAAATTCAATATCCGCAAAATGAAATATTTGAAATACGGAAAAATACTGAGTATTTATATTCATACTCTTGTTATTATTACAAATATTTTGCGAAATTAGAAATAACATATTTTTGAAAAACTGCAAGTTAAATATTTTTCCCGAGTTTTTTATTAGTCAATAATATATTTATTTTTATATATCTTTTTAATATAGTTTTACGTATATCAATGTTCTTCCGTATTAAATAAAAAATATCACAAATTTTTATTGCGGGCGTATCAAATTATATTATGATTACATCATGTTTGTCAATGCCAGATGCTCTAGAAAAGTCTTACTTTTATCTGTCGAGCCTTTATATATCCTATAATCCTGGAAAAAGAGCAAAATAGAGAGAAACGGAAGTAGAAAGAGTACCCGCTTAGGTTTAGCAGATTAGATTACTCGAAGGCAAAGGATACGCCCTGACAGTGACCTTCCCTTCGTCCGAAGTGTCTTCGTGATACCGTAGTGGGGTCCTTCGATATATCTTCGGACCGACTGATTGATGACGTTCATCCTTGACACGCGAAAAAATAATTGACTAACATTCCGGCAACACAGGTGGATTTTTTATAACTAGTTTTCGATCGTCACATCATCGTCACGATTTTTATCTCTTTGACATCTTTTAGAAGTTTTTGTCCAAGTTGCATATTTTTCAAGACGAGGCTCGGTAGGCTGCTCGATTAAACAACGAATTTAATGTAGATTTTTTTTCTTTCTGAGTAATAAAAAAAATGTCTAACCACACAGCTCACTCCATCATGCCACTTCCCATTTTTTCCCATTCGCAGCGTGTTAAATAAAACTTTTCCTCGTTATGACATTACGTCGGGCGCAGCCCGTCGGCTCCGCTCGCGTCTAAATGGATTTCACGGAGTTCTATCAGAGGCAGCAGAAATTGGCACGTCGCTCGATTGACATTTGCCGGTATTATTATCCTCTCGTTCGCGCAATCCGCGACGACATTAAGGTGCAATTCACCCGTACCTTCATCAGCGCATTTCCTCTTGGAGTGGCGTGTCGATGTCGATACGCGCGGCCGATACAATTAAACGAGCGACTTTTCCCGATAACGCCTCCGGTCCGCACTTCTCTCTGTAATACGCGCGATCGACAGATATAGTAATTAGAGAGGTGAGTGGGATTAGCCGCCGCGGAGGCGGCACGAATCGACCATCGTAATTACAGACGCCTCTATCAAAGCTTGAAGTTCTGTCGCTCGCGCATTGGGACAAAAGACGCGACGCATTTCAAGGAGAATAGTCGTTGATTACACAGTTCAACAAAAAAAAACACCGGAGCGAGACTAGTTGTTTCTTATAGTTTTTTGGACGCTGAACATGAATCCGGTTTCCAAATTGCTCCATCACGTCACAATTTTGAGAAATTTCCAATTAAAGTTGCAAAAAACGCCTATTTTAACAAACTTCATCATATTATAGCTACAAAATGTGACGTGCGACGAGAAGTTTAATTGTAATCAAAATACGATACGATACGAACGACTAGCTCATTCCGGTGTTTGAAAAAAAGTCATTTTTTGTTGAACAGTGTTAACAACGTCATGCCAGGAATCATTAGTGTGCGCGATAACGTCGTTAGTTTCTTTGACGTACGATTTGAGAATTGATAAAGGCGAGCTGAGAAACGCATTATGCAATTATGTTGAAAATGGCTTGGCATGAAAAAGAATATTATCAAGAGAAAAAGAGAAAGAAAGAGAGAGAGAAAAAGGGAAAGGGAGAGCGTTACTCCTAGGACCGTGTATTGACGTGATATTCGGTGGTGAAAAGTATTGACTGTTGCGAGAGATGTCGGACAACACGCGAAATTGGAACTCAAACACTTTAGTCCGGTCTCTTGGGCACGAGGCAAGAGCTAAGACGTGAGCTGAATTCTGATTCTTAGGCTTTTTCTCACAAACGAGAGATTCCCTGAAAATTTTGGACTTACACGATGATCAAGTGTTAAAGGAAGCGTTAAAAGTTAATGGACGGCAATCTCTTCATTAATGTGTCGGTTTTATCTCGGATAAAAATACTATTGTATTTTGCAGGTACATTTAGAATTTACGAACTTGCGTCGTAAATTTGTCAAATTTACCATGTTGTAACGTGAAAGGAATATTTTTTATTGAAAAATTGTTGAACTTGTCAAGAAGTTTTGCTACTTGAAGAATAATCAGAAGAAAAGAAAAGAATGAATCTGAAGAAAATTCCTTACAATTGTATATAAATTTCGATCAAATTCAACAAGATTGTAGATCTTGATACAATTTTTAAATTTAACTAAGGATAAGTGAAACTAAATCGAAGATTTCGCGCAGAATAGAAATTTTAGCTTATTCAGTTATATCTCTTAAAAGAAGATGATTATATATTATAATTTCCTGAAGATTATTTCTTACGCAATTTAAACTTTTAAATTCCTTCCAAGAACAAGATGTTCTTTCTGTAAGAAAGTTCTTCCAAACAAATCTTTTCGACAGTAATTAGCATAATATCAATTTTTAACAATTATTAGTACCGTATATTATTATAATAGTTCAACAATTATTAATGTAACATATTATTTGCGACTTACAGGATACACACACACATCGATGTTACGTAAGTGTGACAGAAAGTTGTTCTTGAAATTCTTTTGGAATTAAAAGTAGCGCAGAAAGGCTACTTGCAAAGTAAATTAGCACAGCACGTCTGGGAAAAGTCGCATTATTATTTTTCTGCGGGTATTTTTCTGCAGGATTGTGTTTGATATTTAGGATGATGGCACGTCTTCTCACTGCCGGTCTTATGCAAAACGCTTCTAGCTATTTGCCGACACGTTAGCGTAGGTACATAATCGGTTTAGGATATACTGTCGGGCCCGTAGAGTTGGCTTGCCTAACGGCCAGTAAATAAGTTCCTGTTTTAATCCCTTCAAAGCCGAACTGGGACTAAAGCTGTCGAACAATAATCACGTCAAGAAATGTGCACGAACCGGAAAGCTCATTGCACATTTTTCTCTGAACCGATACACGAATTAGATATAATTCTATTATAAATTATGTAAAATTTAATAAAGCATGTTGCTGTTTATAATTAAGTATTAGTCCAATAATTGTATAATTTATTTTCTTTCTGATATAATATATATTCAATAATTTTCACTTAATACTATGTATATATATATTTTATTTCGAGAACTCCTGAATAAATCATGATAAAAGAAAGATTTACATTATTCATAAAATACTAAAACCGGCGTATTCAGCATCTACTTTATTATTATTTTCTTTTATATTCACTTGAAGCCCTTCAGGAGATAAAGTTATAATATAACTCGAAGATTTTTTCTTTGTGAAACAAAGACAATTAAACGCCCGCAATAACATCGAGAGCGCAATATAAAATATCTTTCGCTATAACGCGATAGGATATTTTATATTTGTGTTTCTGGATATATGATATTTCAATTGTATTACTATCGGTTACGTAAAACGTCACTGCAGAGAGAATTTCGTTTTATATGAAATCATTAAAATAGCCTCCCTATATATTTCAGTCTGCATTAGTATCAGTTACGTGAAACATCATTGCAAAGAGAATGTGAATTCCGTTTATATAAAATCATTAAAATATACAACAATATTCGATTAAAGAGCCGTATCTGTTTTCGATCGAATTAGACATACCTACAAATCCATGTATTTAACTAAAGGAAAATTAATAGTTTTTGATCAATATATGCTGACAAATATTAATTACATTTAATTTTACAGCAAATATAATTTATCTCACCTTGGCAGGATTCGAATTTTTTACAAACAGATAATATTTTAACAAATTTTTCACATTTTTTATTATATCTTCATCATAATTATTCGACTCTGATCATATGCTATATCAAGAATAGATAAAACAATGTTGAATTCAATCATTTAAGAAATCTTTCTTTAGCAGGAGATATCGAGTTTAATATCTTACTCATAATACTCAAAGAGCAAAGAAAATCTACTCGTAAAATCCAAAAAAATTGCCCTGGGATCGTGACGATCAGATTGTGAGTATAGCTCACGCATCGGTTTAGAGACCTCGCCCGAAGACATAAAAGAATACAACGTCACTTACTTGAGACATTAAACAAATAAAATGGTGCTTCATCCACAAGGCAAGGTTAAATGAAGAGGACAGCATGGAATGAGGTACGAGGTAAGATACAATTTCAACGAGACTTTACAGAGGCAGGAAAAAGAAACGATTCGCAAAAACTAATGACGAAGAGAGAGACAGAGAGAGAGAATGAAAAATAAAAATTGCGTTTATAAAGAATATAAATTCTGGCTCGAGGCAATGATATATTCGAGCAGCAATTATGGACCGTTTCAAGCATCATATTCCCGCGATTTCTGCAATATGTACCAACTGTGACGTCACGGAATGTCTAATATCGCCCGTCAGGCATATCAGTCAACGAACGTCAGTTTCCCTTAGAGAGCAATCGAGGCAGGGCGAGAACACGACGATTTGATTGCCAAATACGAAACGAAAGCACTCTTGCTATTCTAGAGAAAGAGAGAGAAGGAACTTGATTTTTACATCACATCGAAAATTGTCAGATTTCATTTTATCCGCTAATATTAATTCGATAAGGGCCTAAAAACATAACTTAATCGGAATTAATTCGCAATTAGTGACCTCGATATCTAGATCGAATAAGTCAAATAATTAGTTCAAATGTCTATTTAATTATTATTTTATCATATTCAGGCATTACATTATTGAATAATTTTCTGTAATTAATATGATTTGTACGCAGATGTGTCATCCAATGTACCATCCAACAAATTAATATGCATTACTATCTTTATATGTACTTTATTATACAACGTAACAGTATATATCTACAAATTAGTATTATTTTATTAGTAAAACTTCAAATTATTATCTTAAGAAATTATTAATTTAGTGTGATAATTAAGACTCAAACTATCGCTTTAAAATATTTACATTTTAAAGGAGAAAAAGAAAGAAACAGAGATTGGATTTATTAGATATAGAAATAATGAATAATTATGGTATCGTAGCTATTCTAGTTCTCTGACTAGTTTCATTGGTTTGCAAATATCTTCTTCCACTGACACCGATTACTTGCCGTACACGTAGAAGATTCTTATTGAAGTGACAATTCCTCATGGTCAGTCAATGAACATGAAGAAAGATGGGGAATTACGCAAGGACTTTTATAGAGTGCTGTATCGATCGGTGATTGCATAAACGTGATAGACTTTTACTGTTGCAGATTAGCTCTCGACAATGGCTGTAAAGTTTTAAAAACTACGACTTTTAACACATGACACGTAAATTATGCAAAAAATTGCAAAAAAATGTCGATGAAATTTCATATTCTGTTCGCATATTTTTTAGGATCATATATTCCGCTGACAAAAATTTTTTTCAGACTGATCCGAATCAAATACAATTAAAAAGCCTCAATATATCAATATATACTTGTAATATACCCTAATATCAACTTTTATTGTGGCAATTACTGAGACACAAAGCTGATTATCTTAATTATTTTTTTCTGATAGTAATCTTTCCACTTCTTGATCAAACAAATTTCAATCATATAGCTTTTATATAATTTAGCGATTATCCAAAATTTTAATGCAGAAGAGCACAGTAAAACTATTTGCAAAGTATGGCGGTAACTTATGATGCATTACATTCTGTTATTAATTATAAATTAAATGAAATAATTTACATATTCATGCATATTTTCACGTAGTAACAATTACATTCATGATGCTCCCAATTTGCACCCCAAGAATCTGCCATAATGTTGCTTTAATTGCAGAATCGACCGCGAGCGAAAATAAAAAAGGACAACGTCGAAGTATGTCGTACATCGTATGCCTGACAACTTCAACGTCGCATCGCTCCTCCCGCGCGGAAATTTTATTAGCTTCCACGACACGCTCCCATTGGGACGCAAAAGTGATTTATTCTTCAGGCAGATGGTGAAAGAAAGCTATGACGTCGGTGACAAGTAACGTACATCCCAAGGTAGGGGATGCTATTCTCGCATCACAAGAATGTAGGCACAAGTATACGGTTTGTCTTTCTTATACTTAATTAATTAATTAATTATAATTTATATTTTTACGTTGACTTATAGTTTATGAAAATTTATAAATAAGTTAAAAATCATTACACTCTTATACATAATTTCCTTTTTCACGTTAAAATTTCTGTCTAATGCTTCATATTAATTACTTACATTTTTTATCACTTAATATAAAAAGCCTGTAATTTAAAAATTTTTTTAATTTTATTATATAAATTAAAATATTTAAAAATAATAATATATAATTGAAAGCGTTATACATCGTGTCAACCTTTTTCTTCGTTTTTTCATGTTTTATTTGCAGATATCTATATTTTTTAACTAGTCGATTATCCACATCATCGAAAATTTGCACACGTTAAAGCAACCGAAGTACCTAAATATATTCTAGGAACCTCAAAGAAAGAAAAACAGAATCAGAAATTTGGCAATAAATCTTATATGAAAAGAGTGCCTAAAATATGAGTGCGAGAAAGGAGTCCAATTTTCTTTTTGCACATTGTAGACACGCGCGGGAAATATCTGCAACGTTGCGTTGCGCTGGTCACAATCGCGCACGAAATTGCAAAGGGTAAGATGAGTTTGTGCATCGCCGTGGTTCCATTGAATCATAAACCGGCGCGGGCGCGGTGCGGGCGTCGCGTCCGAAACGTGGCTGGAATAAGCTCGCGGTGGGTTTTGCGTATATATCGCGTATATATCGCGACCGCGTGGGACTGCTATAGACGATGATTCGCGTCGCCATGGAGACCTCTACGTACGAACGAGATACTCGACGTTTGTAATCCGCCGAGATTAATCTCTGGATTTTTTTGCTAGATGATCGCGCTCCGGTTTTCAGCGTTCCCCCATTTTTCACGGTCCATTCGTTCGACCGGTCCGAGTAAATGCTCTGCGCCCGTGATTTCGAAATACCGTGATCTATTAGCGGATCCAGAGCACGATATATCATGAACCTTGTCCGTGATTTTAAGGGTCATCCAATAACGATCAATTCGTCATGCGATTGCAAAAACTTGACTCTGCAAGTTCGAAAGTGCACCACCTTGTCTAATCATTTTCGCGCAGCAAGTGAATGCTATAGTTATAGTTGATTTCATCAAAATTATATGGCCATGTAAAACGTTAATCGCTAATAGTTAATTTCGATGCAAGAAAAGCGTTGAATGAAATTGTTAGAGAGAAATAAATTTTGCGTATTAATAACAACGGATGGTCTGTGCCAGAAATATCTCGGCTTGGATTTGTAACGATAAAACACAGCTTCACCAGAATATCCCAATCTAAACAATAAAATATTGTAAAAAATCATCATAAAAAATTAAAATTTTGTACACATCTCTGCGAGATGCTCTCAACGATTTTTAAAGTTAAATTGCGTCAATATAAATTTCGTCAAACTGAAATATCGAGGGATCTATCGATTCTCATATTACATAATAATTAATCATGGAAAGAGACAGTTCATACACGGTTTTTCATATCATCAATTTATCGATTTATCGATAAACAGCCATTGATAATTACATCATTTTCGATTTTCTTATTTCTATTTCTTTTCGAATTACAGATCGCAATTCAATAATGCCTACTCGTACAGCAAAAGCGGACAAAAGCATGGGGAAGTGCAAACAAGTTCGAGCAAGCACACCAGCTTCTAGATACGTCGAAATTCCACGTGCACTCGATCCAAGATAAACATCCGCAACTGCGACAATTGTGACTATTTCTGGCGGCGAAGACCTTCGAGAAGTCTTGAATGCGTCTTTCCCCTCAAAGAATGACGATTGCGGGGGTGACGATGGGAACCATAATGATGCCTCTTTAGCCGATCTGGCGCGTGTCATTCCAGACGCATAAATATACCTAAGAAATCGTTTGGGAGCGTTGAAAAACAACTTTGAAAGGGAAATTCCGTGACAAATGCGTCTCCACTCCGGTCTATAAAGCTCCTTACGACATAATATGGCATAATACGACAACAGAGCCTCTTACGCAATTGCCGCGAGTACTCCTGATGAAATGCACGTGTTTCTGTCCGTAACATGTTTGTGGAAACCTTATTGTGGAGATCGCAGCGTTGCATATATATTCAGAGCTCCCACATGCTGCCGCGAATGCAAAGTGCTATCATTTACAAAGCTCTGTTAACTGGTTTAAACTGCGATCCAGCACGTCCGTAAATTGAAGCCGAGCTTTAAACCGCGCGTCTTCGCGGAACGGAACTGAGGAAAAATAGTAAACACGAACGGAAAAATAAATCCTCATTCCTCCCACATGTCCCAATATACTGGGTAAAGCGCAAACTTCATTAATGCAGCAAATTACTGTTCATCTAACGGTAGTTGTGGCTTGTGCTCCGCAAGAAATTTTTACACACCGCAACGGTTGCGCACGCCCGAGAAAAAATGGACATAATTTGTTAGATGTAAGTATACATAATTAGATCTGAAAAGATCTGATGGCATATATAATTTTATATGATTATATATATATATAATAATATCCGCCGTTTGGCGCGATATGATCTTATTTTTATATAATCATATTTGTTCAGATTATTATATAGATTATTGCATATAATCAGATTTTATATAGATTATTTTATATATTATTTTATATAGATTATTATATATAATCAGATCTATCCAAATATGATTATATAAAGATAAGATATAAAAATAAGATCATATCGCGCCAAACGGCGGATATTATTATATATAATCATATAAAATTATATATGCTTTCTCAGATCTTTTCAGATCTAATTATATATACATCTGATTATGTATACTTACATCTAACCAAGTTATGTCCACTTTTTCTCGGGCAGATACTACGCCGTGAGTATTGCGTGACGCAAATTTTGTTGCACAGCCATTCAATTCCGCTGGTGTTATCAAAGAAATTATACATGTATGTATGAAGCTTTTATTCCAAACGCTGGCAGTAACCAACGCGGAGAATGTAAAATATATATGGTTGAGCAATCGAGTTGCATCTTTTGCATACTTGATACTTCTCTCGTTCATACACTCTTCCCTCCATTGACCATTCATGTCGCATTCATGTTTCATCGACAGCCGGTCGGACGCGTGTTTATTATCTCCATAACTTAATTAAACACCGTAACGCACTACCGTACACCAGTGTTTAGTTTTTACGCGACTCACTGCAGCTTCCATTTACCTTGTAATACGTATCCCATGCATATGCATGTGCTCAGACGCCTATGCAAATCTATACGTCTGGTCCTTAACGTAGTCTACCTTAGCGTGGAAGCTCGGTTACAATATATTCATGATAAGTCGTTGTGTTACGGAGAATAGGCAGTATCAATATTTCCTTTTGGTTCCCTTATTATTCTATACAAAATAATGTATATGGGGTTGACTTATACTGATTTACGGTAGAACTGTTATTTCGTTTTTTTGATTTATTTATATAACGGGAATACTTCTGCTGTAATGCATAGCGCAGCTGAGATATATTTTTACATAAATTCTGGCAAATTTATCATCATTTCGCGGTTGTTTTAATTAAAAATATTATAATGGATATGCAATCTCTCTCTGAATTTCAGAAATGTTTTAATACCCGGTTTGTCTCCTATATCATTTCTTTGCAATTAAACTTTGTAATTTATATGATAAAAATGTGATTACTCTCAGCGCACTAGGGATAAATCCCGAGATTGCGTAATGTTTATTTACATAACTCAATTTTTATGTTACAACTCGTACAATAGAGGGCACCTACCATTATGCTACAGTATATTGTAAAGATAACGGTATACGATAAGAGCTAGCGGCCAAATCGAAGAAGAATCAGCACAAAAAGTCGATTCCTTGTTTCCAATATTGAAGCACATTTCTGTGAAACTTAATTGAAGTTTGCGGTATCGATATTCTTTAAAGTTTATAAGAAGAATGTTTGCCAGATACAACTCTCTCTCTCTCTCTCTTTTCCGAGATTGCAGTATTTCAGTTTTAATATAAAAAGAATACATATATAATATAGTTCACGTATATTTTATGTGTTTAATACATCTCCCTCTAATTTTAGTATAATTTACAATTCAGCGGACCCGCGCAAAATTGGCACTAGCGTGTAACATGATATATATGAGTAGTAGGCGTTTATTAAGACGCATATATATATAAGCTGTAATTATATACTAATTTACAGGTAACACGATGCGTACTATATTAGGGAGATGAAGTATTTCCAATTACGATAAAATAGTTAGTATCCCCCTTCACTTTATCATCTGACAAAAAACTGTTATCCTGCTGTGATTTTATGTACTTATAACGTGCAGTTGTCGTTAATTTCCAGTTTGACTTTTTTATTGACTGAAGATTGACCGAAATATTCTGTTACAGGATAAAATATAACTACATCCTCGGAAGGATCAAACTCTAATGACGAAAGTTTGCGACGGAATTCTGTTCTAAGCGTCTCGAAAGTTTCAAGTGACTTGAATCTTTCAGAGCTTTCGATACTTAGGGAGTGCCAAAAGTGCTTTTGAATGTCTGAAAAAAACGAGAAATTGTGTGAAAATGTATCTTCTCACCACACTTGACTACTGACACAATCCCTAACGATCGTATTTCCAATTTCTCGAAACGATGATTTACTCTTCCAGAAATTGTAAACCCACAAGCGTTAACGATACTTCAAGAGCATCAACAGTTTCATCAAACACGGCTTAATGAAGTAATTAAAATGTCAAGACTTATCGGGACGCCGAAATAATTAGGGGACTAAAAATAAGAAAAGTTTATAAATTATTAATAACTCAAAATTTTTTCACATTAATCATTTATAAATATAATACAGTTGCGTAACAGATTTTTATATCGATTAAAAATTATTTATCAACTAATAAGTAAAATAAACACATTTTACTTTATAAATAACAATTCAACATGTGCGCACGTAATTCTGATGTATAATGAATAAGATAAATATTTTTTTAATTGCTACAGCATTAGATTATTTGATTAAACTCTCGAGACGCATATATAGCGCAAATCAAGGCTGGTTTCATTTGAAATAAAATGTCTAATTGCTTTGGATCGGCTTTTAGTAGATCTTTGTAAGTTGATTAGCGAAGTTTCTCGGCAATCGGCAAACACAGGCGCGAAAACGAAGAAATTCACCTTTACGTAGGTAGCGACAACTAGTCAGCGGCAAAGCCGAAGATTAAATTTCTCTCTCCAGTTCTACGATCGCTCTTATTACGTGCGTTTAGTTTACCGGTGTTTCTTCCGATAATCCGAAACGCTTTGTTTCTGAGCTCGATCGATGTTAACGTGGATATCAATTTCAAATTTGTACGCAACACGCCCGTCGTTTCATTTATCAAACGTTTCACAAACTCAAAAGAAAGTCTGTTCTGCATTGGCTTGGCTTTGTAAAGCGTGTTAAAATTAATTGTATCACATAATGTTTTTAACTAAAGATACTGTGATTTAATGAATCGATATTTATATATTCGACTATATTTTACACTACATTTTACGGATATACAATAAAACACTCGAAAATGCAACACCTTCCAATACAATTGTTATATGTAAATCACGTAATATATTATTACAATATTGATATACAGAATTATTACCTATATAATTATTTAGTATGTTATACTATTTTATGATCGAGCCATTATTCCAGCGAAATTCATATTCACAATAGCGGCCGGCTTTTAATGACGTTTATTACTGTCGCACCAGCGACAGATGATTCATTGTCATGCACCCTCGCACGATCTCGCGATATAAGAGAGAGGAAAAGAGAGAGAGAGAGAGAGGAAGGGAGAGAGATAGAGAGAGGATGGCTAATTTTGAGATGGCAACTCCATGGGAAATGACGTGCATGATCCAGTGAAATGGCATTGCGCCTCGCACTAGCAGGGATAAAGGGGGAGAAAGGGAACAAATAAATCAACTATGTTTATTCATACGGTGCTCATCGTCGACTTCCTGATGCGATCTCCTCTTCGTAAAGGAATCGATCGCCGTACCATCTGCTCGGCTCTTTCGCGATTAATCATCGAAACGGAATATGTGGTTGTCCAATTATCCGAGGAAAACACCATAACGCAAGATCTTTGCCCGAGATGATGAATCGGCGACGAGCTGGCGAGCGTGTCATCTATTTCTTTAGCGGGAATCTCATATCCGGTCCCGGTATAAACTGCACTTCGATTTTCGATGCATCGACAGTGCGCGAGCTTCATCCGTTATGCAAAAGGCTTCATGAGATTTTAATGAGACTTTCGGCCTTGTCAAAGAGTTGTTTCTTGCTCAGGGGAGACACGTCGGAGCGACGGAAGATAAATTCGTAAATAATTAGCTCATATTACATATTTAATTTACTTATCTTGGTTACATTATAATGAATGAAGTTTTTTAAAGTCCTGTGCTCTGTCTCTATCATCCTCTTTATTACTATTTCAAAATATTTCCTCGTATCTCTTTTTCTTCACTTCGTAAATGAATTCATTATTAAATATAACACATCAACAGTCAGTTATTGAAATTCAAGCTATCAGTCTAACGTTTACTTTCTATTTTTAAGTTCCCTGTTCCAAGTACCAAGTCTTTACTAGCTAACGCCAAAGAGGCATCTCCATGCGAGAGCATCGATTCGGAGCGTTATCTGCGACCTTTTTCGAAGAAACTTTTAATATGAGCTGATATAAGCGTATCCGTAGGTGTACACTAAGATGCGTGTAGGTTAACCCTATAAAACCTAAATCACAGGCCAACAACACGGAGGAGGAATATAGGATTATTTTGATCTTGGATTAAAGTAGATGCTCCTGCTTCGCGTTCGCTTATCGTAGCGCATCAGAACTTTTCCGGTCGGGGGACGTTTTCAGTCTCATGAAAAGCTCTCCTCGCGGGCGTAATGCGCTACAGGGAGATACAGGGTGTCCCCGTTGGGGCATCCGGTCGGTTATATAATCTCTTCTTTGAAACAATATCGCGGGAGCGCTACAGTGAAGCGCTCAGGAAGCGTTCGAGCAAATTCCAGTCAATAAGTTCGTTGCTACGCGCAAACAGACCTCGGCAATGAGATTATTTAGAAATTCCGCGGTAAACAACGGAACTTATCAAGCATCCGCGTGCACCACCAACATCTTTACATGCCGCTGATGGATCGCGAACTCTCAAGCATTTCATTCTGCGAAGCACCAGCAAATTGCTCGTCCGTATTTCCGCATTACATTTAATGTAAGCCTCGTACGCTTTGACGACGACAAAATTTGCGATCGTGTGGTGACGTAGATTGCGCGAGATGAAAAAGCATAAAACATTAATTGAAAAACCGCTTGCGGCTAAGCGACGCCCTGTTACTGCGCCCCGTGACAAATAATGGCGCGGATCGTAAAAGGGATAACGCTGGTTTTAAAACAGCGCGATAGGCTATGAGGCGCATCCATCCCAGGTAATGACTTTTGTACTTTAGTCCCCTTTTATACGTCCTTCCAGCTTTTACTATCTGAGATCAGTATCGTTGTCGCGCCACTCCGTGGCGAGAAAAGAGCTTCTCCGAAAGCAATATGGCGAACTGTCGTTCCTGCTCAGCGAAATGAATTTTATGGAGGATCATCCCGGATATTTGCACTTCCTTCGTCGCATTTATAACGCGTGTACGATAAATTTAAGTGTCTTCAAATATTCAGAGTTGTGTAAGTTATCCTTGTATTGTAAATAGCAAACAAATTTTCGCATGGCACTGCTAGTTTGTTACATATATCTACTTAATATATAAAATATGATAATGTTATAACTATTAAATTACAATATATCTCTGACAATGTCCATAAGGTACATCTCCTTTAAGAAATTCAAAGTGCGATTTTTTATGTTACATGTAAAATGTTCCTAACGAGTTCAACTTGTGCCGTAATTATCTCGTTCGTTAAAACCCGTTTTAGACTATGCAATATATTCCGCTAAATTTGACGCAATTTCTTGAGCAATTTTTTGCTGCAAGAATTACTTGCCATTGAATTGTATTGTGTTTTATACTGTACATTTTATTTGACGCAAGATTTACCGAGAAAAATAATTTAGTCAGATGTAAGATACATAATTAGATCCGAAAAGATCCAAATATTATTATATAAAATTATATATGCCATCAGATCTTTTCGGATCTAATTTATATATTGTTTATATATTGAATATATAGTCTAAAACGGGCTTAAGAGCAAACGATTGCGAACAAATTGGTGCTTAATTCCTTTCTCTTCGCGATAGTATGATCCCACCTGAATACGCACACCGGGATGGTGCATTTTCTACATGGACAGATAATACTCAATGAGAATGAAATGCTTATCTAGAGCGATGTAGCCAGCGGTGTCGGAACATTAACAATCCGCAATCACAAACTCGCTCGGAAAGAGATTTTTCCGCCAAGATACCGTTTCACCGTGTCGTTAAAATTGATCAAGCTGTACTGAAGCTGGGGGCAACGCACACATACATGCGCATGTTATGTGCGCTTGCCCGCGCGCTATCTGTTCTGGAGCTCTCTGAAGCCGTTCTTGAGAGCGTTTCTTTTCACGTGCGCGGAAATAAAGAGTAACTGTTTTCGCGTCTACTGAAAGTGCATCGCCGATGCAATTTAAACTTTTAACATTTCGTGCTGGAATTCTACGCAGGGAAACCTGCAAGACGTAACTTATTTTTCACTATCCCGCGGGCGCGACCTGCAACAGGCGGGCGAGAGTAATGCGACATAAGAAGCACGGAAGCTGTCGAACTTCCGGCCGCTATTCCGCTACGCTCGCGATTTTTCGAAAATGCTCGCCGGAACACGCGAGCGATATTGCAGTTTTCTGACGGATATTGTCCGCGAAAGCCTCGTCTTGCCGTCAATCGGGATTTTTCAAAGAGATTAATGATTGCTGCAGAAAAGTTTTATGATTTATGGACTCATACTAAATCCGAGAAAGCTAGTCGATTTTTGGGAAAGATAAAACTTTTTTCTCTATATATTTTTTCTCTATAATAATTTTTCAATTGCATATATTATTTGTGTGTGCCATTTGAGGTTTCTATACAACGCTGCGTAAGCTGTTATGCCTAAATTAAATTTCACATTTTTTTCAAATCGCAGAATCTGATCTTAATTTACTTTGAGAATGTTTTAAAAAATTAGTACGTGAGATTAAAGGACGCTGAAAAATAATCTCAACATCGCGCGCGCATGAAGACTCTACTCCGAGCTGCAAATCGAAAGGACGTTAATTAAAACACAGAGCTAATAACGGATGAGGAAGAGACAAATACAAGAAGCGACACTGCGATCGCATTGAGAAGAGCGACGGTGTTAAATGAAGTAAGAAACCGGACATGCACATTTCGGCATCCGCCGCTCCTTGATTTCCCCGAGGAATTAAACTTCTGCCAACCAATTAAAGACCAGATTCTAGTTCTCTGCAATCGCAGCGAGATACCTAACTACGAATTACCGGAAATTAGACAACGTTACGCGTATATGCTTTACAGCTGGGCGTGTTAATTACATGTCGTCGCTGAAACTGATACCGATACTGATACCGATCGGAGTTATTTTTAGAAAAGGCGCCGCGGCGCGCTCGTGCTTGCAGCGTGTCATTAAAATTATGTAAATAAGTGTTTTAAGGATTTTCTGGTTTTATCCGTACCTACTACGTGAGCTTCATTATCTTTCAGAGATGCCAATGATATCCCCGCTGATGGCACATTTATCTGCTATTAATAAATGATAGTTAACTTGAAGATCAATTTGTGAGAGTGTAGTCGCAGAGATTAAAAATTTCATTTGACGTTGTCTGCGTGTTGCGGAGAAACATTTGATGGTATAACCGCATTAATAATCTTCTCCGTCGGATTACTCATCTCTTGAAACTGAGCGATTACTTCAGGAGCTTCTGATAATTAATAAAACCCTGTGCAAATAAACATCTCACGAAAGTTAAGGCGGCGCGTAACCATCTTTGCTTTAATGGCGGCTTCAAAGTCATTTATTCAAGGCGAGCGCGGACGCAATTACGAAGACACGGAGAGGTCTTTTTTCTGATTCACGAGAAAATACAGTCTATAGATACGGGTGACTTTTATTACACCACCCGTTGTATTTAACCGTTATATGAAACGTGCATACTGATAACCCAATTATTCTTTGATGTGCCTATGTGAGAATATTGGCGTTGAATGCTATGATTAACAATTTAAGTCTGGGCAATGCCATTTTCACTGTATAAATTTTGAAATTCCAGTCCAATCGAATATGAATAACAATCGCTGTTGCATTGTGTTAAATAATAAATAGCCGCAACGTATTCCATTGTATGAAATGCGTGAAATATATGTATTTTTTAAGCTACTGTATTTTATTTGCATTTATATTACCTTCATATTTATATTTAATTTCGTTCGTCCTCGTATTTTATTTAATTTTATACAAAAAATATACATCCCAGTTTTATTTATTTGTAGGAAAGTAAACTCTTGTTAATCAATCTTTCCAAGCGCAGTTGATGAACTGCTTTGATGAAGAGTCGATAATAATTTCTGCAACAATAAGTTATAACGTGGTTAAGACGTCGTCGAATTTAAGTATGCTCGCTCCCTCGATAAATTTTAGTTTACCCAACCACGTGTGTTCGCCTTCCTTCAAAGTATAACACAAAGGAAGATGGGTTACTATAGAGCATGCCCAAGGGCGTCGACAACTTTTTTAATACCAAAGTAGAATGAAAAATACCTATACAGCATCACGAATCGTCCTACGTGTTGCAGCACAACTTTTCATTTATACTATAAAAATACAAGCGGGGGATAGAGGCGTTTCGTATAAAGAGTGTAAAGTATACGTAAGATAAATTAGAACGGAAGTTATCTTTATTCGTGCGAATCTTTTCTCGTGCGGAAGCATGATAGTACTTAATCTTCAACGGCGTCGTTACTTCCAAACGGACTCTTATTTTCAGTATCAATAAAAATGTGAAATAATGGCAGTGCGTAACAATGGCGGCATCGTAAGTATTCCACTAATTGTTACGCAACGGAATATTTGTTTAACAGGTAGACAAAACGCGGCGCGCAATTTACGCGCAACTGCGGCTGCACGTTATCGAGAATTTATGCAACACTTCATATTGTGCGGTGTGCAAGGCGATATTTCATAAATCTTCAATTCCTGTTAGAGTTTCGACGTTAAACGAGGTATTAAACAAACAGTGCATGAATTTCTAGTTTGCGCGGCCGTGTGTAGTATAATAGAACATGGATTGCTCGACGCGATGTTACGTGGTTTACACAAGCCTGGCCTCGTTATGTAATACATCGGGATCTACCGATACATCAATCTACCAGGAAGTGGTGGAGGATCTGGCTTCCTTCCATACACAACCGCATGCTGTTTCAATTATTGAATATTTACAAAGAGTACGGTAGCACAAACATAATCGCGCGCATTTCTCGAATATCATGTCAATCTTGTGCATTCAATTTATTCCATTGTCAGTCAATCGAATTTCGATGTCAACTAATTGCGTTAAATTCCGTGCTTGCCTATTCTATTATATTAATTCAATGAAACTACAAAGTTCTCCAAATTTCCATTTCCATTTAATATACATCTTCCTTTTTCATTTTTCTACATTCTCATTTGCGCCATTTAAAAGAAAGTAATTTATGTTATGATTATCGACAATGATTACTGTGATCTATTTGTTTTAGGGTAATTTATGCATTCACATGAAATAGTGGGGAGAATCATCCGAAGATTAAATAACGTAGAGTATTGAGGAAGCAACGTCCCAAATCGTCTCGGAAAAATATGTCCTAGACGCCTGGAGAATTCTCATTTTCACATCAATATCGCAGAATTCTACGATCCGCCGTGGTTTGAATGCGAGAAATAAAACCGGATGAACTAATTGAAAGCTCATCAGGCCTTCACGTAATCCGACCAAATCTCCGGGACTTACACGAAACTTCTCTCGAGTGTTACTCACGCTGATGTGGTTTTTCGTCGCATCGTTTCCTCCAATCTTTCCACTTGCGAGTTTTCTCCCGAGATTTGGGCAGATTCTCATCTGACCAGCCAACCAACCAACCGACGTGTATCTCATTCCGCCGACGTACGTCGTACAGTTTATTTGACAATGAAAACTTTCTTATAAATGAGCTTGAAGTGATTAAAAGTTCTACTTTGCGGATTGGACGAGTTCGAACACGAGACGCACCGAGAGAGAGTTCTTCTTCTTTTTCTTTTTTCCTTACAAAGCAAAGTTTCCTTCGCACAGTAGATTCTTCAAGCCAGATCCGCAAGATCGGCAAAAAGTCCGTTTAAGAATCGGAGCGGGGAAACTATTAAAACGACTGGCGTATCCTGTTACGCAATGCTGGACCAAAGTTATCGAGAAGATCTCGCTTTTCTTTCCCTCAAATATGCAAATTGTAATTGAGAAAGATGGTTCGCCTAAGAATGGACTGATCGACTTTGTATTTCCTGATCTAACAATGGAAAAAAATCGTAGTTAAATACTTAATTATTATACGGTAATTATAATTACTTATTTCAGCAAAATAATAAACATTTTCCCCGTTTAACTACGAGATTTATTGGGAACTTTCCGCAAATTATTCGAAACTTTGCTCCTGGCTGCTCAATAACTTCCTTGCCTTAAGCGAGGTATCATTAACCACACTAGCACAATTCAGCACGAGTTTCGCTTGAGTGCATCCTAAGTACTCGCTGACATGTTAATTACTGCGATTACCACATTAGGGGGATAACGCCGCATTGTGTGTTGGTTTAAACAATTTTCCGAACGAAGCTGACGATTGCGAGTGTTTAGGATGGGACCGTCGATACGGGATCGTTGCAGGATGTGCCGCCACCTCAACTTAATTACGCGGTAGGTTTCATCTAACGGCTAACGAGCGTTTCTGATATATCGTGTTGACTGCCTCTGTCTTTATGCACCGATTTCGAATCTCTAGGTGGGATTTCAAGCGGGCACGGCCATTAATCACCTTACGCGAATAGCCGCGCTCTCAAAGCCACTACTGTTAGCGACAAAATATCCGGCGGGCTCACACGTAATATAGCACATCATAGAATAACGGTCGCCCGAAACGACTTTAATGGAACATGTCATAAACAAAGTTTTCGACATATGTCAACCTCTGAACGCTGTAATCGTACAACACTCACAAGACTGACCCGGAGGAGATTAATATCACTAATTACGCATCAATCGTGAGGTTTGTTAACCGTCACTGTTGAATTCAAGTGCGTATCTTGCGGATAAAATTAATTATCTAAATCCTATTAAATAGAAAAGTTTAAATTTCGTGTTATCTATTGATTCATATATATCTATTCATTCAAATATTGCGCTTGCAGCCATGACAGAAATTAGGAGACTGCAAATATTTTTTATTCACGCACAAGTCATAAGTCGTATAAATTATGCCAAATATGAGAATATAAAAATCGCATCGGAACGATTAAACGTGTCGCGCTCATGACTTACGCTGGCCACGTTTCTTCGCTAAAGCCGGAATCTTTCTCCCATCGTGGATTGCACTGCTTCGAAATTGAATACGTTGAAGAACGGTACGCGAAGAATTTCGATTAGATGCTATGTAGGTCTTGTAAAGAATGGGATCATTTTTTGAGTCGCAATTTCGTATAATAATTAGAATAACAGTGTGCTCCCATAAATACACGCTAGTTGCATTTTCACCAACATTTGTCATTTTCTCTTACCAATTAAGTTTCCGCACTCTCCCCTCCCCAAAAAATAAAGAATTTCTTATATTAATATTATATTCTTTTAAAATCCCGCATATCATAATTCCGCTTAACGAAGCTTAATTCGTTACGGATTTTCGCAGGGCGAGGGCTCTAACGTCGTCAGCAACTTTTACCATCTGTTCCAATTGACTTAATTAGCCTGTGACATAATGCGCCTGCGCGAAACCGGAATTTAAATAGCGCGATTCATTAAGGGAGTCCATACCTTGAAGGCGACTCCTTCTCCTGGATAACATTTTAATGACGCCATAATTGATTTGTGTCACGAGACGATTTATCAGACGTGTCTCGATGGCGAGATAGAGCGATTCGGAGATTAGGTATAAAAGCACTCTCTTCCGGATCAACCTCTCGAATATTCTGCCCTCGCGTAAATGGAACCCGCGTCGTTGGATGGCTCTCAGATTGTTTTACGGACAAGCAAGTATTTGTTCTGCGAGCAAACACTTGGTGTGCGCTTCGTCAACATGATGCTCGCATCGTATTTTAATACTATGCATCATGTTCGCCCTCGCACGTGCCAGGCGTCACGGTGGTAATATCATTATGCGAACAAATAGAATTTATGCATTAGTGTAATAGAATTTCATCAATTTGTCAATGTAACGCGTAATTCCCTCACGACAGTCTGCGACAATTACGGCGATTCTTTATTTATCTCCACCTGCTCCTATCAATTATGTAATTAATCGCGTTTATGTTATACGTTCTATGATTTAATTTATATCCGAGCGCGCGTAATCCTTCATGCTTTTCACCCAAGAGAGAAGCTAACAATATAATTCTCATTAAAAATGCATCTCGTATTAATTATTGTCTATTCCAGTGCAGTTATTGTCATCGGTTTGTGCATATTCATTTATATATGAGAGAGAGAACGAGAGAGAAAGAGAGAGAGAGAGAGAGAGAGAGAGAGAAATAAATGATTTATGAGAAACAAAATTGAGTTTCATAATATGGCATCAACAACAGTTTTTCCTTTTTGTGACCGCGATATTATCTATCAGGTAAAATCGGGCGGATCCTTGAAAAAATAATGCGGCGCAATTGCGACAATTGCGCACGAGTGCTCAAACGTCGCGTTACAATGCAGCTCATGCTAATGAAGAAATTACGAGCAGATAATTACACGTACCCGTAGAAATCAATAGCATCCGTGTGTACGCTTCGGATATTTACTACCGTCGAGCTGTACTGGTTAGCCGCGGGTATTTATGTGATCCGCCACTATCGCAAGTTATTTAAACCCGTGAAAACTCGGAGTGGAGTATTATTTCGTCCGATATTCCCTTTCCGCTTTTACCCTCTCCTTTCCTTGCACAAAACGTCTCCTCTTTGCTGGCAGAAACAAAAATATGTCTATGTAAATCGCGATATGCTGGTTACGCTCCGCTCCGTATATTTTTCCTCGGGTATATTATTTTTTGCATATCGTGTATGGCAAATTTTTCATTTACGCAGGCCATCCTCTCCTTCGACGACACACATCAAATATTAATCTCGTGTTTCGAACAATAGTGCTAAGAGCTGAAAAGCAAAATTGCTTAGGAAGAAGATTGTGGTACGTCATCGAATATCTTGTTTTTTTGTAATCACTTATTTGTACCTAATATGTATTAATCTTGAAAGTAACACGTGATTACAAAATTAATATACGCAATTGAACATACTGTCGTACATTAGTCGCTCTATTTCATTAACTAAGTGAATACTTCCTTCTTGTTCGGAAAACTCGTTATTGCGGGACCAATTTTCGTCGGTAATTTCAATGTTAAGAGAGGATTCTAAAAGTTAATTATGTCGAGAAGATCACGATCGTGAAATTCGCACTTTTATGTACTTTTGATTTCCTCAAGGATTCGTCAAGGTTTACATCATGTTCTCAGCGAGACCTCTAATTCTTTAAATATTAGGTAATTTGGCAAGTTCTTCAGCTACCTCGAGATCCACATCAATCATCTTATATTACGGTCTAATCTAAAGAAGAAGAGAGAAAGAGAGAAAATTGCTTGAAGCTACACACAAGTGTAGCTGATGAAGAGAGCCATTCGCGTTGTACTTACTCTGTCAATCCTTTGCGTCATCATTCAAAATGGCTGACGTAGAAGTATTGAGGATCCTTAAATTGCCAATTAAATTTGGACAATGCTTCCGAAATGAACGCTTATCCGATTTAGCGCACTCTCAATTAGAGAAAACAAGATTAACGTAATTCCGGATTGTGTTCATCGAATTTTTCCAAGCGCGGCACATTTTCCAAACATCTTGCGCGATTGAATTAAGCAGATAGAGGAAATATTCGACAAGATTATGGGATAAGTGCCGCTTATGTCAGGGTACTTTCCCTTCACCAGAAATATTTTTCTAAAAGCTTCTATAAGCTTATAGCGATATGAAAGCTATATCCTGAGATCCATAAATAATTTTGCGCTCCTACATAGCTGACTTTTTTTAAACGAATCACAGAGGTTGCAACGCAAGCAGATCCACCTAATACTCAGCACGAAGTTCCTGGCGAACGATTTTTTTGGCATGCGGTGGACAAATCGATTTCAGAGCTGATTCAGACAAGCTGCCAACGGCACATATTGCTTTGCTGTCGAATTCGACTAACGACATCGCCGGTTTTCATTATCTTTTGGTCGTTAATTGCCGTCGAATGAGTCATTAAAACTCGCATGATAAAAGCCGACGATCGCAGATAAACCAATTTACGACTATAATATTAAAAGACAGTTAATATATCAAATAAATGATTCTTACAAATAAACGGATTGCTAATTATAAATTCTGCGAATTAGAATCAAACCTGGAATAAAAAAGTATCATAAAGTCTGGAAATGATAATTTGATAAAATTGTGTTGCAATAATTTGTTGTAAAGTTAAATAATTTTCAAGTTTAGTTTGATAAAAAAGTTAACCTTATAATGCAGTTTATGCAGCAATGCAGTTCTTACTAAAGTGCGAGATTATTTGATTTTAGTTCTTTAACAGTGAGATTTAACTTTCATAAGTCGGTGAGATTCCTTCTTCAATCAATCCTTTTTTATTTGCATTAACAAAATTCAAGATTGATGTAGAGAACTTGATATTTTGCAATTCAATGCTAATCATTTTAAAACCACCTTATATATATATATATATATATAATAAAATTAATTAATATTAATAATAATATTAATAATAAAAAGCAAAAATTTTTAACATGTTTGTTCATACTTTATATCTATCTGCTAATATTACTCTTTATATAATTTCACGAATATTAATATCTTAATATTAATATTCATATAAATTAATTATTAATAATAAAATATGTTATTATTAATAATAGTGAATTTTATTACTAATATTAGCAGATGGATATAAAGTATAAACAAACATGTTAAAAATCTTTGCTTTCTCTACAGTCACGAGCCAAGTTTACATCCATACTTCGCTGACGGGCTGCAATAATTACGAGTAATCTAATAACGCGGAACAATGACATCATAATGCACTGATATCAGTGCTAATATTAATTAACCAGCAAATGATCATTAACCATATGCAATATAAAACCAAACACGCACACACCATTGCAATTTTGTGTGTGCGTGTATATATATATATGTATATCATGTGTGCGTAATGTGTATGCATATGCGTGAGTGTAACATAAAGTCCAAATCCCGCATTGCGGTTTACAGAAATAGCGAGATCAAGGGATGCGGAACTTTTGAGAAAAATTAGAAAACAGTAATCCTCGATAAATTATTTGAGTACCTCGCTTCAAAGATTTTTACGCATTTAATGTCTGCCAAGATAAATCTCCGTTACTCTGCGTTCAGAATGAATATTTCACGAGGAAAATCTCGGATTTATAAAGATTCCTAGGACGAAACATAACAAGATCTTACATGAAATATGTATTTATTTTGCATTTGCCTGAATTTTTTATTTGGGACTCATGAGTAAAACCCTGCAGGTAGCGCTCGAACACGCATGTAAAATCTCACTGTAATTTGCATTCGGGATAAACAAAATATTTCAACGCGCTAGAAATAGCGTAACGATGCCAGAAATGCGAAGAATTTGTGAGATTATCTCAAACGTAATGTAAGCATGGTCTTCATTATTAATCGTTCGTCTCTGTGCTGGTTCGCTGTTTGTTTGAACGAAGCTGCAAACACGTACGGAGAAGGATCGGCAAAGCGATGAATTCATACAAACGCTCAAAGATTCACGAGTTAAACTTTTTCCCATGCCGCGCAAGTTGGAAGCACGTGCAGAAAAAAGTAAGCGATTATAATAGGAAATTTTCCGTAAAGTGCAATGTTTAATCGTGGAAACTTATTTGTGTGCTACTGACATTTGGAGAAACCAATAACGTATATTGTGTGTACGTATAACTTCCACATATAACTTCCGTGCCGCTGGGCATGTGATGCAGACATCATTATTAGAGACGGACACATCGCTGATCCACTATGTAACTAAATGTAACTAAATTCTAATTAGAGCAGAAATTACGAGAATAACCCTCTCCTTCGTGATTACTCGTGGTCACCCCGTTATCAGTTTCCTACTGTACTATTCACGATACGGTGATCATTGATCATCAGTAATCACTGATGGAAATTGCTCATATTGGACAGAATGTGCATGAAATTGGTAATTAATTGTACTCGATTGTCGAATAGTTCCCAATTTCGTCATTATCGCTAATGGCAAATTTAAACTCTTTCCATTTTATTATACGACACGTCTTTCCACAGTGCGCTTTCTATTATAACTGTTAAATATCTCCAGTCTTTCTTTTTTAATTTTTGCAAGTTCCCATAAATTTTAGGATACTTGGTACATCTATGTGATAGGAATCTCTCTACCAAAAAACGTGACAGCGCGCCATATACGTTACTCAATAAAACGTTTGTTTAATGTATTCTATTCCTTTGATGTTAAATAATTAAACATATCATGGTTCCAGTTTACATCATTATACATTATTGGATATCACAATTTACATATTAGGTATACTCAAAACGAAAATGTTAAGCGAATTACATTTAAATCAGTGAGAAGCTTAAAGCGCGATGCGAGATATATTCGTGGGCAATCATTATCGAAAAATAATTATTATCCCTAATTACCTTAATTACACGCAATAAAAATAAATGTACGAGTCGAGATAAGCGAAAAGGTATTGCGAGAGAACTGGCGTTCCGGAAAAGAAACAACAAAAATTTAATTCCACTTTTTACGGTTTTTTAGAAACGGGTAAAATTACTTCAAAGAAACTTCACCGATGTTCCTCATGCGTTCATAATGCTAGTTTAACATTACATAACATATGCTTATTATGTATTATAAATTCAATATTTATTTTTTTGACAAAATAAATAACGAAGAAAGTTGAAATTTGAATAACTTTAGTATTAATTACGACAATTTTACATTCTTTCTGCAAAACTATAAAAGCGAAATATTAATAATTGTGGATCGAACGCCATTCTCTCATTAAGCAAGTTTATTAAGCAGAAGGTTTAGAATGGAGAAATTATTTCCTGGAAACCATAATAATTACGCTTTATTGCATTTCATCAGAAATTAAAGATTACATTTCGAGAATAATATAATCTATAATTGTGCTTAAAATACAACTTCAGCTTTATTCTTAACTTTTTAATTAAATAAAATGTGTGCGATATATTTTGCGACAAATGACCTTAGTTTATAACTAGAATCGCCAAGTATATAGCGAACTATCCTATAAGTCTTTCTTATCTCTATAAATATAATCTTTATTTTCTCTATATTTATTCTCTTCATAATTTGCTATAGTAGTGTTTCCGTAACGCATGATCGTACTTACAATCGCAATCACGTTTGATGCATTTCTATCTACAGGTCTCTCGAATCAATTTCTGCTCTTATTCCTCTTCGTAAAGATGCAAAAAGCGTACAAAGAATGGGAATATATTGATCAATAAAATACGTGTGAGATAGAATGCTGAGCACGCAATCGTATCCCATAATTTAGTGGAGACTCGCGAAGTTCTATTTTTCAAACGACACGTGTACAATTTTGCAGCGATTTGCATCTTCGTTCAGGTTAGGAGGAAAATAATTTCTAAATTCTTATGAGCTTTTCCAAAAAATTACTTATTTTTTAAAATATTCATATATCTATCTTCTCGGTATGTATATACTTTAATAAAAAAATCATATAAATAGTAAATATAGCAAAAATTTAGGTTTTAGAAAAATAGATTCTTTATTTTCATGGAATTATTAAATAGAGTAATTCTTTAGATAGCCATAGTGTGTTTATTGCCAAAAACTCTGCGTTCCAATAAAAAAATCTTTAAAAATTAGACTAGCACATGCCAGGGAGAAATGATTACAAGGTAAAATTGAACAGCCTTAAAATTTTAACTTAAAATTAACTTTTAACTTAAAATTAATTTACGTTAATTACATTATTATATTACTTTTAAATTAAAAGTAAATAAAAGAGAGAAAAGAAACTATTTACTTCATAAAACATGGCACGAATGGAAACTGTACGACATCAGCTACTCGTAGAGAGCTCTAAATAAAATCTTCTGTCAGTTTCTGTCAGTTCAAGCCAGATATTTCTGATATTTATGCGGAAATAGTAACATACGAAAAATTTTAGTAACCAATAAAGTTTAAAATGGAAATATTTTCACAATTATGATATTTTTCTATAGAATCTCCTATTGCAAGCATAATCAAAGCTCTACAGACAAAACCACAGACTAAGTGATAACATAGCTGTACGATCAGTAGTGAAATTAGAGCAATTGGTCATTTCTCCCGTGTGGCCATCTATCCCAAAATTATCCTATATTAATAGGAAATAACGATACGTGGAGAAAGTAATTTTATGATGGTAACGTTTGCGATTTTGTAAAACGGCATTTCAGTATGAACCTCAACAGAGTCTGCAGAATTATAGAGTGCAATCGTAATGGTAGGGAAAGGTAGGGAAGGAAAGGAAGAACATGCATTTTCCCAAGCAATATCACTTAAGATGTGATGGAAATATTCCTTCGCAACATAGGGGGTCTTGCAAGAACCTCATCTCTTTCTCAGATCCTGCCTAAGTCACGTCGAAAGGTACTTGACTGTGATCGCAAAATTCTACGCATTCAAAACGTCGTCGAGACGTTCCTTTTGCGACTACATCTGCGCATTGCCGGTCCGTCGCTACGAATTTGCTCATCGATTTACTCATCTCCAGAAATATAATGGACCCCGGCTAAAACGCTTCTGAATCCCGGCCAAAATTATTTCGAGGATTATACAACTGATGGGCACGTTTCGGATGCAACTCGTGCAACCGCCTATCGCTTTAATCGCTTGAGATCTCTCAAGTGTTTTATGAATCGAGGGAAATGGTGTCTTCATTATTTCATCACTATACCGAATTACCCATTAGTCATTCCTGCTAAATAAATTATTTCCATGATTTATTTAACAAGACTTTTTTCCGTTGCGAAAAAAATGATTACGTGGAAATGATACGAGGAAGAAATTTACTAGTTAAATTGTTTCGCGCGTGTAATAAATATTTAAATATTTTTTGGTAATACTCTCACTTACGATTAGATACGAGCGGCTTTTGCATAATATGAGTTTCATTGCGCAGAAATAAACTTTGCTATCAACTGAATGAATTCAGCGTTTATCGTCTCGTAGTAAGAGAGCTCGTTAATGACATCGTTAATGATACGAGAACTATCTAATTATCTAACTATCTAATTATCACATCTGTCTATATATTTATATATAACTATCACAATTTTCAGTGATAAATTTTAATATACATTTTATGAACATGTTAGTCAAAAGGGCAATTTAATAGAGGATAAGACCTAACACATTCTTGTCTTTATGAGCTATTTGGAAAGGAATTTGTATTTTTGACCAATTTAAAACTTCTATCGCGATTTTCATCAAATGTGTGAGTGAAACCTTTGAGTGAGTCACTTCACATATTCTGATATCCAAAGAGCTTCCGTTCCATTTCCCGTCCACGACCATGAGAAACAGACACAACATGATTGACAAAATAATATGTTTCAACGTGAGTTTCCCTCGATAAAGCAATAAAGTATCCTTTATTGTATCTTTCGCTTTTAACTATTTATTCGTACAGTGTTAAAATTGAATTAAGAAAATTTAGAAAAATTCAAGGAAATTAAATTATAAGAAAGCTTTATGTAAAACATCAATTCCTTTTTTATTAAAAGAATATTTTCTTTTATCCTCGCAAAACGCTTCTGAATCTAAGCCAAAATTATTTCAAGGATTATACGACTGATGAGGCGCGTTCCGGATGCAACTCGTGCAACGCCTATCGCTTTAATCGCTTGAGATTTCTCAAGTGTTTTATGACCTGCTCGGAAACGGTGTTTTCGTTATTTCACTATACCGAATTACCCATTAGTCATTCCTGCTAAATTATTTCCGTGATTTATTTAACGAGAATTTTTTCCATTGCGAAAAATGTCATAACTATGCTAATTGCGGATAAAAGACGGATAAATAAACAAAAATTTCGATTTATCCCTTTTAATACGTAATGCGCATTTCACTGTTGACAACAAAGCTCGCTTTAAATGGAAAATAGTGGATTTCGAAATCTTCAAACAACGGCACTGTATTATCATGTCCCGACTGCAAATGACATTACGTTAAACAATTTAGCCCCTATCCCGAAACAGGATTGCATCAGCAACGCTTTGTACGTGACTGTTTTTTTCCTGGGACGATTTAAATTATAAAAGCGTCACTAAATACCATTTATTTTACGACGGGTAGGAAACGGTAGTACATCTTTGAATCCTATCATACGTGCCTACAACTTAGCGGCATTAGCACCATCGGTTCACCACCGTCTGCAAAGATGGTTAACAAGCGATCGTAATTATGCGCCTCGATGATTTCGCGCAAAGGTGAATGTGCAAGCTGGATATGCACAAGAGAACACGCACGACACACGCCTACATATGCCTACCCGCGCACATATATACGCACATACAGGCAGAGGAGACGTATATGAAAGCCCCGAAATACCTCATGCCTTATTCGCGAACCAGTCGCGCGATATTTGCACTGTACAGAGAATTGTGTGAGATTTATGCATGTGCATTCAGACCCTGGCTAACGTTTCGGCATAGCGGTCGCATAATTAATACGCACCTCCTTCCGTCTCCGTCTCGCCCTTTCTCACCCTTGCGCCGTCTCCCTCTTTCACGTTCGCTTTGATCCTGCGAAACCCAAATAGCATTCGACGGCCCAGTTCGTGTCACATTGCCCCGGCAAGCACGACTCTCATGTACTCCGTAACGCCGGACTCATTTTTGGTTTTTGGAATGATTGCAATTAGCGGACGCAATAACGCGTCTCTCTGCGTTCGCACCCGTGGCATGCACAGGCATGTGTGTGCTTTCGAGATTTGCGGTAACCGGCAGCCGAATACGTACACGTTACGTTAACGCAACCAGCGATTCAATTTTGGAATGCAAGTACGCGTTCGCTCGTACCCATTGTTGCTTCTTTTTTCCCTTCGAAGCGCGTGGAATCAAATTTTTCTCCTATATACGCAGGTCCCGCATTTTACTACAAAAACCTCTACAATTCCGAAGATTTTTGTATCCTTTTGTGAGATATGTGAAGAATTGAACAGTTACTTTAGTATGTTAAAAAACATAGAATATTTATATAAGTTATTTTTGCGTATACGTCTATTTTTACGATAAATGTGTATGAATAGAGTTGAAATAGAGATATAAAAGCATGGGATTACACATATAACGATGAGTAATGATACATGAAGTCGGACTTTTATCCAGGAATCAAATCCGTTCGTAAAACATGTAATGGAGGAATTTTGGAAAGTCAGCAATGATTCGCTCGCTAATAATCAGTTTACTGGGACACTGTAAGTCCGGCTTTTAACTGAAACAATTCCATTGCGCAATTGAAAATATAAACAATAGCATCGATGAAAGGCTTTAAATAAATAAATAAAAATGAAAACTATCGGAAAGTTTTGTTTAACCGTCACGATATAGAACGTCGCGAAGAACTGTGTGTTGTGTTCTATAAATCTATAATTATATTCATTAATTTTTCTCGACACAAATGCTTTTATAATATATAGAAAGATTGACGGGAACCGAGACTTTATGACGCCGCCCTCACACCTTTAACCCGCTATCCAGGTCAACAAAGCATTTTCATTCGCTCTTTGAGACTTTATTTCATCCGCTTTTTGATTCCATTTTATTTCGTTTTTTGGCGATATATCGAGCACGCCCACTCTTTCTACCAAAAACGTATTTTTTTTAAACTGCAATCGCCTCTTTACCGTCTCGAATAAAAGGACATTTCTTTGCGCGATATATTTTCTATTAAAAAATAAAGTATAAAGCTTGCAACCTTAGCAATCGATTTATGCGATAACGTGTCTCTAATTTTCTGACATATGTTCACTCATCGGTAAAAGTAACGTAAAGCTCTATTCTTTAACAAGAGAAACAAAAACGATTAAATGACTTTATGCATGCAAATATTGAATAACGCCAACACATACCGGCCATCCGTAGATGTATCTCTTCTGCAAATAATAAATATAACCGTTTGATTTTTCAATGTCAACTGTGTCAACCACGCGCGCTTTTTCTGCGAATAAGGGCATTTGCTCTTTATCGATTCATCTAATAATGTCGATGTAATCAACAAATCGTGCTTTTCTCTTAATTCCATATTTTATTTATGTGCGGCAAAGCATTTAAGTCCGTTACTAAAACCTTAAACTTAATATTTAGTTTAAAGTAACGAGTATTTTCGAGTAACAAGTATTTTCTTTTGTAATAGTTATACTTGTTTTACAAGATTGTAATAGCAATAAAAATCTACCGTGAATCCATCCCTATCATTGAATGAAACGAATATAAACCAAATTCTCACACGTATTAGCGAAAAGTTCAGAAAATACTCTCAAGAAAATAATTTATTTTCATTTACATGTAATAAATTGTGAGATAATCTATAAAGATAAGTTTAAAAATGCAGAAATATCCAATTATTATCTCAGCGAATTGCGTTTATATCTTTTTTTTAAATAAATAATTCCAAAAAAAATCGTAACTCTTCATTTATCGAGATAAGTTGTCGTTTATTTTACCATTGATGGAGAAAAATTGTTTAGTAAGTGGAAGCGGGATGTCTATGCTAAAACATTTTTGGAAAGATTTAAATTTAGATAATTCATGAGTTTGCAAAAATAAATTTCAATCATGATACAAATAAAACAAAATATTAAAAAAATAGACTGCCCGTGTATTTTCCTGAAACTAAAGTTGCGTTACTTCATTAATATGGATATAATTCGGCAGTGAACCAACAATAGCAAACTATGGAAAGCCTGCCTTTTGTTATTCCAGCCGCAAAAAATGAAATTGTACGCTTAATAAGCTGTTATTCATATGCCAAGGATGATGATAAAATAGAACTTATAATCCTGACGCAGCGCTGCGTACTTGTGTATAATATATCCTTTCCTTTCATGGTTGTCATCTTTTTAAAGAAAGTCGACAAGCTTATTCCATATGAAAAGAAAAAGAAAGTTAATTGGAATTTATTCTATACCGCAAAACCAGTATGTGGTACAAAGCATTCTCATAAGATATTTTACTTTGCCCGACAACACAGATATAATTTTCTAAATTTTATTAAAGAACCTCTTGCGGTGTACAATTTCAAAGAACTGCATTTATAAATCAACTGATAAAATCACATTTATCCTTTCAACTTGAAGAAATAATGGCACGTATGCATAATTCAAGGATTACTTAATCAGAGAATAACGATCATTTGTCACGATCCACCTAAACGTATGCATCAATTCACAGTGTCACATCCACTCGCTCACCCATTTACTTGCAAATTCTGTTAAATCGACTCTACTTCTTATAGCGGGTGACGTAGTTTCGCAAGAAATATAAACCGTGAATTTGACATTTTTCCGAAATTGCGTCTACCGAAACAGAGACACTGATGAAATCAATGCAATCTTGATATAAATTGCGTTATTCTGCACCATACGTTGTCCACCGGGAATAATTAAACATTTAATAAAGACGAAATAAAAATGTCGGATATGAAGCATAGTGCACGCGTCGAGGGAATACGCGAATGGATCGAGTAGATAAATAAAGAATTCACGTCAGCTATATCGCTTCCATATTAATTTTAATACGTCATCGAGGAATACACGAGTCACAAGGGTAGCGAAATTCATTACGGAAGCTGGAGATAGGCAAGCGCATCAGAGATGAGACGGTGAAATTCTTATAAAGAATTTCAAAGACGGTGAATTGACACGAATGGCTGTATTGTGTCACGCATTCCAAAGTCTTCCTATAGATGAGAGGGTGCTTTTCACAAACAGAGTTCACCGGTAAATACCAAAGATATGGTGGATGTTAACGGAGATTCACCGAACACAATGCAAATATAAAAGTAGCGCGCGCGCGTGTGTGTGAGCATCGCAAATCAATATAAACCTTCAAAACGTAATAAAGCGATGAAAGAAAGAAAATACGTAAGAAAGCAGGTTGGAATAAATTAGAAAAGATTTAAAAATTTCAAGACAAAATTCTTCTACTCTTTATATTGTAAATAAAATTAATTCATATTAAATTAATTAGACATTTATGAGGTGGATTGTAATAAAAGATCATAAGCCACGTAAATGTACGTACGCGTAAATATCCTCACAAATAATCCACGTGACATCATACTTTAATGTTGCCCCTGTGTGTGACGCTAAAATAACAGTCATTTTTCTTAGTTAACTTTCTTTCTTTAACTTTCTACTTCTGCAACTCGGACACACGCCCGATTTGCGAGACGACTCATATATAGCATCACTTTCTGTACAAAAAAGCTAGACACGACCTTGTCGTGAAAGCAGCAGGACATACTAAGCATATGGGACATATTCGCAGTTTATGAGCAACGCAGCACAGCAGCAGCAATATGGTTGCGCATTAATAAACGGCGGTGTGAATGCCGTATAAAAGAACGCCTCTTATCAACGCCTCCGCGGGCGTTTGAAAGAATGTACTTGAGCTTCATATACTGCACAAAATGAGAAGATTTTGCCCTGTTGAATGACGTTAGAAAGAATCTTATCTTCGATGCGTGACGGCATTTTTTGTAAGAAAGATGGAAATTTTATGTTCCATCGTGATACGGTGCGTAAACTTAACTTCCCCATATATCATGCTAAGTATTGTCGCTCCATAGATATCTCATAAAATCATAAAAAGTGTGAGGCATCATATTTATATCTTTTATAGATATTTCTTTCTTCATGTATCATAAAAATATCTAGTGGAATAATAAAATCAGCGTCACTTCCCAAGCCGTTAACATAAATTATAACACCATTTATTTATCGAGGTCAAGCTCGCTATATTAATTACGTTATCAGTATTTAATCACAATATTTAACGACAAATAACTGAATCAAATGAAATTTATCAAAATAAATAAAATATTAACTCGTCCGTATCACTCTCTGCGTTTTTCATGGATATAAATTAAAATTAATGACTTCTATACGTTTTTCATACATAAATGAATACGGCAATAATTATCGGTATACTTATAATCACACAAATGCAAACAATAATATTTAAAATCGTCAAAGATTGTTACCGATGCGTTGCATGCTTCGCACAATCCCCGAAGGACAATACAATTTGATGAAACGATTCAGCGGAACGACTACCTGACGAGGGTAATGACTGTGCGTGCGATTCATTCATATCTGTCACAACCGGCAGCGACTGTCAAACTTCACACGACGACGGATGATTTTAACGAGCCACACGACCTACCGCCGCACCGAAACGCCGTTCGCACGCTTTCATCGGCATTTATTTGACGCGCTTTTTGATCGATCCCGAGTATTGCACTACTGTTTTCAACGACCTGCTCGCGACAGGCTCAAATGATCCCATTCGTTACTAAATTAACGCAACGAGAGCCCGGCTTTTTCTGCAGGATTAGATTGTTGCTCGGAAGTGGACGAATTAATTAATCCGAGCAAGAAAAAGGAAGATCGCGAAATATGCGACTGTTACACGCCAGAGTTCCGCCGTAATTTGTAATCTACGCGTACCTGTTTACGGCTTCCCGTAAAACTTGCCAAGCAAATCCGAACAACTCGAAAAGCGAAGGTAACGCTCGGAATGCCTTCGTACACTCCATTGTTGCACTCGGGATGACATATTGTTCAGGCAACAATCGGCTCAGTTGTAATCTACCACAGGACATCACATTAATTTTTATCCCGCCAAAATGTTGCGCGCCGTGTTGGGAACTTTATTTATGGACTGAAGAACTGCGCAACTGCTCGCGCGCTTGTTTCTAACTGTCAGACTAATGGAACGTGATTTAAGTACGGCGGAATACACATTGCAGATTTGAAGCACTACTGCACGGAAACACGCGTGAATGCGCGTCTTGTTATGCACACGATGCTACTGGCGCTGATATTCAAACATTGTCCGATGACACTGTTACACATAGGGATTTCGCGGTGTGCATTGTAATTCGGAAGGGTTCCTGTACGCCGTGCATCTTGCGTTTGGGATTACGACGCTACGAACGATGAGAATAGCTGTTAATCCCTCGAGATCAGGCCGAATGCTCGATGGGCACTTTGATCACGCGTCCGGACTGCGGATCGAAACTATTTGGCTCACGCATCCGGCAGATTTATTAACACACGTGAACCCGATGGCCATTATATCCACGTGCGTAATTATATACAGCACGTTCGACCCTCGGAACGCGTAGTCGGTTATACGTCCATGCCATCGGACATATTTCCACTTATTTGCGATCAATTTTCCTCCCAATTAAACATCGCGTTTTCAACGGTTATTTAATACCTAATGTGCCGTTCGGCGCACTAAATTAAGGTCTTGTTTCAGCAAACAACAATTTGTGCGAAAGTATGATATGAATGATGTATATATGAGACCCTTCAAAGTTCGAGATCCGAAAATACTGACTCTCGTCGCTTGTGAAATATTTATAGTACTATACGCTTTTTTACCTAATACGTTATTTAAGGCTATATAATTGCGTCACTTTAAAAGCGGCCTCGAAAATTTTTGAAATTCAGAATAATAATTAAATAATTTGCAGGCATTAACGCATATAATTGCATTACTTTAAAAGTGGCCGCCAAAATTGTTGAAATTCAGAATAATTAAATAATTTACAGGCATTAACGTATGTAGACATTTTTGACGAAAAATGAGTTAATCACGTTCCTAATTACTTGGAGAGTCACTTGTCAAGTTGACTTTCGTTAAATGGTGGAATATTAATCATCACGAACGAGCAAGAAATAAGCTTTTAACTTTCGCGAAGAGCTCAGAGAATTGCTTCCAAGAGAATTGTTTTTGACAACTGCGCAGTATTCAATTAAACCGCAATAAAGTATCCCGGTAAAAGCAACAGCGCTATCTTGAATTTCCGCAAATATTAATTCGCAGACAATCGTATGTTCATTTTGCCGAGAGAGACATTTTCATTAACAATGTATATCAAACGCATTGCCAACCTTTTCATGGATACTGGCAATGTACTTACGAGTTGGAAATGTGCTTATCATGTAGATAACAGCGAATGTTACCTGCTCGCGGTGGTAGAAGATTTGAATTTTCGTTTAAATTATCAATCTTTGCAGACATGAAAGAGTAGACAAACGGGATTAAGCAATGCTTTCTCACAGAAGTCGGACCACACGCTATTACATAAAGATTCGATATTTATGCACATTTTTCTCACGCCCCATTAGTAATAAAAGCATTTCAAACCGTGATGCGTAATATTTCAAGAGCACAAAAGGTAAACCGCGTAAATATTGTCGTAAATAAAAAGTGTATTTAAATTGAAGGCAATATTTATATTGTCGGTTTTCCAACAATCGCAATAAATGTCGACCACCGCAAGCACTGCGTCAATTCTCTCTTTCTCTCTTTCTTTTTTTTTGTTGCTGCTGCGTACAAAACCGGACCATGCCACGTGTGCATTCTGCACGCGAATTTCGATCTAGAGGTGTTTTCAATCTATGCATTACAACAAGCTACTTTCGTATTTATTAACCGAACTTGTATTATAATGGAAATTATACGAGGTTTTTCTTTTCAATTCAATATTGCGCAGACTTTAATTCGATACGAAGCACATTTAAACAGAAAATAGCGCGAGAATTCATTGGCGAGTCTGGAAACTCCCGCAGCTGCTGTTTACGTGTTTTGTAACTCTGAATCGATGACCTACGGAGCGGTAAACTAATTATTTGATATAATTAAATAATTCAAGCTCTGTTCCAGGACACCGACTCTACGGGAAATCGTTGTTTTTTTGTAAAGTAGAGTAGAGCGCGCTATCGATCGCGTTAAATAAGTAACACGATCACAAATAATGCTTCTAATCGTGCTCTAGCGTGTCCGATAATAAAATGACGCGTTCACGGCAAGCGAGATAAATATCACGTTACCGGCAAGTAACTGAGAAGCAAGCGTTAAAGTAACGTGACGAAATGGACAGGACGAGACTACGAAACGACGATGATTTGTTACGCTGTTTATTGGAGCGCGTTGACTCCTATTATTAACTTTTGCCCGTATAATCCCGCGGGAAACGCAATCGGCAAAAAAAGTACTACCTCGATATTACCGCTGGCAGTCGATCGAGAAATGGAAAAATAACGAGAAAAGAAAAAAGCTGACACCGGACATTTTATGAAGGGGTAGCGAATGGGTTTGCGGAGGAGGCTGAAACTGTATTGGTGGAGGTTGCAGGCACGATAATGTAGGATCGACCCGGGACTGATTCGTGCCTCGTCTTTCTCAGATTCCGCCGGCGAAATATTGTTCGGTCAAAGCCAAGGCGGTCCCCTAAGGAACAAAGGAGTCCGTTGTTCGACATATTATGTATTGTACTTGCGGAGAACAGAGGGAACCGGCGCGCACATCTCATCTCACAGTTTACTAATTTACCTAAAGTGCAATTCACGCAACGATGCTCGTAAATGTCAAGAAGCCAACTATGTCAACGTAAGCTCTCGTGAGTACGGACGTACGCTTACATATGCATCGGTTATGCAAGAAAGAATTTCGTATAAAGGACAAGTTAGCTTCTCGTTTTTCTGTCGAGGGCAGCTGAAAAGTTTACAAGTGGTACGTGTCATTCGTGTCATGTTGCAGAGAAGTAGAGAATCTGATCGAATCATATCGAGAACACGAGCAACGATTTCCATTCCACGTCGAAGTTGCTCCCTCGTGACAAATAACTGTTAACCCCGCGACAAGGACGATTCTTTATCGCGATCGAAATATTGAAATCCCGTCCGTCAGTGAATCCAGACGTCGCACTGGCCAACAAGAAGCACCATCGGAACATATCGAAACGTTTAAACATTTACATTGGAGCCTCACCTTCGGCGTTTTTCAATCGAGTGTTCTTTCCTTGTCAATGGGATATTTTAGGATACATGGCATGTTTCTGATTTCTTTCTGCAAAATTGTACATCTTTGATCGAGATCTCTTCTGCGATGTATAATAAAATATTACTGATGTATAATAATAAAATATTGAGAATATAATAGCGCTCTTGATGGAACGCGATTTAAGCGATCGCGTCTTTGCGCGTAACGTTAAACGATACGACGTTTATGGATGAAATGGCGTTGATAACGTGTAAGGTGAAAATTTCAACGTCAGAACCTCTCTAAATCGAAGTCTGTAAGTAAAGCGCGCTATCGTGTGGAAGCATTTAATGTGATACCATTAGAAAAAGGCACGCTCTTGCTCGATCTAATGTAAAACACGCTTTCCAGGCGCAGTACGATGTAATAGCTTTCTGGTGTTACGTATATAACATGCATGAGACCGCAGAAAACTCAAGGAGAAAGCGAAACGAAGTGACATGGCATACCAACGAGGAACTACCAAAGGTACAGAAAGAACCAGAAATTCAGACTCTCTTCAATGTAATTCTAGTAAGTTCGCATTTGGATTCTGAAAACAGACGAAAATAATCTTTACGAGAGGTAAGGAATGGACTCTCCCTTTTAAGCTGAAAGGATATATCCCTTTCCGAACTACTTCCGTGTGAAAGGATAGCTTCAAATGCAGTGCACATATCTTATTTAAGAAAGAAGAAATATGTCACGAACATGATAAAACGTTCATAAAATGCCGATAAATCGAATCGTGTTTCAGAAATCTTTAACAATTCCGGCACCGCTTCGGCTAATCTAGATAAAAACAAAATGTTGGAAAAGTTTATGGCAAGATTTGCCGAATATTCGATGAACAGCGCCAAAATATATTCCAAACAATTTAAATTATCATGAAATTAAATAGGGAAGATAAAAAAGGAGCCCTTTTCGAAAAAGCCCTAGGTGGCGGAGTTATGGGCCCTTTTTCGTTCCGTTCACTGTAACTCGGCCTCCTGACTGAAGAGAGGAATTTCTGCTGCTCGTTACTGTAATCCCATATCTGCTTTAGCCCCTATCGCCCTTTAGAGATTACTATGGAGACGCAAGAACCGAGGGAAGACACAAATTCGTCGCGTCTGTGTGCAACGGGGAAAATTGAATTCATCGAAATTATGCTGGCTCTTCAGTCCCGGCCGATTTTGACGAAGCGACGAGTTTCCAATGGAAATACGAAACGCACGCGTTTGCAATCGACTCACCGAACGAGAAAGTTGTATGCGTCGCTGTTACATATCGCTCGTTTTGTGAAATCTCAATGAGATTCGCGCGTTTATGCGCGTATAAGCCGACGAACGCGAACATCTTTGAAAGTTCCTCAGAAATGGAAAGCTCTCGGTGCGACGTATATTAACGCTGGAAATTAATGGATACCGAATGCCGTTGCAAATTGCTTCACATATGCGAAGCGATTGTGCTGTCACGTGCGTCGAGAGATATCGTGCAACACCTGCAATTTGTAACGGAGAATAATAAAGACTTATCTTATTAGGTTCTATTTAAATACAACCGCGGTAATGTATTACGCACCGCCAGGCAACAAGACAATATTATTTTCTCGAAATTTTAATGACAAAAATTATGGAAGCATATTTCTCTTCCTTTTCTTCTTAAATACCGGAAAAAGAAAGAATAAAAAGCAGTTCTTTCGCGTTTCAGTGGATCAACATAAATGAATATTTTTTCGCTAACAAGATCACAAAACTGTATTCATAAAACATTCCACGAGCGTTTATTCGCGCTTGTCTGAAATACAGTCCAAGCTATCCCAACTTCCGGGCAAATGACTCGATTAATTAACTAAACATACCAATCGACCGAGCACTACTATCGAACCGATTGCTCTGGTTTCCAGCGTGCAAGCCACGCTAATTGCTTCATGCCATTCAAAGACAGTTCGCGACGCACACGTAGATTCCACGCACGGGAGAGCACTCGTCTATTAACCCGAGATGAACGACGAGTGTGCGGCCGCGAAGAAAAAAACGCAACCCCCGCAGAATGTGGAGATTGTGTCGGAGCTGCGTCAAAGCGGCGCCGGGAATCATCGTATCGCCGGGACCGGAAGCTCATACCGGTTACACGGAGCAAGCAAAGGCAGAGCGTTTGCGAGCGTAGAGGGCGAAAACACTTCGGCGACCCGGAACGTGCTTTAACGATGATCATGAGCTTGAGCGTGAGCGGAAAGGTGAGTAAGAGTAACAACCAAGAAAAGAATAAGGACGTACGCGATGTTTCTATCCATAAAACGAAATAATCCAGGAACGGATTTTTTCGATATCTCACAGCGGTTTCATAGACATTAGACGACAATAACGAATTTCGACGTTTTAATGGTCCTCACTTGCGAGACTTAGTAGACCACTTCCGGTCTATGTCATCATTGTAGTCACGTAACGTCACGATTCGATCGCGATACGAATGGGGTGGCGCGTTCGATAAGATGACGATTCTCTCACAACGCTCAGCACGCTCTGCGCGAATATTGTATATAAATGGCCTTCTTTTCTGACGGAGAAGGAATTGAAAATAAAGACACAGCGAGACAAAAGGAGTTATGGAAGCGGGCGAAATAAGATGATAAGATTATTCACAACAACACGATAATTTAACATGATAAATGCAATGTGTTGTATAAATTTATGCCGCTGGAAAAGCTCTCGTTTAGTGCACTAAAGTATAGAATTTATAGAGAGAAAGAGAGGCTCATAAATAAAAACTTTAAATCACCAAGATGAATGTTAATAGTCTAATTTACATTCTTAGTCTTTTCCAGATTGCGAGATCCCTAGATCACTCTTAAGAATAGCCGACCCTGTTCGTGCCATCACTGCAAGGTTGCAAAGAACTGCTTTGACGGACAAGAAAGGACAGTGTCGGCAGAGGAGAAGCTCTCTCCTCTGGGAGAGAGAAGCAGAATGCGGGAGAGAAAGAACGCGAAAGACAGTGAGAAGGAGAGAGAAAGACAGAAGGGGAAACTAGAGAATGGAGAACTGGATCAACGCAGGCGCAAAAGCTACCCCATTCCAGCGTACGCGTCGCGACGCCTTTTCGCTTCATTCGGCGTCCGGACGCCAACTTACCCACATTTGTGGGCTTGTGCGACGCTCTTCGCGTTTCTCTGCTTGACGTGAAAACAGCTGTGCCGTTTGCGACAGAATCGCGGGAGCAATGCGAGGAGATCACGAGAACGATCGACAGTTCGATTGTACGCGACCCGCAAAGAGAGATTTCACGACACCCCAGAGGGACATAAACGCGATACGCCGGACTCTCGCATTAACCGAGTCACAAATGTAATTTTAGCCGGCGGCATTTCCGCGCGATCGAGACCTCGTGCAAGTGATCGATTAGATTGACTGAGTCGGCAATTCGATCCGTAGCCGAAGAAGGGAAGTGGAAAATAGCAAGAGCGGATGTTTGTGCGCGCCTCTCGGGATCCGGATTGGCGATGATGCTCGTCCCGTGCTCGAATGGCTGTACGCGTAACGTAGTGCGTAGAGAAGTGTCTCTATGGCATTCGAGAATCCACCGTACTACACGGCCACAGGGTGCGGCATCCACGATTAGCAACTGAAGTTGCCCCACACACACGTGTCACTGGTCGCACGTGTCACACGACACCATAATCCTGTACGCAACATAAAAAGTCGATTGGCCGGAAAACCGCAATTTTCCCGATCCCTGTGGGAAGTCGTAAACGTGCCTCTGCCGCGGCCGATCTCGGAAATATAGATTAAATCTATCGTGTCTTTCTGTCTACTTGTTGATAGTAATGTTAATTCACATTATCTATATCGATGTTAAATATTTAAATAAATCTATGCTTCTGTATTAAAAATACCAAGCTCTTCGTTGTTACAGAGAATAGAGACATAAACGTGATTTGACGTTTGTCGTATAAATAAAAGCTCGACATCTTTTGTACTTTTGATGCCAGTTTGTATCTAATGAACATTGAAATGAAAGCGTAAAATACAAAAGATGCACTTACGCCCGTGCTAAACAGTGCATTTGAAAACGTCAAATCGTCGCTTATACAATGCACACGCTACATATTCCAGCACTTCATGTATCGCGACGCCTTTGACAACGCAAAAATTTTTACCAGAAATACATTCAGCTATGATCATTCGAGTTAAATCGAGAAGATATTTCAAACGCGTGGTAACTTTATTCCTTTCTCTCCCTCTCTGTATGAACGAGGACAAATCGTCTCAAAGTTATCGCACGATTTTCAATTCAAAGAGTTCGGAAGAGTTATCACATTTCCTCAATGTCAATCCATTGAACGGTAACTTTTCCCTTCTGGCCGACGATAGTCAACCAAATTTTTAAAGTGGAACGAAAATGTGATGCACCAAAATGACAAGAATGTCTTCCTGTTCGCAGTGAAAGTGCCAAAAAATACTTTGCTTGTATTTCTATCTTTTTTCCAAAGTATCCCAAAATTGTTAAAAATTAGTTCGATTAATCAGCGTTGCTGAGTGAAGAGCGATCGTTTTCACAGACGACTATACTCGGATAACTGTCTTCATTAATCTAACAGTGAGAACTCGCAGTCATAGCTGAATGTTTAATAACCATCAGTAATCGGGAGTATTACTATCGTCAATCGCAACGTGATTGCCAGTCATTGATCCAATTTCACGCAGTAGTGATTAGAATAAATTACCCCATCCTCTGTCAGAAGCTCTCCCTTGTTCTGAAGGAACAAGTTTAGTCCGTAACCCCTTTGCGCTGCGTTCTTCATGAAGAAACAGCAAAAGCAACTACTACGCGAACGGTAATGGACCCAGCTGAAAGGAAACGGAGCTCTATGGCGCACAAAAAAGAAGCTCGTTGACTTTTCTCAGACTTCAGGGACCCACTTCACTCGCTTTGTTGGTGACTACTGCACTCTGCAAGGATGAATTCCAGCTTGAACTCCAGCCTGAACCTCACGTCCGAGTCTTCAGCACCCGCGGAGTACTGCAGCTCGGACGCGTGGGAGTTCATCCTGAACTACAGCCTAATACACGGTTGGGCCAGTTTGTTGGTGTGTATATTCGGCTCAATCGCCAATGTCCTCAACATCGCCGTGCTGACGCGACCCGAGATGCGCTCGCCTACCAACATAATCCTTACAGGCCTCGCCATAGCCGATCTCCTCGTGATGATCGAATACATCCCGTACGCGATCCACATGCACCTCTATAACCGATCGCGCAGGGACATGTACTCCTATGGCTGGAGTGTCTTCGTGCTGTTCCACTCGAACTTTGGCCAGGTGTGTCACACGATCTCGATCTACCTGACGGTGGCTCTGGCGGTCTGGAGGTACATCGCGGTGGCGCATCCGCAGAGGAATCGCGAGTGGTGCAACAACAAGCGCACTTATCTGATGGTCGTGTTTGCCTATGTGTCCTGCCCGATACTCTGCATCCCACTGTACATCACAACCGAAGTTAGGCCACAGGTCGAGGTACTAGACGAGTGGGGAATGAGTGTAAACCTGACCAAGTACCGGCAGACAGCCAACGGCACCACCGCGGCTCTCGAGGGCACGACCAACACGACACTATACTTCGTGAAGCTCACCGAGACCGCAAGAATGCACTCTGTCCTCAAGGACATCAATTTCTGGATCTATAGTGTGGTAATCAAGCTGATACCCTGCGTAGCACTGACGATACTGAGTATCAAGTTGATTATGGTGTTGGTGGAGACGAAGCGGAGGCGAAGGAACCTCACTACGGGGAACACTATGATCAAGATGGGTAATGGCAAGGAACATACCTGCGAGAAGCCCAAGAAGAGGAAGAAGGGCACCGACAAAGAGCGACAGACTGACAGGACGACGAAGATGCTGTTGATGGTGCTCTTACTGTTCCTCATGACCGAACTGCCTCAGGGCATTCTGGGACTGCTCAGCGTTATATTGGGCACAAGTTTCTTCAACACGTGCTACACCAAGTTGGGTGAGTTTGACATATGTTAATATCAGTCGCAAGTATAATGATTCCAGTTGTTTGAGAAAGTAGCTTATACGTCTTTGTTGAAGCATTATATCCAGTATCGATATTAATCTTCAGCTTTATTTATTCTATTTACCAAAATTAATATTTTTTACTGTCACTTGTACGTTTGCAAATGTTGCAATCCTTATACATTCGACTTTGCTTTACCTTTTTAGAAATTTCTCTCGAGTTCATTGTAAAAAAGTTTATGTTATATAATTATTAAATGATCTGGCCCATATTCATATCATTAATGATCGCGTTAAAATTTTAATTGCACCTAAAAGAATTAAAATGTGCTGCACAAAGATAAACCTCGTAAAGTTCCACTAGTAAAACAATTATCGGGATAAGTCTGTCTGCAAAGGAAACGTCACTTTTCTATTTCAATATTTTCGTAATATTATATATGAGACCTGGGAGAACTTTTGAACAAAAAGCACGTTATTTTAGCTCTTCTTTATGTATATATGAAAACTCGCGAATGTCATTGATTTCATTAAAATATATTGAAAAAGATTGTATAGCAAGATAAATACAAGCGAATATTAAAGTGCGCGTATTCAAAAGAAACTGATTTGAAAAGAGAAGTTATTTTCCCACGTGCTTAACAAACCAGTGGACAATTTATGCGGTATCACATATAAGCGATGTTATGTAATATTCGTTGTACATGTGTACACACGAGATCCCGTAATATCTGAGACGTAATATATACCTTTATTTTCATTATTCTTAATTCAATACAAGAGGAAGAAAGAAAAGCAAAGAAGAGATAATTTGCGTATAACAGCTTTAGACTTAACACATTTAAATATTTAAATTTTAATGAAATTAATTATTAATTATATTCATTATCAATTATCGACATATTACGTAATACTCTTATATTACCCGGCGGTATCATTTCTAGCTAAAAGCTTTAATGGTTACTGAACTAATTCGCGTGCAAAATCATTAGTCTCTATTATGTATCACATTATGCATCGCCACCAATATACATCCCTATTAAAGGCGTATCGTAAAAAAATTTATTGTATTTATAATTTATAATGAGGAACAGGAAGAAGGAAAACGAAAAATTATGTTGACAGAATGTTGCAAGTTATATCTGCTATAATCGCAAAACTTTATCCGATTTCGACCGTTCGCCTTAAACTTCACGAGTTTAATAATAATTGCGATACATTTCACATTCGCAGCGAAAGGCACATCACGCTCGATACTTTTACAGTAAAACGTAGAAAACTTTAACTGTAAAAATCTTATCGAGAGGACAGGAAAGAACAGTGCGCGTAAGATTGCGGTCCGATAGTTTGCTTAAGCAAGGTTTTATTGATCTCCGTCGAAGAGATAACTGTTACGAGCAGATAAATAATTAATTACTTTCGTTAATTGATATGATACTCGAAAGCATATAATATTTAAAATATTCAAGTTGGTTGCGACGGAATGGGTCCAAGTTTCATCAAGATTTCACAATTTACTGTTAATTAATGCGAGATTCTAAATTTTAAATAACCGTTGATTGACCGTCGTACCAGGAAATTTCTCGGGAGAACGATATTCTATGGGAGAACAGTCATCCTGGCGAAAAATTATACGCTTTTAAAACTAATGTATTCGATACGAAGATATCTTATGCATGAAATGCGAGATCGAGATGGACATGATGTTATGCACATGAAATTATGCATTTCGCAGGCATTAAATGTGTTTATATCATCAGCGTTTTCATCCTCATCACGATTAATCTGCGCTTTACATCATAATGTGTTATACGATGCATTACTGTGAAATCGTTATTTTATAAGCGATTGAAAGAGCAGTGTATGAATACATTTTGTCATCGTGACTTATTGTCAAAATTGTACGCACTTAACCGCGTTTTGTAGCAACACGCGATAATTCTCGTCGCACACATCATATTACATTATTTTTATATAAGCGCGTATTCCAAATAACGCATTTCATAATTATTGTCACTTATTAATTATCGTCACTTCGTCAAGTGATTAAAATGCAGTGGGAAATTATAGGAATAATTCCTTCTGTCACACACAAAGAGGCAAGAGGAAAGAGAGACACAAGCTAATTTACTACTGTAGCCCTGTTTCTCTTCCTGGCACGACAAATGCGAAAAATCAATATCTCCCATTCTGTCGACGCACGCAGTATGCTTACCATGAAATTATGATATCGCCAAAAACGGCGGGATCGTTGAGCAGAATGTAGTATACGACAAATCTTGTCCATCATATTATCCGACTGCGACATAATAGATTCTATTTATGTTCAGTTCGTTCGAATATCAGACCGGAAGAAAGGAACAAATACTTGTCGCCAGATGCCGAAACTTCGCAAATGTTTCTTACACTATATAAAATTCCGGAATTTCGGTTTGTTCAGAGTTTCACTCCTTTTTGCTGATTGGCGCTGATCGAAAAGCAAATAGATTTCGTGAATTACGTCAAAAGATGGTTACATAACACGTATCTCTTTCATGTTCTTTCTGCAAATAACTTGTAATCTTTTTTTATCTCTTTGCAATTATATTTATCTTTTTTTGATCCCGCAATCCAATTAACAGAAACACGTTTGCGCACACTTTTGCATAAAACAATTACACGGATAAGGAGATAGGCGTAGCACTTCATTATGATTTAGAAACTCGCGCGCAGTTCATGAATATTCCGTGATCACACACAAACAAGCGCGCACGCACGAACATGCATGAGAGCTTCCCATCTTGTTCCTTGTGTTGGCAAAAATAAATTTGATATCGATAATGGAAAGCAAATCATGTGTGTTAGGGTCAGGACGACGAAAACGTAAATCTTCGTTAATTGTATCAGTAGGGCGTATCGCATTTGATCAAAGAAATTTATCATTGCTGTATCATTGCCGTTGAGTCGCAATTGCTTGCGTGAAAAATCTCGTTAGTATCGAAAAATATTCCATACTATATATTAGATTATATTTGCCTCTCGTTCTCGAAAGTAAAAAAACATCTAAATAATTTAATCATTATACACTCAAATTTATCCAGAATATCTAGATTTTAAATAACAATTACAAGTATAAATATTAACTATTACAAAAAGCTTAATACATTTTAATTAAGCTTAAATTAATTTTAAATTATACATTTCGCGATACATAGATGAAAATTTGACTTTTCCAGAATTAGTATATAGAAATTACTATTAGAATGTATAATAAAGACACGCAAATTTCAACAATTAGCCACTCAGACTTTTAGATGAAAACAAAACTTTGAGATAAAAAGCACGAGAATTTTTATATCATATCGGGAATTTCGTATTTAAATATCAAAATGTTTCAGTTATTTTTTCGTCCTACTTTCGTGAATCCTGCGAACGACAGGCGATTTCATGGAAATTGTGATTTTTACATGAATTTATCTGTACGCGTTTCGATATGCAACTAGTGCCTAGCGGTACATACGGCCTCGTTACATTTGTATCCATCTCCGGTTTGCGTGTTCTGATTAACACGTGTACTTTCACCGATGTTACGATTGTGTACAAATGTAATCTCTATGTGTGACGAAAGCAAAGGCCGACGGATATCGTGTACACAATATGTCGACGCACTACATGCGCTAACGCATCTCACTCCGCAGTTTGATCGTGTGATCCCGTGTAAAATACAAATTCTCATCTAGCCAGGCTACACGATATTGCTATAAAGAAATATCAACGCGATGTTAGTTAAACAGTTTCAGATTTTTTTTCAAGTGTTCTTTTGCAATTTGCTGCAGCTTCGTTAACGTGCACCGATTTGTAAGACGGTTTGCAGTGTATAATGCAAGCGTTTCATTTAAAAAAGCAGTCACTCCTACATAATTTCTTTAATTGCGGCGTATGCATTCCAGAAAGGGGCAATTACGTAATTAAACCGACCGGTCTGCTCTGCTTTCATAGTTTTTAAACGAGAAAACGAAAGTTATCCCATTTTCGCCATGGGACAATTAAATTAAACTTTTGCGCCTGGCTAACACAGCAAGTAAGTTTACCGAAACTAATTCCGCGCGGTGATTCGCGTTCGAACCGAGTTCGCAACCCGAAAATATATTCAATTTGCTGGTTTATTAGCAAATGGAATACACTTTCGTCCGTAGGTGATGTATGCACGGTGTGTGTATCGGAATCCTAAAATGCGACCAAATTCCTCGATACGTACCGATATATTAGATCCGAGAAAAGTCGACATGAAAGTTTCACATCACGTACTACTCAACGTCGTATTACAAACGAGTAAATATATTTATGGAAATGGCATATGCACACGTGGATATTGGCGCATTGCGCCGAGAAGCAGAATTTGTGCTACACACAATTATTTGCATGCATTACTCCACCGCCGAAAAATTTGTAAGAGGAACTCAACGTCAAGATCTTTACGCGAGGGATTTGTCGGAGGATTATCCTGGCAGAATGCCAATATGTTTAAAGACGGAGTGGCGTGGTCTAAAAGCTACACACTGTGTATTTGCCGAGGAAATTAGTTCGAACGCAGGAAAAACGCACAAGTAAAAATGAAATGCCAAGTAGAAATAAATAAAAGATCGGCCTTTCGTCACGCAGGCCCTGTGCTCTCGGACAAACAACGCGAGTTATAACAGCAAATGGAAAATAAAAAAGGAAGCTTTGTGCTAACTTTGTAACACTCACTCGTGACACATCCAAAAGAAAAAATTTCAGTCGCGCAGTATTATTGCGTGATCGCGATAATAATGTCATAGCGCGATTCTACCGTTACCACCTTTATGACATTCGTTGCCGTTAACTACCTCGCAGTGGTCGTAATGATCAGGCACATAAAGCGCATTAGGGTGCGCACTTCGTATTGAATGATACTTTCCTGTACCTATTAAAGCGGCATTAACGGGCGGTTCGCGTTTCACCATCGTGACGGCGATGCAGTGTGGGTTTTTTTAACTCCCTCCGCTGTACTTTGCGTCAACAAAGCACGTAATATAAGAACAACAAACGCCACTGCGCTTACAACAACAAATGGGAACGGCTTCACGGACGATCCTGTGACGTGCTTAAGTGGAACAGGATAATATATATTGTCATTCTCTTATGCCGCATTGGAATTACGGAAGCTTGATTAATGCGGACATTAATAACGTTAAGTTGCACGGAGGAGGAAGATAAATTTGCAACTCTCACAATACAACGAACTTATAATCCGAATTTTTCTGGACTGTCTAGTATTACCTACATCATCCGACTAATATATATTTCACTAAAGTATAAGCACAATAGTTTATACCTATAATCCGTTTTTTATGGCCTAACAAGCTATTGATACAAGCTTTAATCGGAGAATTTGCTATCTACATTTTTTTGTTATCACTCTAATTGTTACTTTCATAAAACTATACATATGTAAGATATTCCGATCTACAGCCCGTTTTAGACTATGCAATATATTGCGCAAGATTTGACGCAATTTTTAAAGCAAGAAATATTGCAGAATACATTGCATAGTCTAAAACAGACTTAACATGCATTTTAATGACGAATGACATGGAGCATTTTTGTATAGAGACTTTGAAAATAATAATTTGCAATGTTCTTAGTATAACTCAATGGATAACGACATAGTATAATGGAGGTCAGCAATAAATAATCGTTTGCAACGGACGATCTCGATAATGAGAGCACAAAAGCTGTGCATAATTTGACACGGCGCGATAGCAGCAGCAACAGCACCAGCAGCACCAGACAAGTTGCAGATTGACAAGGAAGTTACTGGTGCCGCAACAACTCCGACTGACATAAACACGACATTACGTCGCATATTATCTGAGTATACTACTGGGAATAGCAAATATATAAGTGAGCGCATAAAGAACGAGCATAAAAGAGAGAGAAAAACAGAAAGAATGTGGCTCATGAATAATAACTGCCGGTTCGTCATTTTCAGCTATTTATTCAGCTATTTATTATTATTATTTAGTCGTAATAATAAATAGCTGATGAAATCGCGAGTAAAAATTATGCTAGTAGTCAGTTACACGATGCAGCTGTTCCTGTCATGTGCGTAAAAATATACGTTGGCAACGCTGTTATATATACGCACATGTTTTTGTGAACGCACAAATAAACTTTTCATCGTCAATCTTACCTACTCCTTTCAACTATTTCTATAGTTTTAGTGTAATTATATTTCTTAATAAAGAACTAATTCCGCTTAGATCTATTGATATAGCCGAATTATCTTCAATGAAAGTTTATTTAATCCACCTTGAATATTTTTCTCAGTATTTTGTATGTGTTACTTAATTTTTCTTTTTTTTCAGGAAGAATTACGTTGCAAAAAGTAGATCATTGCGGGTGAATTGCGTATCGTCAATTTTCTTATTAACGCGATCGGAAATGATTGGATGAATAATTGGAATTTTATTTAAAAAATAGGAAAAAAAGATGTCATGTCTCCACGTGCCAGTAATTGTGTAAACAACTCTTATTATATAATATCAACCCGCCAGTTTTACGAGCTCATTTTTAATGTAATGAAACGAACATCAAGCTCTCATTCATTTATCTCGCGAAACGATTTTAAGGCGAACTCACTGTGGTGCACAGTTTCAATTAATTAAACTGTTCCGACGCAACAGAAGGTAATTAAGAGAACTTTGCTCAAGAACGGTCCAGCTGCGAGAATCCATTCTTGCACTTTTGTCGACAATAATCCGCGCATGATTAATCAAAATGATAAGATATGTAGGATCATCTCAGTAAATTTCCTTCAGGCAACATTAAATGTAAAACGTAAAAGCTTTCAACATATGTAACGTTTCAATGTAATCACATAAAGATAAAATAAAATAATGATATTTAATAAAGATAAAATAATGACAATTTACGGAAAAAATCAACACACAAATATGCTTTTTATTTCCTATTTTCATCTATTTCTAGTTAGTCTATTTATATTTCTTAATAAGCAGCTAATTCTACTTCTCGACAATTCCTGACCAAAGCTTGTCCAAACAAAATTAGATTGCTTTTCACGTTAATATGGCTTTACAAGAGCGCCGCGCGAGTTATGATATCTACAATACAAGAGGTAGTCATCAAATTTTGACATAGCAATTGCAAACTATAGATTGATAGATTTTCATCCGCATAAAGGTAATTTTAAAATATTTTCCGCATGGACACTTATTTTACTTGTTTTTGTTCAGTTTCAAACTAAATTACTGTAATTGGATGACATAGAATGGTTCGATATAGGTAAACCTACTGTGGCTTCACATGCATGTTATCTCCATTCGAAAGATCACACTGCATTTGGATTATGACAGAGAATAATGCAAAAATGAATTTAATCACAATCACGCGTAAACAAAGGAAATGAAACGCGTTGCAAATATACATTAAACGATATTTATAATGTATAATTATACATGAATCGCATCACCATCTGAATATATGTGGTATGACGGATTTCGTCAACTGTTTAACTCATTTTTCAGAAATTACGTTAAAAGGTATTACTGTTCCAACTTAGATATACAACTTTCTATTTTAAAAATTGTAAATTTAAAAACAAGTACTTTCCTATAAAATTAATATCTCTATAATACAAATTTAATGTATATAATTTTACAAATTACAAAAATCGAATACTAGATTATTTTCTTAATTTATCATTTAAAACTAACTATTGTGAAAAGAATCTTTATATAAAAGCTGTATATTGATTTTTCAATCCTTTTTCTAATTTCTTTTTGGAATTATACTTGAAAAGATGTATTAAAAAAATCTAATTGTCATCTATAATTATCAAAGTTTAGTAAAGTAATGTGTACAATTTTATATCAATAAAAAAATTGTGTGACAGGCGACCCGCATTTATTTCAGAGCTTAAGTAAATAGCTTTCTTTTATGGAAGGGATTTGTTGTTGAGCTTATAAAAAGATGTGGATCACCCTGACATATAATCCTTTTTATATATTTTATACATGTTACAAAAGCCTATATCGAAAGGAATCTGTGTCACTGAGTTATCCAACAAAAAGGATTGTCCGTGATCTCTTACAATATTTATTATCTGTAGCAAAACACTTCGATAAATATTGAATCAACTACCTCCCACATTTTTATTATCGTTTTCTGTTATTTAATCTGTTTTGAATAAATCGCGAGATACGCTTCCTACGTAGAGATACACGCGCTTTTCGCGATAGTTATCATTAAATTATAAGTTACGGAAACAGTATCCAACAATATCTAACAATATCCGAAATACTTCATTAAAGTTGATCGATGCGTATGAGAAGAGCTAAAGGTAATGAGAAATAGTTTGGAAACCCTACGCCACTAGGGAATTTGCACCTTTCATATATCTTCTGCGTATTATATATTATAACATCACCTTGCCAAGCTTTCGCTCGTAAGCGGACGGAAAATTCAAGCAAACCGCGTGTGAACACACGTGTTCACCCGCGTGGTAACATTTAACAAACGGCCATACCGTAACGAGACACAAAATGTGTCGGATGTCACGCTCGACATCTCGCGTTCTCTCGCACGGCTATCTAGATACCGAATTGGACCTGAACTGACCTGAGCATGGGGACACGTGAAAAGGGAAAGAGAAAGAGAGACACGGAGAGAGAGGGAGAGAAAGAGACCGCAATTTATCTTTCTACTCTGGTTGATCGGAATGGCAGAGAGAAAGACAATTCTCCTGATTATACGAAAGCACATCTGATAGATTTAATGATGAAGATCGCGCACAGGCACTGTTAGACCCTTATTTCTTGTCTTTGTTCTTGCGACTCTGCCGCGCTGATTAAGGATCACTCGAAACGCGCTTGCCAAGGATTTCAAATTCTATATTGAAGGGGAAAAAGACTGGTTCTCGTCATCTTTCTCGCTGCGCAGACAAAAACAACCATCCGAGGCTGTAAGAATGCCAGAACTTGACAAAGGCGAGAAGCATGCTGCGAGGCACCATAGTGGTTTTCTGAAAGTGGCACACAATCCCATTAAGAGAGCTCGCAGAACTATCTAATTAAATAAAATACGGCATCACCGTTGTCTTTCAATTGTACTTTATCAGAGAGCGATGGTTGTGTGCATTTTGAAACGTTTGCTTTATTCGTAATATCCTTTGATGAATATTTATATACCAACACAGAATTAGCAGCTTAAGTAGACGAATGCCATTAAATTAAACAAAGTTAATTTCACAAACCACAAGTATAATGGGTTTTGTGCCTCCATTATCATTCCTTTTATACAGTAAATAAAACGAAATATCAGGCAAAAAACATTATAAATTTTTGCCTTTCGACATTTTTAAACATCGTAGTTGCAGTTAAATACAAACGGTAAGTTCTTCGATAACAATCGAGAGTAGAAATACTTTTAAATGAAATGCAATAAGAAGTTACGAGTGGTTCGCTGCCTCTACAAAGCGAAGGACCATCCTAAGATCCTGACCAAAGTGTTCACACACATACACACAGCAACTCGATGCGAAAATCTATCTACCGTTCTGAGTTCTTCTATTTCCGCACTTCTGAAAACAACGGCGATGTTACTAATTCCCGCTCTTCACGAAAGTTCTCCAGGGTACTTACTAACGTTCTACGTTGGGATGCACCGCACTTATCACGTTAACAGCAAAATGGAACCGAACAATGAGAACGGGTAACGGTATCGCAAGTCTTATTTAACTTGCACTCATATATTGCACTTCTATCATATTTGCATCCGCGAATTCTCATTATTCTGCAATAACAACGGCTTTTCACAGCGTAAACACTGATGTTGCATCATCAAGTCGCGTGCGTAAATGTGAAATAACAAGCACCGTTAGATTGCTGCGTTGTTCCAATCGTAAAACTAAGCGTAATATAAGTGCATAAGCCAGCTGCGTTACAAGCTACACGATTGTCATAACCCTGTGGGATCATTGTTGTACTTAAATTAACTTATCCTCATCGGTTTATCTTACTTTTCAAGGGAACTACTTCCTTTTAACTTTCAGACTGCTAGAGCCCCGGAATAAATCAAACGATGGATCGGACCCGCATTCCCATAAACTTTTTTCCTCTTGGAATTGCAATTACTTAGAAATAAGCTTCCTAAGTACCGAGTAAAACATTCTATACATTTAGAATATTTATTGTTTTGTTCAAATATGTGATCGCTACGCGGAATGTAAACCCACGACGAAAATTAGCATGAAAACCCGTAGTAATCTTAGAATATCTTGACGCTCGCTTTATCCGGAGTGTCATGAAAGCCTCCCTATTATTTCCTCCGACAACCATAAAGCGTCACGTTAAACGTCGCGTGAAACGCGAGTCTAAGCAAACGGCGCACAATTTGTTGGAATTATCCACAGCGGCGCGTTGAAATTACATGCGGGTTACGCGATGGAAGGGTATTTTACGCAAACGAGTCATCGTACGTATAGCGCACGTAGTACGAGGGAGAAATCGAGAAGAGACGACACATTTGCGTTTTCACATTCTCGTCGCACGGCGCGCCGGAAGCGCGACGATGCAACGCGAGCGAATCTTTTTGCTCGCCGAGACAAATGGTCGATTTGCTGAGCGATGTTGCACACAACGGCCGACATTGTATACCGCTTGGAGACAACAAACGGCATTACGTACTCGAGAGACTTCAGAATCGTTACAAAAATTCGATCTGCATCAGCTTCCATTGATTCGGCACTAACAGGGCGATGCCGATTTTTTTGCGGATGCAAACGCTCCGTAAAATTAAAAGTAAACTTGATGAGGAAGTACAAAGCGGCAAAGAAATTTCTCTCTGCTCCTATCCATACTGTTTACATTTTCATTTAAATATCGGACGTTTACGATACGTAATGCTAAACTAAAAAGATGTATTAAACGTACAAAAGAATAAGATAACGAATAAATATTTTTATTTTTTATTATGTCAGATTCCAAAGCCCGATTAAATTTTATCACGCATCAAGACAGCTGTAGCTTGTTATAACGTAGAACTCGTGATAATTTTCACGAATTAACGATTTTCCCAATTTGTGCAGTCGTGTAACAACCGCACGAGTTTTGATGTCAAGCTACTAGAATATGTAAAGTGCTGATATTTAAAAAGATAAGTACGCACGTAACATAAAATTAAATCATATTTAATCGTATTTAATTTATCGACTATAAAACCACCGTCGAGGTTTGAAGATCAAATTTTAACGAGAGCTCGGATATTTGTATTTGTAGACGTAACTCGCAATTAAATGCATATTATTATAATAAACACAGATTCTATACACGCGTTTAAAATTTAAAATTCGCGTAGCGTACGTGTCATACAGTCTCTCGTAAAATCTCGGAAAAACCATCTGGTTAAAATATCATCCTCGTGTAATATCCGATTTATTGTAAGAGTACCATTATGTAACGGACAACTACAGTTACATTTGAAATTTACATATTTCGCCGTTCTGCTGGAAGAATTCGAGACGGCACGTGAAAACTTCCGCTCAATCTCGGAAACGTGCCGAGAATGTATTTGCCGAGGTGCGTGCCTCCTCACCTGTATAAAGTGTTATAAAATATGTGGCTTTATTTATGGCAGTCCGGCAGTACGATGGGACACTTCTCGTTTCATCGGGCGAAAAATTCGTGTCCAATTCAGCCGGCCATGCCAAGATCAAGGCATACTCTGATCGAGATCACTCTGATCTTTCCGAGTCACGCCACGAGTGTTTGAGTTATTGCATACTTGAGAGAATAAAGTGGGTCGCGATCCTTTTAAAATTGGATGGAAATGAAGATGAAAGGTTGAGAAAAGTGAAAAATTATCAGGGTAAACACTGAAAGAGATATTTCTGTGAGTCTTGCGTAAAAAAATCTTGCAGGAAGGGATTTTAAAAACGGACTAATTGAATCAAAAAACGAAACTCTAGAAGAAGATTTTCGATGTATATATCTCTGACCCCAATCTAATCCATTACTGATTATTTAGTACGCGAGTCACTCTTTTTAAAAAATGGAATTCCATGGGAATTTTTGATGATTTACATCCACTTTACGACTTTATACATAAACCTAAAGATCAGTCAACCAGTTGACCAAGTTGGCAGGCAGAAAACGTGAATAAAAGAGTATCTTAATTTTCGAGTCGCCTCGAAGATTCTCGTGGAATTCCTTCCTTCTTTATCAACAAGAACTTATGTACCAAATTCCGAAGGCAAACTTTTGAAAAATTCGCTCGAGAGTTCTCTGGAGTTGATGGGAAAGTTCCCAAAGATAATTCATTCGCGGTAATCTTGAACTTCTGCTAATCAAATTTGTTTCCTTGCCCAACAGGCGACATGATAGACATCCTGACGCTCATAAACTCGGCCATCAACTTCATCCTGTACTGCACCATGAGCCGGCAGTTCCGCATGACCTTTAATCAGCTGTTCTGTAACCGATGGCGGCTGATCGGCAAATGGATACCGGTGCCGCACCAACCGATGGAGAACAACGGACACACCGGGACCAATCACACGGTGACTCAGGTCACTCAGGTCTAGCGTCGAAGAAACCGACGGACCCTTTGCTATCCGGTGTAGAGAGGAAAAAGCTGGCTGATTAGCTTCCTTTTGGACACGTGTATTGCAAGTCCGTGAATTGGAAGGGGACGTGATTTCGCACAGTGATTCACCTGGTCGCCGCAAACACGACAACCGAAGAGAGGTGAAATTTATTTGCTCGCTACTGCCACCGCTCCTAATTGCGCCCTCGTTGCGAACTTCGCGACGCCCGGGGCGTTTTCGTGCGCCGGCTTCGTCCTGGACATGCGATGCACCAGATGTGTAATAAATATTTACTTAAGTTGCCCAGCACACCGTTATGTTCTCCCAATGTAATTCTTCATTTTACGCGTCACTTACGTCGCGATCAATCACCGACAACCGACTGATGTCGGACCGACGGATACGCACAACAGCGCTCTGCATACGTGTATATGAACAGATACGAACATAAACGGATCGCGAAAATCGTAAAAAATTGTGAAAGCGCTTATGCCAGCACTATTAATTGTTATCAATAATGATTTTGTAATTTTTAGTTAGGTACGTGAGAGAAATATCTTTAGTTAGAAAATTATCAATCCTCCGGTGCTGGCACAGGCAGTAATAACAAAACGTGAACAATAATAGTCACTGACAAAAAAATTTATTACAAATTTGTGATTATAGCAGAAAATAAACATTACAACAGAAGTTGTATAATACATTATACTGCAGCTGAACTGCCTGTACGAATTTTTTAATATTGCATTCTGAAAAAGTTCTAGAGTTTATAAAAAGGCGTCGTAAAATGTATAGATCATCCCTTAATTGAGGAACAATGTTTATGATTAAAAACGTATTTATCAAAACATCGATTTTATTCCGATTAGCTCTTTGCACTCCAATATCAATTTGTGCTATACAATAGGTAAGTGCTAAGACTATTGTGTTAAAACAAATAAATTATTAATTTTAATAGTTAGCTAATAGCACAGCTTAATTGAGATGTAACGAAACGCGCGACTTTAAACTGGGTTTAAATGATTTAAAATTTGCTGACAAAAGTCATTTCAGCACACTGACTGCAATAACGCTATCTCTACAGCAGATGGAGCGTGATTACATCGTAAACAATTAATTCGAAAACGAGGAATTGCATCTTTCTTTGGAACAGGCCGCACTGACCTCATGTATACTTAAATGGCCAAAAACTTTTTAATGTGTATCATTATAAATACATAATGCACAACGAGATAACACGCATAATATTAGCTATTATATCTTAGTACATTAAGGTTAACATTTGATATTTTGCTACAAAACATTTTTAGAAAATGTGAAAATATCGGAAGCGAATAATTTTTTAAATCATTTTTATCGTTCGTTTATAATATAATATATTTGTATTTATTGGAAAAATATTTAGCTATGTACTACGTGAAATGTTATTTAATCGTAATATTTCCAATAGTATTTTTCAACAATAACAGAAGATTGGATGTAACCATATTTTATTTATCTCTGAAAAATTTTTTAATTACTGTTGAGGATTGTATTATTTGATTGTTTTAAAAACGCTTGTTATAGAGCAAAAAATGTATTTTTGGCGATAAATGGAAAAAAGAAATTATGATATAAACCAAGAATTATAATATAAATCAAGATATGTATAAACTCAGAAAGTAGAATAATTAAATGGTCGCTCTAATTACATATGGAATAATGCAAAAGTTGGCATACTGTTTCTGTGGACTCGCGGAGCAGATAGACGACTTTGTCACGGAATTATCCGAAGGCTGAACCGTGAAAGCAGTGCGCAGTGATTAACATAATTAACGGTGCAATGCGAAATGTAGGATTTGCGTCGACCAAAAGATAGTCTTGCTTTGCGATTCACATTTATGCAATTGAATATTAAAATATTTCCTCGATGCAACTTCTTTCTTTTCTGCTCAAGTTAAAGTACAAGTTGTGAAAGTAATTTGCATTTTACTTCCAAAAAATAACAAAAAAACGGTTACGCAAAGTATTTCTCTTTGAAGTGCTTTCTTTGTACCCATTTTTATAAAGAGACCAGTTTTGCGAGAAGCGCCTTGTTATAATATAATTTGAAATATTAATTTTTTTCCAATTATTGCAGAATATTGCAATAACGACATAGTACCATTATCACGTCATTCTTTATCAATGAATAAAATAATTTTATGTCACTTATTACAATATGTTATCATAAACAATCATATTCAAAGTGACAAGTCTGTTGCAGTTTTATAAATACGGGCTCAAATGCTTTTTCAACATTTCTGGAGCGACATTCGTTTCACGGATTCCCAATTCCGATTGGGAACTCTTGCCGAATAGTGATGAATCGGACCATTCGGTCAAGTTTCATAAAGGCTAAACTTTCAAATTCCGATGAGTTATTACAATCCGCCAAAATGTCAAATGTCCTAGGACAAGTGAGCAAAAAGGTAACCCGAGTTCAAAAGTGCGTAGCAGTCGACCTATGGCCACGAATAGTTTCGTTTACAATCTCGCGCTTGCCTTTATTGCAGACAACAGCACATTTGATACGCTCGATACTGCCATCAATCGCGAGACTGTGAAAGCTACATATTACAAAAAAATAAAAAAACCGTGAACCACAATAAATTAGAGCTCGTTTAAATCAGTCAGTCTGTCCGACGGAGCACTCCTGTAACAAATTGCTGCAATTACTGCGCAATTCAACGAATTGCCGCGATTAATCGTTGCCTACCATTTACGGTTGACTTTATCGTCTTGAATAGAACTGTCGTGCAATTTCAGGAGCATAAAGTTGTCCACTAGATTTAGATTTTTATTTATTTGTAACCGCCCACGCACGCGAGGACAAACGGAGCCGATAAATTGTTGCGGTTGCGGATTTTTCTATCTCCACAAACCTTCCCGCATCTCTCGCGAGCGTTAATTCTTATGCCGCAGTCGCTTTCGGCTTGCATTGTTACAAAGATACCGAATTGTTTCCACACACATTCTTATTCTCGCACTTTTTTGTCTTTGGTCTCATAATTATTCTAGCAGCATCTTCTTTCGTACGACTGTAATGTATAATCTTACATTATCTTTTCGTTTTACTTCAGGTTATCTCTGCAGCCTCTGTAGCGTTCTTTGCGATAAGGAAAAAGAGAGCTCCTCTAATTAATAGCGAGATTAATATTCCGATATTTTTAATTAACGCCATCCAGATATTGGAGCGCAAAGATCCCTTTATCTCACTCTTTATCTCACTTTAAATATTGATAGAACTGTTAATTTAGCACACTCCAAGGTAAATTTATTAAGGAGCAATATTTCTTAAAATTGCAAGGACACATATTTTTATGTGAAAATAATGAAGAAGAACGCGACTCCAGTCTCTCATGAAACGATTTCTATCTTTCGAGATTTCCAGCGAAATTATGTGCAATTTTGCATTTCCCGCACGAGCTAATTTATCATATAAGCGCATGCTATAATTTCCCTGACAGTAATATGAATAACATATGAAAAGAAGTATTTGGATTAAGGAATGATCTATTATAACCGGCAAAATGGCTGAACCAAATCTTCTTACGAGGCAGGTAATGTCCTCTTTAGTTGAAATGAGTTATATGATAAGTATGATATATCAGACACACAACCCTCTTCACGTTGGCAATGGAATAGAATTCTTCTCCCCTGCCTTCCACAATTCCGTAATATCAGATAGCAACAGACGCTTCCCCTTGCGTGCTAGAGATTTGTTAGGAAGAGAACGGCAAATACGGTTATTATATATATAAAAGAAAGGGAAACGAGCATTGTCTCGTACGGATTTGTTACGTGTTTGTAGCGGATAGCAAAGTGTTCGTTGGTCCCTTCGCGAAGGGAACTGATAACAAACCAAAATAATCAGTAAGAGTTTACGATCCGTTGATCGATACGTTAAGCGACTCACATATCTTTGAGATATATGTGTTACACGCCACATTTTTTCAAGATCTCCTGTGGGTGCGTTGCGTTTGTTGCAAAAGAGACGCGTTTCTTCGTTAACAAGAAAATGACGGCAGGTTGGAAGCCAATTACGGGAATCAGTGAGGATACATTCTTGTTTCTTGAAGCTTTTTCACGACGCGACGTTAACAGCAGCAAGCATTTCCTCGTTTTCAAAGATACTGTTGATTTCCCGGTCTTTTGTTTCACGTTTCTTGAAAGTGAAACCGTCTGGAGTACGCACAAATGCGAGGAAGACGACGGGAATGCGCGCGAGAGAAAGAAAAATAAATAAGTAACTGTGAGATAAAATAACGGAGGGAAATTTGTGAAATGTCCTATCGAATTGTCTCCGACCTGACATCATAAATGTTTATTAAACGAGAAAAAGAGTCTTTTTTTATGCATAATTTTGATGTCCCGTTTAATACAAATCATCCATTTGGTATTTTATATGAAACGTAGTAGTAATATCGAGTTTGTACCTACTTCTGTTTAATTAATCAAATTGCGTTTCGTTATCATCGATATCAGGATAACGTAACGTTTATCTCGCTGAGATATTAATATAAATTAAATAAGAGTTGTGGTACATTTGCGCTGCGTTGTATCTTCATTCTCGGGCATGCCGATAATATCCGTGTTAATATTCAGTGATGGGAGTGATAAAGGATTTACCACATAGTTGTAAGTTACACTTAAGATTACAACCATAAGTACACTACGAGATTGAGTAGCAGCCGGCGGATAAGAATAATTGCGAGAGTTAACATATTTCGTCGATATTCTTATGCCTTGCGTGCAAAAATTCTGATACGATTAATACATTAAAGATTTATTATTGATTTTTAATATTCATGTAAAATTATAACATATCGAGTTTTTAATAAAAATGATAGATTGATTTCAGGGAAAGAACGGCTTCTATCTGACCACACTTAAATAATGCGCGGACTAATTATACAATGGTTACATAACATGCAACGCGATGACAGAACAATGTAATTGTTTCATTACTTTCTGCTAAGAATAATAATATAATAACGTTTTTCACGTTGAACGTCAAGCACGTACAATACGTCATTACGCCAGCGTAAAATTTATGTTGTCTCTGATATGTTCAAGTGATTTTAAGCGCGGACAAACTCACCACTTTTATTGGTTATTCATTTCCGATTGAGCTTACGGATGACGTTTAATTTTCGCGTGACCCAGCCATTTAAAGCAACACATTGTTGTTTTTACTGGACGTAATATTTCGCTAACGACATCGGAGGAAATTACATTGAGATATGTGTCACGCACGCGGTTCTGTGTGTCTCGTTATTTTAATTTTGTACGTTGCAACGCGTGCGAGTCCTCTATACATCAATGCAACGCAGGTAAAATTGCTGTTGCTTTTAGCGCAATTAAGTACAACAAAAATTTAAATACGACTTAACGGATTTAAAATGGCACGTCTTGAACATCATGTTTTTTCAATGCTTTAAAAGTGTCCTAAGTTCTCCGCATTTAATTCCATTTTGGCATACTTCGGCCAAGTTAAACTTTTCGATGAAGCGACCTAATTAAATCGTTCCTCTTTCTACAACTTTCTCAGTTTAATATGCGATATCTTTCTAAACAATCCGCAAATTCAAGATTGATTAAAGTAAAGACTTTCACAAGTTGTGTGTGTGTGTGGATAAAGGCGCAAAGTTTTATCTGTTTGCGTCTCTGAGATTTAATTTGACTTTAGAAATTTATTTAATATCTCAAAATCCCGAAATTTTCAATTTTAGTTGGATAAAAAATATTACCTCATAATATTCATTATGCTAAAAAAGATCGACTCGGAATAATTAATCACTAAAGAAATTTTCTATAATATATTTTTGAGTAAAACCATTTTATACTACTAATTGTAAGTAAATGTACATGTATATCGATTTTATATTTCGGCTAATGAATTTTATCATTACAGAATTTATCTGGATTGCTTTTGTAAATGATCGCAACGTTCCCTTCTTCTTTAATTTTTAAATTCTCGGCGAATTAAAACTCCGAGTTAGTATCTTTAAACCAGAAGTCGCAGGAGACTTGTAATTGCTTCGTCACGATTTGCTCTTTAAATATGCATTTAGCCAGAAAAGAATTGAAACTGATTTCACGGAGTTTAACAGAGAGTTTAATGAGAAACTGTATACTTGAAAGTGCCTTGGGAGTAATTAAAAGTCCTAACGAATGCTTGCTGGGAACGCAGGATGGATTAAGTACATCTCGATCCGATTTGGGTACAAACTATTTCGAATAAATTGTGTATTTCGAAATAACTATAGATTGTAATTATCTAATATCCTGATGTATAAAAGAGCGATATCAAGATACAACTGCATATACCACTGTAATGTGTGTATATGCACATATTACATAAATGTATCAAAATAATAATAATATTAAATAAAATTCCCACGTATTAAAAATTGCAGAGTATTTTCCGTAAAAAAATATTTTTTATATAAACGATGCACTATAATACTTCTTTTATTTTGCGCATCATTATGCATTTGGAAAACATAATTCGCGTAATGAAAACAAAAATCATAAGCACACGTATTTATAATAAAATATGTAACGAAACTACTGTAACATGAAAGCGCCGAAAAATCTTTAAAAAATTTAGGATTTGCAGCGTAAAAAGATTATATCAGGACATGTTTCAAATGATAATTCGTGATAAAAAATACAGTTTCCTTTTTTTTATGTAACGTTATGTAACGTATCGTATAATTTTATTAAATTAAAATCATCTTCTAAATTTCAAATGCAGGAAAGAGAAATGACATCCGACGAATACAAAACGCAATATCATTCATCAAACAATCGATAACTATTACAAACAGACCTCCGTAAATTCATGTATATGGACGTGGCGGATATTTATGGCAGTTTTATTCGATGCCAAAAATTTAGTTTCAATAGCCTCACACATACGCACCTTTATCATAAATCCCGTACAGGCAAGATATGAGGATTCCAGGCATTCTACCGCTTCCCCTCCGCTATTTGGTAGTTCAGCGCAAATCTGAAAGCAATACCTTTCATTTTAACATCAAAATATCGATTATTTTCACATTATGATATATAGAACAAATTGACAATGGAAAGATTGCCTGAAAAAATGTGTATAAATCGCACATTTTCGTTTTACATTCGAATTTCCCGAATGGTTTTCAGCTGCGGGAGAGAAGATTGGACCGTCCAGCATCCGATTCGTGCGTCATCTACGAATGATATTCGCGATTTATTGGACAGAGCACGACACAACGTACTTGGGACGTGATGAAGTAAGGCAAACGTCGGCTTTGGCTTTACACATAAATGCACTTAGGTATCGCGCATCGGCTACCAGTCACAGCAATTATCCATTATGTCGAGCCGTATTAAGAGGAGCGCGGATGTACGAGATACATCACACATATACAAATTCGCAGTAAATCACCGCGAGCGATGAATGCAGAGAGAGAGAGAGAGAGAGAGAGGGAGGGAGAGAGGGAGAGAGCTAAAACCGAAGCGAGAGGAACCGTCGCATCCTGTCTGTTTTCTCTTATTATTTATAAGCGTTTGTACACCATCATCAGAATAATTCACGATTCATGGTCAGGGGCCGAGACTGCGAGTTGTGCATACGTTTTGTGAATTATGCAGAATCCATCCCCGCATTACCGCTACATGTAAATTCAATCATAGATGCTAAAGGCGAGTAAACGGCGAAAAAAGCAACCATTTGCGATGAAAGATTAAACTAAACAAACATCCGAACCGATAATGCTATGAAAAGTTCAAAGGTTACGTGAAATAAAACCCGCGAGATAATAATATTGTCGGTTAGTTGTTTATTAGAAAATTTTCACTTGCAGCTAGTCCGAACATAGAAATTTAATTAAAAGTTTGATTATCAAGATACCTGATGTTGACAGCTAGCAAAATAGTAATCAATGCTGAATTGTCTTCTTAAAATGTTTCAACAAAATATATTTTGTTAAAGAGAAATCTACAAAACAGTTTCCTATAAAATTCTAAATAAAAAAAGATTTAATAATGCTACGCCGTAAAATATTTAAAAATCTGTTTTTCAAAGAAAAGAAACTAATCTTTTCTCGAAACATGTGGTAAAATAAAATATTTTCTTGCAGTAAATTGTCTGATTTTTGCGTTTTATTAGAGAGATGATTTTAGGAATTATCTGAATATCAGCGAATCTGAACGCGTGTAAGGTCTCCTGACAAAATTACAAAAGCTACTGCAAAATTCATATGTTATCACAAGCACTTAATTTTGTCGCTTTCGGTATACACTGTTTTCCGTCATCCATCGCATCTCTTTCTCTCTCTCTCTCTCTCTCTCTCTCTCTCTGTACTAAGGAAGGCTGTCTCTTGCAGTAATATTTCATAAAATTTCCAGCTTTTATTACGCGATGATATAAATTTTACTGTCACATGTAGAGCGAAGAATAAATGAACGCCTGCAGTACACCGGTTCCTTGTTGACGTTACAAGCTATTCATCATACCTACGAAAGTTGGCTTATTAGCATTATTATAAGAGAGCTCAAGTCAAACACAAATATATCATAAACAAAGTGTTTCACACTGACAGCTTTCATGAGCACTTGGGAGAAACGTTCGTAATAACACAATTTTAATAAAAACTGAAACTTAATGTCATAAATTTCTTAAAAATTAATAAAGATTGTGGAAAATGTTTTTCATGCAGAAATCTGAGAAAGAATATTATTAAAATATAAAAATTAAAAAATCTATAGTGTGTGTACGTATATATGTAGTGTGTGCAACATAGATCGTTCAAATGCTTCACAAAAAGATATCTCGATAAAATATTATCCAGAAATTATAATTATAAAATATATAAAAACCACAGGTGTTTTAGAGCATGAGAAAAACAGAGAAAAATATTACAATCCTGATCTAATTTTATATATTATTTCTATACGTGATATAAAATTTATAAAATATTTATAAAATCTATAGTAAATTTATATATGCAATATTTAATTAAAATATTAATTTTAATTTGAATTGGTAAAATATAACAAAACCATTTTTTCGTACGATGATAAATCTTTATATATTTTTGTCAAAAATAATTAAATTTGATAAAAAATAAATCTAACTACATTATTAGTATAAATCTGTTAGTTAATCATCTTGGATATCATCTTCGAAAAATAAAAATTAGTGCCGATCGAGTAACAAATCGTCTAATTAGAAAACTTTCTAACTCACAAAATTACATTTTACAGGAACTGTTCTAAACGATGCAAAATCTCAAGATAAGTTGACCAAAATAAATATCTCAATTTTGTAAAAAATTGACGTTAGAAGGCTTTCTAATTAGGCCGACGAAATTAAACTTATATGTATAAAATCTCTACGTATTACTTTACGACCATCGATAAACTAGTATACTTCAACACGATTGCTACTAAATCCATATACCATATGAAGATAACAAGAAATAGAGCCTGGTGGCGCATTCTTGCGCGTTCCCCGTGCTTTGACAAGAGAGCAAACCAAGGCAGACCAACAGGCAGATACAGGCAGACAACAATAAGAGGAGCAAGAGGAAGCAAGTGCTGTCACGTGTTGCGTGTTTATATATTGATTTATTCAAGTATTTCACAACGACATAAATCAATCAATCTTCGATCTCGCGCATACGGAGGTAAGGAAATTTATATTTCACGGATAAAAGAATCCAACAAGGTAAAACATGATAATAACGAATGACGAAATAAATGTACAGTAGCGGAAAACAAACGAAGAGATTCTATTCTGCAGGATAACACGCAGTATGAGTGATTCCGATGACGACGGTTCCGACAGTAGTAACGATTTCACTGGTATCACTCCGAAGGACGAGCTGACAGCGAGCTTCTTCCAGATAAAACCAGTGACAAAGTCCAAGCTCAAGGTAGACTCAAAGAGTGGCAGTGAGGAGAGCAGCGACGACGACAATTTCACGAGTGTTCCTGAGAATGGCATCGAGCTGTTCTCGGAAGTGGTGAGGAATCTAGAAGCCACGCAGAGGTTCCATGTCAACAATCAGGAGTCCGAGCAGCACTCGTCCAAGGACGATGCTGCGCAGGTCAAGAAAGTCAAGACTGAAAAGAAGCGTAGAGACATATCTGATGAGATAAACGCGGTTTTACTGCAAGGAGAAAGTGGAGCTTTCCACAAGGATGATGAAGACACGGATGACGATGTACAGGAACCAGAAGATGTTAAACGGCCAGACGATTATTCCATACCTAAGGAAGGTGTAAAGATAACTCTGCCAGGCACGAGTATGATCTTCAAGAAAAAGCCAGGAAAGAAGGAATCGGACCTAGCTGCGATTCTACGAAGGAAACTGAAGGCCAATCAGATAATAGTAGAGAAAACGGCTCGGGTGTGTTGGCTAGCATATGGATTCTACCTGAACTGCCAAGCAAATGACCCTGAAACGATGGCAACAGCGATCTCCCTTATGTCGATAAAGGATTACCCAAAAAAGAATTTTGATTTGACATATCTAGCAAAGTTTACAAGGTGGTTCAGGAATGTATTCACAATAGAATCCAGTCATGGTGAAGTTATCATAAATAAGGAAACACTGTTAAAAAGTATAGAGGAGAAAAAGATTCACAATTATAGGGAATTAGTAATATTGTATGTGGCAATACTGAGAGGTATTGGTTTACATTGTCGCTTAGTAGTATCTCTCAACCCACCGCCTGTAAAACTGTTCAACGAGCTACTGCCTAAAGCTAACACAGCTAAGAAAAACAATGGAACTAAGAAAACTGCCAAAGAAACGAAGCCAGATACTAAGAAACCAAATTCAAAGAAAGATCTCACAAATAGCAGCGCGATTCCGAATAGCAAAAGTGCGCAGAGAATTGCTAATCTAGAAGCGAAGAAGAAGGCCGCGGAAATTCTCCGTTCCAAGTATTCATATGATAAAAAGCGTAAAGACAGGTTAGATAAGGATAAGGAATTAGATAAGGAAGATACAAGCGTCCAAAGTGCTTCCACCTCGAAGAATGTGAAAGCAGCTTCCACAAGTTCAAGTAAAGCAGCTACCACTTTATCCTCGAAACGTTTAAGGTCCAGTAAGGCACATAATGTCGCAACGAAACGAGAGAATGATATTGGTTCAGAAGGTAATCGATCTAAAGCGAGTCGTTCCAAAAGACGATCTCGAAGCAGTAGCTCCAGCTCGAGTTCAGGAGAGGAAAAGGAAAAATCATCCAACAAATCAAAACGGAAACGTGCTGACAAGGAGACAGTTGTTAAATCCAGAGGGAAAAATGTGAAAAAGGAAGAAGCGACGGATGACGAAGAAGATGACAATAATGACAAATTGAAAAAGAGACAAGATGTATGGGTCGAAGTGTATGTGGAATCCAAAAATAGTTGGATATGTGTAAATGTATTAGATCCCAATGTAGACTGCGTGGCTGAAATATACGTGAGTATACTCTATAAGAAAGCATCTAACTTGCACGATCCTTTACAAAACAATTTTTTTTATTTAATTATATAATTATAATATTAATAATAATAATTTTTATTTAATTATAGTGTGTGCATGTAATGTTTCAGAAAAAAGCGAGTAAGCCAGTATTATACGTAATAGCATATAACTCGGAGAGGCTAATAAAGGATGTCACAAGACGCTATTGCCCGCGGTGGCTTTCTGTTACGCGTAAACAGCGCATTGACGAGAAATGGTGGACCGAAACGTTAAGTTACTGGTTGGAAAGAGAGACTGCCATGTCCAGACAGGAAGATGAATTGCTTCTGCAAAAGTATATTTCTCTTTTGTCACTTATATGTTTTACATTGTCGATACATCGAGATGCAATTGTTAAAAGCGAGTAAAATAATGCAATTGTGACAAAGCACAACCATTTCCACAGGGAATTGGAACAGCCGCTGCCGAAAACCATTAGCGAATGCAAAGGACATCCCTTGTACGTGCTGGTCAGGCATTTACTCAAATATGAAGCCCTGTACCCACCGGATTGCGTACCGCTCGGGCATTTGAAAACCGGCGAAGCGATCTACTCGCGATACTGCGTACACACGCTGTGCTCGCGGGAAACCTGGCTGAAGAAGGCTCGAGTAGTTAAGCCGAAACAAGATCCCTACAAGATAGTCAAGGCACTGCCAAAATATGACAAGGTAAAGTTGCACTAATAGTATCTCTCAACCCACCGCCTGTAAAAATGTTCAACGAGTTATTGCCTAAGGCTAAGAAAAATTAAGAAAACTGTCAAAGAATTGAAGCCAGATACTAAAAAAACAGATTCAAAGAAAGATCTCGCAAATAGCGCAATTCCGAGTAGCAAGAGTGCGCGGAGAATTGCTAATCTAGAAAGAGAAAAGAAGAAAGCTGCGCTTCCTTGTTCGAAATCGATTTACAAACACATTTTACCGCGAAGCTGTTATTTGCCTGAGAAAGACTGAGAAACAAAAATTTTGCGCAGCTTTCAGGTATGCGGCTGAAGGACTCTGCGCTAGAACTGTTTGGAGAATGGCAAACCATGGACTACGAGCCGCCAGAGGCTAAGAACGGCATTGTGCCTCGCAATGAATACGGAAATGTGGATTTGTTTAAGAAATGTATGCTTCCGAAGGGCACAGTACACATAAATCGTAAGTATATCGTATTCGTCTATCTCCGATATTTTAATTGTAATATTTTTCTCAAAATGTTGTTTATTCCACTGGTTTATATTATATTAAAGAAATTAAGAAACAAAAATGCAGTATCGCAGTGCATTATGTAACAAACGAATCCTCTCACAGTTCCAGGATTGAATCGCATCGCCCGAAAATTGAACATAGATTGCGCGACCGCTGTGGTGGGTTTCAATTTCGGTTGTATGGGCGCCGTGCCAGCCACTGAAGGCTTTGTTGTATGCGCCGAATACGAAGACACGTTACGAGACGCTTGGGAAGCGGAGCAATACGAGGCAGCTAAACGCGCCACCGAGAAAAGGGAGAAAAGGATTTACGGCAATTGGAAAAAGCTCATTAAGGGTTTGCTCATTAGAGAGAAGCTGGCACAAAAGTACGAGTTTCAGGAAGACTCGAAGCAGTCGGAGCAGTCGAACAAACGTCCAAAGCAACGAAAAACCATTGTAAAAAAATCCAAGACGTGATACAGCATATCATGAAGTATCAGATTACGTCTCGCCCCCTGATGAAGCGGATTAAAATGTTAAAATGTCGAAACGAGAATTAAAGTGACAGAAAATGCGGCTTCAAACTTCTTACCCAATAACCAAACTTGATAACATACTTTAATGTTTATACAGATCACATGTCTGATACCAACAATATCAAGTTAAGCTTCATTCCCAAAATTAAATAACGTTTGGTATTTATAGCCCGATTTGTTTGAATATTGTATAATTGATTGTGCTGTGAACATTTTTTGTATGAATTAAATTATTTTTGTAATACGCCGTGTAGTATGTTTCTGTAAAAAAATTCCCTTATGACAATGAAAAACATTGTAATACTGTCATGTACATATGTAGATATATATTGTGAGTTTTATAAGTATAAAAATAATTTTATAACGTACATATGTGCAAAGAAAAAATTTGGAATCATCCTGTTGCTTTAGTATATTAAATAATAAATAAATGTAGCTTTTTAGTACATTTACTAAATAATATAAACTACGTAATATATAAATATTAAATTCTTTATAAATATAAATATTGAATCAATAAATATTAAATAATATAAATACGTTCGTTATTACGTATATATTGATATATTACTTTATATAGTTATATATAGTTGCTTAAGAGATTTATTATAATACATTTGTGATATAAATCAGTTGTTGATTCCATCTCTAATTTTATGTAATTTTTTCTACGAATGCGTAATTCAGAACGTGATAAAATGGCCGACTGAAAAACTTTTGACCGTTGCGTTGATACAATCAAATTTCATTTCATTAGAAACCTCTAGATTGTTCTTCCAACTCTCATATCTTTGTAAGTCTAATTATCTTAAACATTCTACATCTTAAATATCTGATATTTTAATAAACCTTCGCAAGAGAAAAACTATAATAAGCAAACTACTAATCCTGGAAATATATGTTTCCAAACCTCACTTGTTTTCCGAAACCGACTTGAGACTTTCCAAGTCTTTGTTTTATGCAACGAGTTTTTCGGCATATGTAGTATAATATCAATATAACAAAGAACTTTAATGCAGACACATTACGTGAAATCTCGGATTTTTGCATAGCTTTCTAGTCAAAACTTCAAAACTATTACGAGCGACGCGACTACGCACTTCCAACACGCGCGTTTAACTACGAATATTACAGCTCGCTAACGATTGAAGCGCTATATTCAAATTTTGAATAACCTGAAACGCGCGAGTCATTTTGGCTGGTATTCATAGTTCGATCTTATATTTAAGACTGTCTTAAGTGTATCTTCAGATACTCTATAGCCAATAAAATGATCCATAGCATCTGCAGATGAACTTAAGACGGTCTTATTGTTAAATATAAGATCCGACTATGAATATCGAGCATATAGTCATCCTTTCTATTAAATTACTGTTACGTTTATGCACGTACATAATATAAGCACTGTATATACAAGTTTATCAATTTATACGTATGTCTATGGTAACAATTTTTTATTAATATATTAAAGTGTTTTATTAAATCAAACGATATTATAATATTAATATAATTATTGCATTGTATTGTAAAGTGAACAATGCATTTTTTTATAAGAACTTATATATGTATAAGAAAAAATTAATTAATTATTCAATAATATTTCGTGATTATAGTATTAATTAAATAATTTTCATAAATTATATAAAATAAAAATGAGATAGAATAAGAGTATTAAGAAATATTAGAGAATATAAATAAAGGAACAATAGAGAATAAAGGAATTGTAAAATTAAAAAGTTTAATAATATATATATTGCATGTAAAACAAATATATGTTTCTGTTGATAAATATACACGATGTATGTGTCTGCGTATTGTACTCTGTTTGTGTAATTAAGCAATTATTCTTCGGACGAGTCACGCAGTTCAATTCAGTTCAACGTTACCATTCATGCACATAATAGCTAGGGCTGCGGAATGGCGAAGGGCTAAGTACACCTTATGCAACGCTCCACATGGAAGTATGCCAAAGACAGTGTTCTCTAGAATTGGAGTGTTACCATTAGGTAGACATGCACTCGCCTGAGGTGAAGCTTCTATTAGTCCGAATCACGAAAACCGCCCTGGAAACTGGTTCAACCTGGAATCAAGTTTCTCCGTCGCGATGGGATTGTTATTTACGCTGAAGGTGCGATATTGCTCGGGCCGATGGTTGTCTCGATTTTGAAAACTCGATACTCTGCGTAATAAAAAATTTACTAATCAAGCGACTACGAATCAACAGCGTCCTTTACATAGATATTACATTCGTTCCCAACCAGTGAAAGTTTGAAGTAGAATGAAGGGATCAATAAGGTAATTTTGATAAAAAGTTTTCTTGGCGTAGATTGAACTTATATTATATTGCAGAGAATTGAATAAAGAAAAGTTTGATTTTTTATTGTAACAAGAATTGTTCAAATAAATTGCACTTTAACACAATTTTTATAAAATTGAGTGTAATTTTAGGTTACGTTACATTACAGGAAATTACGTCTTAAAATTTATCTGGAAATATCTTTCTAGGCTTGCAATTTCTGCACATAATTTATTAAAAGTGTTACAATATATTATATATGCATTTTATTTCTTATTTATAATCATTTATTTATAATTATTTATTACATGAACAACAGAAACACATTTTATTCTGAACATATATTATTAATTTAAATATAAGTATTATTATTAAAAGTATTAAAATAAAATTAAAATAAAAGTATTAAAGTAAAATAAATATTATTATTAAAAGAATATGCATTCTGCTGCGTATCAATTTTTCACATAATATAAAATCCTTATAAATCAAACATATATACAAGCTTTTAGTAAATAAAAAAATGTTCTCATAGTGCAGCGAATTCCACGGCGCGTGGAAGACAGAAGAAGAGACTGAGCACAGTGGCAAATGTGGTTTCAATAGCAAGCTCTGCATCTCGATGGATCGAAACGTCGAAGGGTACGTAGCAAACAGCTTCGCAATGGATTTGCAAACACGAGAGAAACGCGCGCTGAACGCTCTTTACCTACGTCACATTTTATTCCATCCAATCTGTATGGCAAGTTATGGCATATTTTTAAAAACGCAAAAAACTGTTCTCCTCGAAAAGATTTTCATTTTTCAAAGCACGCGTCAACGATCGATCATCTGCGCGATATACGATCTCGGTCTCGCCTGGCGTAAGCCGCGCGGAGCTGATCGATCATTAAGCTCGCCTCTCGTTCGTTCCGGTGTGCTTGCACGTGTGCATGCATCGCACCGCTCCTGGTACTATGCCAGACGGTTTTAGCCGTCCAATTTCATATTCGCGCCGACATCATGATGGTATGGGTGTGCTAGGCGCGCGCACACACACGCAGACACATACCCGAGATCGCACCCCTCACTGGTACATCTTCGGAGGCCGCACGGGGTGGTGCACATCTATTTCAGAACGCGAACTTGAACTTACGCTCGTACGAGCGCGAGCTTGCGATGGCCAGGAAATTGGCAATTAGGAACGAGCGATAAGTTCGTCCGGAGAGGGTGGTGGAAATCAATTTTAACGATTCTTCGGCTCCCTCGTTATCCCCTGTGCGTGAAAACCTGATCAGCTTGTGCTCCAAGGATCTTACTTATTAGTTTATTTCATACTTTAATGCATCACGCAATGCGCAAACTGCATTTTAATCAATTTAGTACGGTTACAACAGTTGTTGCGCGGAACTTCGTATCTCGGCACGAGTACGTACAACAAGATGTAACAATTAAGTACTTCATCGCTTCACTTTCACGTAACTTTGTAATTAACGGAACAATTCACGACGTGCTCTCGTATAATGGAGCGAATCATGCCTCCTACTTCCATCTTATAGCCATCGGGGAGAAATGCAAGTGCCCCAATTTCTTTTTTTTACAGCCGCAATTGGATTAAAGCCGTTTCTGGCTGCAACTTCATTTCCGATTGTCTGTAAAGCGCGGGCGAGAAGCACGAGAGCACGAAACGCATGCAAAGATGCGCAGCCCCGATAGATCTATAAGATAAGACGAACCACGTATTCCGTACATCTGTGAGGAATACAGTGGTTCAAGTAGAATAGGTGTATACCAGGTGCTACGCAGGTATAAAAGCGTGATTCGGGCACGTCAGGGCTGTCAGTACACGTGTAACAATTAGACGAACAATTTCCTTCAACCGCGATAGATATCCATCATAATCTGTTAAATAATATCCCTCCTTGACACATCTATTTTACATCTCCAATATCTTGTAATTGAATTCTCTTATTATCGACGATTATTGTAATCAATCGTAAATATCGTATTTAAATTATCTCGATTTGTTTTAAAAGAATTCTGTCATTTAAAATATTTAAATCTTAAAATTATGTCGATTTGTTTCCAAAGAATTCTGTCATTGAAAATATTTAATTAAAAACTTGGTGACTGTGAGAAATTAAAAATATAAACAACTTCTGTGCGCAAAAAGAAGCAAATTTCAATAAAAATATTGTTCGTTTTTTATTATGTAATTTAATCTAATGCTTGCTTCGAGCAGTATAATTATTTTAAATAACATATTAATAGACATTAACCAATTGTTTCTAAAATATCATCTTGCAAGATTAGATGCTCTTTGAATCGTGGTTAAAAATTTATCTTATTTTTATTTATATAGCTAAAATATATGACACTACTCACTACGAGGCAAAATTATCGTGTTCGATACCCTTTTCCGGCCACCCTGTATAGAACGTTGCGCGGTGTGCTAAGCTGAGTCAACTTGGAGGTGTTAGTTAGAGTTATTATTTCTGGCCGTACGTTTAGCAGCAGTCTGTCAGTCATCGCAAGTCAATGGGAGTACAAACAGTGTTACTTTCGTAAATATTTCTGTTACGCAAGTTTCGCTGCTCGCAGCATGCTATGTTCGAACCACCGGGAACTTTGAAGTTTACCGGGATACGCAGAGTTTCGCATTTGAAATTTTACGGGCACACGATTGAGTCCCGATATTAATTACTAGAGAATTGACATCGAGAGAAATCATGGACAAGACACGTCATGTTTCTTGTATCTCGTCATTCCGCTTTTGGCGAGCAGAATGAAAAAACAGTGAGAGTGCTGCAGCAAATCGACGCGTTCTTGCGAAAGCCGATTAACGAGCGATCGCTTTGTGAGTGATGAACGGCATTTTATGGACTGTCGAATTGCGGCAGGTTGTGGACCATAAATCTCACGCATGAAGCGGAAGAATGAGCGCACTTCCCGGCCCGAAGAGATGTTTTATCGCATGAATTCAATACTCGGTTGCTGCTGACATAAAAAAAAATAGAATGGTGTCCAGCAGTGATTCTTATTGGTGGTTTAAAATACGGTAAATCGGTAGAATCGTGTGTTTAAATAAAAATTTTGTGCGAGAATACGGAAACCAGCCTCAAAAATGGCAGAATCTGCATCCGACGTGTCGGAAGAGAAGGAAGCCGCTTTAGTGAACGCGACACCCATTTGCGGTAAGCGACACTGCAGAGAGATGCGGAAGGAGAAGTTACCTCCTTATCTCCGGGACAAAGGTACGAATTCTTTAGGTTTCAGAAGAGAGCATTTAAATTTGTATAGACTCAGATTTTCCATTTATTATAATATTATACTTATTATAACAATACGTTATATACTACAATGCATATTTAAATTCTATATCACGATACTATCATATTATTACACGTATCACGCTTTGTGATATGAGATTATAATTTTCCTCTGAAAAATAAAAATTAGATTTAAGAATATTTTAATTATATATTTTCTATAAAATATAAATATACATATATTTATTACATCAATATTTTTATCACATATTTAATTCACATATTTAAAATTAAGAACCACTTAGGAACACATTTAAAAGCATACTTAAGTATTCTTTTGAATTTCGTAAAGTCGATATCACATAAAAAAATTATGAGTTTTACCTGAAATTAACAAGCGAATTTTACAAATACTTATAATATTTTTAATCTAAAGCCCGTTTTAGTAGTATATGTATAACTGATACGTTCCTCCGTGTTTTCAGTTTGTACATATTGCGTATACAAGTGTATATTACGCGAATCTTGCGTGAAATAAAATTTACAGTACAAAACACAATACAATTTAACGGCAAGCAATTCTTGCAGCAAAAATTGCGTCTAATCTAGCGCAATATATTGCATAGTCTAAAAACGGGCTTAAAATATAAAACTTGAGAAAACACAGCGTATTCGGAATAAAAATATAATCAAGGACTAACTCCGTGCACCTTGCAAGTCGTGTACGCTGCAAGAACGTAAATGGTCGAATAGATCGATAGGTATGCCTCCTCGAGAAGCACCTCGCATATGTAAATTAGGAACACGATATATCGGGGTGTGCAATCGCCAAATGCAGATGACTGTTCCGGCGCGAATTCGTAATCCGATATCTTGATTGCACGCGAACACGCGATCGGCTTCGAGCCACGGAGTAGTCGAAAGGCCGTGTCGAAATGATATATACGTATATACGTCCCCGTCGTCCAAAAATGGCCGATTGTGGCAGCTCTGTTACCACCCCCGTGATCGCTCTCTCAAAATTCAATCGAGCTATATTATTTATGGCGTACTATCAAATCGAAAAGTTCAGATAGAGACATATCTTGCAACCCATACTTTCGTGAGCATCTTTGTTTCAGCAACTATCCCTCGTCTGTTGAGAAAAAAATGCTATAATATTTTCTGTCTTCACAAAATACTGTTTTTTTAACACAAGAATGCAAAATAATAGTTGTATCTTGATTTCAACCGATGTTTATTTAAAGAAAATACTATGCTATTTTTGTATCTATCTTCTCATCTATAAGATACTAGTTTTTAATATTAAAAAATGCAAAGTTACACCTTTATTGCAACCGATGCTTTAAGTTTTATCTTGGTATCATTGAATATAAAATATTATACATGACGCCGATTAATTACACTGCAAACATATATTGCACGATTGACATTATTACGTCCCTATATTAGTCTTCCATCAAGCTCGTCAAGGCTCCATTTAATAATCGATTAGCTGTTCCAAGAAAACGGGAACCTTGCCCCCCGATTTACCCCATCTTACCTTACCTCTGGCGTTCGCTTTGATGTTCGACGTACACGCGAAAAGTCTAAAGACCCTGAAGCACACCTATATTCTACACGTTATGTGTAAACAGTTACGTTAAACTTCATCGGCGGGTAAAGCACTTACGCCACGTAGAATATTTACCGTGTAACTCAAGCACGAGAAACATGGGAGCCTGAATAACTTCGGCTGCTGTTACATGCAGCGGCGTAACTAATTTTCTTTTTTTTGCGCCTCGTTCACTCCGCCGAGAAATTTAAACGGTCTTTCACCCTTTGCCAGTCTTAACTTCGCCCTTCGCCTCTTTCAGCTTCTTGGTTAATGGCAATCTGGACAATGACGTGCGATAATACTCACGCAAGCTGAAGGAAAGTAAAATATGATACAAAAATGTATCGTAAAAACGTAATTCGGTGGCATGCAAAGGGTTGAAAATTTTTTTCAATCCATTTTTCAATCCACTCTTCTAGGTTTTCTTTCTTTCTTTCTTCTCGTTTGTTTCTTTTTTCCTTCTCGATGAAGGGTCTTTGCCTGAGTTACGCTCATAGTTGCACTTACGTGCGTTTAAATCCCGACTCGGAATGCGACGTGACAAATAGACATTAGTAGGGCATGTCTATCGCCCCCAAGTCAGCGTGTCGCCTTTTGAACATTCGAATTGACACCTTTCGTGCACAATCGGTCCCGCCGCGACGTATTTCGCGAGATGCCTGCACGCATAAGCATCGAATATCAAAGCCTATATAAAGGAATGTGCGGATTCCGAGACGATCGCAATTGATATCCGATATCCAACCGGTAACATCGGGTGACAACTGCTCTGGCGGAGTCACCTGAAGAGGAGTCATCCTCGCAATCTTGCTTCTCAACTTCATCACTTTGTGGATATCACAAAGTAAACGACATCGTTGAATACAAGAAGTTGAAGATTTATTTAATTAATGAGATTTTACATATATGTTAAATTGTTTCCATCTTTAAAGATTTATCTGCATAACATAAGTGTAATGTTTGTTTTTAATAGCCAAATTGTAATATTATAAAATAATCAAATAACATATTTCAAGTGCTCTTAATACCACAGCTTTGGGGATATCACAAGCAAAATGTTGTTGTCGACTCGAGCAGCTCGATGTGCCGCTCTCATGGCCGAACCCGACGAGCTGTATCCAGGTGTAAAGAAGCGCTTAGCATCAGGATCTATCTTATTCCTTAAATAGCATTTGAGAATAAAATATTGTCTTGTTTTCAGAAAGAATACTTTACCCACGTAACACAAGAGCTCTCCCAAAAACGCCGGTGATTGGCGGACAACCCATAGAAGAAGAAACATGCATGGTAATCTCTACATGTATAACAATTATAAGTCTAAAAAATCTTACAAATTTGAATAACTTTCAAAGATCTCTGCTTAGAAAAATTTAATTTATTAAAAGAATTTCTTAAAAAAATTAATTTATTAATTTATTTATTAGGTAATTAATATATATTGTAATAATTACTTACTGTATCATTGTAGGCTTTGAGGACGTTGGTCTTTGGTTCTTGCGCGAGTCCGCCTAAGGCCGAATGGGCAAGGACCGGGCTGACTCTTCGACCATATGGGCAAAGTTTGGCGTTTGGACTGAGAGCACCCAGGAACACGACGAGAGGCCTCGTCACTGCAGTACAAGCTGTTATGTTGAAACACTTTTTATTTAAGTGCGACAGACAAGACTTGCGCTCAGGTCCCGAAGCGTAAGTACCTTCAAGCAATACATATGCCATTTCATTATCACATAAATGAGATCTTTATTACTTAGAAACATAATAATAAACTAATAAATATAGTAAAACATAAAATATATTCACTTCAAAACCATTAATTAAATAAAATAAATACCAATTAATTAAATAAAATAAATACTAATTGATTAAATAAAATAAATATCATTAATTAAATAAAATAAATATCAATATTTAATATTATTAAAATATATCCATGATTATGGAAAAATTATGTTCATGTGTAATACATAATTACGCTGAGTTAAATCATAAAGAAAATTGTTTTCGATTGCAGCCTGTTGAAACCTACGTACGATCGACAGATCGAAGTACTGACTTCTGCGATAGCAGAGATCATTTGGCGTTGCGCCGGTGGCTTCTCCGTGTCCACGTGCCCAAATGTCGTCAGTAACACCGTGCCAAAGGCCGTGGTGGCCCTGCCACAGGACACACCATATATTCAGCATAGCGTACATTACTTTCAAGATGGATTAACAGAAACGGTACGTTCACCCTTTTACCATCTTCCGCAGCAGTAATTAGCTGAAGTCATTGGAAAATTACTGCTAAAACTACACTGTACATTCATCTTTATAGTTAAGCAAATGCAAGCTATATATTTAGAAAGCTTGTGCTCGTAATTGGCAATTTTAATTAATATACGCTGCACAATTTTCGTATTTAGTTAATAACAGCCGAAAGTTCAGATCACGATTGAGATAAAGAGATGAATGTATGACAAAATTAATGTCTTCATTTCATAAAATATTTTAGTTACGCCCTCGTGCATCCATTTCGCTTCTACTTCGTAAATGCGTAACACGGTGAAATCTACACTTTCTCGTGCAATTAACGTGCAATTAACGTGCGACGAAACAACATATATGTCAAATTAGAGCACTGATACTTTGCCAAGTGTGTTAGTGCGATCGCGTAAACGCGATACATTTTTTTGACACGGCGTAGTTGATAATGTATTTTCTACGGCATTATCAGATTCAACTGCATTCTCTGAAAGGTTGCTTTATATACTAGCTACACCTCTTCGAGTTTAACTCCTTGGAGGATCTCGAGATATTCATCAAGAGATATTTGTACCTGGTGAGTATTTACGTTGGGAAACTTTGAAGTGCTTTACAGATTTAATGTCGAATATTATTTAAATGAAGAAACATTATTTCTGTTAAAATTTTAGTCGCTTTTCATTCTGCTATTAAATCTATATATAGAATTATGTAAGAAGTAAAATTAATTTCTTTTTATGATTAAAATAAGAATAATAATCAATATTCTTCTTTATAATAAAATATGAAATTGTGTAAAGTTAATTATGAATTTATCACAAAAATTATATCTCTTGATTCACATCTCGATATCACTTTGCAGTTTCATGACGAAGGCGGACCTGGTGCGAAGTTACTTTTGTACAGTGCAGTACTCTCGAGAGGTCTTTCCAAGTACGAAGTTTTTTTCGTTTCTTTTTATTAATATTACTTTAATTCAGTTATAAATAAGTTAGAATTATTGTAGTTTACGTTGTATTATCTTAGTTGGACAATCAAATAAAATATAGATCAATTAATTCAAATATTCGATTTAATTAGAGTTCAGAACGATTTGGAAGATCCGAAGTCATCAATCCTCGGTGGATGCTCGGAAGAAGGCCCGATCAGCATCGTCGTCTTTATTCTAACCGGTCGTGTTTCTCCACATCTTCATAATGGAGTACTTCACGTTGGCGATGAAAATACATATGTAAGCCGTCTTTCTACTTACTATAATTTAATCTCTTAACGTTAACAAATTTACATCCACAATTATGTTTCTTACTATAATTTCTATAAATCATATCAAAATTGTCTTACAATTTCAAATATTAAAGACAAATTTGTCTTTAATACTTAAATAATTTATTAAAAATTATTTATACCATGTAGGCACATAAAATAAATTAATGTAATTAACCTGATTAATTTATCGATAATTTAATATAATTAACTTTAAAAGGCCGTACCGCAATGGGGTGTTCTCATAAGAAGCGAGGTGGGATTCCTGGTGCACGAAGGCGATAGCAACGTAGGCAAACAGCCGGGTTCTCGTTTAAAGACGCCCACTCTTCCGATATGGGTGACTCTCTGTCTCGGTCATCATGGCGTGCTATTCAACACGAATCGTGAATTGCTAAGGAACTACCACGCGGAACGGCGGTAAGCGCATACATCACATATATATTTCATTTGCTATCACCTAGTAATAAAATCAGTCCTTTCTTACGATGTAAATAATCAAATTTATGAGTGGAAGAGCAATTTTATTATAGCTTATGTGTTACGGGGGACAATCTCTGGAACGTGTTTCCTGTTTTATGCCATAAACAGAAAAATAATTTTCCAAGTATAATAGTTGTTGAGGGCGCAGAGAAATATTACCTACTCTGCACACGTTAAAGATTCGAGGTCCAATATTTCACCTGCGGCGGCAGTCACGCTACGTTGACGGTGGACACCAGGGCAAATGAGGCTTCCGGGGGATCAGACGCAACAATGGAAGCCGCGGATATCGCTGCAACACCGTTAGAGAAACTCATTCGATCCAAGTCAGTATTATATAATAAATACAAGCGTGCTCAAATAAATTTTGCTCTCCTCACAAAAATATTTGACTTTGCATAGAAGATTTTTGATAAACGAACTGCTTCAAATAGTGGATGATCACTGCGTGATACATTTGAATACATATCATATATTCCAAACTCAGTGCAGTGAAGTTAAACACAATTTAATTTTAATAATAAAATATACTTTTTTGATTGCTACATAATAATTCTAAAAATATTTTGCCGAAGAAACAATCTAAGATTTCCATTATTTTATCAATTACAAAGTGATCACGCGGTATGCGCGTGGTCACTCGAGCGTTGCCTGAAAACAGCGCAGAATTCAAGGTATCATCTCTTCCACTTATTGTTCCACGCTGCATCAAAGGTGGCAGGATGCCCTGATACAATGGAACGGGACACCGGTGATGTGAGAAATATGGATGGATATCCGAGCAAGTGCCTCTCTCCTTTCGTGTTAAACCGTGTAATCCGTGATTCCACATGATACTAATCGATCAGTGCTCATCGATCGCTGCGCGCACCAGCAAAGAGAAGCTTTTAATGTCCTTGACGCGAAACATAAATCTAAGTAGAAATTAATTGTGTCGTAATGTACTATATAATTTCACATGTGATCAAATATTTTCGGCGCTTTCTTAGATAATGTAGCAAACGTTTGTACGACCGTTAAGAGGTTTCGTTATTTTGTAATCTATTTTCATTGTCAATAAATGGCTGTTAATTAAATGTTGTCTTGCCTTAAGGGAGAGAGTGAAATTGCGCCGTGCTTTGGATGGAATGGATAGACGATGTGTGTCATGCAACCGTTAGATACGTTTTCGTGCACGTCGATTATTATAACAGTAGTCGATTATTCATCACTCATGATGAACTCTTGTATCCAGCCATCGCGATCGCGTGGGAAACGATACATCTTCTTTGACTCACGCGCGTACAGTGTATGCCGTACACTTACGTCGACTGGACAAATTTTTTCGAAAAAATTGTTATTTTGATTTATCAATCAATTTTGGAGCAAGCCAAATGCTAAAACAATTTCACACAAAATATGTATTTTATTTAATATGTAATTAAATATGTATTTTATATAAAAAAATCAAGATTCTTCTGATACAGTAAGTATATTATTCTAATATCTTAATCAAGAAAATTAACGGAAACGGAAACGGAAAAAATGTCTTTGACGATCAAGTAACTGTTTCATAAAATGGAGCAGTTTGTTACATGAAATTACCGCAAATTACTCCATTTGCATTAGAACGGTTTGAAGACACTTATGACGATTGAGTACTTGCTCACTTGAAAATGCACTTAAGAAATTGCACGTCCCGATGACCAACACCGTTAGCGAGTCCTAGGTGAATCGTGCAGTAATAGCAGAAACTGATTCAAAATGGAGAGGACTTGAGATGTTTATTAACTGTGCAAGCACCATGCATAATAAAAGTCGTTCCCTCCATGCGGGGCACGGGGGAGCAACGCAATTTCACAGACCGATGATCCGCGAGGGACGCTTTGCGATGCCATGAGCGAAGCACGGCGCGTCGCAACGCGGGTCTCGTTCCACTTGCCCTCAATTATTTCTCACGACATTGAATCGCGGACATCAGGAGGAACGTGATGTTCGACTACACTGTCGAAAAAGATCGCGTGTTTCCGCACAGTTGTTCGCCGTTGCGCGATTATGCGATTGTAGCTCGTAATTTCGTACTCTCGTACACTCGTTATGCTTGTTATTGAGAAGTTAAGAAGGAGATAAATGTAAAACGGCTTAATATTGTGCCAGGTCAGGGAGTTTCAATGAAAATTATTATTCGTAGAATGCCGCTAGCCAGTAGTTATGCCGCTTTAGTTGGACACTGCTAATTAATTGACAATCTTTAGATAAGTTTCTTTGTTAGAATCATTATTTTGTTGCTGAAACATTGAGCTTGATCGTTTGTTAAACAAGCAGGTATCATGAGAAGATTTTTCCTTCTTTAAAAATATATATTAAATTTATATAATATAATATAAAATCCATAGGTATAAGAGCATTCTTTTTTATATGAAATATTTTATATTTTTCTATTAATTTACAATTTAATTTAATATAATATAATTTAAAATAATCACCTATGTTTACGTATTATTATATATTTTTATTCTTTATTCGTTTATCTTCAATTTTTATACCTTTCTACTTTCTATTTTTAGAAGGGCCTTTATTGAGGGTATGTTCAAGAGAACTTTGGAGGAAACGTCTTCAAGGCCGGAAGTTCTTGCACTCCCATGCTCCGGTAAGGTCGACGCGAGACTCTGAAGGGTCCCAAAGATAGGGGTCACTTATGGATGCATTCGTTCGAGCACACGCATATTCCGTCCGTTCCCCCATATGAAAGCAAACACCTGTCCGCGGTAGGGTTCAGACGTTTCTGTTGGTCGTCGCGGTCCCCCCTTCCTGACAAGGGGGAGCCAGCCAACTTCCCGAGTGCCGCTGGACTGCCTTACTCAACGGCTCCGTTTTGCAGTAAAGAGTTCTATATCCCTACAGCGCGGTCGTAGCTAAGTTTGATCCGATAGATCCAGGTCGATCATGATAATGTACGGAGTGTAAAGTGCAACGTATACGGTGCATTATAGCAAGTATAGTCAGAGACAGATTCTCTACTAGAATATTATAATATCAAAGATAAAATTACAAATACCACGTCAACAAAAGAAAAACTTGAGGAACTTTAAAAAATAAAAATAGATCTTTAGAATTGTGAAAAATTAAGCAATGTTCTAAAAATGAATTTTAATTTACCTCAAAATATGATGATCAAGAAATAAATCGTAAATAAAAGATTTGTCAGTATTGCAAATTCTTTGCAGAGATAATAAAATCATATTCGCATTAATAAAATTTCGTTGAACAAGAGTTGACTAATATATTTATATTTATGACATAAAGTTTAAGAATTTTGTGCTACATTGTGAGTGTGAATAAGTGAGTTAAGGGTGACGCCGATCGATAAAGGCTATTGAGAGTGTAAGTCGTTTACGCTTTTCGTTGTAAAGGACGGTGACTAATTGAGTGTGTGTGAATCGAGAGAAGATTAACAATCTAATGGATTTATGGCGCTAATAAAAAACTGGTGTTGCGAGAAGGATCTTTCGGTTTCGTGAACGAAGTCAAACCGTACATATATGGACAAAGGGCTTCTTTCAGGTGCATTTTGTGGTAAATATCATCCATAATATTAATTCCTGAAATTTTTAAAAAATAATTTATAAAAAGAGGAGAATTAATTATAACAGGACAATTATTTATCGCGATAATGGATTATTACAATAAGGAATGTTTCTTAAACGGAAAAATTAATAATTATTATTTGGTTAGTATTTCGTTTTTTATTTTACTGCAACTTGTGTATTAGCATCGACAGAAACACACTTTTAAATAAAGTATCGAGCCATTTCTATCCTACAAAACCAACCAATACTTTTATACAGTTATCTGTTGGAGCTGAGGCCGGAGGCCTTTACGCCGGTTGCCCATCGCGTTGCGTTCAATTTACGGTCCGTGAATTTAAGCAGCACCGCGCCCCACATAGCCAAAGTATCCGGCTGATATTTTCTACAATGAATTTGTTGAAATAGACGAGCTGTTTGCACGGGAGGCGCGAACGTGAATTGCCAGGTGTTTCTCTCCAGTGATGAATCGCGAATCACCATAGTCCTTATGATGCGTAGTCCTACATAATTACAGTTCCACGTAATAAAGAAGTTTCTCTGCATGCTTTCTAACCACGCGTTATGCCCGTGTTGCAGACACGTTTCGTCGTCGGACGAGGTGGTAGTCCGACCGCTTGTCCAGCGCTTTTATGTTCTTGCTCGTCCACTAATCTGATGACAAACGCGATTACACGTTACCAACAAATTGTTACGTTTAGCGACGCGTCCTTGTATCATCTTGTTGAAACGTGTCAGGGAAAATCTGATCACGACGTTTTCTTGGATGAGAGAGTAGACGAGATAAGAGCAATATTCATGGCATGTGTTGATGCTTTCTATTTTCCGCCAAATATTTTCGATACTTTCAATTTGGTGAAACTTATTTCCCTTAAAATTCTCGTAATGCTAATCAAAACTAATTTTCATATCAAACATGTTACATAGGTACTATAGTTATGTACAAGAAATATTAAATTACTTAATAAGTATGCGGAATGATTACAAAAGTATAATTAATGATTACAATTACTGATACAAAATCGAATTGGTCAAAGATATTTATTATTAGTTTCAAATTCATTGCAAAAACGTCCGCGTTTAAAATTTACGATATCTCTCTTCGCGAGGTGAAACATTCCTTGACGAAAACCAATAAAGTCTTAACGATACCGAGAAACCGACTTGCGAACGCAGGAAATGTTATTTCTACAGATACAGATAAATCGAAATATCTTCTGGGAAACTTCGTTCCCACGGCCTGCGAAAGCAATTAAAAACAACTTTGTCAGTTGCGCAAATACGATACATCGCATCTCCGGCGTTCTCATTTTTCTCCCTCTCATGTTTTCCATTAGCAATTTTCTGCTTCCTTTTCGCAGATGCATCGGACGGAGGAATCGGTGGACGATGATCTTGTATTGCCATGGGACGAAACGTATTGAGGATCTTATTGCTCCTCTGTTGCATGCTGCAGACATACGTCGGACAACGTAAGTTTACTTACACCACGTGTACGTACAATTTCCTCTTCATGCGATCATGTGCCCCTTGTATTGCGTATCTCGCATCCATTTGTAGAAATTTATAAAGCGAACGATGATTTAAGAGCAAGAATATTTATTGTACACTTGAGGAAAGTATTTCAGGATTTCAAAACAACTTTTTTCTGTTTATTTCCGCTTTCAGAAATGAAATTTTTTTATTTCATTTCTGCGTTTTCTCCCTTTTCTGAATTAAACGGACATTGCCCCTTCGAGTACGATATTGTTCAATCAGTCGCACGAACAATCATTTGCCGATGTTTCCGCACTATTGCCAGCAAAGTCCTCGTCTATGATAGGAAAGAAGTTTGCGAAAGACAGCGCTGTAATGCTGCGCCGCCGACGATACGTCATGGTTTCGCGACCGGAACTCCGCTCCAAGGAAGCGCGCATATCTACCCCCTCGCATACGCGTTAAACAGCCCGCACGTATTCGTCTACGCATCCGATACATGTCCTTCTAGCATCCGAATTCCCGTCGATCAACCGGGAAGAACGAGTGATCATCGAATGATATGTTTAACTAGGCCTTTGTTTTATGATTACAATCAAAATCTGATATTGATTTGAAGAGAATCAGGTTTTTAATAGTGCACTTAATTCTGGGCAGCACGATCTTTTCCATTGTTGCGTAGCACTAACACGGAAGTGTATAATTCATTACTTATTCGATTAACAGTACATTAACTAACTGTTCTTTAGGAATTTTCATCTTTTAGAAATAACTTCTTTTTTAAAGTAAAAAAGAAGATATTATGCAGTAATTAGATTTGCAAAATTCTTCAATTTTAACAATGTCTATATCTAGAAATAGGTCGAAATATTTTTTTAATATTTATAATATTTATTGTATATATATATATATATATATATATATATATTTGTACACACACATACGCGTGCATGTATGCACACACACATAATTTTATTTCCACAAATGTTATATAACCTTTTTACAGATAAATTATTCATTTCGATGTTTTATAATTTAATATAATTAGAAACAATGTTCTCGTTTTTTGCACATTTCTGTTATGCTCTAGATTACGTCAAGTTTACAGTAAACTTAACTGCGTTACGTCGTAGTGAGCGTGGAATGCACGTATTTGCGCAGAACCGTTTACAGTCATTAAAAACACCTGCAATTAATAATAACTAGACAGCGCGTATTACGAGTAAGCGAGTACTAACAACGCAAGCATTATCTAACTAAGTCCTGCGCGTGTAAAACAGTCGTTACAAATTGTGATAGACGAGATTTAAATCCTTGCGTATCACTTGTGCCTGAAATCACAAAACTATGTATATACTCGCCTCTCGTTGTTAATAATCTAGTTAATATTAAAATGATATAAAATAATAATAAAATTGTTAATAATAAAATAATAGAAAATAATAGAAAACGATATAAAATAATTGCATTACACAGTATACTATCTAATTTAGAAGAAGTAAAATGAGCACAGAAATGTTTGATAATTTTAGTTTTACTTTTAACAAGCTAGCTGAAATTGAATATCTGTTAGTATCTATATGCATGTGTATATTCTATATTTTCAATAACTTGATCTTTTAACAATGACTATGCTTCCACATTCCACACAAGATCAAATAATGTTAAAAATTAATTTCATAATTTTTTAAAGCGATCAATCCTGTATATCGTTATGATGAAAGTTTAAACAGAGTTTCTCGCGAGATCATTGTCCCACGGCCCTTTCATCAACGCTACGATCCGATATGTTTGTGCAGCCCACTGAAAACCGGTTGTCCAATTTCGACCGGAAACTCCAGTAACCCCAACCGCACTTATGCGATATACCTATCGCGAGTGACCACTTTTTCAAGCAACACAGGCATTTGTTCCGAACAACAGCTTTTTTCAACAGCGGTTTTAGGTTTTTTCAACAGCGTCAAATTGTAGAGAGAAAAAGGAGTAACAATAAAAGTATAACAAATGTCAAAAATATCACATGGGTAAAAAGGAAATTTGAAACAAAACTGAAAGCATGATATTATCAGTATAGATGATACGTTTATGATAAATGATGAGGTAGTTTTCGGCCGCCATGCTAACCTACCATTAATTTTAAGCTGCTTTCTACAAAGTACACAGATATATAATTTGCATTTAAATTTGCAATACTGTTGATGGCAAAATGACTTCTCCATGTCTTCTCTCCTCGTTTTAGGAAGCACAACTCCGTTTACTCGAGCAACATTTAATTCCCGGTTCAACGCACAACTTTATGCATACTAATGACTTTTCCAGTAACTCGAGACACGCGATGCTTCCTGGAGAACGGAGCCACCGCGGCGCATCTCTTTGTCAGCGAAGACCTACCTGTCGGCGATACCGTAGGAATCCTCGGGGTGCGGGGTGATCCCAGTTTGCAGGGTGACATCGAGCTGAGTCTGCAAGAGCATGACAGTCCCGTCACGTTTTCGTCGTATTCAAAAAATTTGACTCTCATCAGACCGCTCGACAAAGAGGGTGTCGAAGGACCAGCCAGCGTCTTCATCAACGTCATCTGCGAAAGAAAGCACACCTTGGACCCGGTGAGATAATCCTATGACAGAAGTGTATTTGATATTGAAAGAGAAATGTCTCTTATATACATTAACATCTTCTTTCTTTTATTCAAGTTTTATCGAAGATTTTAGATTTACTGAAGATTTAAAAGATAATTCAAAAATCTCTTTGTGTTTTTCTTCTTCATTTTTCTTTCATTCACAAACTTTTTGATTAAAGTTTCGTACAGATATATTCTTTTAATAAAGATACCGAGCAAACATTAATTCTATCTAAAGAGTCTTACGGCATAATTCTATTAATATCAAAAAATGTTGAATTTATTTACTATTTACTTTTATTGAACGAGATATTGTGATTTAAATTTTATTCTTACTTCTCTTAAACAATTGTCTCTTATATTTAAAGGGATTCGTTATACCAGTGAACATTCGCGTAACCGATGCGAATGACAACACGCCGCAATTTGTGAATGCACCTTATGTACTGAATATTTCTGAGGTAAGAAGAAGAAGAAGGAAACAATTTTCCTTATTTTCATATTTTAATATTACGCGTTTCTTTGATTTTATTAATTATGATTTTAACGTGAACGTAAATATTTCAGGTTACCGTTATCGGCACGAGAGTTTTACAAGGAGTCCGAGCTATCGATGCTGATCAACCAGGACCATTTTCCACTGTGCAATATACAGTTCTACCAGGACCTCATTCGGTAAACTTTATAAAGATTTACATAATTAATTTTCTTATTATGCCGATTATTTTGTGTTTGCATTTGTATTATTTGTGCCGTTATAACTTTTTTTTAGAAATAATCATTTCATCTTTTATGCTGTCTATTAAGTGTTTATGAATTAAAAGCATAATTTTTATTTTTTTATAGGATTATTTTGTCTTCCTAAATGCCTTGGAGGGAAATCTTGTCCTAAGGAAATTGTTGGATTATGAAACTCTTACCAATTTCTCTGTTGACATCCGTGCCCAGGTAAGATTAATTGTATTATTTAAAAACATGAAATTCATCATTAAAACGCACATAGTACGTAATTTTCGAATTTCTTATCATTTAAAAAATTTCATAGATTACATTGTGCCAAAGCTAATATATTTAAAACACCTACTGCTTATTAAAAAATTTCTTTTAAATACAAAAGACGAAATTCAGTTAAACAAAATTCTTGAGTAGAAATACTGCTTTTTGTACAATACAACCTATAAGGTTTGTAAAACGATGAAGGAGTTCAATGTTGCGAAATACCGGCAAATGGATCGCGTCAGGTTTAAATAAATTGATTGAACGACCGATGCGTATCGAAACGCAACGCTGAGCAAGTGAAGAATATGAAGAATCTTAAAGCTTCCTGTAATCAGTTCTCACGCTTATAGTTATACTCTAATAATAAGGAAACAAGAATACTTTCTCTCGTCAATATCATAATATATTTTTCATAATAACGTTAACTTTTAATGATAATTTAATGAGAAATCTTATTTTTACAGGATCAAGGTGATCCGCCACGATCATCAACGACGACATTATACGTCAATGTTATCGACGCCGACGATCAGAATCCAGCTTTCTTAAACGATCAATATAAAGTTACCGTACCTCGTTACATAAAAGGAGTAAGATTATAATTTATTTTCTTGATATTGACATTTATTTCAAATTTGATCTGATTCAAAAAGATACGAACTTTAAAGCATATTAAAGTATTTATTATTAGATTTAATTATTGATTTATATTTTAATGAAATAATTAAATATTATTTATAAGTAGGAAAAGTAATACAGAAGATGATATTTATGAGTAGAAATTAACATAGAAAAAATTTCGGAATTTAGTGTAAATTAATTCAATTTATTAATTCTCAGAGGAAAACATTAAAAGTGACACCTGCTGCGATAAAAGCCGTCGATCAAGATGTTGGCATAAATGCGCCAGTTCGATACACAATTCAAGGAGGGATCTTACCTTTCCTGGACTTGAACTTCGAGACTGGTGAAATCGTCATGATACGATCGTTGCAGGATCATGAATTAATATCGCCAGCGACTATTGTCATTAAAGTAAGGATAGTATTAACAGAAAATTTTCTTCAATTTAGCCTTTTAATAAGTAGAAAGATATGATAACGATAATATCATTAAATAGGCTACCCAAGTCGATAATCCGGACAGATATGCTCTTGCCACCGTTGTTGTATCGCGAGAAGATGCGTACGCAGTTGGTCCAACAGCAGGTAAATATATTTTATAAATAAATATTACATATATAAGAGTCATACAAAAATTTTATCAGTCTATAAATTGAGTTAATATAATATCATTAACGCGTACATTTATTATTTATTTATTATGCTCATAATTAGTTATTAATTATTAAAATATCATTACTCAATTATTAAAATAAATGAGCTCACAAACATGCATGCTATTAAACAGTTGAGGTTCATCAGTAATATCCTTCATTTTATATATATTCATATATCCTTCGTCAAAATTTGAATTATACATCCGTTTTTTCATACACGAAAATCAAATATAAAAATAATGCTGGATAGAGTCGACTTATCGATTTTGAACAAATAAATCTTGCATATAGATACAAATCAGTCAAAATAATCTTTATTTTCTGGATGCTAGGTGGCCGATTGCCCGTAAAATTCGTATCAAAAGATCATCAAACGAGTGTACCGGAGGACACGCCACCCGGTAGCGTTCTTTTAACAACAGGAGTCAATAAGGCTGATTCGGTAAGTAATACAAGAATTTGTTAGCGATAAGAATAAGAAATAAATCGCGATGTAGCAGCGTAGTATAGCTTTTGATCGCAGAATTTAAGATTCTGGCTGATGGGCGCGCTGGAAGACTTGGAGAGATTCTCGATCACCAACTCTGGCGAATTGATCCTCAAAGGCAACCTGGATTACGAACGACGGATCCAACACAGCTTCTTAGTTCATGTTACAGACGGATATCACGTACGTACATTATTTTCATTATATTAAGTCGTTATATTAATTATATTAATAATAATTAATATATAATATATTAATATTAATTAATCTCATCACGTCTTGTTTCTACACGACAAAGAATCTTAGTGTTAGAATGGTGCAGCCTAGTACGGAAGAAACTTGTTAAGGAATTTATAATAAATTTTTTCAGAATGATACATCACGCGTGAACGTTTCGGTTGAGGATGTGAACGAATGGGAACCTCGGTTCCGGCATCCCCGATATGAATTTCACGCTCATTCCGCGAGAGAAGGCTCCGTCATCGGTAAGACTTTCTTTCTTTGCGTTAAACATCAAGCTAATATCTGTTGCTCTACATTCGCAAAATGTGTACTTTTTAGGAAAGTTGGAGGCAGCTGATGGCGACAGAGGCGATAAAGTCAGCTTGTCTCTTAGAGGACCAGATGCTAGGTATAAATTCTATTCTGCAAATAAGATAGGAAATAATAAGATAATAATAAAGATAATAATAAGATAGGAGGTTCAGTTCTTTACGGAATAATTATCATCATTATTTTCAACGACTGCATAAATTTCTCTTTTAGATCTTTCGAGATTAGAGATAACGGGGAATTGGTACTGAGATCGCCAGGTCCGTTTAACGGGTCTCTGGCTCGGTTGGTTGCCGTAGCTTCCGACACCGGAAAGCCGCCCAGGTATCTATGCGTTTCTCTGCGATTATATCGTTAATGATTATTCCAGATATTAATCTCTACATTTCTACGTCTCTTATTATTCTAGGTCCAGCATGATTCCGGTGATCGTCCATATACCAAACAGCGGCACGTTGCCGATCGCCGCGAGAGCCGCACCCGCTTGGCTCGGCAGCAGCGTGCTGTTGGTCGCTATTTTCGCTGCGGTTTTGGGTCTGCTCGGGGTTGTTATACTCATTCTCATCCTTTACATTTACAAGCAGTGAGTAAATGACTCAAATGAAACAATTTGTACGAATTTATGACAGTCTGAAATATATATATATACAACTCCTTTTTTTCCTGAAGCAAAAGGCCAAAGAGCGGTGGATCAGTCAGTTCCGTGGGAACAGGATATCGCGAGAAATCACCAGTGCCTTCAGCCCTGAGCCCGACGCCGCAGGTGTTAGGCGCCAATGTTCTCCAGGACGCATTGGAAATACCACGAAATCGACATCACGACAGCGACGATAATGAGACCGATAATACCGATGGCCGTAACAACATCGACAATCCTGTCTTTGGGGAATCCAACGAGAGCTCATATGGTGCTACGATCAAAAGTACGCTCCGATAAATATAGATAGTCAATCATAAGTATTCATCATAAGTATTTTCTGAAAAAAATACTTGAGTATATTGTTCTTGAGAATCGAATTTATCGCATCTTAAACTCAAGGGAAACTTGAAGAATTTTTTCAAAAGCAATATAATCACGTTTTTAGACATTGTTATTTTATTTTAACTATCTAATTGGAAATTAAACTAATGAAAGTTACATTCAAGTCAAACTTGTCAAAAATCCATAACGTTGAAACACTTAATTTTTATCTAATATTTCAGGTATAGCATCAGCGAGGCAATTACCATTGTACGCCAGGCACAAAGTGGCGCCTGCCCCGAATCCGCCAGCCTTGTCAGCCACCTCAAACATCCCGAACATCGGCGGACTAGTACAAAATATGAACGATTTGAGTGCTAGGACCAATCTGGACGCTGGATCCCACAATTCCTCCAATTATTCGGGAGATCCTCCAGACTCTCTGGCACCGGCGTGGCCTACTAGTTCAGCCATACCGAGAATTAAGAAGCTATCCTGGGACGACGACGACAGGGTAATTGTTTCGCAAATAAATCAATAAACTCATTTTAAAAAAGCAGATCGGATTACAAAAATTAGATAAATTCACCCATTCCATCGAAGATAAACGAGATGCATTTATCGGTTTTCAGACCGTGGACAGCGTCGAGGTAGCGGCAGAAACGCGAACCGGAGACAATCAAGCTGGCAACGAGAGACTAAATCTCACAGTGTATTTTTAACAATCGATTATTTTGTGAATGCAACGAATCCCCCCGTCTCGTCAGCGGAAGACGACTTCTTCGCCCACAGCTCAATTCAATAAAGTCTCGTTTGATGCTGGAATTCTGTGAATGAACGTTAGATGCATCGCAATGCGCGACGTGACCTTACACACGTATTCGGTCCACGAAACATCTGTGTTATCCTGTGCAACATAGCGTTAACTTGCGTCATTCTGAGCAGATTATGTTCGTTATCCGCTCGTTGCGACATCGGCCTTCAAATTGTAGGAAGTAATTATCGGAAATTGCTGAAACCGAACAATAGGAATGTTGCGAAAAAAACGAATAAATTGAGTAGAATTTACTTAAATACTAAGATGAAAAGAAGAAAAGAAGATACCAAGAGCCGAGAAACAATGTCAGCTATGGAACAGCCGGTAAACATTTTACCGGCAACTAGGAAAACATAATGAAGTATTTTTTGTAATTATATTATCAATACATATTGAGACTCTCATATAGTTACCGTATATTTTATTTCCTCGTTAAAACTAATAAGTGACATTTCATTTTAACATATCGAATATCACATTGTTATTTTATATACTATTTAAATTATTGTATCAATACAAATCTGTAAATTGCTAGCCTTGTTTTAACAAAATTATTCATTATTTAAGCTAGTGCAATATAATTGCCATGAAGACGAACGCTTAAAACGCAAGGAAATAAATGCAACTGACATAAATGATGTTATCGTGAGAAAATATAATGATTGGTCGCATAAATGCCTCTATCATTAAATCGTCGATAAAATCATAGTGTTTGCACTTTGTTGAAGTCACTGATACATTGAGAAAACTATGTCAGTAGGTCGATCCTCACGAGTATTTGCACCGAGTAAACGAATAAATATACGCTTTATTCACGCGAAACTTAAAAATCCATTTCTCGCGGAAAAATAACGTAATTATAACCACAATTATGTGCAATTAGGAGTAAACCGTAACAAATTTCGATCTTCCCTTGATATCGGCAATATCTCTTATTTCTCATTTTTTCTAACAAGTACATTTTTTAATCTAAATTAAAATAACTTTAATAATAATAATTGTATATCAGAAATATTTTTATACAAATTATATTTAATTGTAAAATTATTAAATATGTCGTCAAACAAATCACCAAATCAATTTTAAATGCCCGCACTAAAATTTTAATAATTAATGTACAACTGATATACCTATACAATAATTGATGTATATGTGTATACACAAAAAGAGAAATAGTAAATTGAATATATGTAATTTATATTTATTATTACGAGAACATGAAGGATCATACATTTTGAATGACCATATTTTAATGTTTCATCGATGTGTCTTATATGATACTTTATTACGTAAAATGCATTTCTTTCGACATGCGGTGAATGGAACTGTCATCGTGACCAGTGGCTGATCAAATCCGAGGTGTGTTCACCAAAGAAAGTGACTCGACATCTAAGGAGGGGAGAAAGTGACCCAGACCAGAGAGGTCTAGGCTATGACTCTGGAGTCGTTCTTGAATCTTTTCCTCTCAGTCGTCCATGACGTTCGATCGGCGTGAAGTACTTGTGATACAATATCAGAAGCCTGTTTCATGCAGACCACGTGTGAGTGAAGTTTCTATATATAAATCTTAAGGTAATTCTATTGGAAGATACATATGCATTGGAAAAAGATTTGTTTTGCTATTTTTCATTTTAGCAAAAATCGTGGTGTTTATATGTAAATTGTACAAACGTAAAATACAAATATATCTGTATCACTACATAAATGAAAAATTTAATCATCATGAAAGCTTAAAATTTATTATTTTTAATGAATAAAAAAAGTAAATAATTAATTAATTAATTTGTTATCATAATATATATATATATATATATATATTGTATATTTAATATATACATGCATATACGATATTTTTAATTCCAAATTATTCTATTTTTACATTTCTTATATTTCTTTATGTGAACATAATATAGAATCGGATGCAAACGAATGTGTAAATAAGTGAAAAATTGCGGGCATTTATGAACGCGGTTAATATAAAAATATGATTTGGAAGCAATATAATCTTAGTAATAATGATGGAGAAAAATAGTAAAACATTTGATACTCTTGATATGACTCGCTTTACGATTGAGAAAAATTAAAGTAGAATATATAGAGAACCTTACTTTTTCTTAATCACGAAGCAAATCGTATCAAAGGTACAAAATTTTTTACTACTAAAATTATATTGTTTGCAAATTATATTTGCAGATATAATTATATTGCTATCCAGCCTCGTACGTTCAAGAATGCATATCGAGATTTTCCACTCGTTTGCACACTCGTTTGCATCCGGGTGCTTACTATTTCAACATACCGCCACGAACTTTCCTGGAGAAAGTCAGAGATACCGCGAACATCATTTCAAGCAAAAAAACGGCACACCTTTATCTCGTTTGCTTTACATTTCGCGGAGATTAAACGCCGATTTTTCAGTTCATGTATCTGCGATGATCTTACGAATTTCTTTTACGCTATTTCTTCCTCGATCCTAGACTCACGATGACGAGCAAAATAGCTGTGGAATTATCTTCTTCAACGCTTGTCATGTTGATAGCGATCATGAACGTGGTATTTGGTACGTATAACAATAATTTTTATTGTATTTTTAACAATAATTTATTAATAATTACACATTGCATTAACAAAATATTAATAAAATTAATAAAAATATATTTATTTATTTATTTTATAAATATTAATAAAATTAATAAAAATATATATATATTTATTCTTTTATTATTTTATATTTTTATTCTTTTATTGTTTCATGCTTTTATATATATAATATTATATATTACACATACACTTATTATCACTCTTATTGTTAGCTGTTTCGTCATCAACAACACAGCTAGATTCATCGGCAGTCATAGTGAATCATGGTCCATGGGCAGAAGTTCTTGAAAATTGGATCACTATTCAATCCAACAACTCTCGTGCATCACGTGCGATGAAAATTGGTGATAAAACTGTGACAGTATCGACCAAGATCTCCTCAAATAAAAGAGACGTTTCTGAAACAGATCTCTATCTACTTGGTTTGTAAAAAATCTTATAAAAAGCTCTCCAACATTATAATGTATAAGTAATGACAACAAAATTATTATAAATTAAAGATTCATGAATTTTAAATAATAATTTACAGGTGCCATCGAGAAACTAGTGTACAGAGTAGATTATTTAGAAAAACGAGTAAGACGAGCAGAGGAATTATTGTATTACGTCATTGCTGGAAACAATAAAATGAAAGGTAGATTATTTTCGGTATTTATAAAATTATTGACTTTGATATGAAAAATTAGCAATGTAAATAATTAATTACTCAATGCTTATTCTTCTACATTACATTTACTATTTAAAAATAATTAATTAATTAATTAATTTTTTTTAATAATTAATTAAGCATTACAGAGACAAAAAGCCATTATTTTTCATTTATCTACTTAACAATTTAATTCGTATCGTTTTTGTCCATTATCATTGTTGCTTCTTCAGAACCTTGTCCTGCCAATTATACGCGAATGGGCCAAAACTGCTATCACTTCAGTAATCGTGATTTTAACTGGAAGTCATCGGCCAGTCTTTGTCGTGGAATGGGCGGTCATTTAGTCGAGTTCGATTCCATTGAAGAGAGTCAGGATGTAATTGCCGGGTTAATGTCAGACTCCAACTTGAAAGGCAAAAATTTCTGGACAGGAGGTTTAAATCCAGGACTCTTATGGATCTGGGCCAGCAGTGCCAGACCAGTTCATCAAGACACTAAACAGTCCGTCATTGGCGAGGGCAGGTTAGTATCAATTATCTTTTACAAGATATATTTTTAGATACAGATATTAATATAAAATATAAAAATACGAAATATAAAAAAATGAAAAAGTGCAAATATAAAAATATGAACTTTTATACACTTTTATACATTATAAGATTAATTATTAATTAATAATAATTATTTTTCACTGTGCATGTTCATATAAAATTAATTATAGCTATCTTCCATAAATAGATAACATAATTCCGTAATTAGAAATTATATATTATATCTATAAGCTAGAATTTTTATTATCAAGATTTCATAAATTTTTGAAGGCTATATATTTACGATTGAACACGTTATGTTACTTTAAAATATTCTCTGGGTTAAAAACTAGTTAATCATCAAGTGTTTGTAATATTCCTTGGAATTTATGAATGAATAACTTATTAATGAATAAAGTAGGGAGTAAGCAGCATATATTATAATAATTTTAGACTTTTATATAATCTTCGAATAAAATTTCATGCTATTAGTCTCTGTCATGCTCAAGTAACACTTACGTTAAAAAATGTTTTGAATTTCAGATGCTTAAAATTAACTTACAATGCATCGTCAAAAATTTATTCGTACAGAGGTGAGGATTGTGGTTTGCGACAAAGGTATATCTGCGAATTGACCGTTGACGACGAATCGGCAAACAAAATCGAAAGGACGGCGCGATTATTGATTGATAAGGATAATTAATCGATTACTTTAACAGCGGATGCCGGTAGGGCAACAATAATGACACAAAACTTTTTGTAAATATAAATTTTTTTAGTAATTTATATAAATCTTATTAGAGTAATTTAAGTACAATCGTATTTGTATTCCATAGGATAATATTATGTACACTATATGCATGTGTACTAATTGTAAGATCTTACCGATTAAGAAAAATACATCTAAAGTTTCTATAAGGAAAAGATTCAATAATGTTAATAAATCTAAATTAACAATTCACGCAAAACGTAAAGATTGTTGAGAGAAATTAATTTCTATGATATGTATAAGCTTCATATTCATACGTGTAAGCTTTACAATTATTTTTAAGTAATGCTACGATTTCAAATTCCTGTTTATATAAAACATTATACTACACAACGAAGAGAGAAATTGCTTCAAAATACCTTGTTTCGTGTAATTTAACGCATCTAAAACTTAAAAATACAAAAAAAATACTAAAACTAGTACTTGACAACAAAAGCGAGGAAATTATCGTTTACAAAATGATTTCCCTATCTATTGTTAACATATAATCTTTAAATAAAGTTTTCACCAACGTCCGCACAGATACCATATTTTCAGAGACATTTATACAGAATTCTACAAAAGATTTTGTTCAAATCATCGTCTTCGCGGCATTATGTGCCATCACCAGACTACGCTTGCCTTCATTCACCATAGACAGAACATTATAGCTGCATGTCACCAAGCCACCATTCTTCTTAATTAAACTTTTGGCAGCCTTTACATCATCGGCTTTTACACCGCGACAGCAGTCGTCGATGACAGCCAATCGATAGCCTAATCGCAGGCCATCCAGGCATGTCTCTTTCACGCATACGTCATAGGCGATGCCACAAACGTACAAGTGCGTGGCACCTATTGCTAGCAAAATTTTTTCCACCTGCGAAGTGTCATCCACATCCTTCTCCTTGAATGCTGAATATGCATCCTTGTCTGGATGCTGACCCTTATATACCTAAAGCAGCATTCAAACAGAGATGCTCTAAATTTCTTAATATTACACGTATAAAGTATTTAGAATAAAATTGTATTTAAAATTCAATCTATTACCTTCTCGGAAGAAGGTACAACGTGAAGATCTTTGTGCAATTCAGCACCCCAAGTATTCATAACGCAATGCTTTGGCCAAAGCTTCTGTGTCACATGAGGTTCCGAGAAAACGACAGTGTCAAAGACTTTCGCCGATTTCTTAGTGACCTATTTCGGATTATAACAAGAGATTTATTAAGTTATTATTTTTAAAAAATCGACGTAATACATGATTATATATTCACATTGTATAATACACATTTATATATTATATATAATTTATATTATTCAAATTATTTGTACTTTATTAAGTGTGTATAACTAAAATTCAAAAACTAAGATTAAATTTTTTGCAGTCGTTATTTTTTATTACAAAAATCATTTTATTTTCCATATTATTAGAAATGATTTTATTAAATTATTTTATTTACTATCAACCAGGATTTGTGAATCTCGTAAATACCTTAGATTCTGAATGAACCTCGCGTTTTCCTAAATTTTCGAAAAAGCTGATATGATCCTCGGGATGCCAATCGAGTGAATATATCACTTTGTCCCATCGCCCATATTTCAAAAGTCGATTTATCGGTTTTATCACTTCTGCCCCGTCCTGTCCATACTCGCATTTTCGAAGAGCCAATGTGCCATCAATGAAATCATTTTGCACGTCAACAATCAGCAGTACGTTCACCGGATTTACGGTCGCGTTTATCCATTCGTGACATCTATAATGGCAATTTGCTCATTGTAAAGATAAAAATGCGAGATTCACTTAATTATTTATTTAAATTCATTCTTATTTAACTCTTATTCTTTATGTACGGAAATATATTATATATGCATATACATATATCGTACCTTATAAAAATTATATAAAAATATTTTTAATTTTATAAAAATTTATAAGAACAATGATAAAAATAAAAATATTCTAGGAAAATTCTATTAGATAATAAACTTTACACGAAAAAATATTAGCGCTATCGCTTACTAGAGTAATTCACATATATTACTTTATCAGTATGCATAATAATTTATAGTACAACATGCACAATGTAAAATATTATTATATAATAGCGATGCGCAAATAAGGATTTTATGTATCGTTATAAATTTTACTAAACATTTTACTAAAACCTATATATATTTTTAGAAGTTTTGTTCTATTTTTAATTTAGGCTTATCTTTTTGCTACGAGTGTGTCGATTAGATCAATATCAAATACCTTTATTGTATATTCTAGCAATGAGCACTTTTGTTGCGTTTCATCTTTTTACAGACTGTTGTTTATTCCAGACAAATTTAAAAATTTTTCTTGAACAAAAAAGAGAGAATAAGATTCTATATAACAATATGTTAATATAAAACATTAACAACTCTGTCGAGAACTAAAACTTAGATTGAAAAGTGAAATTCAAGAGACTTAAACGAACGCAAGAAGAGATCATTAATATCAAAAGTAGCCGTTCTTAAATAAATTCCTTAAATTTAATACATAAAACTATTACTATTCCTCCCATAAGCCATTTTCATAAAATATTAAATAAACCTTTTTAAAATAAAATTATAAGTCGAACTTTTACAATTTCCCACTCACCACTCATGCATGCGTAAAAATATATGTAAAATAAATGTTCGATTTAGAAACAATTTCTTTTCTATTCTTTCTTCCTCATCTTGATTGTCTTAAAATAATTTAATTTTTACAAATAAATAATTTACTGCGCCCTGCGCGTAATAATGTCAAGTAACTCACCTATGCAATTCTTCTTCGTTCAGTGCGCCGTCTGCGTTTGCGTCGAATAGCTCGAAGACCTCGCGTACCCTCCATTCGTGCTCCCCGACCTCGTCCGTGCCGAACAGTTGGGCACACAGCGCTTCGAATTGCTTGTAGTCGAGCGACTCGTTCATCACATCGACGCCGGCTCCCGACAGGATCGCCATCAGAGATTCCTTCCGAGTGCCGTTGTTCATCAGCTGTGCCACGTGCGGCATGCCGCCCGACGCTCCGCGTTATTTCCGCCCGCTGCGGTCGAACCACGACTGCCTCGTCACCACGACAGAGGATCGATTGTCGTTTCGTTCGTTCGTTCGTTTGTAAGCAGGTAGTCAGTAATTGCGTGGGTCACGCTACGGCCGTGCTATTACGTGGACGCACACATAGCTAACATAATAATAGCATTATAAATATTTATTGGGAATATTGAGTAAGAGAGAATATTCTTGCCTTGCATTTTGCAAATTTGTGCTTTGTCGATTGTAAATATCACTCGAAATTCCCAAAACTCTAATGCTCTTTACTGTTACTGGTTTAGTAGACGATGCTTTTCTATGCGACGTTGCCGCGGAACAATTACGGTCTCGTAAACATACACGAAAGGACTCGTCGGACAAAATTTCTATCTGCTTCTCAGACAAAAGCTTTACCAAACCGTCCGCTTGTTTTCAAATATTTTGTGTGCCCTCTGTGAACTTTCTCATTAATTGTTTGTATAGATGATTCATCGAATAATCAATCTGCATTCAATTAATCCGTGGATTCGTTTCTCTTTTTTGTGTTGATTAAAAGAATTAAATGAAAATTAAAAGAATTAATAATTATGGTAAAATATTATTTAAAACTTAATGCTATATCCTGCATTGAAAATAAATAGTTCACTTAAATCAGTAATTATTATCGAATATTTAATACTAGATAAATTAGTCCAATGATACTTTTCCAACAAGTGCGAGTAAAGTATTTTTACATTTTATATATTTATTCATATGTTATATCCCCCTCTCCTCCCCAATATCTTTGCATATACAATATTCTGAATAATTTTCAAGAAGGCATACTTAAATATAATTTTTTCCACACGCTTTCATAAAAATCTGTTTGTATAAAAGCAGAATGTAATGTTAATAATGTTGAAATTTTTTTCGTAATTGTGCAAAATATGTTTTATCCATACAAGAACACACACACATACATACATGTATGTGTATATACATCTTTTCGAAGAAAACTTGAGATCATGCACGTTCTTACATCACGTAATAAATTATAACCAATTTATCACTCACTTATACGCAGAAAAAGAAGCATTATTTCTCTCACGACGTGAGACGATGATGTCACACAGGTACAATGTTTCTTCTGCCAAACGAACGCAATTTATATTGTCCGCCCTGCCTCTATCTGATGGTATATATTTACAAATGACGAACCGTCATCGTTGTAGAAGCTATCCGATCTCTCATTGAATTTGAAAGCGACGTCAGACAATACATCGTCACGCATGAAAGAGCTCGCACAAGAGTTCACCGATTTAATTCGCTACGTGCGAAAAATTACGCTACGGAAAAATGCGAGAGAAAATAAGAGGGTGAATAAATGCACGTTTTCGCGAGGCGTACATATATATATTTAAAATATGTAATTAAAATCAACGCATTAATAAATTATTAAAGCATGTTACATAAATGGTATTACATAATGAAAATTTCAGAGGAGCCTAACTATTTAAAGCAACGAGATAAACTATACACAGGACAGACGAGACCTCGTATCTCACGCCAGAGATACGAGATGAAAATAAAAGATCACCAAACCTGCAACAATGCCCCGTAATAACATAAAGCTGTCAAATATAATTGACAGAACACGACGACCTCTCTCTCCCCCTCGACAAGTTTTACCTTACGATACAAAGGCAGTGACTCATACATATCTATGTTTCAGCAAATATCGAAAACAGCAATAATACTACCTTACTCTAGTAATCCGTAATTTAACTTTAATATCGCTACCTACCGATATCCACACGTTACAACTCACCTGTCTTTGTGAACTGTACAGTATCTAAAAAGTAATATTTGGTAATCGCTCAATTATTTTTACACGCTCGTTCCAATAAATAGTATAGTAGAGACGTATAAAAAACTGTGCCGACACATTTTACAACTAGCGTTTAAACAAGAAGACAAGATAGTTAATTATTAGTTCGCGATATTAACGCTTGAAAATATCGAGATGAGAAGTACACGCGCGAGTGAATCGCCTATCCTTAATCCGTACTGCCCAAATGAACATCTGAACGAATTTAAATAGTCAATCATCAACCCTAGTGTCAAGTACAATGTTAATGTAATGGATGCTAAAACGTTTAATGGTCGCGGATCATTTAAGAAAACTAAATTCGTAGCCACAATCTTTTTTAAAATTGAAAATAAAATCGAATTTGAGCGATCTCGCCAGGCTACCTCCCTTAAACCATTAACGACCCCTTCGTTATTCCGCGGTGTCCGAGCTGCGACACAGCTTGTCCCTCTCCTCGCTTATGTCGGCAGCGATTTTATTAATAAACGGATGTCTAATTTTGCCATTCGTCGCGATGAAAAACTCGTCCAGCTTCCCGGGAATGTTGTCTCTCTTCTCGTACTCGTACGCCTGCATCAGTAGGTCTAATCTGTCCAAGTCTTTCACGTACTGCGCCTCGGGGGATTCTTGTCTCTCGTATTCCTGTATTGCGAGGAGGCGGACATAACGTTGGGTACGATGTTGAGAAAATAACAAAGTTACAGCGGCATAAGCCTAATCTACAACATGCTCTTTGCGTTCTGTCTTATCGCTCTTGTCTTTTGTCTAGAGGCAAAGAGCGGAAAACAGGAAGCGAAAAGCACAATTGTAGATTAGACTGAAGAGATGTTCTTACACGAAATATTTGCAGTATTTCAGGTCCCTTGTCACCCAGCAGCTTGCAGATGTCTTCCATAGCCTTATCCTCCATCTGATGTTTCACATCTGGCGGGATGCCGCAGTGCGGTGTTATATCTCCCACGATACACTCGGCTAGATCGTGTATTAATGTCATCTGCATTATTCTAGCAATGAAAAAATTATCATTTGATTTTCATCACTGCTCAGCGTCCCACTGTATCAAATTGGCCATTTGCGCCGGCTTACTTGGTTTTGTCCAGGTTCTCTTTCCCATCAACTAGAAACGACAGCATCGCCATTCGATACATGTGTCCGGCGATTGTCTCAGGATCAGGTATATCTAGCTTTACCCATCCTGTCCTTTTCATATGCTGGAAACAAGAACAAAAATATATATTTTAGCACAGTTATAGAATAGTCTTTGGATTCAAATTTTGAAAATATAAATTAAAAAAATAGAAAAAAACATATGGAGAAGAATAGGATCAAGAAACATTATCAAATTCATTATCTCCGATCACAGAAATGTGTCACTAAAATTCAAACGATTGAAAAGATAATTAAAAGCACGTGATACCGAAGACCTTTTCGAGAAACAGCTATTTCGGTACCTTAGTCACATGTATCTCGCATACTATTAATACTAATTACTCGAAGCTGCTGATTTTCAAGAACATATATGGACGTATATCAAAGTACGAGTACACGTTGAATCAAATGTCATATCAAACAGATTACATGAAAGATAAGAATAGAAAAAAAAAGACCGACCGTTTCCCCTCACGATTTGAAATCGTGATCGATAGCGCGTAAGAAATTACGTAACCGTGAATCATACACGCTTCCTGTCGCGAAACAATGTTACCATACATACGAACGAGTTTGGTCCGGTCAAATGTCAACGTACGCAACACGAGGTTTCCTTCTTGTATCCTCTATACCCCTATCTGTCTGAAGACACGACATCCTTTTCCTCAATCTCACTTCCTTTTTAAGCAATATTCTAATTTCGTTACCGCGAATGCTTTCAAATAACTACCGATTCACGATACCTCGCACCGCCATGCCCTTTATCTGTGCGTTGTTGGTGACAAAGGTTCCCTTTCGAGTGGAATCTGTGAAGAAAGTGACTTTGACAGCTCGGAAGTAGGTCGTGCTCACCTTCAGCCGACCGACCAGCTCCATGAACTCTTGTAGCTTCTTCGTGTCTTGCATCGTGTCCGATGCACCCCGTTCGCAGCTCATGTCACCCTACCGAATCTTGCTGGGTCGCATCTAGGGCCACAACTAGTAGCTATGTGACACGACATGCACATGTGCTGAAGTAACAAGCGAGAATCGGGCGGGAAGCGAGCGACCAGTGATGCCGCCAGGATGTACTAGATATTTCCCTAGTTCTGCTAGTTCCTTTGTCGATAAACCAGGTATTTCACGATTGCATTACCTTACATGTTCAAATTAAATTTCCAAAGAAATTTATAAATTATAAATTTTATTCCATTGTCCTATCTGCCGCGAAATTGTATTGATTGACAATACTGGCTATTTATTTAACGTTGATTCATGCTGCAAAGCCCAGTTTTACACTACGCAATATATTCCCGCAAAATTTGACGCAATTATTAAAGCAAGAAATAGTGCACAATTTTTATGCATCATTACAATATATTACAATATATTTAAGTCGTTACTAATCTTTTATCTAGATACACTCAAACCGGAATTATCTTTATCTTATCTGAGATGCATGCGCATATATTTTATTTAATATGTATCTAGATTATTTCAAGTTATCTAAACGCCACATGTAACCCAGATACCACTGGTGATAATGTCTATATCATACATACTATTGTCTCATTATATTATTACATCAATTTACAGTCTGAAACAATAAGAGACTAATGGAATTTTTGTGACTAAATGGTCGAGCTAAAGCGGCTGTTATTTCGCAAGCTGCTTCTCAAGAAATTCACGTTTATCTAATGATAACATTTCAAGTAAGTGAATTCATACAGATTGCCATTCAATAGGCGCCAATATTCGTTGAATAAATTACAAAGATACAAGATTCCAGATACAGTGCTGCAAAACTTTCACTACCTTTATTTTAAGTTGCAAACGATTAGTTCAAAAAACTTTGCTACAAACCATGATCTTTGACTTACAAAAATATGATAATAGTATGACTCAATTATAAGTCTGATTGTTATTCCTAGATACTTTAAGTATTTATCTAAATATTTACGTAACACGTACGTTACTCATCAAAGTATGTGTCCATAGTCTATTTTATTCTAAATTAGCTTAGAGTTCTGTAAAATCTATTATCTTTTTAGTTTAGGTGAATTGTTATGTTATTAAACTATACTTAAAATAATGATGACGCATTATACGTATGTATATGATAATTTGATATTGTGAAATTTTATCAAAAAAACACAAGCACAATTATTTTGTACGTATACTAATGTGTTTTATTTTAGTGTATACCATTATTCCCATTTTCGCGCTTTGCATTGTGTGTTACGACTATTATAATGGAGACTTTTTTTCTTTCCTGTGTTTCATATTACAAACAATTACAATCGATCAATTGCAATCAACAAGCTTGCAATCACTAGTCTCATATGCCATTGTTTTATAATAATTTTATATCAAGCACAGTGTTATTTTAATCGTTACGTTTCCAAGTTTTTCCGTTGTTTAGTTTTGCATCCAGAATTTGTTTTTGAATCACCAGACCATGCTGCATTTTACACAGGAACACTAGTAACTGGCTGAAATTCATGTGCATGAGGCCGTTCACCTACCTTAACACTCCATATCGCTCCGTTCTTGCCCTTCTGAATGAGCTCGACAACGGCACATGCCACATTCGTAGGGCTGTACGGAAAATAATATGTTTAATACCGCAACGTTTTGTTGATACAAAAATCTAATATTTTTTTAACTATATTATTATTTGTTATTTTTTATTATGATTGTTTTCATTATTATTGATTATAATTATTATTATTATATAAATTGTTTTATGTGTACCTTTGACCGACCATAAAAGCATCTTGCCACATATTTCCCATGTCAACAAACTCGAGAAACGTCACGGTTTCTGCTATCGACGTTTTTGTCATATCAGGGCACATTGTTAAAACACGAACCTCAGTTTTGTCATAGTAATCCTGAATAAAAATAATTATTAATAAAAATATTTACTCCTTAAAATGTCACTACTGTACATACAGAGTGTCTGAAATCTCGCGTACTCCATTAATCGTAACTTTCAGAGATAATTAGAAAATAAAAATGTTTATATCAAAACATTGAGTCTGAAACAGTTTTCAAACAGAAAACGTTTAAAGAGTTGGCTAACTATCATCTAAAGTTTAACAAGAATTTAAAGCGGTGTTTTGTTAAATAAAGTTGATAAATTTGAGTGAAATTTATGTAAAAAACAAGGAATCTAATTGACTGATTAAAGAAAATATTTGTTTAATATTTATTCAACAGCAACGGTAACTGTTACGTAAGAATGTAAAATCGTGACAGCTCCCTACAATAATATACCTGATGACTTTAATATCTCATGAAAGATGAATCACCTTGAGAGCTTGAGAAAATCCGACGACCGCATGTTTAGTAGCGGCGTACACTGGTATAAAAGAAAACTGGCGCAAGCCAGCTACCGATGCAATATTTACTATGGTACCGCCCTTGCCACCCTTGTGTTTGCTCATGTAATTCAAACCATACAGCGATCCGCGAATCAAAGCTACCTGCAAGAACGTGATAATAATTTACTTATCATTATTACTTAGCATTAATAAATATAATGCTTCTAAACACTACATACAATTCCTTTATGTCGCTCGGTTAATTTTTATTTTTCCCATGACGTCATTTATAATGCATAGCTGATATTAGAATTAGTTAATTTAGGAAGAGCTTTATCAATATTCCTATAGTGTAGTGAAAAAACAAATTCTCGAACATAATTTTCTATACATAGATTTTTCCAGAATGTATGAATATGATCATCACTTGAAGTTTAATTTATTAATATTTACGTTGTTAACAGCAAACATTCTTTCAACATTAGTTTCGTCCCCAATTCCAGCATTATTCACCAGTATGTCGAGTCCACCGAGAGCGTTCACAGCCTTCTTAAAAGTTTCTGATAATTATTAATGTATCTCAGTTAGTGTATATCGGTATTTATCACCATAAGATCAATTATATAATAATAATATAAATATATTAATAGCTTATATTTACAACTTCTTAATGAGGATGATACCCTAATTTATTGAAAAATGCAATCAAGTATGTGTGATGATTATTATAAATAACAAATTTTAAAAACATATCAATATTTTTAAGAAATTGATAATTACCTTCGTATTCAGGTTTCGTTATGTCACACTCGAAGAGAATAACGCGTTGTTTCCCAAATTCGGCTTGCAACTTGTTTAGTGCTTCGTGAGTTCTTGGAATTGGCAAATCGATGACAGCGACTCGCTACAATAAAATGAAATATATATATAAATATATATAAAATATCAACTCTTACGTAACAAAAACTTGAAGCCTATGTAATGATAATTTTAAGTGGATTTGATTTCCGGTTTGGAGCTGCGTATTTTATTTCTTTAGCTTCAATGTTCTGAACATTTCAGTCTACTTTATCAAATAGCGGAGTAGATAGAAACGGTAGTGTTATCATAGTAATGATGCTATTATCGTAAGTTACGATAATTCGAGTAAGGTACTATAGAAGTAAAGCTCGCTACGTAGTGTATATCAAATATCAAGAAACCGAATGCAATTTTATTTTTTATAATTGTACATTACCTTTGCGCCATTACGCAATAACTCTTCGATGATGCAATAGCCAATGCCGGATCCGCCACCAGTGACTATTGCAGTTTTATTTTGCACATTCTCCATTATGTAATATGGCAATTCAATATCTTTGTTCTACAACATATATTATTATATATCAATGATTAAATTCATATGCATTTCTTCTTCATAACGAAAACAAAGAAAAAGAAATTTAAATATAATCAAATGCTACAATAATAATTAAATATATTCGCATGCAGCTTGATACATTTACGTTCAATACACAAAACTTTTTCTGTTATGTTTAAGAAGAGCATCTTTTCATTCATGTAATTAACGGAATGATGCCAATTATTAGTAAAGAATCGATGAATCGCGTATCACTCTAGTGATTTATTATATATCGAACATGAGTATATTGCATTTAATTGTATTGGTTAATTTTACTTCTGCTGAATATTCTGAAATAACTAGAAGTCTCTAATAATATAAGTACATTGCACATTTGTTTCCTCGCTGTGTATTTTTACTTTATTTTTCATTACGTAAAGTATTGAGTGCTTGCAAAAGTTCGTAAGATCATAAATAGCAGCAGAGTCACGAATTGAAAGCATTGCTCAACCAAACTTTGTCCCAAACATTAAAAGAGCATGCATGATAGCTTGGAGTTAATGAATCAACAGTATTTCCATTTAAAAACAATGGCAAAGATCTAGAAGGAAGGAAGAAAGAATTTATAATTTTATGTCATACACATTATACAAGCATCTATACGTATATGCAAAGCCCTCACGCAGCAAAACAATTGTTAATATAAAATTAGTAAGAAAATTACAATGCTTGGAACCAAATTTTATGTAAAATGAACATATTTATGATATTAAATTTTTGCTTAAGGAAAATATTAGTTGTATAGGTCGCACAATATTACACTGTGCATCATCGTCGTGTTAATGTTTGAGAAAGGTTGATTTAACATATGGTGACCTTCGAGGGAAATTCTTACTATTACACATAAAATATATTATTTTAACATTTGGACAAGTAAATTATAAATTTAACATATAAAGTTTAATTAACACAATGACAATGTGTTAAATTTGCACATGGATATGCTGCGTCTTGAACATAACAATTGTATCGAGGACACAGCTTTTAAGAGAAATAGAAAATACTTTTTGTTATGCAATGACAAGTGAAACCTGTTTTTATGTGGATACCTCTATGTTCAAGTTCTTAAAATCCTTGCTATGTTACACAAATCTACACTCAGCAAGACCAATGGGCACTAAAGTAAAGAAAAAAACAAGTATTTTGAAACAATACTTTATTTGTATTGAAATAAGTCTCCTTCATTCATAGTCGATATCATGTATGTACATATGCAGGTGTCTGTATATAGCATAGATAATAATAAAGTAATACATTTTCTGATTTCCATAAATACCCTTTCCATAGTTAGCGCAATTCTTTGACATTAGTTTTATAGAGTTCATCTTTGAACGCGTTCTTCGGGCGCGTATAGTTGGCGCTTTTTAGTACCTTTTTTTTAAAAAGGTAGTTTTGTTATGATTATCATAACCTTGCACTAATCAAACAACAAAAGAATAGATCTCCAAGCGTACCATGGCGCATGCCAGCAAGCAAAAAATTTCTCAGGAATAGAGCACGTTTTCAATATCTTATGCAATTTACGAAACACATGCAATTTGTTTGCAATTTATTCTGCATGTTATTCTGCAATGCTTCTTGCTTTATAACTTGCGTCAAATCTTGCGCAATATATTGCATACTCTAAACCGGACTCAAATTTGGAAAGTAAAATTTCGGGTACACGCACTCATATTATTATCTTACATTATCGAAAAGTATTGGATCAATCAAGTGGTTCGGTGCGATTTATGCATGTAATACGCCATGTACATGTAATGCAGACAACAATAGTGATAATGTTTATATCATACATAATATTGTCTAATTGTAGACAATGATTGCTTGATTGAGGAATAATTTTTTTCTACTGAATGCAGTAAAATAAAATGTGACGCAAAACTTGAACCAACCTTTTTAATTGACCAATAAACCTATGCCTGATTTGCTGTTGAGGCATATTACCATATCAATTTACAGTCTGCAACAATAATATAGACTAGTGGAGTGTTTGGGACTAAATGGTTGAGCCTAGAGACCCTCTAATAAGAGTCTGGCCATAGAGCGATTTGGTCAAAATCGTGCGAGAGAGAAAGATATATATATTCGCTAAGAATGCGCTCACGCACGCGCTACAGATAGTCCACGATACATTTTAATGAGTATATACTGATTAAAATGTATCGTGGACTATCTGTAGCGTGTGCGTGAGCGCATTCTTAGCGAATATATATATCTTTCTCTCTCGCACGATTTTGACCAAATCGCTCTATGGCCAGACTCTTATTAGAGGGTCACTAGATGAGCCTATCGCTCAAGCGGCTGTTATTAAAGCGGCCAATATTAGAATAAATTGCAAAGATACAAGATTCAAGATATAGCACTGCAAAAATTTCACTATCTTTAAGATGCAAACGATTAGTTCAAAGAACTTCGTTACAATTAAACCATCTTTGACTTAAAAAAATATGGTAATAGTGTATGACTCAATTATAAATCTGATTGTTATTTTTAGATACTTTAAATATTCATCTAAATATTCATGTAATACGTTGCTCGTCAAAGTATGTGTGTACAGCCCATTTTATTTTAAATTCGCTTTCTATGAAATCTATTATCTTTGTACTTTAGTTTGAATTATTATGCGGTTAAACTACTTAAAATAATGATGATGGGTTATAGATATGTATATGATAATGGATATTGTTCAAAAAGGACACAGGCACAATTATTGTGTACGTACTAATGTGTTTTATTTTAGTGTATACCATTATTCCAATTTTCGTGCTTTGCATTGTTAGTCGCGACTATTATAATGGAGACTTTTCTTCTTTTCTGTGTTTCATTGCAACCAATGTTACAATCTTGCAATCACTAGTATCATATGCCATTGTTTTACATCAAGCATAGTGTTACTTTTAGCGTCACGTCTCCAAGGTTTTACGTTGTTTAGTTTTGCATCCAGAATATTTTTTCTGAATCGCCAGACCATGCTGCATTTTACACAGGAACACTAGTAACTGGCTGGAATTCATGTGTATGAGGCCGTTCGCCTACCTTAACACTCCATATCGCTCCGTTCTTACCCTTCTGAATGAGCTCGACAATGGCACATGCCACCTTCGTAGGGCTGTACGGAAAAGAATATGTTTAATACCGCAACGTTTTGTTGATACAAAAATCTAATATTTTTTTAACTATATTATTATTTGTTATTTTTTATTATGATTGTTTTCATTATTATTTCTTATAATAATAATTATTATTATATAAATTGTTTTCTGTCTACCTTTGACTGTCCATAAAAACATCTTGCCATGCATTTGGCATGTCAACAAACTCAAGAAATGTCATGGTTTCTACTATCGACGTTTTTGTCAAATCGGGGCACATTGTTAAAACACGAACCTCAGTTTTGTCATAGTAATCCTGAATACAAATAATTAGTACTAAAAATAATTACTCCTTAAAATGTCATTACTGTAAATACAGAGTATCTGAAATCTCGCGTAATCCATTAACTTTCAGAAATTAGAAAATAAAAGTATTTATACCAAATTATTGAGTCTGAAACAGTTTTCAAATAGAAAACGTTTAAAGAACGTTTAAAGAACGTTAGAGATACCGGCTTAAAGAACGTTTGGCTAATTATCATCTAAAGTTTAACAAGAATTTAAAGCGATGTTTTGTTAAATAAAGTTGATAAATTTGAGTGAAATTTATGTAAAAGACAAGGAATCTGATTGACTAATTAAAGAAAATATTTGTTTAATATTTATTCAAAAGCAACGGTTTCTGTAAATGTTACGTAAGAATGTAAAATCGTGACAGCTCCCTACAATAATATATCTGATGACTTTAATATCTCATGAAAGATGGATCACCTTGAGAGCTTGAGAAAATCCGACAACCGCATGTTTAGTAGCGGCGTACACTGGTATAAAAGAAAAATGATAATGCAAGCCAGCTACTGATGCAATATTTACTATGGTACCGCCCTTGCCACCCTTGTGTTTGCTCATGTAATTCAAACCATACAGCGATCCGCGAATCAGAGCTACCTGCAAGAACGCGACATAATAATTTACTTATCATTATTACTAAGCCTTAATAAATATAATGCTTATAGACACTATATAATTCCTTCATGTTGCTCTGTTAATTTTTATTTTTCACATGAACTCATTTATAATGCATAGGTGATATTAGAATTAGTTAATTTAGGAAGAACTTTTTCAATAATTGTATAGTGTAGTGAAAATCAATTCTCGAACATAATTTTCTATACATAGATTTTCCCAGAATATATGAATACTCGATTATCAATTGAACTTTAATTTATTAATATTTACGTTGTTAACAGCAAACATTCTTTCAACATTAGTTTCGTCCCCAATTCCAGCATTATTCACCAGTATGTCGAGTCCACCGAGAGCGTTCACAGCCTTCTTAAAAGTTTCTGATAATTATTAATGTATCTCAGTTAGTGTATATCGGTATTTATCACCATAAGATCAATTATATAATAATAATATAAATATATTAATAGCTTATATTTACAACTTCTTAATGAGGATGATACCCTAATTTATTGAAAAATGCAATCAAGTATGTGTGATGATTATTATAAATAACAAATTTTAAAAACATATCAATATTTTTAAGAAATTGATAATTACCTTCGTATTCAGGTTTCGTTATGTCACACTCGAAGAGAATAACGCGTTGTTTCCCAAATTCGGCTTGCAACTTGTTTAGTGCTTCGTGAGTTCTTGGAATTGGCAAATCGATGACAGCGACTCGCTACAATAAAATGAAATATATATATAAATATATATAAAATATCAACTCTTACGTAACAAAAACTTGAAGCCTATGTAATGATAATTTTAAGTGGATTTGATTTCCGGTTTGGAGCTGCGTATTTTATTTCTTTAGCTTCAATGTTCTGAACATTTCAGTCTACTTTATCAAATAGCGGAGTAGATAGAAACGGTAGTGTTATCATAGTAATGATGCTATTATCGTAAGTTACGATAATTCGAGTAAGGTACTATAGAAGTAAAGCTCGCTACGTAGTGTATATCAAATATCAAGAAACCGAATGCAATTTTATTTTTTATAATTGTACATTACCTTTGCGCCATTACGCAATAACTCTTCGATGATGCAATAGCCAATGCCGGATCCGCCACCAGTGACTATTGCAGTTTTATTTTGCACATTCTCCATTATGTAATATGGCAATTCAATATCTTTGTTCTACAACATATATTATTATATATCAATGATTAAATTCATATGCATTTCTTCTTCATAACGAAAACAAAGAAAAAGAAATTTAAATATAATCAAATGCTACAATAATAATTAAATATATTCGCATGCAGCTTGATACATTTACGTTCAATACACAAAACTTTTTCTGTTATGTTTAAGAAGAGCATCTTTTCATTCATGTAATTAACGGAATGATGCCAATTATTAGTAAAGAATCGATGAATCGCGTATCACTCTAGTGATTTATTATATATCGAACATGAGTATATTGCATTTAATTGTATTGGTTAATTTTACTTCTGCTGAATATTCTGAAATAACTAGAAGTCTCTAATAATATAAGTACATTGCACATTTGTTTCCTCGCTGTGTATTTTTACTTTATTTTTCATTACGTAAAGTATTGAGTGCTTGCAAAAGTTCGTAAGATCATAAATAGAAGCAGAGTCACGAATTGAAAGCATTGCTCAACCAAACTTTGTCCCAAACATTAAAAGAGCATGCATGATAGCTTGGAGTTAATGAATCAACAGTATTTCCATTTAAAAACAATGGCAAAGATCTAGAAGGAAGGAAGAAAGAATTTATAATTTTATGTCATACACATTATACAAGCATCTATACGTATATGCAAAGCCCTCACGCAGCAAAACAATTGTTAATATAAAATTAGTAAGAAAATTACAATGCTTGGAACCAAATTTTATGTAAAATGAACATATTTATGATATTAAATTTTTGCTTAAGGAAAATATTAGTTGTATAGGTCGCACAATATTACACTGTGCATCATCGTCGTGTTAATGTTTGAGAAAGGTTGATTTAACATATGGTGACCTTCGAGGGAAATTCTTACTATTACACATAAAATATATTATTTTAACATTTGGACAAGTAAATTATAAATTTAACATATAAAGTTTAATTAACACAATGACAATGTGTTAAATTTGCACATGGATATGCTGCGTCTTGAACATAACAATTGTATCGAGGACACAGCTTTTAAGAGAAATAGAAAATACTTTTTGTTATGCAATGACAAGTGAAACCTGTTTTTATGTGGATACCTCTGTGTTCAAGTTCTTAAACTCCTTGTTATGTTACACAAATCTACACTCAACAAAACCAATGGGCACTGAAGAAAAAAATAATAGTTTGTACATGTATATTCTGCAAAATGCACTCATATTTGCAACTCTAATCAACTAACTAACTAATTGTCTAAGCAACTGAGTCATTCTCTCTCTCTCCCCTTTCTCTCTCTCTCTCTTCCTCTCTCTCTCTTTCTGCCTAAAAATTCTTATCAAGAAATACGGTAATGCCACGCTTCAAGTGTATGCGCGAAGTGCGTACGGCGGCGAGGCGTCCGTAGCTATTTGTACAAACTTTACCTTTTTAAAAAAAAGGTACAAAAAAGCGCAAAGTATACGCGTCTGAAGAACGCGTTCAAAGATGAACTCTATGAACTCTATAAAACTAATGATATCAAAAAAATGCGCCAACTATGAAAATGGGTATTTATGCAAATCAGAAAATCTATTACCTTATTATTATCTTTACTACAGTCACGTGCATATATTCATACATGATATCGACTATGAATGAAGGAGTCTTATTTCAATACAAATAAGTATTTTTTCAAACTACTTGGTGCTGCTATACCGAATCAATATGTTAATTGCCTTCGTATTTAAATTTTTATAATCTAAAGAGTATAATAATTTCCTTGCATCCTAAAATGCTTAACAAAATTCGCCCAAGTACATAAAATATATGTTACAAAAGCAATTAACATGTAAATAAAGTTATTCTATATATACTTACTTCTAATGTTCTATTTCACGCACACATACACACACGCGCGCAGGAGAAAGAGAGGGACACACACATGCATTCACGCACTCAGAAGAGAGAAAGAAAGAATAAGGCAATTAACATATTGATTCGGTTTAGCAGCGCCAGGTATTTTGAAACAATACTTATTTGTATTGAAATAAGTTTCCTTCATTCATAGTCGATATCGTGTATGTACATATGCATGTGCCTGTATGTAGCATATAAATAATAATAAAGTACATTTTCTGATTTGTATAAATACCCATTTCCATAGTTTGCGCAATCTTTTAATATCATTAGTTTTATAGAGTCCATCTTTGAACGCATTCTTCGGGCGCGTATACTTGACGCTTTTTAGTACCTTTTTTTAAAAAAGGTAATGATTCAATTATAAATTTGATTGTTATTTTTAAATACTTTAAATATTCATCTAAATGTTCATGTAACACGTTACTCGTCAAAGCATGTGTGTACAGCCCATTTTATTCTAAACTAGCTTAGATTTCTGTGAAATCTATTATCTTTGTATTTTAGTTTGAATTATTATGTTGTTAAACTATTTAAAATAATGATGATCGATTATAGATATGTATATGATAATTGATATTGTTCAAAAAGGACACGGCACAATTATTTTGTACGTACTAATTGTGTTTTATTTTAGTCTTTATTACCATTATTACAATACCATTATTACAATTTTCGCGCTTTACATTGTTAGTCGCGACTAACATAATGGAGATTAATTTTCCTCTTTTCTGTGTTTCATTACAATGTTATAATCTTGCAATCACTAGTATTATGTGCCATTGTTTTATATCAAGCACATTATTTTAATAGTTACGCCTTCAAGTCTTCACGTTGTTTAGTTTTTCATCCAGAATATTTTTTCTGTATCTCCAGACTATGTTGCATTTTACATTACAGGAACGCTAGTAACTGGCTGGAATTCATGTGCATGAAGCACACACTCATCCCGTTCGCCTAACATAACACTCCATATCGCTCCGTTCTTGCCCTTCTGAATGAACTGAACAACGCCACATGCCACATTCGTGGGGCTGTACGGAAAAGAATATGTTGTAATTCCGCATTTTGTTGATACAAGAATCTAATATTTTAACTATATTATTATTTGTTATTTTTTATTATGATTGTTTTCTTTATTATTTATTATAATTATTATTATTATTATATAAATCGTTTTATACCTTTGACTGGCACTAAAATCATTGTGCCATGAAGTTGGCATGCCAATAAAATCGAAAAACGTTGCGGTTTTTGGAAACGCCGTGTTTGTCATATCAGGACACATTGTTAAAACACGAACATCAGTTTTGTCATAGTAATCCTAAATAAAAATAATTATTACTAAAAATAATTACTCCTTAAAATGTCATTACTGTACATACTGAGTGGTTGAAATCTCGCGTAAGCCATTAATCATAAATTTCAGAGATCATTTGAAAATAAAACTTTTTATACCAAAACATTGAGTCTCTAACAGTTTTCAAATGGAAAAGAGTTGGCCAATTATATCATCTGAAGTTTTAAAAAGATTTTAAACAACTGTTTTCCTAAATAAAGTTGATAAATTTGAATGAACTTCGTGTGAAAAACAGGGAATCTGATTGACTGCTTAAAGAAAATGCTTGTTTAGTATTTAGTAAAAAGCAAGAGGTTTTGTAAATGTTACATAAGAATATAAAATCACGAAAGCTCCTTACAATAATACAACTGAAGACTAATATCTCAAGATATACATTAAAAGATGGATCACCTTGAATGCTTGAGAAAATCCGACGACGGCATATTTAGAAGCGGTATACACTGGTAAAACTTCTGCGTAACGCAATATGGCAATTGAAGATGCAATATTTACTATGGTACCACCTTTTCCACCCTTGTGTTTGCCCATGTAATTCACACCATACAGCGATCCGTGAATCAGAGCTACCTGCAAAACGCGACATAATAATTTACTTATTATTATTACTTATCATGATAAATGGTATAATGCTTATAGAGATTATATACAAGTCTTTTATGTCGCTCAGTTAATTTTTAGTTTTCACATAAACTTATTTATAATGCACAGATGATATTAGAATTAGTTCATTTAGGAAGAACATTATCAACAATTAAATAGTGTAGTTAAAACCAATTCTCGAACATAATTTTCTATACACAGATTTTTTCGGAATGTATGAATCCGATCATCAATTGAAGTTTAATTTATTACTTTAAGTTTTATTTATTATTACTACTTACGCAGTTAACAGCAAACGTTTTTTCAACATTCGTATCATTCACAAGTCCAGCATTATTCACCAGTATGTCGAGTCCACCGAGAGCGTTCACGGCCTTCTTGAAAGTCTCTGATAATTATTAATGTATCTTAGTTAGTGTATATCGGTATTTATCACCATAAAATCAATTATATAATAATACTATTAATATATTAATATTAGGAGTGTGATTTAGTTTTGAGGGTTTTGCAACAGATGGCTGTAGTGTCAGTTTGTTCCAATAGCTGTTTCCGATAACTGTTGTTTCTTACAGTGTTGACATTATCCATGACATTTAGTAGCATTATAGCAATAGATGCAATAACAGTCGTGTTTATATCATCGTAAAAATGCAACTTCCGAAAGCTCTTTAGCATTTTCGACATGCGTTGCTTTTGTTTTTTAATCAAATGAAAACTGCGGCTGACGGTTATAGAATTCTTGTGGAAACTTATGGTGATTCTGCTCCATCAATTAAGACGTGTGAATACTGGTTTAGACGCTTTAAAAGTGGTCATACTGATGTGAAGGACAAAGAACGCTCGGGACAACCAAGAAAGCTTGAAAATGCAGATTTGCAAGCATTATTGGACAAAAATCCAACACAATCCACTTCAGAACTTGCTAGAGCATTAAATGTTGATCGTACAACAGTTACCAAACATTTACATGAAATGGGAAAAATTTAGAAAGAAGGGAAATGGGTTCCACATCAATTATCGGAAAGTGCCATTGCGAACCGGTTGAACATTTGCATTTCGTTGATCGCCAGGCAAAAAAAGAAGAGTCTTTTGTCTCGGATTGTTATTGGGGATGAAAAGTGGATCTATTTTGATAATCCCAAACGCAGAAAATCATGGGTGGATCTAGGCCAACCATCAACATCCACTCCGAGACGCAATATTCACGGTTCAAAAGTAATGCTCTGTATTTGGTGGGATAGTGTACTATGAGCTGTTAAATCCGCATGAGACTGTCACGGCTGATCGTTATCGACACCAATTGTACAAGTTGAAGTAAGCATTGGACCAAAAACGACCACCAATTGCGAGTAAACGACGGAAAGTGATTCTTCTTCATGACAACGCTCGACCTCACGTTGCGTTATCAGTGAAAGAAACACTATTAGAGCTTGAATGGGAAGTCTTACCGCACCCCGCGTATTCTCCGGACATTGCTCCATGCGATTATTATTTGTTGCGGTCGATGCAACACGCTTTAGAGGATACACACTTTCATAATTTGGAAGAAGTGCGAAAATTCGTCGACGAATGGATCAACTCAAAAGAAGAGTCATTTTATCGTGATGGAATCCATCTCTTGCCAGAAAGATGGGAAAAAGTTATAGAAAACGAAGGAAAATATTTTGATTAAGGTATTCATTCATTATCATATTTAAATACATGCGTTTTTGAGCAAAAAACACCCTCAAAACTAAATCACACCCCTAATAGCTTATATTTACAACTTCTTAATGAGGATGATTTCCTAATTTATTGCAAAATGCAATCAAGTATGTGTGATGATTATTATAAATAACAAATTTTAAAAACATATCAATATTTTTAAGAAATTGATAATTACCTTCGTATTCAGGTTTCGTTATGTCACACTCGAAGAGAATGACGCGTTGTTTCCCGAATTCGGCTTGCAACTTGTTTAGTGCTTCGTGAGTTCTGGGAATTGGCAAATCGATGACAGCGACTCGCTACAATAATATGCAATACATATAAATATAAATAAAATATCAACTCTTATGTAACAAAAACTTGAAGCCTATGTTGATAATTTTAATTGGATTTGGTTTCCGGTTTGGAGCTGCGTATTTTATTTCTTTCTTTAGTTTCAATGTTCTATGAACATTTCAGTCTACTTTATCAAATAGCGGAGTAGATAGGAACGGTACTGTTATCATAGTAATGATGCTATTATCGTAAGTTACGATAATTCGAGTAAGTTACTACAGAAGTAACGCTCGCTACGTAAACATAGTGTATATCAAGTATCAAGAAACCGAATTCAATTTTGTTTTTTATAATTGTAAGTTACCTTTGCGCCATTACGCAATAATTCTTGTGTGATGCAGTAGCCAATGCCGGATCCGCCACCAGTGACTATTGCAGTTTTATTTTGCACATTCTCCATTATGTAATATGGCAATTCAATATCTTTGATCTACAACAGTTTTATATATCAACGATTCATATGCATTTCTTCTTCAAAACGAAGACAAAGCATTTTAAAACTTTTGAAAGTATAATCAAGTGCTACTATAATAATTAAATATATCGAATGCACTTTATTGATACATTCAATACAGAAAAATTTTCTATAATGTTTAAAAAAAGCATCTTTTCATTTTCATTTTCCAGATCATTCATGCAATTAACGAAATGATGCCAATTATTAGTTCTGTAAAGAATTAACAAATCGCGTATCACGCGACACCCTAGTGATTCATTATATATCGAACATTATTTTATAATGCATTTAATTGTATTGTTTAATTTTACTTCTGCTGAATATTTTGAAATAACTAGAAGTCTATATCTTGTAATAATATAAGTACATTGCACATTTGTTTTTTCGCGGCTTCTGTGTACTTTTTCTGTATTTTTCATTACGTAAATTATTAAGTGCTTGCAAAAGTTCATAAGATCATAAGAAGAAGCAATTAATGCGAACCGCTTTGAACAGAAATAGAAAATGCTTTTTGCTGTGCAATGGCAAGTGAAACCTGTGGAAGTCAATCTCTTAAAATCCTTATTACACAAACTACACTCAGCAAGACCAATGAGAACTGTAGTAAAGAAAAAACCAATGGTACATATATATACAATGTATATTCTGCACAATGCACTTATTTTTGCAAATCTAATCGTTTAAGCACCTGAGTAATTCTCTCCTCCCTTCCTCTCTCTCTCTCTCTCTCTCTCTCTCTAAATATTCTTATCAAGAGACACAGTAATGTCACGCGTTAAGTGCATGTGCGAAGCGCATTACTTTATATACATTGTTACTGTTTTCACAAAACCGATCAGCGCGTGCATTTGGCGCCTTTTTTCCCTTTTTTGAAAAGATAAGTTTTACGGATCTGTTTTACACAGATATACCGTGTATTTCTCACTGTTTCAGTGTCTCTGTATTTCAAATTAAACAACATTCTATTTGTTTATTGTATGATATACCAATTTTTTAAGTTGCAATTTTTCAATCTGCAAAAGGACTAAAAAAAATGTCTCATTAACTCGTTATCAATATTTGTCCTTTTTTATTTACGTTAAGATATCAATACATTGCTATATAATTGTTTGCCATTGATATTAATAAGAAATTGTATTACTTAATTAACTGCAGACGTGTTACAGAATAAGTTATAAATTATTAAATAGTGTTAAGATATCATTAGTGCTATATACATATGTATTCAATTATTTTGTATATGCATATATTATAATCTTGAATCTCGAAAAGGCACAAGCGATAAGAATTGACATTAATCTTAAAATTTTAAAAGTACAAGCAAAATAATTTTGCAGATTTTGTGTTTCTATAAAGTGTGTTCAATTACCTTGAGTATTTTTGTAATAAAATTTCAACGTTTCTTAACTTTTTATACTTGCAAATGTATTACTTATATTTATTGATGCATAGCAACTCAATCTAATGAATAAATTTCCATTTTTAAACAGGTTGCAATACGCAAATATGCAAATACGTACATAAATCTTTAATAATTGGAAACTTTGTATTGCGATTTAAATCTACTGCATATTTATTATAGTTTTGGATCCGATTCCAAACGAAGATATTAAATCGATGAAGACGGATCCATCCAATAAAAATGATTCACTGCAGGCTTTATATCGAAACTTTCAGATCAGAGTAACACGGCAATTGCACGGCGTATGCGAGTTGATTGTTTTCACTGACGAAGATCGTGCCGTTCTTTCCTTTCTCGAGCAATTCGGCAATAGCAGTCGCTACGTGTTCAGGACTGTTTAACAAAACAAACATCGTTCTGTAAGTCTATTACAAGTCTCCAATAAATTATTAATTACTTCTTTGATCAATATAATTTGAATGTAAAAATAAGATGAAAGAAAATATTTTATATGTCTGAAATACGATTTAGAAAATGTAACTTTATGATTTAACTTACAATCCAAATTCAATTAATTTTTTTCTAGTTTATTATTATTGTAAATTTTAATTGTCGTTGTCATTAGTTTGTCCATTACTTATTACAATTTCTTGTATATCTATTTTCTGTTATAACAATTATTATAGATAACGTTTATTATAACTTACGATTGACTCTCCATCGTCATCATTGCTTTGGCAGCAATCTCGTCGTCTAGGATATCCATTGCATACGTTTTGCTCGACATAAACTTCGAGGCCATGTTAGTGCTCGTGAGTCCAGGACATATCACCAATAGGCGTACACCTGTTTTCTCGTAGAAAGTCTACGGAAATGTATATAGAGTTTTAATAAAACAAATACGTCTACAGCAATCAAACACGTTGCGTTAAAGATAACAAGAACAGAGATTGCACTTGATATCCAGAGAAGGAAAAAATAAACTTTGAACGCAGAACTGAATTCTCAGCGACACATCGTCTGTTTATCTGCAATTCATTGAATTTCTACCTGTAACGACGAGGTGAATCCGAGGATGGCAAACTGCGTGCCGGCGTAAATTGGCGCGAGCGGATTGCCCTGCAGACCGACTATGGATGACATATTGATGATGGTACCGCCCTTTCCACCCTTATGCTTTCCCATGTGATTCAAGCCAAGTATCGTGCCACGTACAACTCCTTTCTGATATTAAAAAGACAATAAAACAGTAAGATGAAAACATTTAAAGATGTATATCGGATGGGACTTGTTGTTGCCACTTACATAATTAATATCAACCATCGGTTCCCATTCCGCATCATTTATAATGCCGGCATTATTGATAATAATATCCAGTGGGCCAAGTAACTCTACCGCCTTATCGAAACAAGCTGCAAAATTAACATGTGCAAACTAATGTAAAGTCTAATGTAAGACCTAATGATTGGACTTTTCTTTATCTTTCTTTATCGAAAAAAATTCCTAAAATGCAAATGGCTATGATATATTTATAATCATAGCCATTTGCATTTCAATGAATATATTTTCATTGAAATGCTCTTTGCTATGCTATTGCATTTCATTGAAATGCTATTGAAATACTCTTTTTATAGTTTTCTATTTCTAAGTTGCAATTCTAAATACACTTAACAATCTATTGACACAATACCCGCGAGTTCCTTATCATTCGTCACATTTCCGACGAGAAAAATAGCTCGATTTGCGCCAAACTCCTTTCCCAATTCCGCCGCGGCATTCTCGCCGTTCGAGTCGGGCAAATCTACAATTACGATGACCTGTAACACGCAATTATTAAGATAAAATAAAGCTCCTATTTGCATAATTCTGCACTGGATTATTTTATATATTTGAATTAATTAAAAGTTACCTTCGCACCACTTCGAAGCAATTCCTGAGCGGTGCAATAACCGATCCCGTTGGCTCCGCCGGTGATGAGCACGATTTTCTCCTGAATCTCCATTATAGACACGTCGGACGAAGGTGCGAGTTATATTCTTCAGATCGCACTGATGAAACAATCTCGTCGAGCACTGATCCGTGAATAAATCTCGCAGCTGCTGCTAAGAACGAGCCGCAGGTGTTGAAATTCGAGAAGTCGTTCATACGTGATAGAAAAACGAGGAATAGAAATCAGATAGGATAATGTGAGCCCGCTCTCGAGGCAAGCAAGATCGAATTTGCGCCGATAGGCAAGAAGTATAAAAAGAAAAAAATAATTTGCACGAGATGCGAGATAAAATATCATAAAATCGCTTCTTAATATTTCCTATAAATAATCATTATATTCTTGCGAGCAGAATTATCTTATTTTGGAATATTGGGTATGAAAATTCGTATTTTCTTCGATACGATAACAAAATCTGATTTGTAGTTGTGTCGTTGATGCAGACAAATTGATGATCTAGTATTTTTATTAAAAGGCAATGCATATGTTTTTATTGTGACAAGGCTAGCAACATATAACACATAACAGAAACAAAATCAACAACCGCCGCTAATCACGTCCTTAATCAAAAGCTACAAGGATTGCTCGAACGGACGAGACCTTCCGAACGAAAATTTCATTAACTAGCCAAATAATTGATGTATCGATCTGAGTTTCGATGCAATTGCACATCGTACAGATTTCTCTTCTAAGGATTCCATAATATTTAATATCGAAAAACACACAATTTCGTCGAGCGTTGTGTTTGCATTTAAGCTACTTAGAATTCTAATTCTATCGCTACACTGTCTCTAAATATTCTTGTCCCTCTCGAAAAAGACTGTAGAAAAATTATGGATATACGATTGGATACACAGTTTTGTTTGGAGTAATCATCCGACGGATTTAGGTTTAATTGTATTCGCGCATAAGCGGACGCAGACACTTCTGATGCCCAACCCTGGAATTTCAGTTCAGTCTCGTCAGCTGTTTAAGGTGCACTAGAAAGTTTTAGACACGTGGATAATTTCTTCTTCAATAATTGACTCGATTTAGCCGGGCGACGTATCATTTTTTCCAACATTGTGGTAGCAGTGCGGAATTTTCGTGGAATCAGAATTGTCTGCACCAGTTATCAATGAGAGATTACATAATCTTGTTCCTTCTTTCACTTCTTTCCAGTTTTGTACGCTTCGCGAGAGCGCATATGCACGCGATATAAATCTTTAACTTCTCACTCTATCTCTTTCACACACGCTCTCTCCCTGTCTTCCTCACACAAGTGGTACAAAGTTTATCTTTATTAATAGTAGATCTAATGAAACATATATGTGTGTATATGTTTGTTGCTGGATTACGTTACATTCAACACGAATTGAACGGAATGGATTGGAGGAATTGTCGAGAGTACACGATGCATTACACAAATGAACAAGTCACATGATTACAAAGTGCGTGCGGCAGGATAGTGAATGTCGAATTGCGACAAATTGGCCGGTGCAATACTTCCGTATCGCCGAGAAATTATTCCTCGAGCATTATAGCTGACAAGCAAGTGCATTATTAAGGCTCATGCAAAGAACCGACGCGGATTCACAACGCGGGTGCGGGACGGAAGCGAAGCCATTGTTTTTTACATTGTTTTACATTGTTTTTTTCGCAATTATGTTCCCGGGGATCTTCACGCGATCTACGTCGATCACGCGAAACTTTATACTGCTTTCTAACATCGCGATCGTCTCCTTCTTCTTCTTTCTTCCTGTAAAATTCTCTCATAATTATAAATCCGAATAGTCATCGCGTTCTGTCGTGGTTTTCATGTCAGTATAAAACGTACCAAAAGTATTATTTTCTATCAAAAATCGAATAATGATGTTGGCTTTGAATAACATATTCGTTATTATTATTATAATAAAAACATTGGTACTGGTCTCTCAAATATTTCGTATGAAAGTGTGAATAACTATGTTTCGCTCGCGTCTACCTTCTTGAGAGAACAAGAGAACAACGAACATGTGACTGAATATATCTCGACACAAATTACAATTAATTGTGCGGTACGGTATAAATATTTGTAGCGAAGCGAGGAAAAATCATTGCACCACGTGTAGACGTGTTGTCCTCTTAGTGCTTCGCGAAGCTGATCTCATGCGGCGGCTGATCCTTCTCCACCATCCACACGTTTCCGCTCTTGCCAGTACTCAATATTTGTATCAAGGACTTTGCCACATGTTCCGCCCTGCAAAATATCAGATCTCTCTTAACATTCTTTCTAAAATTGTATAAATTTCATTTTCTCTTCGAGCATACATTTCTGCGTTCTTAGAAAATGTAGAAAAATTAATATATTTTTTATAATGTCTTAATCGTTCACAATAAAATATATATTCTTTTTAATTTTATCCTGCCGTAATTATTGATAATTAACTTTTTAATTGAAAATTTATAATTGAATAATCGAACAAGGATCTAATTCTGATTTATTTAGAGTTTACATTTAGAGTTTACGGTTTATTTAGACTTTAGAGTTATATAAAAAAACTTATGCGAATAATACCTTTGAAAAACTGATGCAGCTGTATCTCTTTGCCAGGCATCCTCATAGCGAGTTAAAAGAAGCTTTCTGTTGACGTCTCGCACTAATTTGGTATCCGTAGCATTCGGACAGAGTGCCATCACCTTAACGCCTGTTAAGTCTACGTGATACTGATCCTATTCGAAATTGAGGAATTAATACTTCTATCTTGAATCTAATTTGATAAAATAAACATTTAAATGTAATTTAATATAGAAATTATTAAGCTTCCAATTTATACAATATCTTATCGCAGAACTTTAATCGAATGCAAGTTTTTTAATAATAATTGAGAAATTTATGACTTCTTTTGTGTTATTTTGAGTTAGTAATCATAATCGGTAATATAAATAAAATTGAGCTAGATAAGAAGAAGCTCCTTACTCCAAAAGCTCTGGTGAAGCTAACGACGGCTGCTTTTGTCGCAGAATAAATTGGCACGCTGACAAAAGGATTAAAGCTGACATTGCTGCCGATGTTAACAACGATGCCACCCTGACCACCCCTATCCGTGCCCATAAATCGTTGAGCGAGCAAAGTACCGCGAATTACACCGTTCTGTAATTTGCAACAATATCAAGTTTTAACACACGTATCACCAACGATGTCAAATCATTTTTTCATCAAAAATTTATTGATAACAAATGGATTACATGCAATGAAGAACTATCTGAGATTATAGTTAATAAATTCTAAAAATAATCAAACCAGTATTTACTCGTTGAAATATAAAGTCTAAAGAATAAGAGAAAAGCGGAGAGAAGTGTAACACAGAGGAAAAACATTTATGCGATTTATAAAAAAATTAAACAGATAGATTAATAGATTGTTATAAGCAAATTTCTAATAAATTAATTAAATTAAATAAAAAAATATTAATCTAAAAAGGTATGCTATCTAAAATATTATTTAAATTTTACAATCTCCCAAAAGACTCTAAAGCACTATACAGAATGAGGCACCTAAAACAGGCCACCTGAATATCTCGGTTGTTATTGATGATAGAAAAAAATGTGTCAGACCAAACTTGTATGATTTCGAGGGACACATAATTTGTTCTAAATAGTTTTTTATTAGGTGGACGCGTAGAGATCATATGAAGGTCAACTTCGTTTTTTTAAATGGTATGATATGTTTTTTTACGTACTATCTAGTAGAGCGTTTGAAGATGCGCACATTGATCTACGGGTCAAAATCATTCAAGGTCACTGAAGGCCAACTGCAAGGGAAAATAATTTACTTTATATTGCCTAGAGTTCTCTGCTATTGAAAATACCGTAAATTCAGAAATGAAAAGTTCTAGCCGTTAGAAATTTTTTCTTTTCCGAGAAGTTCTGAGTTGATGATATCATTATTTTTTATATTGCCTAGAGTTCTCTGCTATTGAAAATACCGTAAATTCAGAAATGAAAAAGTTCTAGCCCTTAGAAATTTTTTCTTTTCCGAGAAGTTCTGAGTTGTTCATATCATTATTTCTTATATTGCCTAGAGTTCCCTGCTATTGAAAATACCGTAAATTCAGAAATGAAAAAGTTCCAGCCCTTAGAAATTTTTTCTTTTCCGAGAAGTTCTGAGTTGTTCATATCATTATTTCTTATATTGCCTAGAGTTCCCTTGTTCTAAAAGTTGTGAAAAAGTTCTAGCACTTAGAAATTTTAGCCTTCAGTGACCTCGAATGATTTTGACCCGTAGATTAATGTGCGCATCTTCAAACGCTCTACTAGATGGTACGTAAAAAAACATATCATACCATTTAAAAAAACGAAGTTGACCTTCATATGACCTCTACGCGTCCACCTAATAAAAAATTATTTAGAACAAATTATGTGTTCCTCGAAACCATGCAAGTTTGGTCTGACACATTTTTTTCTATCACCAATAACAGCCGAGATATTCAGGTGGCCTGTTTTAGGTGCCTCACCCTGTATATGAATTATAACAATTAAAATGTGAGATAAACAATATATGAAAAACGAAAAAATAAAAAGTTTTTGTACAAATCTTCATAAATCTAATAACATTTTAGAGAGCATTTGTACAAACACTATTATAACGACAGGACATATGAACATGCAAGCATAGTGAAAGAAATCTATGAGATATCGCTTACGAGATTAATGTCTACTTCGAGCTCCCAAAACCGGTCATTCATGATACCAGCATTGTTGATAACGATATCAATATGACCGAATTCCGCGATCGTTGTCTGAAATGATTCTGTAAATCGAATTACAACGTACACTACATGAGAATCGTATTGGAATTGGAAATGATATGTGTATACCTATACATGTATACGTTAGTTACTCATGCGAAATATATAAATATACGATTGACCAAACATAATAGTTATCATGAATTATCATACCTTCGAACTGCGGATAATCCGTAACGTCGCATTGTGAAAAGATCGCACGACCCTTGCCATACTTCGCGGCTAATGTCTCCACTAGTTTCTCTCCTTCTTCAGTGTTAATATCACATATAGCCACCTGTGACAAAATTGTTCATATAACAGATATTATAAAAAGATTATTTATTGTTCTTTTAAAATAGATTTTACGTCGTTTGTAGCTATATGATATGTTAATTATTATTTAGAATATTCCTAATTATTAAATAAACCGCAAGAGAAATAAATTTCTTCATTCAGTTTCTTATATATATATATATATATATATATATATATATATATGTAGATTGTATACACATTGCATAAATTAAAATTTATTGAACCTATCAAAAGCAGAAATTTTCTAAAGAAGAAAAACTTACATTTAGAATCACAAAGATGATATATTTTACAGTATTATTATATAATAATAATAATAATACTGTAAAACAAAGTAAAATTATTCCAATAGACAATATAAGATATAACTTATTGCCAATAACTGCGATTTGTTAAAATTCTTCTTGTGAGTACGCGATAAGTTTCTTTTCTGTCTGCGAGCGATCTAAATATAAATCAGCCAGTTCAGAGGAAAACATCGAAAGATTCTCGGAACGCAGTTTTTATACGAAATTCCAGATCGAAAAACAGCAGTGATCAAAGGCGTGCTTATAATCAAGTCTTCTTCTTTGGCAAAAAAGAGATACTTTTCCAATGTGTATACAAAGGTATACAATCTAATATCAAAAGTTATTAAAAGTAGGTATATTTTAAAATTATTTTATTACCTTAGCACCTTGATTCAACAGCTCGATGGCACACGCTTTGCCAATACCGGATGCTGCTCCCGTCACTAGGGCAACCCGCCCCTTTATTTCCATCGTTTTTAAATTTTTATTTGCTTTTGTACCTGCATGCACAAAATTTTAAAGTAGCATGAATTAATTAATCTTTGTATGTATTAATAAGACGATTCTTAATATTCTTAATATCTTTGCGCGAAAGAATATCTTGCTTGTTCAACATATTGAAATCAGTTATATTAGCGATAAATCTGTTTTAATTATGTAACACGTTGCAAATGTTCGTTAACGCAATTGCATACTGATGCGTTAATTAAATCCGTTCAAAGCGACTGAATCACCTCTCTACGTGTTCCAATGGCAGTGGGTACTCACTCAGTTCGAGAAGACGCATCGCCCTCTCATCTATCACTTCGACTATCATGTCTCGACATGCCGGGAAGGCGAAATTTAGATATTAACTCACATTCCAACAGTATACCACAAATTTCCCAAATCCGACGTCTCACGTTAACATTCCGAAATGTCGATTAAAAATTTACAATCGCTACAATAAAAAAATCCACCAGCTATATATCGTCTAGTTCAAATTTACCCCATCGAGAGTCAGTTTGCCGATTCGTTTCCTTTTCTTCAAATTCGAACAATATACCACAAATTTCCCAAATCCGACATCTCACGTTAACATTCCGAAATGTCGATCAAGAATTTATAATCGCCACAATAAAAAACAATCCACCCGTTATATATCTAGTTCAAATTCACCCCATCGAGAGTCAGTTTGCGAATCGTTTCCTTATTTTTTCTCGTTGTACCTTTCGATTTCTTCCGCACGTGCTGACCTTCCGGGACAGGCGGGGATGTAGCGGCACCGGCAAATCGGGGCAACGTCCGGGCGACGTGCTCTTGTCCAGCGAAGGGGTGTAATCGACGACAACGACAGCGAGACGGTCTTGGGAGGTGTGGTTGGTCGTCGACGGTGTACTGGCTGACTGACTATCGCGACTCTCGGGGTGCACACCCGGTATGGCCCGATATTGATTGGCGCGTCTGCGTACCATGCGGGTGTGCGCGGAGAAGCCGGTTGGTGCGTGCCCTTCACGCACGTGCGTAAATACGTAAATGTGGTGATTCCACGGTGGACTAGACCAGCCGGCGGCCACGTCTCGTCTCGGCCCCTTGGCCCCTTTTATTTTTGGAACGCCGTTGAAAACCGCACCCCACAAGTGTGAAGATTCCTTTTCTTGCTCCTCTTTCTTTCCTCTCAATCGCGCGACATGGCTCTGGAGGAAGACAAAGACATTTTATCCGATATTTGCGTGTAAAATGAGCAATTCTGCATATTGATTTTATAATTATTATATTATAAAGAGAGTGCTTTCTCTCAGAAAGCAAATACCTCAGAGTATTCCAAATAAAATAAAAACCGATGAAACAAAGTGATCCCTCCAATAAAATTTTTGATTGGACAAACCTGAATCTTTCTCTTTTGCTACTAATATTTTTCAGATTTTTATTATTTTGGTGTATTAATTTTTTTTATTTTATTATTTCATTTTAATAATGAAGCACAAATCGATAATCTGCAGCTTTATTTTCGACATAATTAGAATTATCATCAATTTTATAATCGTATGTTTACGTCAAGCACTCCACGCTATCGCAAAGAAATCCGATTTAAATAAAAAATAGATTTAAAGTTTTGTCGATAGGAGAAAGTCAAGTTGATCTCTGATTAATTTCCGCAAGAAGTAGCACGACGTACTATTAAAATTTAATTGTTTTAAGATTAATTAATTGCAGCGTTTCACATAAAGTATTAACTATGCAATTTTACTAAAAACAATTTAGTTTTCCTTAAAAGAACATGCACGAATACAAAGCTTACTAAGCAATTTACTCGAGATTTCATTCCACTGACCTGCTTCAGAAACGTTCAAGATTCTTGAAACATCATTGCATTACGGAGACGTAATCGCAGGGTCAAAGATCGCCAAACGAAAACAGAGAATTCTTCCATATCGGTTCAAGGAGGCTCTCAGACGAAGGTTCGCATCGCAGCTGGTGGTCATATCGACAAAGAGAAGTCCCTGCTTCTCTTAATCGCGTGCGATTAGTTTCACACAAAGATAAAATTCGTAGTAAAAAATTGGTAATATATTTTAAATGATCAAGATTGCCTAGTGTACATATGAGAAGAATTTAGAAGATTAATCGCCGGTAAAATTGAAGCAAAATATGCAGATCAAGGATAAACGCGTTATAGTGATTGGAGCAGCGAGCAGCTTGGGTCTGGCGTTTAGCAGAGAACTACTGCGAAATGGTGCCTCGGTATGTCATCTATCATCTATCAATAACCATTATTTTTAATATTTGATATCTGAAAATATTATAATCTTTTTCAACATCAGCAAAATCTAAATCTTTACAAACTTTACAAACTCTTATCTTCCAACTAACTTTACAAATAATGTCGATGTAAATACCCCTAGATGATAGTTATGATCGATATCCGGCAATCCCTTGGACAACAGGCTGAGCAAACTTTCAACAGCGATTTCGGCCGGAAACGTGCCGTCTTCCTTCACTGCGACGTGACGAATAATTCCGAATTCGATGGTAAGCATACGCCTGCAAATGTAAAATATTTTTTTAACTGAGAAAATACGTGCTTGAAGGGTTTTTCTACATTTATCAATTTTAGCATGTTCAAGAATCTGTTTTATATTACTGTTTTATATTTGATAACTGATATTTCAATAGTACGTAGATTCATAAATAAATTTGAAGATTATTTACACAATACTGTGAATATTAAATTTATTTATTATATTTATTTATTACATTTATACTTTCCGCTCGTACATTGGACACTTATTTAAAGCTGAAAACGTTGCTTGCTGTAGCCACATTAAAAGAGGCCATCAACATTCTCGGTGGGCTGGACATTGTAATAAATAATGCAAGTGTGATAAATGAAACTGACTTCTCCAGAACCATCGATGTTAATGTGGTAAATATCTTTCTCCATTTTTTATTTTAGAGATTAACGCATTAAAGTGATGATTGCACCTACATCCATTAAGATTGTTTCTTAAAATACTTTCTAATATTGATACGCAGAATATAAATGTAACAATAATTTTATATTTTGAATTAATTTTGATTAATTAATTTTGAAACATTAATTAATTTTATATTTGCAGACAGCCCTAATTCGCGGGACTATTCTGGGAATTCAACAAATGCGAAAAGACTCTGGAGGCAAGGGTGGTGTCGTCGTAAACATTTCGTCTATTGCCGGTTTGCGGGCAGTACCTGAACTCCCAGTGTATTCAACTACAAAGCATGCCGTAGTTAGCTTCAGCCGCTCTTTTGCAGTAAGCGCTTATTTAACTTTTCAAGAATAAACAAGTAAGAATTATTTTTCAATTATTTTTCCTTAGCAACAGTTTCTTCTTTAAATATCAAGAGTAATTTTATTCCAGATATCGTAAATGTCTGAAGAAGATACATAAGAAAGATGTTATTGTCTTAATTCGATATTTCTGATTTTTAGCAACCTTATCACTACGAGAGAACCAATGTAAAAGTAATCGTTCTATGTCCTGGTTTGGCCGACACGTCAGTTCTTGAAGATCTGCCGCAGGGTATTTCGAACATTGACATTTTGCAGAATTATCAACCTCAAAGGTGAGATTATCATTAGCCCTATCTTCCCACATTGGGATACAGGCTATCCATGTCGAACATTTAATTAAAAATATAAAGAAAAATCAAGTCACTTTTTGTCATCGATACGCCACATCAAGGAATATGCCTATGCATAGAAAAATTTGAAAAAGAAAATAGTTTGTAAAATATTCGCTTGTGAAAAAAGATTACAATTCAAACATCGTGAATTACTTTATTTTACTTGGGGTTTCAGGCACCCCTGTGTGGGAAGCTAGGGTTAATTCATACATCATGCGTATTTAAAACCTGCGCAAAATGCTAAAATAATATTTGTTGTCAGAGTGGAAACTATCGCTCACGGATTAGTATACGTAATTCGATGTGCGCAAAATGGCAGTGTATGGATCAGCGAAGACGGAAAACCGGTTTATGAGGTGCAGCTTCCCGACACTTTGCCGCAGAAAAGCGAAATCGAACTGAAGGAAAACTAGCTGACAGCATGTAGGAAAATATGGAATCGATTGAAGAAATCGATCGAATGACAATTTCTGTCATGTCAATTTTACAATAAATCAGATAATTTATCAGTTACCTGTTACATTATTCTTTTTCATACAATACTTTATAAAATACCGGATAAATCTGTTGTTGTTTTGTAAAAATTGGAATATAAAAATTTGGAATTGATAACTATGACGTTCAATATATTCCTATCTTTTATACACAACATAGTTTTTATTATATTAAATATATATTTTGTAAAACTGCATAAACAATTACACTTCGCGGATCTTTTTTATTCTGACAGATGTTATGAAGGGATATGTTATGTTATGAAGTTTTAAGTAATTTTTACTTAACAACTATCTGAGGATCGCGATAGTTTCTGAGATATATCACAATATATCACAAATAATATTAACGTTTATTAATTATACAGATAATTATTAATTATATAGATTAGGGAAGTTAGGTCAATTTTGATTTTGACATGTAGTATAGAAGACACTCTCCTAAATAACCTGCAGAAAGTTTTAGCCGTCATATATTTATATATTTTTTTACATCTTCATATATTATACTTTCAATTTTCCAAATTAAACTAAAATTAAATTAAAATTCATGTAAAATCTGAGTTATTAATAAAATAGATTAATATTACATAATGAAATAAAGCATAAAAGAATCACCAACACGTTGAATGTTACAAGATTTGCTGATATTGTCAAACTTATTTAACAATATATTTTGAATAAGCTCCGACACAATAAAAAATTCTTTATAAAACATGAATGCTATAATGAAAACGTAAAAAGCATGTGTTTACGCACGTATGCTATTAAATAATAAAATATTATCTTATTTTTAATAATATATATTTCATTCTTTCGTGATAATAAAAATTGTACTACAAGCGGCAAGCATGTGAAATTCGTTCGGCATTCACGTGTCAATCATGAATCGATTCGTGTATTCCAGTTTTATAATCCGGGTTGAGTTCGCGATAACCCAGGGGATACCAGCACCGAAATGAACTCCATTACAAACAAAGTGAGATACAAAGTATAAGGAAGATTACATTTAAGAGCGGCGGCGCGAACATCAGTCAACATCCGTAAACAGCCATCACTGGACCAGTCATTGAATCGATAAACGGAACGTAATCTTATGCAGACACGTGTACATACATCTGCGAGATGACGTGTAGCACTCGCCAACTCGCTGCAGCCGGACGCGTAAACGCGCACGCTGGCGTAAACTACCCCGCGTGCGCATTTACGCGCGCTGCAGCGCAGCCTGATAACGATACAAAGAATCGCACGAGAAATTACTTTCGTCTGGATACGGTGTAAAGTACGATCGAAACCGAATCAGACCGGTTACCCCGTATCGGCTCGGGGCCGACGACGCGCGATTACCCCTCTGATTTATCGTGAGCGCGACGCCACGACCGGACGTTAAATGCGCTTTTTCTATCGATAAGACGCGGCGAGCACGAGCTGTGCGCACGTCAAGCTCTTATCACCGCTTTGTGCCACACGACTGCACCGGTTGCGGCTATTTCTCCACGACGCGCCGATGCCACGAACGGCCGACCTGACGATAAGCGTCTCTCAATTTGCAAATATCATGGAAATGCAAGGAAAGGAGATAACGCGATGATCGACCTTTTCTATCCTCGCGATGCCCGTCCTCTTCCTGTCTTGGATCTGTTTCTTTGTAACATCGTTCTTAATATTTAATCATAATCGGTCGATACACAAACACTGCAAATATACCCAAGATTGGGAAAGTTATTTTTTAAAAGTAACGCGTTACCGTTATTCGTTATCGATTCTAAGGCCCAGTTCCACAACTTACTTTAACCGGAGTTTAACTCGTTAATGAACAACAATTCATACTGCGCGTCCGATGTCCGATGTATGACGTTCAATCCAACAGGAGAGTTCGTTTTCTAGAGATTCTACATGTGACGCATTGTGAATTCTCTATTAACGGTTAAAGTAAGTTGTGGAACTGGGCCTAAAAAGTAACGCGTTACTTCTCAACCCTGAATATAGATCATCTACAACATATCTTAATGTTTCAAATTAATAGTAGATGTAATACTTGTAGCTTTTTCAACTTTTGTATCGTGAATTGTCATATTCCTGTTCTAAAAATCAGAATCAGAGTTAAACTACAAGAGAGAAAGAGAGAGAGAGAATCTAGAATATTTTTTAACATAAAGATAATACTTTTAATAGCATAAAGATGATACTTTTAACATAAAGATAAATCCATACCTGAAGAATTATTTGATTAAGTAATTATTATAAAGATATAATGATTTAAAAATATAGAAAAATTAATACAAATAATAATATCAGAATAAATAAAAATTCGCTTTTATCAACAACAGTTTATGTTTGATTTATTATTGCTTTATCAATTTTCGTAGTCTTCCTTATGTGCATCCATGAACTCGGAAACTCAGAAAAATTCCCACGTAATAAGAGGTCACGGAAAGATCAGTCACATTTGATTAGGACCGACTGCTTACGATATATTCGACCGATAACGTTTTCTTTCGTTGCAACCCGTGACTATTACGTGAGCAACCGACTTGCCGAACAAAAGTTATCTGATCGTCACTATCTCAGGAAATGCACGATAGTTCGTCTTGGATTTGACCCCTGCAAGCTGAATGTTCAAGTCATTCTGAATAATATGATGCTATTCTATGTACGTCAATTGTCGTGCGTTCTGTCATGTTTTTCAGTGTCAATTTTTTCAAAAATCTATGCATTTTTGTTCTACTTTAAGTAAAAATGATAGAAAGATCTTCGAGCGTTCACGCGCATGTGAGTAATCGTTTACATCAAATACATCTTTACATTTCTTTGCGTTAATCTCGCATTTAATAAATTTAAAAAATACTAAATTTAATAAATTTAATAAAATAAATGCATCGTTTACGCTTTAGGATACGGAGATATTAAATAAAATGCAACCACAATTAAATTAAAATGAAATTAACTTGAAAGTACGCAGGCACAACGAAACTGTATCATGAGATGCGAGACACGTAAAGAAGCGAAAATATTCCGTCTCGCGAGTAATCTACAATCCAGCCTCACGTCCCGCGACTGCCATAAATTCTTATTAACGGAACGACCCGCTGGTGGCATTAAATATGCAAAACGAATGCTAGGAAAAGTCTAAAAAATGCACATCCGGGGTATATTCCGATAAATTTTAATTTCGCTAGACGCGTGAAAAGCGCGCGCATAAAGTTCTCGAGAATGGAGGGCCTAGCGTGACTTGGATCACGACCTGTCGCGATAATGCGACACTATCCGCAATTATATCTCTTCAAGTATAAGGAAAACTGCGCAAAACTGCTTCGAGGAATGTTCTGCGCTTGTCTATGTGCAGTATCAGAAAGCCGGACTGTCGGCGATTAATTAGCCTGCTTGGAAAGGGTTAATTAGGGGAGGACGCTATCGGGAACGACGCGAAAAGAGAACGACGAGATATAGCTCTGACTAGTCTAGCAAGAAAGTGAGATAAGATAGACAATAAAAAAGCAAACAATCACGATGAATGCTAATGACTGAAAAATCGTAAAACGCCGCTATCGAAAATAGCAACCTCGTTAAGCATAAACGTTTATTTAACGAGGTTTTTGTATGTCATTATTTGCAGTAAATAATCATTTTTCTAAGACTGAGAACGTAATGCATTATTAATTTGTAATTATAAAGAATTAAAATGATTAGGTAACAATAATACTTTCAGTGATTTTCAGCAGAAATATTATCGTCCATAAATCTAACGTGTCTCAATGTAACGTAACAATTACATTTTAATCGACAATCGAAATTATCGAATTCTCAATCGATAATTTCGATTTAATGTTATTCGACAAAGATAAAAACGTAAGAGGATAACTTTCAAGTTTTTAAAGTTGCTTAATAATCTATGAGACTCTTATAGAAATATCAAAAAAATATTATTTTAATTGTGTTGCTCTGATTGTCTTGTCTATGCGCAATCCATAGCCCAGAGTCCACCTTTCGTTCACTGAAACATCCCCGCCACGACAGAAACTGTACTCTCAATATCGCGGAATCCCATATCGCTGCTTATCGCATATAAATACCATTCGAAAGACGGTCTCGAAGTTCAGTCGAAACGCACGTATTACTAGCATAAAGTCTGAGTTCTCACTTCGGTTTCGCTTTGAGGATTTAAGGAAACTGACTACTTCTTAAATATTCGCTTCAATTTTCTTCAAGAGAGGATGGGTAAGTCTCCGATTCTTTTGTCATAGAATATGTATGTATTAATATCCTAAAGTCCGCAGTTCTATAAGATCGATTTCTTAAAAATTAAAATACCAAACTTTCAATTAAAAAAGATTATTATCGCAAAACCTAATCATCAATGTCCGTAAGTACTAAATAATAAATTAATCATTATTATTAATAAAAAGGATAAATGTTTTCAATATCAAAAATATCAAGAAGTAAATTTGTTCTTTTATTTACCCAACAAACTTATTATGTTACAGATCCACCCATGAGACCACTTCGTCGTCGTTCCTCAGCATCCGAAAGAGCAAAAGAGATAGAAGCGATCAACTGTATTGTTTCCGGAAAAAATGTTCTGATTACCGGCGGTGCGGCAGGACTTGGTTACGCTTTCCTCAATCACTTCCTCAAACATGGAGCAAATGTAAGCTTCATAATTAAAACAGTAATGAGATACTATTAATAACATATGCACCTGTAAAAAGCTAATTATGTAAATGAGACTTGAATCTTGTTATATAGATGCGTGGCTTAGTAAAACTAGTTTTATCAGAACCTTAAATTAAGTAGAAACTACAACTATATCCTTTTATATAATTTTTTTAATTATAGAGCAATCAATATTAGTGAATGAATTAAAGAGATCATCAAAACGTAAGACGCCTTTTGCATTTTTAATTTACAGAATGACATTGTTCAATTATTGTACAAATTAATATAATTAATACTGTTACATTTAAATATGATTTAAATTAATATCCTTACGTACCTCTTTATGTGCAGAAAATAGTTATATTGGACATCGACGCTGAGGCTGGCAAGCGGATCGCACTCGGCATCGAAAAATCTTGCGGCGAGAAGAAGGTGCACTTCATACACACCGACGTATCTAATCACAAACAAGTGACTGGTAAATATGAAGCAAGATTCTCACATCGCGTGTAATGACCCGAATATTATAATCGCCAAACCTTCCATCAAGTATCCGTACCTATCTCATTTCATGTCTGATATATAACAATTTACAGAGGCTTTCAAGAAGACGTCAGCGTTGTTAGAGACTATTGACATCGTGGTGAACAACGCTGGAATTTTAGATGAGCGAAGATGGGAAAAGGAAATCGCGGTGAACATCGTGAGTATCGTCAATAATAATTTATTAATGTCATCGATAATAATTTTTCAGTATTATGATGACATTTCTTCCTGCCATAAATATATCTTTCACAAAACTTGTTCATTATACATGATTATTTTATATCTATTTAGAACTTGTTGCTGTCAAATAATTTTGCGAATGAATTTCATAAAAGCAAATATAAAAGATATTAAAAGATAAAATAACGATGATTAAAAATATATGTTAGGTATATGTGAGACATTGGATTATTTTGTAGAGTGGCATGGTCAGCACCGCGATGTTAGCTATGCAGCACATGAGAAGAGATACGGGTGGTCACGGTGGTATCTTGGTAAATGTCGGGCAACACATGGATATACGAAACACAGCTCAGCTTCCAGTTTACACGGCCACGAAACACGCCATCATCGGTCTATCGCAGTCTCTTTCGGTAAATAGCTATTAAAGAAAAATAATCACATGATATCCTAAAGAAGAAAAATTTGTTTAGCGATTGACTGTCACAGCAAGTTTTGGATTAAGATAAAATGTTTAAAGTATTACAAGTATTACATGCACATTTTAAATCAGTTATATTAATATATTTAAATTATATTCGATTGATTATACTTTAATTGTGTTGATTCCCAAATAGGATCCTTATCATTACGAGAAGACCGGCGTTACCGTGATAACTTTATGCGCTGGACTGACGGAAACCAGCATGACGGTAGATAGTCCTAATAAGCTGCTCTCAAGGGTCATGAAAGCGGATTTCGTAAAAACTCTTGAACAGTTCTCGATACAAACGTGAGTCATTGATACTGCCTATGCATTTCATTGATGTGATAAGTAAATCAGGATAAGCACTGAGCTAGCGTGGGATGAAATTACGGCATAAATAAATCATCTTTTCTCAGCGGACAATGATGAAACCCAAGCATTTTAATCGAAAGCAATCTTTTACAAGAATAGTCTTCCAACAATGATGCAAACTTCTTTGCAACAATCTGAAGATCTGTACGAGATGTAGCTCGTTAAATCCGATCCTGAAGTGAACGTTACGTCCCTCGAAAGATTACGTGTAATCGCGAACTCAAGCGGACTGAGTTTTTCGTTCCGTTTTAATTTAATCTTGCTTTTACAGGCCTTACGTAGTCGCGCAGGGTCTAATGACGATCTTGAGGATCGGCGAGTCCGGCAGTATCTGGGTCATCGAGAGCGGCCGAGCGCCTTACGAAGTTTACGTGCCGAATCCGCGTACTCTGCGCCGTCACTACAAGAACAACTTCACGCACGTCGACACTAAGGTCGTGGGAGGTCGCGCGATAAGGGAGGTCTGCGACAGTACGAGGACGGGCTTGATGAGCTGCGCCTGAGGAGGCTCACTGATAATCGGCAGGCGTCCGACCGTGATCTTTCGCTGCGCTTTGGCACGAAAAAACGTCTCGTCGCGCAAGTCCACATGGAACGTCATCGCTCGCAGACATCCCACGATATAACCGGAAGCGCGAAAGAGGGACGAGATGCAGTCGAGGCGAAGAGCTGCGACGTATCGTGGAGAAACCATTCCTGCAATTATCCTCCACTGATTTCGTAACCGAGAAGTAGCGCATTTTTTGCCATCTGGATGTTACTCGCTGGTTCCGTCAAAGCAGCCTCAAACATCATGCGTATATACGTTCGATTTCACTATTTCTAGTTGAGTCGCCAGATTGTATAAAATGCCTGTGATAAAAATAGTTTTGTAATAAATATTCTGAAAAGATACACACGGTGTTAATATTATTGGAACAGAATCCTGAAAACACGTTTGAGTTTTATACGAAACTTACTTGCAAGATTAACTTGTGTTACACGCGCGCACGCTGCAAACTCTAAGTTCTACAAGTATCTAATTATATAACTTGAGTTACGGATATACATGGCAAATTTCGGTCACGTCGACGCTCAGAGTTCGGTGGTCTCTCTTACCGCATCTTAGCGGCATATGATGTTTACTTCCACTTATCGTGCCACGTGCAGAAAGATATATAATTGCTCCCGGTTGTCCGAGCCGCGAACCAACGCGACCCGCCGATGTACGGGGCTAACGATATCGTTTAATAAATCATTTTCTAGCGCCATTCTTATCGAATATTTCAAACATCGGATGTAACGTGTGGAAGACGCAGTTTTTTTTTCTCGCGCACACCCTAATCACACATCACGTATAATGCGCAGCGCATTTCTGTGTGTGTATATGTGTGTGTGTGTGTGTGTGTAAATTTTTGTTATATTATCGATCGCGCGATAAAGCCTCCTCGCAACACATACGTTAGGCTCCTAATAAAGAACGTTATATAATTCTATTTACATTCCTTTCCTCGAACGTCATGCATCTTTCTCAAATCGTTCATCTAGAGTCGCACGATCTGACACTGAAATGATAATACTCGTAAATCGGTGTTCATGATGAAGAGGAGGCACAAGAAAGAAAGGGTGATTTCACGTTACCGTTCCGCGTTTATATTACAACTTCGTAGAGCCCTCCTCTTTGTTCGAGTACCGCGCAAGAGAACTGGAAGTGACACGACGATCTGTTATTTCATTATCTCAGTATTATTCAGCATCGGGAATCACAATATCCACTGTACAAAACAAAAATTCATTTTCATCGGAACATCGCGTACATTATGCATCATACTTCGCATGCGCTCTGCATGAAACTTAAAAGTTAGATTTCTTCACCATCCTCGTATCTCTTTCTACTCGCTTATCTCACTTTTATAGTTCTATGATCCTTTTTTTTTACTTTTCGCCCCTTCCGAGGACTTTGCTTATCAGTTATGTAAATCTCAAATCATGTATGTGTGTATGTGTCTATGTATGTATGTATATAATATCTGTATGAGTGGGACTCTGCACGAGCCATAGAAAAATAATAGTCGCAAATAATATTCTTATTCTGTTTCATCCACGTCTTACATCTTTAAGGACATCATGCTGTTTAGTTTATACTCGCATCGCCATTTAACACAATCTACGCGCAGCGTCGTCGTGCATCAAAAAGGATTCTTCGAAAGCATGAACGGTTTTTATCACGATGATTATTTTCATGCGTTCGCAAAGACTCTCGTCACGAGTTCAATTCTCGAATTATCCATGCAACTCCAGTTCCTCGCGTACCAGTTCTTTGTGTACGCGGAGTAATGTCCTTGTTACA